>NC_065541.1:7500-677500 GCF_932294415.1 Quercus robur | reverse complement strand
ACTAAATAGTTAGATTTTTATAGGTAATTACCCATTTTCGCCCATATTTGTTGTTCTAATGTTATTTTTAGGTTCCGCTTGGGAGTTCATAAGGGAATGAAATGGAATAGAATGAGATGGTCATAAGGGAATGAAAAGTAATGGAATGGAATGAGATGTATTTAAGTAAGGGAAAAGAATGGAAAAGAATGAAATAGAATTAAAGTAACATTGATTGGATGTTTTAAAATAAAAGAATGAAAATGAATGGAATGTAAGTGATCCTGTTTGGGAGCAACATGGAGAGAGTGGAATGAAATCATTTTATGACAATATTACTATTAGACCCCTATTTTAAAATAAAGGGTTGAATATATAGGGATATTTTGAGAGTTTTAGTAAAAAAATTATTAAATCTAATTCCATTCCCTTTCATTCCTCCCAATTTCGGGGGAAATGAAAATTTGAGGTTTTTAGGGAGTAGAGAGGAATGAGTGTTCCCTCCTACCAATTTCATTCCCTCTTACTTAAACTCCCAAATAAGGGAATGGACTTTCCATTCCCTTCATTAAAAAACTCTCAAACAAGAGAAGGGAAGAATATTCTAAAATTATTCTTTTTTATTCATTTCCATTCCATTCCATTCCCTCCTTCCAAGCGAAGCCTTAATGTTTTTATTTTTTATTTTTTATTTATTTTTAATGGAAGAATACTACTACCTCCATCCTAGTTTGTTTGTCTTCTATTCCATTTTGGGATGTCCTAAAATATTATCATGTTTCTAAAAATAAAAATTATTAGTTTACTAATGTTCCTATTATACCCCTACTTTATTTTCAAAATTACTTGAAAAGAAAACTAACTAATATTTATAAAAAAAATCAATTTAATTGGGGCACCTTTTTAGTTGCCTCATTAATAATAACCGTTTTTTTAAAAGCTGATAAATTTATTTAAGGGTAATTTTGTAAACTTATACATTTTTATAAAGCAGACAAGACAATAAATGATGTTTCCTTGAAAAATTTGACTTTTCAAATAGGACAAACAAATTGTGTCATAAATATTGGGACGGAGTATTATTTTACACGGTGTAAGGCAATATATCTAGGTCCAATTGTCTTATAAATATTTTGTTGATAAGCATGTTGTAATTTAAGTTGACAAATAGAAGCTTATAGATTGAAGAGTTTTGCTGGTGAAGGGATTACTTGATGGCGAATGGTTAGGGTGAGGAAAAGCTTAGAGGTGTCAATTATGGAGGTTTCAGTCGTTGGACTAGGGCAAGAAAGAGAGAAGAGAGAAGAAAGAAAAGAAATTAGACAGAAATTGAGAGAGGGAAAAGGGATTTGCAAGGGATATGAGAGAGAGAAGCTCTTGCAATGAGTAGGCTATCAGAGTATGGTTGGTTCCATTCAGTTGTGGGTGTTTTAAATGGATTTGGCAATGTTAAATTAATTAATCCCTCTAAAATTTATATTAAAAATATGTCATCACAACATTGTGTTGGACATGAGGATAAAAATTTACAAAGATTGGACAGGAAGACAAAAATTAGAATGCATTCAAAAATTTAGGAATTAAAAAAATCTCATAAAAGTTTAAGAATAAAAATAAACTTAAAAAGTAGATAAAAAAAACAATATTTTAGCGTAGGAGATTGTTGAAGGCTAAAATTTCACAAGAAAGTCCATTCCATGAAAAGTAAAGAAGGCCCAATTCAAGCAACAAGAAGAATCAACATTAAGGCCTTATTTATGTTTAGATTTCCAGCAAAAAGGTCATTAAAAAGTCTAGCAAAATCCAGTGAAAGAACTGGGCCGGGATACTCAGAGGCTGTCAGAGGCCCAGGATCCTCAGGTAATGCAACACAGCTACTGTGGGATTGAGACAACTCAAGAAAGGTACCACAAAATACAAGAAATGAAGAACAGAGATGTCCTTCTCAAGTACCCAGTGGTGCAGCAAAGAATCAGAAAGTATAAAGCAAATATTCATGAACAAAGGAGCTGTACCACAAGAAAATCATAAGTAGAAGCAACTGGAGGGGAACTTTCAACCTAACAATAAAAGATTCCAGCTATTTAGGAATAATGACAACAAGGAAATAACACCGATAGCTAAGTCTGAAAAATTAGAAACCTTGAAAGAAGAGAGATTGAAGGCTAATTGCCAAGGACGCCCCGGAATGGAAAGTCAGCAAGTGACTTTTAGAGAAACAGCAATAAAAGATGAAAACTATGAGAAAAAAGGGAAGAGACCAGCCCTTGGGCAACTGTCACAGCACGAGCTCTGAGGGGCAAAAGAGAGAAATCACTAGTACCATGGAGTCCTAGAAAACACACTATAAAAGGAAGAGAAAACCCATGTTGAAAGGAGGGGGATTTTTCAGTAGGAAGAATATCATAACAGAGCTATTAGAACTATGTAAAATTTAAGAAAAACAGAGGAATGTCTCCCGGTATCCCAGAAACAGCCACTATAGCACATACTTGGATTCAAAAGGATTCAAATTTTGCAAGTCTTAGAGGCTTGGATAGCCATCGAAGTCTATAATTTTTGAGCTTATTTGAACCTTGTATCACGTCTTAGTGAGCACATTTGTAATCCACAATCAAGAAAAATAATGAAATATCTCATATTGATTTGAGGATTTCTAACAATTACTTTGCATATTTCTTTATTATATTATCTTCCTTTACTGCTTCTTGCTGCTCAATACATATATTCTTGCTTGTAAAGCTGATTCCTTGCCCAAGCAAAGCCACTCAGACTTGAGTTCCAAATCCCACAAGTCTTGTGCAAAAGCACTAAGTCTGTGAGAATTGGGGCCAGGATCCTCGTGGCTGAATCATTCTCATGAAATTCATTTACATATATGTATATGTATTAATATATATATATATATATATATCCTAATTTAAAAAATTAACAATTATTTGAAGATATGTGCATTGTATAGTTGTTCTTGTGTAGGACCTATAGAGGTAAAAGGAAAGGACAAAACTCCATTGCATAACAAGCATGGAGAAAGATTGTATAGTGCACAGAACCAGAGATTCTGGGTTTTTACAGGCCTAATACGCCCCAGGATCCCACGACAGTACGTCCCAGGATCCCACGATAGTACGCCCGGGGTACCAAGTGAAGGAATTCTTTAAAATGTTTATACGATAAAAGATAAGTCTTAAATATTCTATTTCAATCTCTTTCTCATTATGAATATTATGAACATCTATTTTACTTATTTTGTAAGAGTAAAGGGTCATTTTATGATACTAAAACACTTATAATGGTATTTTATTGCTTAGGAGGAATCGCATTTTTGCCTTGAGGAGATTTATGTGACTTGCGCACAACTTGGTTCGCAATCAGCCCCCATTTAGCTGCGGTGAACCAAGCCCAGTTCACCAAAATACAACTATTTGGCCTAGGATCCTTGGGCCTGTGTGCTAAAAGAAAAAAACACTCTCACAGAGATATAACCAAATAATGAATAATGATTTTATTTTATTTTATTTGGTAGAAATAAATGAATAACTACGTCAATAATGTGAGTTCCAATTAGTTCAATTGGTAAAGTCTCTGATGGTTGTATAAAAGACCTGGAGTTTAATCCCCTGCTTACACCAAAAACTGATTGATGTCTTGGTCTGACGATAAAAAGTTATCATCAGGAGCGGACGCCATAAGTTGAAACTTTCTCTCCAAAAAAAAAAAAAAACTACGTCAATAATAATTCATTATAGTATTTAACTATTTTGTTAGTGCATACCAAACATGCTACACACTAACACTAATGACAAAGTAGATAAGATAAACTTCATGTATAGATTCATAATCAAGGGAGGCTGACAGGCTGTTGAAGTGATGTCAATGATGGGAAAATTATTGGCGAAAAGCCTATTTTCGTCCCTACATTTTCACGCGATTCCCACTATGGTCCCTAAGTTTTTTTTTTACCGTTTTTAGTCCCTATTTAGAAAAACACATTCTGTTTTAGTCCCTACCGTCAGTGCCCTAACGGCAAAATCCTAGGTGGCAGACGGAACACCCTATTAGCTGACGTGGCACCGATGTGGCGTTGATGTGGCGATTATGTGGCATTTTTATATGCCACGTCAGCATTTTAAAATAAAATAAAATTTTAGTTATTATTTAATTATTTAAATAATAATTAATAATTAACAAAAAATTTTCTTTTCTTTTCATTATTTTGTTGGAAGATCATCTTTGTGTTTTTCGTTTTCTTACAGTTCATATTCTTCATGTTTTTAGTAAATTAATTCCTAGTTTCTTGTCTTTTGTTTTCTTTGCCTTTCCAGTACTTTCTTTGTAACCAAACAAATCGAAATTCAGAACCTAGATCAAACAATAATCAACATACACCAACCAAAATCCAGAAATCAACATACACCCACCAAAATTGAAAACCCAGAAATCAACATACACCAACAATCAAACCCAGAAACAGATCTGCATATTCAAAAATTTTAACCCAACATACACCCATTAAAATCAAAAGACCTGCATCCTCTTTGTTCACAAAATCAACACCAATCTCCAAGTTGGAAACCCACAAATCCATCGAAACACAAAATCAAATCCAACTTGGAAACCCACCGATCTCCACCATCCTCCAAATCCCACCATTCTCTCAAACCCAGCCTTTGAATCATAACCCACAAATTCGCCACAGGTCAGTGTACCAATCTGCCAAAAACCCACAAACGCAGATCAACAAATCTCACAAACCCACGAACCCACAAATCCGCCTCAGAGCAGTGCACCAATCTGCCACAAATCCACAAACCCAGATCAGCAAAACTCACAAACCCACAACCTACAAACCCAGATCCACACCACTAAGCTGAGAGATAGAGAGATGAAAGAGAGAAACTTGCCTATCTGGGAGAGAGAGACAACGATTCGTGAGAGTGGATCGGTCACAGGTGGTCAGAGAGAGACTTGAGCGAATCGTGAGAGTGGATCGGTCAGATGTGGTGAGGCGATGAACCACTGTCAGTTTTAGTGGCGGTGGCGGTGGAGATGAGCAGAGAGGCCAACAATGGAGTTCGAAAGAGTTGTGAGAGTTTTGGAAGAGAGAGAGGAAGGTTTGAAAATATTAAGGGAGTCTGGTTTGAGTTTTGTGTTTTCTTTTTGTGTTTGGTTTCAAAGCATAAGTTTTGATTTTCTGGGCAAGCATAAGAATTAACTAATTTTCTGGGTAAGCTTAAGTTTTGATTTTTAATTTATTTTCTTTTTTGGTTTAAATTTTATGATGTGGCTTTTTATAAAAAATTAAAATGCTAACGTAGCATATAAAAATGCCACTTAATCGCCACATCAGCGCCACATCGGTGCCATGTCAGCTAATAGGGTGTTCCGTCTGTCACCTAGGACTTTGCCGTTAGGGCACTGACGGTAGGGACTAAAACAGTACGTGTTTTTCTAAATAGGGACTAAAAGTGGTAAAAAAAAAAAGTTAGGGACCAAAGTGGGAATCGTGTGAAAATGTAGGGACGAAAATGGGCTTTTCGCCAAAATTATTATGTATTTTTGAGTATTTGATCTAGTGTGC
The DNA here is from genome assembly GCF_932294415.1 of Quercus robur. NCBI lineage: Eukaryota > Viridiplantae > Streptophyta > Magnoliopsida > Fagales > Fagaceae > Quercus > Quercus robur. The sequence continues at coordinate 671,940 of NC_065541.1, read as the reverse complement.
TCTCTTCTCATATGGTATATATTTAATTAATGGTATGTAGCTTGAATATGAGAGAAAGAAAATCACGTCAGTGTATCTAATAGGATTTTTTTGCAATAAAATTCTAATAATTTTGTTAGTTTGTATTGTTTCTAAATTACTTAGGAAACTAATATCTCGAGTCTAAGAGACTCGAGTTCCATATGCTGGCAAAGTTGAGGTGATTAAAGTCCATGTGGAACTCGAGTCTTAAAGACTCGAGCCCTTGCTTTGCACAAATAACAACCGATTCATGCAATTCAAAGAAAAAAAAAAAGTGAGAAGAAAATGAAGGAATTAGAGAAAACCTTCACTGCTGCCTAGGTTCAGTTCGACCTGATTCCCTTGCTTGGAGCTTTTGCCGCCATTGCCTGGGTTTAGTTTGTCCTACAATTTAAAATTAGTTTTCTTAAATTTAAAAATACTAATAAAAAAAATTCTCAGCCCTTTGTGTTCCACGGTTACAATTTTAGATGGTAACCCTTTGTGTTCTATGGTTACAATTTTAAACAGTAACCCTTTGTGTTCCACTATTACTCAAACGGCAACCACTCAGCTTCCTAACGCCAAACTTTGGCTTTCTAACTTCTTCATCTCTTTCTCTCCTCACACTGTATTAATACTAAAAAGCTGAATAATTCAGTTTAGGTATCTCTAAATCCCAGTTGCTCTTGACCTCTATTCTTATGGCTGCCTGCATAATAGTTCAATGTAAAGATTTGATTAATAGTGTTGTTCTTTTTTATTGCTGTTTTTTTTTTCTTTTTTAATTTTGTTACTACCTCTTTCGTGTTGTGAGTCATATATGAGTTTTTATGTATTTAGGTTGGGTATTTGTACTGATATATGATTGTTTGTTTCTATGTTTAAAATTGATTTGGTTTTTTTATTTTATTTATTTTTAATAAATGTTTGAGACGGTAACATTATTGGTTTATATTGTGTAATCCGTGTGATAGAGTTTTAGTAGTTAAAAAATTGAATGATAGAGTTTTAGTAGTATCCGTGCCTGTAGAAATTCAATTGAATGATGTAATCCATGCCTACAGAAATTCAATTTTCTAAGGTATTTTAGTAGTTAGCAAACTGAGTTACAGAGTTTAAAATTCAATATTATACTCAAAACATGATACTTCTCCTTTTTTCTTGATCTCCTCATTTAAGTGAATCCCTCTTTCATCATTGAAATCGATTTAAAATTCCTTCTATTAGCTTTGATTGTACTCTTGGCTATATCATTGAAGATTTTAAAAAAAAAATCTTTTTATGGTAATTATCATCATTTTTGTTGTAGTTGAATCAAAATAAGATTATGCTAGTTCTGCATAATTAGTAGTTGTTGCATCTTCATCATTATCACAAGTTTAAGATAGAGATTACCCATATCATAGTTGTTGCATCTTCTTCATTGGCAAACTTGATCATCTTGACAAACCTCTTATTTATCTGATTGAACCACATGTATTTATTTACTTATGGATTCTATTTGGTCATAAGATTTTTATGTCTTTTGATATAAATTAACTAGCTGGTATGCTAGCCAAATTGTTTGCTTCTTCAGTTTTTTTTAATGTTTTACTTTGCCTCCAACACTATTGTAATTGGTTGTCTCTTTAATAGCATGTTCTTTCTCCATCACTATATATATATATATATATATATATATATATCATTTTGTAGGATCCAAGCAAGAAAGAGTTTAAGATGCTTGTTGTGTTATTCTCTCAAATTTTTTGCAGCATGAACAACGTGCGATATTGAAGTAATTTTGAATATTTTATATCAACAGTTATTTGTTAATAGGTGTTTGACAACTTTAAAATATGAAAAGTTTTAGGTTAAATGGGTAACAACTTTAATTTTGTTAATTTTTGCTATCTAAATTACTAATAGTGATTTATCATGTTAAATTGATAGTTTATTTGTATATTAATCAGCTACAATGTTATAATGTTATTTATTTTTTCTTTCTAATTTGTGAGGCTTAAGTAAAATAATTTTGAATAAGTTCTCTGAAATCAAATTCAATACAAAAGAAATTTTGTTAGAGATTTTGTAAGACTAAGGGGAGCTTGAAGATAATATAAGTTTTGGCCTCATATAATGTACTTATATTGTGAGCTTTAGTTGCTACAAGTAGTATTGTAGTAACTTAGATATGAAACTCTAGATGTAACACAAATAGCTAAGGATAACGACATTCACTAATATTTGTCTTTTAATTTAAATGGTATTTTGCATAATTGTTTTGCATTCATTAGATTTTATTTTCAGTAATTTTCTTGTGCATCGTACTGATTAGCGATTAGTAATGAATAATAGGACATATTTCAAAAGGGTAAAATTAAACTAAGTGATAGTAAATCTCCATGGACAGAATTTTCCTCCAAAATGGTTTGGCGGACAGTTCCTCCAACCCACTAAATGGCAACTCAAAAGACTATCCACACGCTCTTTTAGACACACTCACAATGATCTACTTAATAGTAATGTGACTTGTTTAAATGACAAACAAAGTGTATTAAATCAGATTCATTAAATCAAAGATCATTTCATTGCATTTCCCTGCTTAGATCAAGTTCTCCCCCAAATTAACGGCTGCAATAGGTTGAATTTGCAAGGGTTTATGAAGTTATAATCAATACCCTCCTATTAACAGGATGGCATTGTGCACATAGCATCACGTATATTATGTAAAAAATAAGTTGCCACTCCTTCCACTCACAACAGTAGACTCCAATACATTCCCCCAGGGGTGCAAACCGAGGCCAACACATTACTCCCCCCCCGCCCCCAAATGCACTTAAGACATGTGGAAGTGCCATTCAGCTCAACTCATCCGGAGGTCAATTTATTGTATATTGAGAGGTTTGCTAGTAAAAAGCCTCTCGAAGAGCACGAACTTTGTCACTCCTAGTGATCAGTAGATGAAACAAAGCAATAACAGAACCTTCAAATTCAGCCCCCCAGCCACTGTTAATCGTTGTGGGGCTAAAGGCTTTCCAAATAATGTTTTCACTGCACAGTCAACCGAAAATAGAGGATTAAAACACCATAGATCATACCATTCTAAACACCATGATGAAAATCACATTTGTAGCCTACCAGATGTTGGTCGCTATGAAGAGAGAGATCCCAGATCCCAGACCCCAGACCATATCCCTTCTGGAGAAATTCATCTAGGCATATCACAATAATTCCGGCAAAGCAAAGTTGAATAATTATAAGAATAGCATTGCCCACACCAAGTTGACCAACACTGCCGTACATCCCAGATAGGACATAGGCAACTGCAAGACCAACAGCAATCAGGATGCCTGACAACTTTTGTGCCCCATTTCTGCAAAAACACGTGCCAAAGAAAGCAGGATTCATTACACTAGAAGTCACACAGCCAAATCACAATTGAAGGATAGTTGATTTTTAGAAAGTAAGCAAGGATGTGCAGCTTATAATTTTATGTACGTACATTTACATTTCAAATACAGAATCCAACAAGAGTTGAAATTTGCGACATTAATTTCTTGGTGGAGACAGCATCTAAATCTGAATACAAATCTCATTTTCCTTGAGAAGAGCAAAGATCCACTATTTCTTTAACTAAGAAGACAATGGTCCCAAAAGAATCAAGGAAACACAAGACCACAAGCATTTTGACTAATGTCACTCAGTAAATCTAAAAATTAAACAAAGACTGGACAGAAACAGCCCTAATCTGCAATAATTTTTGTTCGCTAGGGAACATCATTAGACTTTAAGACTTGCCCATTAATGGTGGATACTAAAATGTTGAAGTGGTAATTGGCATAAAGAGACATTATAGCCCTCTTGTAAGTTAACCCAAGTTTTAATTGGCCCCCTCAGGCTTTAAATTGACAATCAAGCAACTAAATTTTTACAATTGTTTCAGGTACATTGAAACTAAGTATAGTGGATTAGTAAAGGGTTCCAATTTAAACTTAATATAGTAATCCTCAAAAATAGGGAAACATAAAGCTCTTAGAGCAAAGTTTTAATTGACTGCTACAACTTGGTGCAGAAAAAACTGCTTACAATGAGAGAGAAAGAAAGAGGGAAGGGGGGAGAAGGGGGGGGGGGGGGGGGGGGTCCTTCATAGTTTAGGGCTGGATTCTAAGTCACGCATCATCACATGTACAGTATAGCAATCACCACTAATTCCTCTACATACCATCTTATTGTGCAATTCATGTATTTCACCAAACATGTTTCTCCTAACCAATGCAGCCAAAAGAATATTGACATACGGTACCCAAGGAATTATATCACTCTTAATCATTCTATTATAACAAAGCACAGCATCTTCAATTCTATTAGCTCTAACATAACTATTCAACAGATAATTAAAAACACGCGAATCCAACACGAAACCAAACCTGTTGGCGCATTCGACTAAGTGATCGACAAAAACATCCGGAGCCGGAGCTGAATCCCCAAAAACACAGTCAGTAAGCAAGGTTTTAGCAAGTTTTTGAGTCTCCGGGAAGCCCACCAAAATGTGAAGCAAAACACAGAAAGCATCCACGGTTTTAACAAAGCCTCGCTTTCTCTGAACCTGTTTGAAGTGATTCAAAGCCGATCTTGGGTTGTTCTTGTGGGTGAGGAGGGTGTTTATGAGATGGGTTTGAGTAAAAACTGAGTTTTGAGAAATGGGTTCGGTGAAATCTGCGTTTTCGGATTCAGACTCGGAATCGAATTCTGAAGTGATTTTCTCGGTGTTGGGGTTCTCAGGAAATTGAGGTCTATTGAGAAATTGTGGGTGTGAGCAGAGAGATTTAGGGTTTAATAAAGAGCGGAGAAGAAATGGAGAAGAAGTGATTGAAGATCTCATTATCATCTCATCATCATCATTATTCTGTGTTTTTAGAGAACGTTCTCTGATATGAGCAAAAACCAGGACAGGCATGAAACGGTGAAAGCGCGAGACTCAGACTCAGAGCCACGTAACGTAAGTGAGGAAGGAGAAGAAGAAAAATGATACAAACAAAACGACGTCGTTCCATTTATTTATTTATTTTAAAATCTGCCCTCTAAAACGACGTCGTTTTGGAACTAATAATAATTTTAATATTAGGTTGCAACGGCGTCGTTTTTAGTTAAAACCTAGTTTAAATATCTGAATCTCTTTTAATTTCTCTCTCTCTCTCTCTCTCTCTCTCCCCTCAGCCGCTGCAATTTAGTTATACTCCTGCCTAATCAGCCATCATTTCTTAATATCAAGTAACTAATAATGCTTGGTCAATGTAATTGCTAGTTTGCATCATTTACACTTATAGTATTCTTTAGTAACAAATCAAGGTCGTTATAGTTGGGTGAGACGTATATCAAGTTCCTGCCATGGTATTTACATCTGAAAAAGAAATAAGAAATCACCTAAAAGAGGGGACGCATCTGGTTTAGTGAAGAGAGCCTTTAGTGGTTGATGTTTTGGTTTTAAAGAACTTCTTTTGCATCAAATACTTGAAATGGATGAGATTTTAAAAAATTTGTCAAATGCTTATATTATGTTATGAACAAATTGTGGATATGCAATGATATTTATGAAAATGATTTGAGGAGTGTTCCTCCCCTTTTTTTTTTTTTGGATTTTGAAAAGCATGTTTTTTATATTCATTCTAGTTAGATTTTATCTTTTAGTTTGGCTGTTCCTAAGTTGTTTTTTTTTTTTTTTTTTTTTTTGGGTTTCTGGTCTTTGGATTATAAAAGCTAACAGCTACATTTTAGCTATTACTGAGTTGTTCAATTGTTTTCCTTGAAACAATGAAACCCAATCAGGCACCTCATGCATTTTTAGAGCAATTTGGGTGGAAATGGCAGCAACTGGAGCTTCATTTGTCAAAGTAAAGAGGCATATACTCGGGTTTACAACTGTCTTGAAGTCTGTAGCTTGTGAATTTTATTTTTCTGCTACTCGTTGATGCTGTATTATCAAATCTGCTGACAAAATTTGCTAGTTATTGTAAATTGCATCGCCTTGTATTTTGTGTTCCAGGCTAGATCATCTCTTGGGCCATGAGAAATTTGGTTAGTAATTTTAGTTTCAATTGGGCCAAGTTTATTTTGCTCTCTCTCTCTCTCTCTTTCTCTCTCTCTCATTTGTAGTGAAAGTGTAAAAACCACTAATAGGTGCAGTTTGGATTGGACTTATTTATGTCTGCGTTTTTCTTCTTCACGTTTCCTCTTTTCTTTTTTTTCTTTTTTTTTTTACCTGAAGTTGGTTTCACGTGGGGTACAAACCTGCCAGTGGGTCCCGTGCACTGTGCACGGGACCCACTAGCACTTTGGACGTCCACATATTGGTCTGAAATGGCACTGTTTGTGAGTCTCGTGCACGGTTCACAGACCCACAAACATCTTTTTTTTACCCAAACTTTAATTAAAAATGGGTCCTACAACACTATTCACACATTTATAAATTATTTTGGTACAGTGTTTTCAGTTTCAGCAAAAATAAATTGTATCCAAATATCGTAAAAAATTAAGTTTATTGTTCTTATAGATATTGTTCAAAGTTATTTAGCAAAATGAGGAAAAATATTGAATTTCGGCAACATCATTGCCAAAATTGTAAGAAAAGCATGAGAGAGAAGAAAGATGAGTGATGTGATGGAGAGGGAGAAAAAAAGGAATATTAGTAATGAGATTATCGAAATTCTTGTCCTACCCAAGCTTTGCCAGTGAAGTGCCCTAATGAAGTGCCCAGTGCATGCTAGGGGGAGTGTCTGAATGGTTTACCAATTGTGGCAATCAAGTTGCCAAAATTGTAGGAAATTGAGGAGAGAGAAAATATGAATTGTGGCAACCAAGTTGTCGAAAATGGGAGAAAAAAAAAAAAAGAATTGTGGTTGCCAAAATCTTGGGGAGGAATTAAAAAAAAAAGTGCTACATTCACAATATTTTTACAACATTTTCACAACAAATCACAGGTGATTAGTTGTTATTAGTTCAAACTAGTGTGTAACCCATGCTACCGCACGAGAATGGATATATTATTAATCATGAGTTTATTCATATTTAAAAGGCTCAGTTAAGTCTTAATTCATATTATTAATCAGAAAATTTCATTAACAAAACTTAGCCGTGTATATATATATATATATATATATATATATTATTTGTTCCATTTTTGTGGTTTGAAAATGATATTTATGTGTAGATGGAAGTTGTTGATGAGAATGAGTGGTGGGGTAAGATAAAGCAGATGAAAGGAGGAGGGGAAGAGGAGATGATAATTAAGCACAATTTCAGTCGAGCAGGCCAACAAACCTTATATGATATGGCTTGTACCTTAATTCAGTTTTCACATCACGTATGTACTTCCATTCTCCAATAGACCATTTGGAGGAACATATGAAATGAGCAACCACCACTTTTATTACTTCCATTGCGTTCAAATGAGTTTGAATAAAGGGAATTCTCTAGAATGCTTCTTTATTTTGCATGCAAAAATGCAATATCTTCAAAGCAATTAAAACTTGACTTACTTTGACATCATAACTTACTTAGAAATAAGGGGAAACAAATAATAACAATTTATTACAGTGGAAATCATTCAGAAAATAGTGCAAATATATCCAAATGAGTTGGTATAACATCATTGTCTAAACATTTAGGACTAATCTTCAAAGTCGAGTCAATACATTGAGGAGGATATTCATCAAGGGTTTGTTGTAAATAATATTATGATGGGACATTTGTTCTTAATCTTTGAGGGCCTATTTCTAATAAGCCACGTGAAAATTAAGCAAATCCAAAATATCACTGTAAAAAATAGTTATAGCACCGAATTTGTCAGGAGTTTGATGAAACCTAATACAAAAAATGAAGACAATGATTACATAATGGAAAGATAATAGGTCTGTAATTTTGATAATATATAAACCATCAAGAAAATATATTAAAAGGCAACCTTTATAACAAATAGTCCCTTTCAACTCATCTCTATTCAGTATTAATAGTATTATTACAAACTCATATAATGTGTCCTCTCCTATAATTCCAATTCACATGAAAATTGCTCTAGATATTATAAGTTCTATTGCAATTTTGTTACAAATCGACTTGGAAGCTGAATAATGATGCCATGCATAACTGGTCGACAAGTCCACATCAATTCACAATAGAAATGTACTTAATGTCTAGTAGTATAGATCGTTGTGAATTACGTTCAACACATAATTAATCATTATTCCTCACTAAAACAACCACAATAAACAGGACCCAAAAAGATCTAATCTTGGCAATTGAATCCAATACAATTGACACAAAAAAGTGTAGATAACATTAGATATCCATGCCCATCATTGTAAATTCAGTTCAATATATAATTAATCAAACACTCATTAACCATTATTCCTCACATAAACAAACCCAATAAAAATTTTTAAAAAAAAAAAAAAAAAAAAACCACATTTATAAAATTTATACTTGGACTATGGCTTGCATAGTACACTCTGCAATGGAGTGCTCTACGGTTTTGGCTTTCAATAGTCTGCCCTTTACTAATCTCACTAACAATCTACTAAGGTCATTTTATTTTTAAAGCATTTACTAATTTGTTCCAAGCAAGAACCTACAAAAAAATGACACACAAAAACAAACCTAAGTAAAAAAAAATTTACAAACCACATAAAAGCTTAAAACACACAAATCTAAAACTTACATGACAATTTCAAACACCATATCTGCTATTCCAAGGAACCACAATGAATCACACCAAACTAAAACTTATATGACAATATTAGTTAGAGCCTTGGAGGTATGTATCATAATTTGTGTGAGGGAATGAAGAAGCATATAAAAAGTTAAAATAAAAGAAATATCTCTTATTGTTTCTATAGATTAAACCTAATTTATCACCACTTTTAACCCCATTCCTCCCCTTTTCTCTTTTGGGTATTACAAAAAGTATTGGAAAATTTTAGCCCACAACATTCTTATAAACTAAACATAATTTCACAAATGATGATTTAAAAAAATGGAATATTATACAGGAACTCCTTATATTGCCTAATTGTGCTAAGTGTAAACATATCCTAGATTGTACGATAACTTAAAACAATATATTAAAGCAATCAAAATATAATGCACACATAATGAACATGATAAATCAACTCTAACATTTGTGCAATCACCCAACAAGAAAATCTCACAGATTTGTGTAAAATCAAGTCTTGATAGTCACAAATTTACAATCAATATTGTGGTATCCAAAACCATTGTCGCTATCCCATATGCTAACACATACAAAACAATAAGAGCTTTTGTGTCCACATGGTCTTTTCTACATTAAGTAACATGGTCTTTCATTTTTCATCCTCTCATAACTATCACAATTTAAAATAATGAAAATCTTCTTCAAATTTCATCCAATTATGACTGCTAAGCCTTAATAAATGATTTTGTAAATTATTCAAAGGATTAATTAACATGCAAATATTTTCTACATTAGATACCATATCCATATGCTTAACTTAAATTTAGAAATACCCTTTCCCTGAGTAGATCTTATTTACACAATTAAAGCATAATTACTTCAAATTCGTTAGACTACAAAGTACAAAGAGGCCAAACACAAATATGAATAAGGATTTCCTAAACTCTACACCACAAAACACAATGCCACTTTCAAAATGACAATAAAATGTGACATGCAGGTTAGGAATAAAAATAAATAAATAAATAAAGACACTAACTTTTCTGAGTTTTCTCTTTTAATATGTACATGTGTCAAAATTTTAAGCGTGATTTTCTCCTAACTTGGCAGCACCTCCTCCTATTACCTGTGCTATGCATGGGGTACCCTTCTATTCAAAGAAACCATCTCTAGATAGATACTAAGATTTGAAAATATTTGACCCAATACACTAACATATTCCATAAAGTTTCAATTCCTATGAAAATCAAATGCCTTTATCTAAAATCTGAAATTCCCAGGAAGAGAGAGAGAGAGAGAGAGAGGATAGATACAGCCAGTTTGTGGTATATTAATAAATGTCCAATTCCATGCAAACCAAGAAAAGAAGACAAACTGGACTTCAACCAAAAGGTTCTCTCCATTACACTAAGCAGGAAAAGAAATGATAAAAAACAACTATTCACATGTATTTAATCATGACATCTTTAGTAATCATGTGCCTTGTGCAGATGATTTAATGAATAGTATGATTTAATAGATGTAGGTGGTCATCTAAATCGCTATGTAATGTAATTGATTTGCAGAGATTCCTTCAAATAAATTTGGTAGAAAAGTTGTCCAAGAAATAAGGCGGCATATTCTAGCAAATACAATTGTAAAAAGAGCACCATAACAGATGAAAAGCTTTGTAGTTCTCCACTGTTGAGAAACTGAAGCACCACTTCAAAAACCAACAAAAGTTTTTTAATTTCTCAAAGCTTTTCTAATCAATCTAATGAATCACAAAGTCAAGCAAAAAACAAAAGTTAGCATCTTGTCATATTTTAATAATTTTCCTCACACTTTTAATAGCAATTGAGAGACTATAAATGCCTACTTTTGGATTAGCACAACAACAATGTAAGAAAAGGGAAAATGGAAAGTTTGAAGGGAGGAGTTTCAGGCTTGTCATGATTCTTCTCATAACAATTAGTTTTTAAAGGATCAAATGTGTTACTCCAACTCAAAGACAGCATAACTTCAAGTTCAATAATATGATGGTCATTTTATTACCAATAAGAACTGCCTTAAACATTAAGAACTTCCAAACAAACTCAATGGTATTGGACATCCTTCGAAATGACCACATCCTTCAAATGACCCGTATTTATTATTTAAGAAAACTTGCTAATAAAGTTATTATGATTTATGAAACCACTTGCAATTATGATAGCATCACACAATAAATTTTAAAATTTCAATCATAATTGATAGAAAAGATCACCCAAAAAAAAAAGCCTACTCAGACAAATTCCAGCAAGGGAATTCCACAGTTGGCTGGAGTTTTGATCGTCCATCTAAAACATACATGGGAAGAAAAATACAATTTTCTCCCATTTCCATTGAAAAATCAATACATAAAAACTAAAAAAAAAGGGTTAAAAAATTGAACGAATCTCACCTAGATTCTTCAGTTGGGATATGATTCCAATATCTTCAATCACCTATCTCGGTGATTGCTAACCCTTTTGAAGCAATGGACAAACAAACACCATCCGTTCTTTTATGCAGCCAAACTCTCTACATAAAGCCAATTTTTCAACAAATCCATCAAAAACAGATCGATATCAAGAAAATCATATAATATGAATAATCCAAACAGGAAATAAGCCAGAGAACCATATTAGGGAGGTACCAAAACTTTATCACAACAAAACCAAATAATTTTATTCCCCTCTCAATTAATTAAAATAAAGTCTAAGATTCCTAAATTAAAAATTATTTTCTACCCCTCATTTTCTCAAAACCTAATACACTAAAACCCCATCACAGGGCCGTATTTATTTCCTAATAAACGAAAACCCCATCACAACCAATCAAAAACCATATCTAAAAACTCAAAACTTTTAATTTTCACACACTTTCTCAGCACCCAAACAGAAGACAAACACACACACACAGATAGAGAGCAATACCTAAGTACAATCATTGAATACTTTCCGAAGAAGAACTTCATAATTCGAGGGCAACTTCAATTCCCAGAATCAGAGACCCCAGAAAGGAAAAAAGAAGAAAAAAAAAAAAAAAAAACTATGAACGCAGATATTAGAAAATAGGGAAAGGCTTAGTGTTTTCTGTAATCCTAAATAGGAGAAAAAAATATTGAAAATTTGAGAAACCAAACATTTTCATGGAGAACCCAAAAACCCAAAACAAAAAGGAATCAAAACCAAGATGAAAAGCCAAAACTAAAATCTTTTTTTTTTTTTTGTAATTTTTGTAAGTTATAAATAAATAAATAAATAAAAAATAAAAAACCTATCCTATCAAAGAATATTTTTTTTTAAAGAATCAAATTTCATACCTAAATGTTATAAAAAAAGAAATTTCATACCTAAATCTAAAAAGGGGGAAAGAATGTACCGGCACCAGTTCTGATAATCTAATGGTGGCAGTGACATTCACGAACACTATCTCTGTAACCCTCTCAAATCTCAATCATTTTGTGTTTTAAAAAACTGAAACAAAAACAAATCAAATCTAAACCTATCCAACAAGAAAACTCAAATAAAAGTAACCATTGATACCGAGAGATTCTTTTGAAATTCCATAGCATTCATTGAAGAAGAGGAGAGATGTATACTGAAGGAGAGGAAGGATTTTGGGTTTTGATTATTGTAGAAGGGGAGGTGAACCTGAAAATATGCGGTTGTGATTATTGTGGAAGAGAAGAATGTTTTATTCAACCAAAAAAGAAAAGGAGCACAACATTTTTGTAAATGAAAGTAAGTGTAATTACAACTGATCCAACTTAAATTTAGACAGATTGAGGAAAATTAGACTCCAAAGTCAGTTTGTTGGTGGTGCTAGTCTGAGATGTCTCTCTGTCTTCCCCAACATGAGATGTTTTTGTTTTCATTCCTCTCCAAATGGTAGAAAAAAATGGCAGAGTGACTGGTTTTGTTTCTTTGGGTATGAAAGAAGGGAAGGGGAAAAAAACCTTGAGATCATCAGGTGAATAATCATTCCAGCATGAAAACATATCATGTCCTGAATCTCCGCATTTTAAACAAATTTTCAAACTTAAAGAGCCACCCTTGTACTTTTCAGGATAGTCTTTTGCTCGGTGGCCAACTTTTTTGCAAATAAAGAAATCTTGTCCCTGAAAAAGAACCAAGCAGTAAATCAAACACCCAGATGTGGATGATGATCAGAATCAAAGGCCCATCATAAATAGATAAATGCACAGATGCACATGAGCACCCACAAACACATGCACGAACTAGTGTGCACATTACATGAATGTATGTGTAGAACATATATACAACTTCGGGTAAATATAACAACAATTTGTAGCGCAGTAAATAAGTCCTACAATAAATAACAATAAAAATCCAATATTCATTCAACGAACCTTTGAGCATTGCTTTGCATTTTGCTCCAAAGTCCCACAAACAAAGCAAGGTTTCTTCCGCTTAGCTGCTGTACAGTTTGCCACTGTATGACCTTCTTCACCACAATTAAAGTGTGCTCCCCAGCCGCTATCTGGGGGATCAAAATACCTTGGCCCCCGTTGAGAGAATGGAAATCATTGAGATACCAAACCAAGCCTTTCAATAGGAATTGTATTTTCAAAATTGGCATTTGAGAGCAAATATTTGAACTCACAAGAAGCTTCCGAAACACAATGTTGCAGGTTATTTCAACAACATTTGGATCAACAGGCTCAACCATATTTGAGGCTTCCACTGTCTCCTCCTCCTCTTTATCGTTCACAACAACCTAAGGCAATATAAGTTTCCAAAACAGTCATATACAAAAATTCTCATGACCCACCAAGTAAGCCAAAAGTCCATTTTTACTCTCAATTACTTGAGGCTTCCGCTGTCTCTTGTGAAATCAGTGATTTCATTGGGTATAAAAATAGCCTCTTTGGTTTTCACGTTTGACTGCAAAATCAAGAAAAAACTTAATTAGCACAGTATTTCACTTGACCCGATACATAGAAGTGGTTTTAATGAGAATGGGCCCACATACATTTAGCCACATGGAGCAAAATTCAACTTCAATTTCAGATTCTAATTGAACAATTGGAATGATAATTATGAACTGATTGCCACATAGATGTAGACACATGGCACAAAATTAGAGTTCTAATTTGGAATTGCAATTTGAGTTTCTCTCTGCTTCACCTATTATTATATATATAGATTTGAATTTAACACTGAGATTACTTTTTTAATCCAACAATAACAACCAGTCACTTAGGATTTGTTGTAAAAATGATGTGGACATATCATTTCTAAAAAAGAAAAAAAGTGGCCATTAATTTGTGGCAATGGCATTGCCAAAATAGAGGGGAAAAAAATTGTGGGAATGAATTTGTGGCAATGGCATTACCGAAATAGGAGGGAAAAAAAAAATTTGTTGCAATTGGTTTGTGGTAATGGCATTGCCGAAATAGAGGGAAAAAAATTGTAGCAATGAATTTGTGGCAATGACATTGCCGAAATAAGAGAAAAAAAAATTGTTGCAATTGGTTTGTGGCAATGGCATTACCGAAATAGAAGGAAAAAGGGAAAAAAAATTATTTGATTTTTGGCAATGACATTGCTGAAATAGGAAATTGGAGGAGAGAGAGAGCTGTCTGAATTTAAAAAAATATATATATAGTACACATATTCTGATTCTTCGGTAGTTTTTTTTTCCCGAAGTAGTTTGGTTTGTGTGTATGTCATGTTGTTTCATTTCGTAGTAAAAGTACCTTATGAAATATATAATGATAGATTCAAGTACAATGAGTACATTGATTCTTATTCTAAAAAAAAGTGCATAGATTCTTACAATACAAAATGGAAGAAAAAAATGATTGATGTGCATACTGTAAACCAAAAAAAAACATAGATTCTTGTAGGGATAAGGGCCCATGATTATATATTAGGCCTTGAGCTTGGTCCAAGGACGTTAAATGGTTCGAGAAGAAATAAATAATCATTAGGAGTTCCAATTTAAAGTCTCATAAATAAAGAACGAATGGAAGGTGTCCGAGGAGGATCTATTCCAGCAATTAGAATAACCCTCCAGAAAGCTCCAATGATAGGGATGTGCTTCATGAACATATGCGAAGGAAGAAAACCCAAAAATACCTAAGGAAAAACTGTTACCACTGCATTAAATGCACTGCAGCTACTTTTCTGGCCGCATTTATATGGAGAAGACCTCAGAACAATGCTGTCTTGGCTACCACAACTCACAGAAAGCCAAAGAAGGTGTTTGATGGGACAGGTACTCAAGTAAGGGCTCAGACGATCAACAAGTGTAAGATCAAGATGATCCAAAGGGAGCTATATAATGTGAGAGATAGGGCTGTAATCGGTTCGGTTCGGTCGGTTTTTTATCCAACCAACCGAAACCAAAATCGAAATTTTCGGTTTTTAAAAGTCTCAACCGAAACTGACCGAAATAGTTGAAAAACTGTCAGTTTTGGTTTGTTTTAGTTTTGGTCGGTTTTTCAGTCAGTTTCGGTTCCTTATCATTTATTTTCTAAGAAAGCAAACAAAGAAAAAAAAAAACAAACCCAGAATATAAAAAAGAGAGAAGAAATTGAAAAAATAAACAACCAAGCACATGGGTTTTTCCAAACCCTTACTTTATTTGCACATAAAAATTGAAAAAATAGCATTGATTCAATATTAAACAAACCCAAGATATAAAAAAGAGAGAGGAAACTATGGAGAAATTAAAGAGAGAGACAGAGGGTCACCGTGACTTCGTGAAAATGAAAAGATTAGCTGACGTGTGGAGACCAGCGTATGGAGGCCAACGTAGGAAGGCCAGCGTGTGGAGGCTGGTGCAGGAAGGGCAACGTGTGGAGGCGGCATGTGGAGGCGTGGAGCGGCGAGAGAAGAGGAGGGACTGAGGACTGAACTCTTTAAAAGATAGAAAAAATTGAGAGAAAAAGTTGGGGAAAGGGGCAGCTAAACTGAAGAAAAGAAAAGGGAAGAATAAAAGAGGGGAGGGGTATTTTCGTATTTATCTCATGCTCTAGAGTTTTAAAAACACAAGCCCCCACGTGAAGGCTCGAACCTGGGATCACTAGCCAAACCACAAAGTAGCGTACCACTAAGCCACCGATCAGTTATGTAATAGAGTTACATAAATATATATATATATATATATATATTCAGTCGGTTCAGTTCGGTTTCGGGTGAAAAAATCCAGCACCGAAACCGAAACTGAACCAAAAATTTGGCAACGTTTCGGTCGGTTTGTTCAATTCGTCGGGTTTTTTGCACACCCTTAGCGAGAGATGATCAACAAGTGTGACCTCCTCGGACTGAAAGTCCATTGATATCAGAATCTCTTATTTAAACAGCACTAATGTTACTGAAGTTTTCACGGTTCTTATTTTCTACTCTTTTTCCCCTAAAAATTCCATCAACCTTTTTCTCCACTCTTATTCCCCTCATAATTCTACCAACAATTTTCAATTCATGCGTGCCATACATTCTACAAACAACTATAAGAAACAACACTTGCAAATATCTATTCGTTCTTTATCTCTTACAAGGTGAGTTACATCTCTTAAGTAGTAACTTTTTTTTTTTTTTTTTAATATTCATGTTGATATGTTTTAGGGGCATAGTTAAGCATGAAAATCTTATTTTTGTTAAATTATTTGTTCGTGCAAATCTTGTTTTTGTATTATATGTTTTGCAACATGAACTGATTTGTATGATATGTTTTAAATTATTTGTCCATGAATTCTGGCCTAAAATTTCATATAGCAAAAATATATTTCAAAATTGACATATATTTCCTTAATATACACGTATGCTATAAGAAAACTAAAAAAAAAAAAAAAAAGGTTAGTATATGCTCATAAACCTTAATATCTAAGTTTTAGGTATAATAATAATAAAGAAAATTGTACGATATTAGAAATTTGTTTGATAATTATCGTATGGATGCATAAGAACATTATATAGTCTGTCTTGTTTTAGAAGAAGCAAAATGAAGAGCTACATAAAATAATTAGCGTAACCATAACAAATCCTTTTAAATGTTAATCTTTTGCTAAGTTACTTAAGAAAAGATAAACAAAAAATAATGGCGTAAATGCTCTTTTCGTCCCTACATTTTGGGGTCATTTTTATTTTGGTCCCTACATTTCTATTTTACCACTTTTAGTTCTTAATCCAATTAACGCTTGTTATTTTAGTCCTTTCAGTCACTCAACTAACAGAAAAAGTTGACGTGGCAAACGGAGTGTATTGTTAACACAGTAAATGCTGACGTGACGAATAAAATAATAATAATAAAATTATTTATTATTTAATAAATGCCAAGTTAGCATAAAATAATAATAAATGCCACCTCAGATCCATTTTAATTGATCAATTTAAAAAAAAAAACCAGAATTAAAAATAAAAAACACATGAATTTAGATCTAACATCCTCTTCATCAAGAACACAGAAGAACATAACCCAGGAAAAATCATACAAACCCAGAATATCTAACACAAAGAACACAAGAAAATCAAACTCAGAAAAATCATAAATGAATATTATACAAAACAAAATCAATCCACATATATACATAAACCAAATTAATAAATAAATAAAACTTGAATTCAGATATGGTAATTCGTTGGTTTCTCCATCTTCATCTCTCTCTCTCAAACACAAAAAAGAAACAAAACAAATCTAAAGTTGGGCTTTGAATCTAACAGCAAACCATGAATACAACAATTACAACCAAATCTAAACAAGGTGGAAACCCAGATCAGTAAAATCATAACCCACAATTACATGGACAAAATTTCAGAACCCAAACCCAAAAATTTTTTCTGAAATTTTTTTATTCTTCTCTTGGAACCAGATTTGGGGAAATTGGATTAGGATTTTAGGGTTTCTTTGTTGATTTTCGATTCCACCATTGAGGGCAAAGAAATCAAATCCATCCCAGTACAACACAACTACAAATCTGAATGGGGAAGAACGAGTTCCTAACCCCAAAAGCGATCGCGAATCGGATCAAAGCGAAGGGGCTCCAGAAGCTCCGATGGTATTGCCAGATGTACTAGAAGCAATGTCTCGATGAGAACAGTTTTAAGAACTCCTTATCGGAGTCGTACCGAGGGCTATTCATACCGCCTCGGCCGGACAAGAGTGTGGTGGAGAGGCAGGTGATGTAGAAACAGGAATTCGTGGAGCAGAGGAGAGTGGCATTGGAGAAGTACCTCCGGAGACTCGCGACGCATCCGATGATCAGGAGAAGCGATGAGCTGAAGGTGTTTTTGCAGGTTCAGGGGAAGTTGCCATTGCTGACGACTACTGATGTGGCTTCGAGGATGCTCGATGGGGCGGTGAAGCTGTCGAAGCAGTTGATGGGGGAGAGCATCGTATTGGCGCCGCACAAGGTGGTGCAACCGGCTAAAGGAGGGAGGGACTTGTTGAGGTTGTTCAAGGAGTTGAAGCAATCCATGACCAATGATTGGATTGGCTCGAAACTAGCTGTGGTAGAGGAAGACAAGGAGTTCTTGGAAAAGAAAGAGAGAGTGAATGATCTGGGTTTCCACCTTAGATTCAAAGCCCAACTTTAGATTTGTTTTGTTTCTTTTCTGTGTTTGAGAGAGAGAGAGATGAAGATGGAGAAACCAATGAATTACCAGATCTAATTTCAAGTTTTATTTATTTATTTTTTTTAATTTGGTTTATGTATATATGTGGATTGATTTTGTTTTGTACAATATTCATTTATGATTTTTTTGAGTTTGATTTTCTTGTATTCTTTGTGTTTGATTTTCTGGGTTTGTATGATTTTTTCTAGGTTGTGCTCTTCTGTGTTCTTGATGAAAAGGATGTTAGATCTAAATTCATGTGTTTTTTTTTTTTTTTTAATTATGTTTTTTTTTAAAAAAAATTGATCAATTAAAATGGATCTGAGATAGCATTTATTATTATTTTATGCTGACTTGGCATTTATTAAATAATAAATAATTTTTTATTATTATTTTATTCGCCACATCAGCATTTACTGTGTCAACAGTACACTCCGTTTGCCACGTCAGCTTTTTCTGTTAGTTGAGTGACGGAAAAGACTAAAATAACAAGCGTTAATTGCATTAAGGACTAAAAGTGGTAAAATAGAAATGTAGGGACCAAAATAGAAATGATTTCAAAATGTAGGGACGAAAAGAGCATTTACACCAAAAATAATTTCAACTACTATAATAGACAGTTATAAATTATCAGTGAACCAATCCTTTTTAATAGAATTCTCTCAGCTCTAGCTATTTAAACATTGAATGTTTTTAATGGATTACCTTCTTATATTGCATTGTAATAGTTGTGTAGTGTTAATATATTAATACTATTGTTATGTTTTAGTATAGATGATAGAAAAGTTATTCATTTTTCTCATCCATTCTGGCAAAATAATTAAACATGGCGAAAATGGGATTTATTACGAAGGACCACCTCCTTCTATGCTTCCATTAAGCATGGTGTTACATTTGAAGATCTATGTGATGAAGTAGCATCCACACTTCATATAAACAGAGAATATTCAAAACTGACTATTTGGTATAGATTTCCTTTTCAATGTCATCCACATCTTGTGACTTACCAACAAGTTTTAGTAGAAGATGATAATGGTGCCAATGCAATATTCGATATGTTAAACTGCTAATATGGATTTGTAAATGCAAAGTTATACGTGGGTGTAGAGCCCATAAGAAGCCATCGAGATGTTTTTCCCATTCGATATGCCAACGAAGGATCGAGTGCATCGTTTAGTTATTCACATGGCGGACACTTCCATGATCCAGATGCCACTCATACTGGTCATTATTCTAAAGATACGGCTTATTCCCCAATCAACATTGGTGGTGCTAACTATCATGTTCCATATACCTATGTTGCAACTGAGGACCAACATGTTCTTTATCGGCCAATGAACACTAGTGATGCTGACTATGATAATCCAACTGAGCATATCACATAAGAGACTACTTGTTTTGAGTTTGAAGCTCAGTATGACCAAACCGTCACTCATAGAGCTACTAATGATCCCAATACACACTGCATAGCTGCTACTACTGAAAATGCGGTCCATACATTATCAGAAAGGATGCGAGCCATGGATAGTGATGACCAACTTGATGACGACGAGGTCCTTGATGATGTTGGAGATGAACAAGAGCCTTTCAATGAACCTAATCATGAAAGCAGTCTAGCTATGGCATTCCATCAACCTTCACACTAAGTTTTTCATAGAACATGTGGGATATTGTGATTGATCCAACCCCACCATTTGAAAAGCCCACTCAGAGTATTTGGGACCCTACCCAAGAGTTTTATGTGGGCTTGCTTTTTGCCGATAAGGATGAACTACAAGCTGCTGTTAAACACTATCACATCAAGAGGAACCAAACATTTTGTGTAAGAGAGTCAGATCGAGCATGTTAGTCTGTAAGGTGTAAACATTGTTCTTGGCGTCTTCGACCATGCTTCCGAGCTACACATGGAGCTTGTTTTTCTTTTTGAAATAATACAAAATTGCACTTCGTTAAAGTTGAAAATAAAAGAAATGGTAAGACAGTTGAACCTAGATGTGAAATCCATAGAACTGACTCTTAACTGCCAATAAAAGATGAAATATATAGTAACAATTTTTAAAATGACATGAGAACCATCACATTTAGATTGAGATACAATACGACTCAAAGCATTGTTCCCAATATTTTTATTTAAAAAATAAATAAAAGCAGCAGTAGCATAAATCTCACCAAAACGCTAAAAACTAATTTTACTAACTTTTCTCAACTGAAGCGCTGATGTCATCGCCACATATTGTTTTTGTTGTCATCATCTTGGTTGATTGTTAAACCTTTTGACGTTTTCAAATACTTAGAACGGATATTACGACTCTTATAGCCATCAATACCTTTTCGAACCTTATGATGAAGGAAGATGAATGGTACACGCTGAATGATCCAATAATGTGACTCTTGCTCTGGATTTTGGGACCAAAATGAGAATTGATCTAAAATGTATGAATTAAAATTGCATTTTCGCTTTTTTTTTTCTCACATTTGATGGTACCATCTTTACAGTGCGCAGTACCAACATCACATGTGATTATACTTTTGTTATATTCAGTGGTTCATTTATTTTTTTTCTCACATTTAATTGTATTATCCTCACATTGTGCAGCACCAACATCACATATGACTATACTTTTGTCACATTCGATAGTTCCCTTATTTTTTCTCACATTTGATGGTACCATTCTCACATTGTGCAGTACCAAAATCACATATGAGTGTATTTTTATCACATTTGGTCGGTGGTTCTCTTATTTTTTTCTCACATTTGATGGTATCATCATCACATTGTGCAGTAACAACATCACATATGATTGTACTTTTGTCACATTCGTTGGTTCCTTTTTTTTTTCTTTAATTTGATGGTACTATCTTCACATTGTGCAGTACCAACATCACATGTGACTGTACTTTTGTCAAATTTAGTCAATGGTTCCCTTATTTTTCTCATATTTGATGGTACATCCTCACATTGTACAGTACCAACATCACATGTAATTGTACTTTTGTAACATTTGGTCGGTGGTTCCATTTTTTTTAATCATATTTGATGGTATCATCCTCACATTTTGCAGTACTAACATCACATGTGACTACATTTTTGTCACATTCGGTGGTTCTCTTATTTTCTCAAATTTGACAGTACCATCCTCACATTATGCAGTATAACATCATATGTGACTGTACTTTTGTCACATTTGGTAATTCTCTTATTTTTTTCTCACATTTGATAGTACTATTCTCACATTGTGTAGTACCAATATCACATGTGAACGTGTTTTTGTCACATTCGGTGATTTCCTTTATTTTTTTCTCACATTTAATGATATTATTCTCACATTGTGCAGTACCAACATACCCTTAAAACCTAGAAAATGACTAATATACCATTAAAACCTAAATAAGGGAAACTAGTCTTCTTTCTCAATCTCATTCAATATTTTTCTCTACTTTGCTCTCCAAAATACATTGGGTAGTGTGTGGTGGCCAAAATTAAACATGGCGTAAAAACAAAAACAAAGAACGTTTACAAAGAACATTTTTTTTTTCAAACAAAGACGTACAAAATATGCTAGTAAAGTCGACACAACTTAGCTATCTTAGAGCATCCGTAGCAGATGTTCTATAAAAAATGCTATTTTGACACACCAAAAGCCTACTTTATTATTTTACCACATCATTTTACAACATACCATTTATCAGATGTTTTACCATTCAATTCTATACATTAAAATAATATATACAACATATTAAAATAATATTTACAACTCATCAAACACAATCAACAGCCACCACACTGCTGACAACAACCAACAGCCACCACCACACAACCACCACATCCTCCACAACCCAAAACACAATTCAAAACAAACCCATAGCCCACCAACAACAAATCGAAAGCCCCACCACCACCACCACCACCTCAACCACAAGCCCCGACAAACCCACTGCCTCCACACCCTCACCCACACCCACTTCCAAACCCAAAACCTTCATAAATGAAGTCAACCCATACTCCAAACCCACCATCTTCCCCCTACACTCTCCGTTACCTCCACGCCATTAGTCCCCTCAATTCCTCGGCCTCAAAACCATCGGTAACTCCGGCCTCCTCAAAGAGTCCGACTTTGGCTCCGACCTCGTCATCGCCGTCATTGACACCGATATTACTCCTAACCACAAAAGCTTCAATGACCAAGACCTCGGACCCATACCCACCCACCGCTGACCCATCCATCAGAACCCATAGCCTAGCCCATCCGAACCCACCCACCTCCGTCAGAACTGAACCTAGCCAACACAATCTAAACCCACACATCACCATCTAAACCCACCCATTGCCCAACCCACCCATCAAACCATAGCCAAAAACAAAAAAACCGTTGCTAGAGAGAGATCGGCGTGGAAGTGATCGTCAGTGTCGGCGTGGAAGAGCAGTGAGGGTGAGAGAACAAAAGATGAGAGGTTGAGAGAGAGGAGAGGATTGGAGTTTAAAAAAAGAGAGAGGAAGAGACTGACGGAGTGATGAGAGAGAAAGATAAATAAAATAATAATAAACCCGTGTGCTATATTGCTCCGTATTGTGCCAAAGTTATCACGGTACTGTAGCATGTCGCAAAAATTTGACAATTTAACACATCTGATAAAACTCTTTTTTTGTGTTTGGTGTGCCAAATGTCAAATATTATAGCATTTAGCACAAATACCACATCTGCTGTGGATGCTCTTAAAGTGACCCCGTTTGGTACACCCACTCAAACACATGTTTTTAGTTTTTAAACAATATTATACGTATTTCTACACACTTTTTTAATTACACGTATTTCTATACATGTTTTCAATTTTTAAGTGCATATACCAAATATCCCTTAAATTTTCTTATTTTACACTCTTTTTTGATGATTGGTCTGTCCTTAATTTTTCTTTTTTTAATTTGTTAGAAAAAGTGAAAAACCAATCTGAGATGTGATTTTGACATAATACCACAGGCATTGAAATGCCATTGAAATAACCTTTTTTTAAAATTATTTTTTATTTTTTTATGTACCATTTTAATTTAAAATCGTAGCAAACTAACAAGTAATAATCGAGTGCAGCAAGCTAGCTTTTTAGAAAGCTCTAAGTGACATTATAGCATGTGCTTTCTCTGTATTGCTATTTGCTGCTTCTACTCTTTTCAATTAGTCATTTTGGCTCACAAAAATGAGGGTCATTACAGAATTTAGAACTAATCAACACATTAATAACTAGTAAATGCTAATATTATTAAATTATGTATTTGTTTGGATACGCGTTGTGTTTGTGTGTCTACATTTTTTTTTTTTTTTTTTCCTTTCCTGCAGCACTCATTTCAGGAGACAATGACTACTGTTTATGCACTGTTTATAAATAGTAGTTGCAACTTTTGACTATTTTAACCCATAAATTTTAATTTTTTCATTAAAAATAAGTCTCACAATATTATTCACATATTTTAAAATTATTTTATTATAATATTTTTAATTTTCAATTTCAATAAAATAAGTTCTATTTAAATAGACTCTACGTCACATAGTCAATTGCCTTGAGATCTACAAACATCAACTTGTCCTGCTAAGTTTTTAATTTCAAAATCAATAGCACGTCCTGTCTGGTATGGAGCCGGGCAATGCTGGCTGTCAATCTGGGATTGCGAGCTAAGGAATTAATTAAGTATTTAATCTTACATTAAAAAAAGAGAGACTCTTATTCTGTATTTTGTAGATTTTTTTTTTTTTTTTGATAAGTTTGTATTTTGTAGAACTTGGAAATTTGAATTTTACCAACTACATCTCAGAGGCAATTGCCTTGAGATCTACAAACATCAACTTGTCCTGCTAAGCTTTTAATTTCAAAATCAATAGCAGGTGCTGTCTGGTATGGAGCCGGGCAATGCTGGCTGTCAATTTGGGATTGGGAGCTTGTTTTTGGTCCGCTAAATGGAGTCTTTTGGTTAAAGTTGGTAAAATCCAAATTTTCGAGATCTACAAAATACAGAATAAGAGTCTCTCTTTTTTTAATGTAAGATTAAATACTTAATTAATTCCTTATATATCTCAGCTGGTTGATTTTCTAAATTTATTTAAAATTTTTATTATTTTATAAAAAAAATTCAAATAAATAATCAATAAGTTGTTTTAGTGGACTCTTTTGAAAGGAAGCATCGAGGTACAAGGTGTGGGGTTACGATGGCCTGCAAAGTAAAAAGCCTAACATGCTATGAGTTACTTTACAGCTGTGGCGTGGTTAGCAAAGCAGACTAATCTGACTCAAAAGCTAGAAAGAAGAAGACAAAAAACTAAGGGAAAGTTGGTGGAAGCTTAATCATACAGAACCCAAATGGTCCATTTGATCATAGGGAAGGAAGAGCCAAATTCAGATGAAATAATGTACGTTTCGTTGGTGTAAGAAGAAAGTCACATGGCGGAGACGGTAGTATCCTCTCTTATCGACAGGCTGGTTCCCTTGCTGACCCAAGAAGCAAAACTGTTGCGAGGCATTCATGGAGAAGTAGCTGACATCAAAGATGAACTGGAGAGCATTCAGTCCTTCCTTAAGGATGCAGATGCAAGGGCGGCAGCAGAAGAAGACATGAGCGAGGGTGTCAAAACATGGGTGAAACAAGTAACAGAAGTCGCTTTCCGCATAGATGTTGCCATCGACCAATACTTGCTTCAGGTGGCACAACGTGGTCCTCGTCGGCGAGGTTTTACTGGTTTTGTTCATAAAACAACTCACTCACTCAAAACATCAAAACCCCGCCATAAGATAGCAAGTGAGATTGAAGAGATCAAAGCATCAGTGCAGAAAATCAAGGCAAGAAGTGAAAGATACGGCTTCCAATCCACTGGTCAAGGATCAAGCAGTGGTGCTCGGAATGTTAGGTGGCAAGACCCTCGAATGGCTTCTCTTTTTCTTGAAGATGTTGACGTTGTGGGCATTGAATCTCCTAAAGATGAATTACTTGGTTGGCTCATAGAAGGACACTCTTACCGTACTGTAGTTTCGGTGGTGGGAATGGGGGGACTTGGCAAGACCACTCTTGTCAAGAAAGTCTATGATCACCATATGATGAGAGAACACTTTGATTGTCATGCTTGGATCTCAGTGTCTCAGTCATACAACATGATGGATCTAGTAAGGAGCATGGTAAAGCAATTTTGCGAGGCAAGAAAGGAGTTTCCTCCTGAGGGAATTGACTCAACAGACAAGATGTCACTAATTAGCAAAGCAAGAGAATATTTACAAGAAAAAAGGTACGTAGTTGTATTTGATGATGTATGGGAAATTGATTTTTGGGGGGAGATAGAACATGCTTTACCTGATAATACAAAAGGTCCAAGGATTTTGATCACAACACGGAAGTTGGATGTTGCTAATTTTTGCAAAAAATCTTCACATGTTAAAGTTCACAACTTGCAACCGCTACTACCTAATAAGGCATGGGAGCTCTTTTGCAAAAGGGCGTTCCAATTTGAACTTGGAGGACACTGTCCCCCAATGTTGGAGAAATTATCTCATGACATTCTTGAGAAGTGTGAAGGATTACCGCTTGCCATTGTTGCTATAGGCGGTCTTTTGTCAACCAGGGAAAAAACTCTCTTTGAATGGCAAAAATTGCATGATAGCCTTGGCTTTGAGTTAGGAATAAATCCTCATCTTGCAGTTGTTAGTAAAATTCTATCCCTAAGTTTTGAAGACCTGCCTTACAACCTCAAATCTTGTTTCTTATATCTTGGTATATATCCAGAGGACTACTCTATAAGATGCAGAAGATTGATTCGACAATGGATAGCCGAAGGTTTTGTGAAAGCAAAGGAGGGTAAAACATTAGAGGAGGTTGCACAAGAATACTTGTCTGAATTAATCCATAGAAGCTTGGTTCAAGTATCAGAGGTTGATTTGGATGGAAAAGTTACACAATGCCGACTCCATGATCTTTTTCGTGAGATCGTACTTCAAAAGATGAAATATTTGAGTTTTTGTCATGTTTTGTCAAAACAAGAGTCAAACTTTGAAGGACCATCTCGACGTATGTCAGTAGATGGAGTTTCATATGGTGTATTGAAGGGATTTGAGGACGCTCACATTCATTCTCTTTTATTCTTCAATATTAATGAATTTCCAATATCCTTCATGAGTAAATTTTTTCAAAATTTCAAGCTTGTGAAAGTATTGGATTATGAAAATACTCCACTAGATCATCTTCCCGAAGAGGTGGGGAATTTATTTCACTTAAGGTATTTAAACTTGAATAATACAAAAGTGAAGACTCTCCCAAACTCCATCGGAAAGTTGCAGAATCTAGAAACTTTGTTAATGTGGCAAACCGCAATACAGGAGATACCAATTACAATCAACAAGCTTCATAAGCTACGTTGTCTTAGAGGCCGCTATGTTGATGCCAAGATGGATATCAGTCTTAATAATTTAAGAGGAGTTAAATTACATTGGAGTATTGGATGCTTAAAGGCCCTGACAGCGCTACGATACGTGGACGCAAATTATGGAGGGGTCAAATTGATTGAAGAGTTGGGGAAGTTGAGTCAATTGACGGATCTTGGCTTGG
Source organism: Quercus robur (assembly GCF_932294415.1). Lineage (NCBI taxonomy): Eukaryota > Viridiplantae > Streptophyta > Magnoliopsida > Fagales > Fagaceae > Quercus > Quercus robur. The sequence continues at coordinate 645,089 of NC_065541.1, read as the reverse complement.
TAAACCTAACAAGGGAAACTGGGAGGGCTTTGTGTGTCTCTATTGAGAACATGAACTGCTTAAAAGATCTATCTGTAAGTTCGATCAACGAAGATGAGGTCATCGATTTACAGCCCATTTCATCTCCTCCTAAATGTCTTCAATTCCTCCGCATAGAAGGGCGTTTAGCCAAGTTGCCTGACTGGATTTCAGAACTTCAACACCTAGTCTCATTAATGATTTATTGGACAAGGTTGAGCGATGATCCACTCAAAGCATTTCAAAATCTACCTAATCTAGCGGAGCTCAGACTGGGAATGAAAGCATACAATGGAGAGCAGTTGCAAATAGAGAAAGGAGGATTTTCTAAACTGAAGGAGCTAGGTCTCAGTGAATTGTCTGAATTGAATTCATTGAATATAGAAAAAGAAGCATTCCCCCTTCTTGAAAAATTGAGTATTGGGGATTGTCCACAACTGAAGGAGGTACCGTCTGGTTTCCAACACCTCAGAAACCTTAAAGAACTGATTATTACAGATATGCCCACAGAATTCGAAAAAAGTTTGGATCCAGAGCAAGGGTCACATTATTGGATCATTCAGCATGTACCATCCATCTTACTCCTTCACAAGGTTCGCAAAGGTTACTATGGCTATGAGAGCCGCAATCTCCGTTCTAAGTATTTGGAGAGATCAAGAGGTCAAACAATCAACCAAGATGATGACAACAAAAACAATATTAGTGGCGATGACATCAATGCTTCAATTGAGAAAGGTTAGTAAAATAAGTTTTTAGCGTTTTGGTGAGATTTATGCTACTGCTGCTTTTATTTATTTTTTAAGTAAAAATATTGGGAACAATGCTTTGAGTTGTATTGTATCTCAATCTAAATGTGATGGTTCTCTTGTCATTTTAGAAATTGTTACTATATATTTCATCTTTTATTGGCAGTTAAGAATCAGTTCTATGGATTTCACATCTAGGTTCAACTGTCTTACCATTTCTTTTATTTTCAACTTTAACGAAGTGCAATTTTGTATTATTTCAAAAAGAAAAACAAGCTCCATCTAACCTATAATCCCAACAAGGTCAATTTCTTTTCTTTCACTTGTTTTTTAGTTCTTCTTTTCTTATTTTATTTGTTAAGATCATGGGCTTTTGTTTTTTTAATCTCTGTGTATTTTTTGTTGATCTTATTTGATGCTGTTGATGAAGATTGCTTCTTGTTGTGCACTGTTTTCTGAATCCTTGGTTTGTGTCTATTTTTAATGTAAATTGTTGTCTTTGATTTGCTATGTAATCCTTTGTATGGAAATCATGATTGTTTGCAGGGAAAATTACGCTGACCTCGCATAAGGTTTTCAGTTATTACACCCATCTCTCCTCTAGTTTAGAATAAGACACCACCCTTAAAGTTCATACAATTTTACACTAAGCTCCTCTAAATGGCTGAAAAAAGGTTTTAAAATTTCAAAAAAAAGAAAAAGAAAAGAAAAAGCTTTAATCAATCTCAAATTGTTTATTAGAAGGGGTGTGGATGACAGCTTAAGTGACTAGCAAATAAGAAATTCAAAAATTTTTAAAGTCTTTCTTCAATCATCCAAGGGAGTCAATGTAAAAAATTTGTGTAATAGTTTACATTTCAGGGGAGGTGAGTGTCTTAGTACAAACTAGAGGAGAGTTGAGTATAATAACAAAAAAGCTTAGGGCAAGTAAGTGCAATTTCACCATTGTTTTTATGTGTTATGTCCAATTTTTTCTAAGGATTTACTGAAAGTTGAAGAATTTGAGCGTTAAGCGCTAAGGGCAAGCCACACGCCTTAGGACTAATTAGGAGTACCAGATGGTGGGCTCACTGGTTTAGGGATTGACATAAACTTGGACGTTCCAAGTTCTATACACCGCACTATCGGTCCAGGGGATTTCTGAGGTGGCTCATGGCTGGGGAGTGAAATAGTCTGGCCAAAAGTTGAGACACTACTTTTTTATATTAAAAAAAAAAAAAAAAAAAAGCACTAAGGTTTATGACCAGGTTGTCATTTTTAGTTTATGTTGGCTATTTTGGTTTGTTGAAGGTGGAAAGGCCATTGCCGAGTGGTGGTTGGCTAAAAATTATATAAATCACCCGATGTAACTATTGGAGAAGTTGGTCAAGACTCTTATAGCTCAACTAGCACCTCCTGGCATTTCTAACGAGAAAATCTGGGGTTCAAATCTCCTCACCCCATTTTAATTATTGAAAAAAAAAAAAAAAAACTATTGGAGAAGTTTCTTAATACATTATCAATTTTTATCATCAATGACATGAGTAATTGGATTATGGAATAAGTAACTTCGTCTGAATGTCCATTACGATGGCCTGATCTGCCTAACTGTTATGATATTTGAATTATGTAGAAGAAAATGTTACTCCTAGAGGGTGGTGATACTCCAAAGTAGTCCTTATACAATCAATATTAGTTGATAAGTGAAAGCCCTTTTAAGAATACAATGGTGTAGCCTCGTAATTAAATTTCATTGTGTATTGCTACACATTTTGGGCTGAAGTGTGATCTTGTTGTCTTTGCTGATGCTTTACTACTTGGCTTGAATTTGTATTGCAGTAGGTGTGAAAATTGTTCGACAGAGCATGTCCCAAAACAAAGGGGATGACGTTGAACACATGGCGGATGAATATGAAAGAGAAGATGTAGACAATGAGTTTCATGGTAGAGAAAGGGGTGGCTCAGAGTCTGATGTTGATGAATACGACCACTTGGTTTGTATCCCTTGTGAGATCATGTATATGCATATCTCAAGTGAAATAAATATTGTCATGTTGGCATAAGTTAGTGAAGATCATTTACAAAAAAAAAAAAAGAAAAAAAAAAAGGAAATTTGTTATTGTTAGGTTAAAGTATTTTTCTAATGTGATGTAGCCTTTACTTAGGCTAATAAGTATATGTAAGGACTTTCTGGCTCTGGTGCAGAATGGTACTACTGCTGCTCAAGCTAGAAGTGGGAAAGATATCCAGGGGATCCCTTGGGATAGGCTTAGTATCACTAGGGAGAAATACCGGCAAACTAGGCTAGAACAATACAGGAACTATGAAAGCGTCCCTCATTCTGGAGAGGAGTCTCAGAAGGTAATTTTTTTTTTTGGGGGGGTGGGGGGGGGGGGGGGGGGTCATTTTTATATATCAAATTATTATATGACTATGTTGATAATTGTAAGTTAACTGAAGATCAATAAGGTCATTTTTCCTTTTGTTTAAAATCCATTCAAACAGGATTGCAAAGTTACGAAGAAAGGGAGCTCATATTATGAGTTCAGGCGGAATTCAAGATCTGTGAAACCAACCATTCCTCATTTTCAGGTCAGGTGAATGAAAGTTTTTGTAATAACCTGGAGGCTATTTTTTCCCTTTTCATCTTGAATTCAGTGATTTTTTTGCAATCTTGGCTGACATGAAACTGATTTGCACCACCTAATTGATCCTTTTATTTATGTAATTTGCTCAAATGAATTAATATCAGCTCTTTGAGTAATAATTTTGGTCACATATATTTGATAAAATGGGTTAGTTGAATTGCTGTGTTGATATGGACACCAGACACGGATATAACAAAACACAAACACACAGGCATGGGACTTTCTGTAAAATAAGACTTGTGGTATGTTTGGCTGACCTACATTTTTATTGTTTGGTGATGCAGTTGAGGAACGTGGTTTGGGCTACCTCAAAGCATGATGTCTACCTTCTGTCTCATTTTTCTGTCATCCATTGGTCCTCCTTAAATTGCACTAGGCAAGAAGTTCTCAATGTCTCAGGGCATGTTGCACCATCGGAGGTGGGTGTTTGGGATATGATATTTGGTTTTAAAAAAAGCCTTGGTTTTGTATCTTTAATGTAATAAATGTCCATCTTTTGATCTTGAGTATGCTCTTCCATGAAATCTATCTATCTATTTTCTCCCACAGAAACTTCCTGGAAATCTGTTGGAGGGATTTACTCAGACTCAAGTGAGTTCTTTTTCTGTAAAAGAGAAGCTACTAGTTGCTGGAGGATTCCAAGGAGAACTTATTTGTAAGGTAAGTTTCATAGTATTCTGTGTGTGTTTGCATTGATAGATAAGTTGAGTTTTTGGATCCAAGGGGAGGGCGAATGAGAGATTTGAATTAGTGATCATTTGCTTCATGAGGCATGGTCCTTAGCAATTTTGCTATCCTTGAGGTGTCTTCTGTAAATTTTTTCTTAAATGGTAGTCAGAGTCTCAGAGATATTACAGACTGATTAAACATTGCAACTGCAGTAGCAGCCAACCAATGTACATGGCAACAACACATACTTGGCTCTTGCTAGTTTCTTGTGCAATATCAATTTTTTTTATTGGCATTACTTGGAGTGACCTAACCAATGTACATGGCAACAGCACATACTTGGCTCTTGCTAGTTTCTTGTGCAATATCAATTTTTTTTATTGGCATTACTTGGAGTGACCTAGCTATCAAGCTGTCCTTAATGGAATACTGGTACAAGACGAAGAAAACTTCTACAATTTGAGAATGAACTGAGATCTCTCGCTAGGCATTTTGCTAAATGCTATCATCCAGCCACTCTATCCCTTTAAGAGTTATCAAGTTGCATTATGAATATATCGTAAAACATTAAGGCTAATTGTTCTCCTCTTTTATTTTATTTTTCTCAAATTTGCAGCATCTGGATCAGCCTGGAGTTAGTTTTTGTTCCAGGACAACTTCTGATGACAATGCTAGCACCAATTCTGTTGAGATTTATGTCAGCTCCAGGTATTTTTTTTACCCCTTGTCTTGGTGGTGGGACTGAACTTCCAAAACAAACCTAACTGAACTTGTCTTCTTCAATTTCAGTGGTGCATTTCACTTTACAGCTTCAAATAATGATTGTGGAGTTAGAGACTTTGATATGGAGAAATTTCAACTTTCTAAGCACTTCCAATTTCCATGGCCAGTGAATGTGAGCCCCTTAGATTGTATTTTCTGGCTATTTATATCAAGAAATGGACACTTGGTGATTCTTGGTTGTATATGCATAGATAGCATGGGTAGCAAGTTTTACAAGCTTTAAATCATATCTCATGACATACGTGCATATGATGATAGTTTCAATTACATTTCAAATGATGCTTAAATTTTACATTTGCCTGCAACGTGGAACCATGGGGGTGCAACTTGATATTTCAGTGCACTCTTCAGGTCATAGACTGAGATATGTACTAGTACAAATGTAAGTATACAGTTTTCTTTATAAGACTTTTATGTCATGACTTATCCAATTAATGGAATATTGAAACAAAAAATAGTGGATGGAGGGAATGTATTGGGATATCTGTCTTGGCAACAATGGTATGAGTTGTAAAAATGAGAATATTTTGACAAGGCTCAATTGATAGAGTCATATCACATCATTTTGATTGCTTGACCATTTAATGAATTTTTATAATCATTTGGTAGTTATTTGGCTATGTTCCCGTACTCTAGTAATTTTGTTGGACAAGAAGATAATTGTGTAAAATGATGACCTGTTCTTTGAGTCATGGTTGAGATGGTTGTGGTTTAAGATGCATTATATCTCCTTTACTGCTTACAAGTATTAATAGTTTGGATTACATGCAGAGGTTTATGAATGTGAGACACAGTATGTATATCTTTGTTAGTCTTGGACATTGTAGATTATGACCAAATTGCAAATTATAATGGCTAGTTCACTGTTCACATCACAAAGTAACAAGTGGATGATGCACTAGATTGTTTTTACATGCTCTAGTCTACTATTTGCAGCATACTTCTGTGAGTCCTGATGGTAAACTTCTTACAATTGTGGGAGACAACCCAGAAGGCATGCTGGTGGATTCCCAAACTGGAAAGGTACTCAAATTTGTTTTCAATCAATTGTCAGCTAGACTTTATAAGTATTATACATCTAGATCTGCTGCTTTAATGGCTAAGCATGTGTAATTTGAATTTTGATTGTTGTAGACGGTGATGACCTTGTGTGGACACTTGGATTTCTCATTTGCATCAGCATGGCACCCTGATAATGTCACTCTCGCGACTGGAAATCAAGACAAAACCTGCCGGGTTTGGGATGTTCGAAATTTGTCCAAATCAGTTGCTGTTCTGAAGGGCAACATTGGAGCAATTCGTTCTATCCGCTATTCTTCTGATGGTCAGTATATGGCAATGGCAGAGGCTGCTGACTTTGTGCATGTCTATGATGCAAAAAATGGATATGAGAAGGAACAGGAGATTGATTTCTTTGGAGAAATAGCAGGCATATCATTTAGTCCAGACGCTGAGTCAGAGTCTCTTTTTATTGGAGTGTGGGATCGTACATATGCTAGCGCTAGTCTCCTTGAGTATGGCCGATGCTCCCTTGTTGCAGGAAATTCTACGTGTTAGAGATATATTAACCCATTAAAATAGGCTAAGCTAAGTCTCCTACTTCTACCTACAAGTAAATGATTTGGTTTAGCCCATTCTAATTAGCTAATGTATCTCTAACACTACATAACAATAATCTGGATTCTCTAAGTGCTTTACAATAATTTATAAAAATACATGGATAATTTACATTTTATACCTAATAATATTCTTAAATTTTTTTTTAAAGAGTTGACAAAATATAAAAATGACTATCAATAATATTTAAATTATATATATAGAAATTATATTATGCATTTTATTGTATATTTTTAAGTGTATTCATACATTTGCATAGAGTTACAAACTAGTATTAAATAAATTAAAATGGTTACATATTTTGAAACTCTAATTGTTAAATTGGATATTCTTTATATTTTTAATACGCATGTCAAATTTTGTGTCAATCAAGTATTATTTACTATTTGATTCACTAACTTATATTTTATGCGTAATTTTAGACTACAAAGACTTAAAATTTAAATATTTAATTGATAACATATCTATTGATCTTTGATTTTTTGAAAAGTTTGTAAACATGAAGGATAGTACAATGAATGAAACTTGAAATATGAATTTATAATATGTCTTTCAGGTCTATTGAACTCACCATTTGAATGAGCTTAAAGGAACTTTGTTCATGACAGTTAGCTATTAATTAACCCATAATCATGATGATACACAACATAGGTAAAATGCAAAATTTTCTATATAAGTATGGTCAATAACTATAAAGAATCAGTCGAGTGGCATCAATTTTTTTATTTTTATTTTTTAAGAGATTGTGGCATCATCTTGGTGTTAGTGAATTTTGGAGATTCAATCTAGGAAATCAAATAGTGTCTTTTTCTCCTTAGTTTCTTTTGAAAGTTAGTGGAGCTCAAATACGTCAATACGTCATTGTCCAAATAGGTTAGAAATCAATTGAGTAAGCACGTTACTTTAATTTTTTTTTAGGGTAAACCACATTCTTAGAAAAGAAATAATCAAATGAGAACAAGTTGGCCTTCAAGAATAGAAAAAGGTTATATGTATGTAATGAAGATGGTAAAATATTGGGCATGATGGGCTTACCTTAATGGGCCTGACGGATTGGGTCTCTTGGGCCTGCGTAAGTATGGTCCCAGCTTTGAAGGCCCATCACTGCTGACGCAGCGAGGGCCCATGATCCGGAAATGGGAATCCTTGCTCACCACGTTTGGAAGAATTGGGAATAGAGTCCCACATTGAAAAGATGTGGAAACCAAAAAGGGAAAGTCAACCCCTTATCACTATAAAAAGGCGTAATATCCACAGAAACCGAGGTGAGCTTTTATGAACCCTCTCTAACGCACTAAGTAAAACAAAGGAATTCTAACTTGACCGTCGGAGAGCCTTCGGCCGGCACCACACCGGTGCTTCTCTGAAGGATTCTTTTGTTTGTTTCGTCGTGCAGGTTCTATTCGAGTCGCGAGTACGGTGTGACCCATTGGTGACGGTTTTCGACGTCATCAGTTGGCGCCGTCTGTGGGAAGACGACCGGGTACGGTAACATTTCCTAGATAAAGGAGTTACATGGTACTCACGTGCTCGATGGCAACCACAAATGACGTCCAAGAAGAAGCCCCTACGACTGCCCTTGAGAGACAGGTCAAGACGCTCGCCGCAGCCGTGGAGCGCCTCACCAAACAAAACCACGACCTGACGGAGCAGCTGAATCAAAAGAGTGCAGCCGTGAATAGCCAAGGAGAAGATCAAGAAGGGAACAGTGAGGAAAGGAGAAATAATGACGGACCACAGGAGAGTAACGCCCCGAGCAAACAAGTGCGACGGGACGCTAGCATCCCCTCAGTGACGGACACAGCTCCACAACCCATCATCGCGGAGATGCAGGCGATGAAGGAACAGATGGAAGTCCTGATGAACGCTCTCAAGGGGCGAGTGTCCAGCGATCTTGACGACCTTGTCAACCGGACTGACTCGCCATTTACGGCGTCCGTCAACTCCTTCCCCCTGCCGAGTAAGTTCCGCATGCCGAGCATGGACAGTTATGACGGAATCAAGGACCCCTTCGATCACCTAGAGACCTTCAAGACCCTGATGCACCTTCAGGGAGTGGCGGACGCAATTATGTGTAGGGCATTCCCTACATCCCTGAAGGGCGCGGCAAGGATTTGGTTCAGCCGGCTGACACCAAACTCCATCGGCACCTTCAGGGAGCTGAGCGCTCAGTTCACTACGCACTTCATCGGAGGACATCGGTATAAGAAGTCCACAGCTTGTTTAATGAATATCAAGCAGAGAGAGGAGGAGACGTTACGGGCCTACATATCACGCTTCAATAAAGAAGCGCTCACGATCGACGAAGCCGACGACAAGATATTGGTGGCAGCATTCACGAACGGGCTGAAGGGGGGTAAGTTTTTGTTCTCCCTATACAAAAACGACCCAAAGACCATGTCAGAGGTGCTTTACAGGGCCACCAAGTACATGAACGCTGAAGACGCATTGTTAGCCCGAGAAGACAGACCCAAGAAAAGGGACAGACAAGAGGACCCCCGACAGGACCAGGGGCGAAAGAGAGGACGGATGGGAGATCGAAGGGAGGAGAGACGCCCAAAACCAATGGGCGGAAGGTTCACAAGTTTCACTCCGTTGACCGCCCCGATAGACCAAGTCCTAATGCAGATTAAGGACGAAGGATCCCTGACGTTTCCGGGAAAGCTGAAGAGTGATCCCAACAAAAGGTCCAAAGACAAATACTGCCGCTTCCACCGTGACCATGGTCACGACACGGCCGACTGCTATGATTTGAAGCAACAAATCGAAACCCTTATCCGACAAGGGAAATTGAAGAAGTTCGTCAGTAAGGAGAGAACGGATCAACCCCCACAAGAACAACACCCCCGCCGAGAGAACGAGCGACCAAGGCCCCCATTGGGGGACATAAGGATGATAATTGGAGGAACAGGTGCGGCCGGATCGTCAAAAAAGGCTCGCAAAACATATCTTCGGATGGTACAGAATGTCCAATTAGCAGGCACAGTGCCAAAGATGGCAAGAAGGGAAGGCCCTATTATCGGGTTCTCGGAAGAGGATGCAAGGCGCCTACACCATCCACACGACGATGCCCTCGTCGTCACCTTGCGGGCAGGCGATTACAACATCCACCGAGTGTTGGTCGACAACGGTAGTTCGGCCGACATCTTGTATTATCCGGCGTTCCAACAAATGAGGATTGATAGGGAGCTGCTGATACCAACAAACGCCCCGCTCGTTGGTTTCGGAGGGATGCTCGTTGGTTTCGGAGGGAGTAGAATATTCCCTTTGGGCGCAGTCACGTTATCGGTGACGGTAGGAGATTACCCACAACAAATCACCAAGGACGTAACATTCTTGGTGGTCGATTGCTCGTCAGCCTACAATGCTATTATTGGGCGACCCACGCTCAACTCGTGGAAGGCGGCAACATCAACTTACCACCTGATGATCAAGTTCCCAACAGAGTATGGGGTAGGAGAGCTACGCGGAAGTCAAATTGCCGCACGAGAATGCTACGTAGCTATGATGGAGGTGGAAGACCAGATCCAGGCTTTGAACATAGAAGAACACCGAACGACGACAGAACCTACAGAGTAGCTAGAGGAGATAACTCTCGACGGTTCCAATCCAGACCGAACCACCAGGATCGGAACGCTTGCAAAACCCGCAATCCGTCAAGAGCTCGTGGCTTTCCTGAGAAGCAATAAGGATGTGTTCGCCTGGAGCCATGACGATATGCCAGGAATCGATCCCTCGGTCATGGTACATAAGTTGAACGTGTTACCCTCGTTTCCACCCGTCCGACAAAAGAAGAGAGTATTCGCCCCGGAACGAGACCAAGCAATAGCGGAAGAGGTCCGCAAACTCCAAGATGCAAGCTTCATCAGGGAAGTCTACTACCCCGATTGGCTGGCGAATGTGGTAATGGTGAAGAAAACGAGTGGCAAATGGCGGATGTGCGTGGACTTCACCGATCTTAACAAAGCATGCCCCAAAGATAGCTATCCCCTTCCAAGGGTCGACATCCTAGTGGACTCGACAGCTCAACACCAATTGCTAAGCTTCATGGATGCTTTCTCGGGTTATAACCAGATCCGCATGCACGAGGACGACCAGGAGAAGACTTCGTTTGTAACCAGTCAAGGTCTCTTCTGTTACAAAGTAATGTCATTCGGTCTGAAGAATGCAGGGGCAACATACCAGAGACTAATGAACAAGATGTTCGCACAGCAAATCGGGAGGAACGTCTAAGTTTATGTCGACGACATGCTGGTGAAGAGCCGGAAGGAGGAAGACCATTTGGAAGATCTCAAGGAAACATTCGGCACACTTCAATCCTACAACATGAAGCTCAATCCAGGAAAGTGCGCGTTTGGTGTAACGGCAGGAAAATTCCTAGGATTCATGGTATCTCAAAGGGGGATTGAAGCAAACCCGGACAAAATCCGAGCCATAATGGAGATGGCCCCCCCGAGAAACGTGAAGGAAGTACAGAGCCTTAACGGCAAGGTAGCGGCATTGAATAGATTCGTGTCGAGAGCGACGGACAAATGTTTACCTTTCTTCCGAACATTGAAAAAGTCATTCGAGTGGACGGACGAGTGTCAACAAGCATTCGAGGAGTTAAAAACCTATCTATCTTCACCACCTCTACTGAGCCCCTCGCAACCAGGTGAAGAGCTCTTCCTCTATTTGGCCGTCTCCACTGTGGCCGTCAGCGCGGCCTTAATCAGAGAGGAGGACAGGGCACAGAAGCCCGTGTACTACACCAGCCGGGCGCTCCGCGGTGCCGAGGAAAGATACCAACCTATGGAGAAACTCGCTTTTGCGTTGGTCACGGCGGCTCGCAAGCTCAAGCCTTACTTTCAAGCCCATACCGTGAACGTAATGACCGACAAGCCCTTGCGAAGGGCACTAAGTAATCCTGAGGCCGCAGGTCGACTGACGCTGTGGGTAATAGAATTGAGTGAGTTTGACATCAAATACCGTCCACGTGTGGCCATTAAAGGACAAGCTGTAGCCGACTTCATAGCAGAGTTTACGCATGACGCGGACAAGGGGGCAGAAGAACCCCCCCAGTGGAACATCTACACCGACGGATCATCTAATAAGCGAGTTGGAGGAGCCGGCATAATATTGCTGTCACCTGAAGGAGACGAGATTGAATCTATGGTCCGTCTCGACTTCCCCATTACCAACAACGAAGCAGAATACGAAGCGGTAGCAGCAGGACTCGACCTAGTCAAAGCCGCCGGAGCTGAAAGTGTGGTCGTGCATTGCGACTCTCAAGTCGTGACCAATCAAGTAAACGGAGATTATGAATGCAAAGGGGAAAGGTTGAAGAGATATCTTGATCAAGTGAGGGCTAGAGTCGACGGGCTAAAAGCAATATTCGTCCAGATCCCCAGGGGAGACAATGAGCCCGCTGATCGGCTAGCCAAAGCCGCTTCAGCAGAACATATGATAACACCGGGTAATGTGCTTTCCTTTGTTCAAATCTTTCCGCTAATAGACCCCGACAACATGCAGGAGATACGCTCCGAAAGAAACTGGACTACGCAGATAACTTCATACCTAAAGGACGGGATATTGCCTGAAGAGAAGGAGGCAGCGAGAAAGTTAAAAGTCCGAGCGGCAAGGTTCGTCTTGATAAAAGACATTCTTTACAAGAGAGGTTTCTCCCGTCCTTACCTAAGATGTCTCGGGGTTGAAGAGGCAGACTACGTGATGAGGGAAGTACACGAAGGAATATGCGGGAATCATTCTGGATCGCGGTCGTTGGTGCACAAACTGCTACGAGCTGGGTATTACTGGCCGACCATGCAAAAGGATGCTGAGTCCTACGTTAAAAGATGCGACAAATGCCAGAGGTTCAGCAATTTTATCGGACAGCCAGCTGAAGAGCTAACCCCCATAACGGCTCCATGGCCGTTCGCTCAGTGGGGACTGGACATCATGGGACCTTTCCCAACGGCGATAAGGCAGTTAAAGTTCTTGGTAGTGGGTATTGACTACTTCACGAAATGGGTAGAAGCAGAAGCCTTGGCCACCATTACAGAAAAGAACATTAGAAGTTTTGTCTGGCGGAACATAGTATGTAGGTTTGGTATTCCTAGAGTCCTTGTCTCAGATAACGGGAGGCAGTTCGATAACGGCCCCTTCCGTGATTTTTGCACACAGCTAGGAATAAAAAACCACTACTCATCACCCGCCCATCCTCAGGCTAACGGTCAGGTTGAGGTCACAAATCGATCCCTGCTAAAGATTATCAAGACTCGGCTCGAGGGGGCAAAGGGCATATGGCCAGAAGAATTGCCAAGCATACTGTGGGCGTATAGGACAACGGCGAGGACTCCGACAGGAGAGACACCGTTTCGACTGACATACGGGAGCGAGGCAGTCATCCCAGCAGAAGTTGGGCTCACAAGCTACAGGGTTCACAACCACGACGAGGGCAGGAATGACGAATCCACGAGGCTACAGCTGGACCTTATAGATGAGGTCAGGTCGGCTGCAGAGCAGAGGATCGCTAGATACCAGGATCGCATGTCCAGGCATTTCAACTCCCGGGTCCGACAAAGAAGCTTCCAAGTAGGAGACCTCGTACTCAGGAGGGTCATGGGTGCAACAAGAGACCCTACACAGGGAAAACTTGGCCCCAACTGGGAAGGACCTTACAGAGTTGCGTCGTGGAAAAGGAAGGGAACATGTCACCTGGAGACAGTAGACGGAGAAAAGCTGCCGCATCCGTGGAATGCTGAGCACTTGAGGAAATACTACCAGTGATAGCGACACGACAACCAGTTTTTCCTTTAAGACTTTTTGACATTATTAACTTTTCCATCAACTGTTTAACTATTTTTGCTACAATCTTGTCGTGCCTTTTTAAGCCCGGGGGGGCAGGCACTTTTCCTTTACACATTTCTATCAACTTAGATTTTCTACTTGAATGTCGCCCACAAAGTAACTGAGTTCCACCAAATATACGGATGCAAAATAAAGTCCACAAGATGGACGGATCCTTCAAATGGATGATCACTTGATGTCCGCAGGATGGACAGACAAGTCCGCAGGATGGACGGATAAGCCTACAAGGATTATCACTTCCACAAGGTGGACGGATCACTAAAGTGATGAAACGTAAGTCCACAAAGTGGACGGATCACTAAGGTGATGAAACGAAAGTCCACAAAGTGGACGGATCACTAAGGTGATGAAACGAAAGTCCACAAAGTGGACGGATCACTAAGGTGATGAAACGTAAGTCCACAAAGTGGACGGATCACTAAGGTGATGAAACATAAGTCCACAAAGTGGACGGATCACTAAGGTGATGAAACGAAAGTCCACAAAGTGGACGGATCACTAAGGTGATGAAACGTAATTCCACAAAGTGGACGGATCACTAAGGTGAAGAAACATAAGTCCACAAAGTGGACGAATAACTATGGTGATTAAAAATACAAGGCCACAAAGTGGACGGATCACTTAGTTGAACATAATCCCACACAGTGGACGGATCACTAATGCGATGAAACATACACAATGGACGGACTACCAAGGTGATTACACAGAAGTCCACAGTGGACGGATCACTAAGGTGAAAATAATTCCACACAGTGGACGGACTATCCCACAAGGATAATAAAAGAGCATGTACGCAAAGTGGACGGACCACTAGCAACGTTAATTTTTATAAGTCCGTCCAAAAGTGTCATACAACACCACAGAATGAACGGATCCCCAATTGTAAGTGCTCAATAAAATAAAAAATAAGTCCTCAATATGGACGGACAAACAAAATATTCTCACAAAAATACTCCCTCAAGAAGGTAGACGGAGCTTTAAACAGAGTACCAAACAATTATAAAAAGCATATGTGAACTTTAAGCCAAAAGCCCCAAAGGCAAATGTTTAATACAATTAAAAAGGACGGATTGTCTTAAAAAATGAATAAAAAAGAGGGACGGATTGTTCACAAAATAAAGTACATAGGCATCAATCTTTCTTTTCTTCAGCAACTGGGACATCCTTCGACGGGGCGGACTCTCCGTCTCCCTGAGCAACACCGTCGCCAAAAAGGTCCTCCGTGTTTTCGGAGGCGACGGGGAGGGCAGAAGTCTGGGCTTGGTCCTCAAGTTTGACCATTGTCAAGTCCAGCTCTGGATAAGCCTTCTTGACTTGACGGAGGGAATCATCGAAGCCTTGGAGGAAGGAGTCCGACAGCTCGCTCAAACAGGACTCCGAGCATCGGTATTCCTCGACGGCTGCCACTTTAGCCTGACGGAGATCTTCTTTGAGTTGTTTGATCTCAGCCTCTTTATTCTCTATGACCGTCAGCGAAGTGGCCGTCTTCTCCTCCAGCTCCTTCCTCGCCTGCTCAGAAAGCTCCAGCTTCTTCTCCATCTTGGACCTCCATCTCTGAAGTTGTCCGAGCTCTTCCTCCGTCTGCTGCGCCTTCTCGCGCACCCGGTCCAAGGTACTCTCACGGTTGAGACACCGGTCAAGTAGTCCCTTCATCATGACCAAGGACTGCAAATAGACAAGAGACCGTCACATAATGTAGGTAACAAGAAGAAAGAAAAATAAAAACTTATTTGACAAACATAACCAACCTGAGCGACGGAGAAGAGGCCCGTCTCCCCCATGGCCTCCGTCGAATGGTTTCCCAGGTCTTCATAGTCTTCTGCCGTGATGATGGACGACAGCTTCTCCAATGCATACTTGGAGTCATCACGGAGAAGGGAAGGAGGTCTCTCTTGCTTACCCTCTGGGGCCGTCATCAGTCCTTTACCCGTCCCCTTCTTAGCTGGGGTGACGGTCTTGACACCCTCTGCCATCAAACCAACCACGGGCTCAAGTGAGACTTTTGGTTGCTTAAACGGACGGTCAGATTTTGATGTTGGTTTCCTCTTAGGTGCTGAAGCCGACACCTTAGGAACCACCTCGCCGGATTCCCTCTTCTTGACGGCTTGGGATTTGATCAAAGCTCTCCTTTTTGCGTCATCCATCTCTGCAAATAATGACGGATGAAATTAAAACTACGTAAGGGCAGTTAGATGACAAAGTAAAGTTGACGGGCTTACGTTTATGAACTCGTTCGTCGTATCTAATTGCTTCTTGGGTGGGCTCAGGACCGTCACAGTACCAATGTATGGTCCTTGGGTTCACCAACTTAGCCCAAGTCCTTTCCTCCGGCGTAGTTTTCCTGCAAATCTTTTCAAGGAAACTAAACTCCTCAAGGCTGACTTGTGGGCGCCGTCTACCTGCAGAGAAAGGTGATCAAGATATAGACATAAAAATGGACGGATATGAATAGCAGTATAAAATTAAGACGGATGCATACGTGTCTGATTTATTACTGCCCAAGTTGTGTCGACGGGCATGTACTCCGTCTCCCCTGGATGGTTCATCCATCTGTCACCCTCCAGGAAGAAGTACCGACTCTTCCAGTCTCTATTTCAGTCTGGGGTCTCAAAAATCACCTTCAACAAGGAGCTCCGACTAGCAAAACTGTACATCCCCCTTGATCCGGAAATCTCGTCTGGACGGTAACAGTGAAGAAATTCACGGACCGTCAATTTCCTTTCCCCGTTCGACATTGCACCGTAAAGAATCTCCATGGCTATGAAGACCCTCCAGGCGTTAGGGGATATCTGGGTGACGGACAACCCCAGATATTGTAAGAGTTCCCTATGAAGTGTAGAAAGCGGGAATCGAAGTCCAGCCTTCAACGCCTGCTCGTACACTCCGACACCGTCTACCCCCTCATAGTAACACTTCTCCGACACGTAAGGTAGACGGATGGAAACATAGTCAGGGATTTGAAAGTTGGTTCTGAAGGTGCTGAAATGTTTCTCTCTGATGACGGATGTAAACCTATGCACCGTCCACTCTGGTAACATAATGAACTGCCTTAGTCCATCAGCACCTACAACAGACTCCAGTGCTCGATCCCCGTCATCGTCGGAACCATCTACTTCAACTATCTCCACATCCTCATCTGTTGAGGATGAAGAGGAGGCAGACGGACTCCTACTTTCGCCGGGGCTCTCTTGGTCTTTATGACCGGACGGGTATACATCCTCGTATTCCGTCCCATCACGAACCACCGACTGGTTACTTGACGCACTAGACATTTCCTACAATTGACAATAAAACCTAAGACTGACGGGTTTGAAAGTGTTGACGGGTATGGAAAGCCTAACAACAATGCATGGACGAAAATGTAACTTGACTATAGTAAATTAGAAGCACTTACTGAACTTAGCAGAGGATAGGTGACGGTTGGTGTAATCAGCAAATATTCGTCCTCGACGGATTTCTCTGACAAGGTTGACGGCTTCGCTCTGACAAATGTTTTCTGAGTGAAAATTGAAAAATGAAAGAGTGAGGCGCCTTATATATATAGGAAGTGCACGGAAGACGAAGCAACGCTTCGATCCTATACAACGACCATTCAGAGAGTGACACGTGGCATGCTTAATAAATGCTGACAACCTGTCAGTACGTACCAACAGATTTGTACCCGTCATGTAACCGTCAACTTGATGATTCTTCCTTTGACGAGTTGATCCATCTGGGACCGTCATCCTATTCTGCATGAATCCGTCATAGCCATACATAAGGACCGTCACCCCATTAATCCTTTGTCCTTAAAGATGACGGATCATTGGGGTGAAGGGGGCAACTGAAGATGGTAAAATATTGGGCATGATGGGCTTACCTTAATGGGCCTGACGGATTGGGTCTCTTGGGCCTGCGTAAGTATGGTCCCAGCTTTGAAGGCCCATCACTGCTGACGCAGCGAGGGCCCATGATCCGGAAATGGGAATCCTTGCTCACCACGTTTGGAAGAATTGGGAATAGAGTCTCACATTGAAAAGATGTGGAAACCAAAAAGGGAAAGTCAACCCCTTATCACTATAAAAAGGCGTAATACCCACAGAAACCGAGGTGAGCTTTTATGAACCCTCTCTAACGCACTAAGTAAAACAAAGGAATTCTAACTTGACCGTCGGAGAGCCTTCGGCCGGCACCACACCGGTGCTTCTCTGAAGGATTCTTTTGTTTGTTTCGTCGTGCAGGTTCTATTCGAGTCGCGAGTACGGTGTGACCCATTGGTGACGGTTTTCGACGTCATCATGTAAGATAAGAAGAACACCGACGAAATTTTTGACCATAATCAGTAAAATACACGGATGAGATGCTTTTTGTTATTTTTTTGGTTTTTGGCAAAGATAGACTGTAGCTTTACAGAGGAGAAAATCTAGAACAAAACAGCTCAAGTGGGCCACATCATTGAATGCGTCAAGACTCAAGAGAGAGAAGTGATGGTTGAGAAATTGGAAGATTACAGATTACTCATGTGAGTCATGTCAAATGGTCTGGAACACAGGACAGGATTAGGATAGGTCATTGGCTAACCAGAAAATAAAGAACTTTATTGAACGTCAATGTTTTTTTCTCAAAAAAGTTATATGGGCCTTATACTAGAATTTAACTCAACTGATACCCCCACAATGTTTCTAATGAATGCATTCAGGATTTCAATCCTCCACCTCAATTAATGATTTATAAAAAATAATTTTTAAGAGTTTTCATGTGTGTGATTCCCATGAAATATATTGTAAAACATAACTGATGTCATTATAAAAGCAAAATTGTTTTTTTCGATCTTCTTGATGTATTGTTAATTGGTTTGTAAAAAAGTTGACTTCATAGAAATATGATTGGTCTCGACTTATCAATCTTTTTTTTTTTTTTTTTGAGAAATAATTATAACATGTTGCTAACCCCACAGTTCGAATCCTTTCCTCCTTAGACCCCCAAGCACTTTGTGCATGAGGAGGTGTCAATTCAGTTACAAGACCTTTGGTTAGGATATGATCCTTAAAAGAGTAGATTCCTACAATCAGAAACAAGTATATGATCCTAAAATAGAATTATTTAACTCATTGCGAGATAATAATAGACTAAAGAGAGAGTCCAGCTCAAAGTTAACATCCTAACATCCTTTGTCCCATGTGTGTGTTTATCTTGCTCATGTTAGCAAGACTAATTATGTGGCCTATTTGACAAAGAATCCTTAATTTAAATGTATTTAGCTTGAAGAGGTTTCAAAATTTTGGGAACTTTTGAATACATGTGATGTTATACAAATTTTTATAAATATGATGTTGTACAATGTTAATCAAATAAATTTTATATCTTTTATTTTCTTTAAAAAAAAAAAAAAACTCTAAGGCGAGTAAAATTAATGTGTTTTTATCATATAACTTATTAATTAATAAAATAATTAATCTATTTTAAGTGAAATTCTATTATAACTTAAAAGTGCCTCACTAATTAATAACATTATGGTGCAGTTTGGATAGCCCATCTGCGTTTTGCGTCCGCGTTTCCTTCTTCTTTTTTTTTTTTTTTTTTTTTTCTCCCCAGCCGCAACTATTGACCCGGTCAGCTATGAACAGTGCACTTGTGCACTGTTCATGGGTCCCACAAACTCTACTTTTTATCAACTTTTTCATTAAAAATGGGTCCCACAGCACTATTCACACATTTAAAAATTATTTTGCTACAGTGTTTTCAGTTTCAGTTTTCAGTTTCAGCAAAAATAAGCTCAATCCAAACGGACCCTATATATATATATGGTAGGTGTAGAATAGTTAGTAATCTTTTATCAAAAAAAGAAAAGAAAATCATAGTTTAAGTAAAAAATTGTGCACATTAAAATATTAAAAAAGAAAAGAAAAAACCTACCTGTCCTTTTTATTTCCTCCACACTCACATTGATTCAGAAAACCAGTGGATAAAGATAAAGCGAAAAACACCCACCTTCTCTCTCTCCCTTTCTCTCTCCTCCTCCTCCTCGCGATCCAATACCCCCATAACAATTTTTATATATTAATTTTTCCAATTTGGGTTTCCTCAAAAATTAATTAATATATAAAAAAAAATAAAGCTTTTGTTATAATATATATACCTAATAAATTAATCTTGCTGACGAGGATGCTTTTCATTTTGTGAGAGTTTGGGATTTCCAGATCCATATAGCTTTCTCTAACCCTCAATCTCAAAAAGGTATTTTTCATTTCTTTTATTTTTTTATTTTATTTTTAATATAAATTTTGTTTTTTTAGGATCATGGGGCTTTGTTGTTTGATCTCTGTTGATCTTATTTGATTCTGTTTATGAAGATTGATTTTTTGCACTGTTTTCTGAATCCTGGGTTTGCGTCTGTTTTTAATGTAAATTGTTTTCTTTGATTTGCTATATTGATTATGCCTTATTTGATTCTGAGTTGTTGTAGTTGTTTTTTTTAAATTTATTTTAATATCTAATTAAATTAGGGTTTGGTTGATTTGGTAATTAAAAGTTGGGATTAAGTATGGGATCATGATTGTTTGCATGTGGGATATGCAATTTTCAGAAAGTGAAGAATTTTGTTTGTTGAGCTATGGTTAATTCATGTGCACAAATTTTGGTTTATGCCCAGATAGTCATTTTCAGTTTATGTTAGCTATTTTTGTTTGTTGAAGGTGGAAAGGCCTTTGCCCAGTGGTACTCATGCCAAAGTATGCTTTTTTTTTGTGTGTATATATATATATGTATACTGAAAGTATAGCAGAATAGTTAATCTTTTATCTCTCCTGGATGTGGAGGTTTTTTCTTTTTTTCTTTTTTTCCTGTTGTTGTTTGTGGTTGTGGCGATGGTGGGTGGATGTGGTGGTTTTGATATGGGTGGGTGGATATGGTGGCCGGTGGTGCTGGGTTGTGAAAGAGAGACAGAGGAGAGAGAGACAGAGAAAGAGAGAGGAAGAATAAAAAAGAATAAAGATAGAATATTTAAATAAAGTGGTAAAAAAATTAGAAGTTTTGATGTAAAGAAAATTATAAAATGATGTGTTATATGTTATAAAATTAGGTTTTGAGAGGGTAAATACTAAATATTTTAGAATGCTTAACGAGAATGCTCTTAATAACCAGTAAATGCTAATATTATTAAATTATGTATTTGTTTGGATATGCCTTGCGTTTGTGCATATGCGTTTCTTGCGTTTTCACCTCTTTCTATTTTAAATTTTTTTTTTGCTACCGCACTCATTTCAGGAGACAATAGTTACTGTTTATAAACAGTAACTATAACTTTCAACTCATAAATTTTAACTTTTTCATTAAAAATAACTCTTACAACATTATTTATACATTTAAAAATTATATTATTACGATATTTTTAATTTCAACAAAATAAGATTTATCTACACAGACCTTACGGCTCAGTCAATTGACTTTGAGATCTACAAACATCAACTTGTCCTGCTAAGCTTTTAATTTCAAAATCAATAGCACGTGCCGTCTGGTATGGAGCCGGGCAATGCTGGCTGTCAATTTGGGATTGCGAGCTGAGTAATTAATTAAATATTTCATCTTACATTAAAAAAGGAGACTCCTATTCTGTATTTTGTAGATCCTTTTTTTTTTTTTTTTGATAAGTTTGTATTTTGTAGGTCTTGAAAATTTGAATTTTACCAACTACATCTCAGAGTCAATTGCCTTGAGATCTACAAACATCAACTTGTCCTGCTAAGCTTTTAATTTCAAAACCAATAGCACGTGCTGTCTGGTATGGAGCCGGGCAATGCTGGCTGTCAATTTGGGATTGCGAGCTTGTTTTTGGTCCGCTGAATGGAGTCTTTTGGTTAAAGTTGGTAAAATCCAAATTTTCAAGATCTACAAAATACAGAATAAGAGTCTCACTTTTTTTAATGTAAGATTAAATACTTAATTAATTCCTTATATATCTAAGCTGGTTGATTTTCTAAATTTATTTAAAATTTTTATTATTTTATAAAAAAATTTAAATAAATAATCAATAAGTTGTTTTAGTGGACTCTTTTGAAAGGAAGCATCGAGGTACAAGGTGTGGGGGTTACGATGGCCTGCAAAGTAAAAAGCCTAATATGCTATGAGTTACTTTACAGCTGTGGCGTGGTTAGCAAAGCAGACTAATCTGACTCAAAAGCTAGAAAGAATACAAAAAAACTAAGGGAAAGTTGGTGGAAGCTTAATCACACAGAACCCAAATGGTCCATTTGATCATAGGGAAGGAAGAGCAAAATTCAGATGAAATAATGTACGTTTCGTTGGTGTAAGAAGAAAGTCACATGGCGGAGAGGGTAGTATCCTCTCTTATCGACAGGCTGGTTCCCTTGCTGACCCAAGAAGCAAAACTGTTGCGAGGCATTCATGGAGAAGTTGCTGACATCAAAGATGAACTGGAGAGCATTCAGTCCTTCCTCAAGGATGCAGATGCAAGGGCGGCAGCAGAAGAAGACATGAGCGAGGGTGTCAAAACATGGGTGAAACAAGTATCAGAAGTCGCTTTCCGCATAGACGTTGCCATCGACCAATACTTGCTTCAGGTGGCACAACATGGTCCTCATCGGCGTGGTTTTACTGGTTTTGTCCATAAAACAACTCACTCACTCAAAACGTTAAAACCCCGCCATAAGATAGCAAGTGAGATTCAAGAGATCAAAGCATCAGTGCAGAAAATCAAGGCAAGAAGTGAAAGATACGGCTTCCAATCCACTGGTCAAGGATCAAGCAGTGGTGCTCGGAATGTTAGGTGGCAAGACCCTCGAATGGCTTCTCTTTTTCTTGAAGATGTTGATGTTGTGGGCATTGAATCTCCTAAAGATGAATTAATCGGTTGGCTCATAAAAGGAGACTCTTACCGTACTGTAGTTTCGGTGGTGGGAATGGGGGGACTTGGCAAGACCACTCTTGTCAAGAAAGTCTATGATCACCATATGATGAGAGAACACTTTGATTGTCATGCTTGGATCTCAGTGTCTCAGTCATACAACATGATGGATCTAGTAAGGAGCATGGTAAAGCAATTTTGCGAGGCAAGAAAGGAGTTTCCTCCTGAGGGAATTGACTCAACAGACAAGATGTCACTAATTAGCAAAGCAAGAGAATATTTACAAGAAAAAAGGTATGTAGTTGTATTTGATGATGTTTGGGAAATTGATTTTTGGGGGGAGATAGAACATGCTTTACCTGATAATACAAAAGGTCCAAGGATATTGTTCACAACACGGAAGTTGGATGTTGCTAATTTTTGCAAAAAATCTTCACGTGTTAAAGTTCACAGCTTGCAACCACTACTACCTGATAAGGCATGGGAGCTATTTTGCAAAAGGGCGTTCCAATTTGAACTTGAAGGACACTGTCCCCCAATGTTGGAGAAATTATCTCATGACATTCTTGAGAAGTGTGAAGGATTACCGCTTGCCATTGTTGCTATAGGCGGTCTTTTGTCAACCAAGGAAAAAACTCTCTTTGAATGGCAAAAATTGCATGATAG
Source organism: Quercus robur (assembly GCF_932294415.1). NCBI lineage: Eukaryota > Viridiplantae > Streptophyta > Magnoliopsida > Fagales > Fagaceae > Quercus > Quercus robur. The sequence continues at coordinate 622,272 of NC_065541.1, read as the reverse complement.
CCTTGGCTTTGAGTTACGAATAAATCCTCATCTTGCAGGTGTTAGTAAAATTCTATCCCTAAGTTTTGAAGACCAGCCTTACAACCTCAAATCTTGTTTCTTATATCTTGGTATGTATCCAGAGGACTACTCTATAAGGTGCAAAAGATTGATTAGACAATGGATAGCTGAAGGTTTTGTGAAAGCAAAGGAGGGTAAAATAGTTGAGGAGGTTGCACAAGAATACTTGACTGAATTAATCCATAGAAGCTTGGTTCAAGTATCAAAGGTCGAATTGGATGGAGAAGTTACACAATGCCGACTCCATGATCTTTTTCGTGAGATTGTCCTTCAAAAGATGAAAGATTTGAGTTTTTGTCATGTTTTGTCAAAACAAGAGTCAAACTTTGAAGGACCATCTCGACGTATGTCAGTAGATGGAGTTTCATATGATGTATTGAGGGGATTTGAGGACGCTCACATTCATTCTCTTTTATTCTTCAATATTAATGAATTTCCAATATCCTTCATGAGTAAATTTGTTCAAAATTTCAAGCTTGTGAAAGTATTGGATTTTAAAAATTCTCCACTAGATCATCTTCCCGAAGAGGTGGGGAATTTATTTCACTTAAGGTATTTAAACTTGGATAATACAAAAGTGAAGACACTCCCAAACTCTATCGGAAAGTTGCAGAATCTAGAGACTTTGTCAATGTGGCAAACCGCAATACAGGAGATACCAATTACAATCAACATGCTTCATAAGCTACGTTATCTTGCAGTCCAATATTTTGATGAAAATATGGAATGGAGTCTTAATATTGTAAGAGGAGTTAAATTACATTGGAGTATTGGATGCTTAAAGGCACTGACAGTGCTACGAAGCGTGGACGCAAATTATGGAGGGGTCAAATTGATTGAAGAGTTGGGGAAGTTGAGTCAAATGAGGAATCTTGGCTTGGTAAACCTAACAAGGGAAACTGGGAGGGCTTTGTGTGTCTCTATTGAGAACATGAACTGCTTAAAACATCTAATTGTAAATTCGATCAACGAAGATGAGGTCATCGATTTACAGCCCATTTCATCTCCTCCTAAATGCCTTCAATTCCTCCGCATAGAAGGGCGTTTAGCCAAGTTGCCTAACTGGATTTCAGAACTTCAACACCTAGTCTCATTAGAGATTTATTGGACAAGGTTGAGTGATGATCCACTCAAAGCATTTCAAAATCTACCTAATCTAGCGGAGCTCGCACTTGCAAAGAAAGCATACAATGGAGAGCAATTGCACGTTGGGAAAGGAGGATTTCCAAAACTCAAGGAGCTACTGCTCATAGATTCGTCTGAATTGAATTCATTGAATATAGAAAAAGAAGCGTTCCCCCTTCTTGAAAAATTAAATTTTGGGGGTTGTCCACAACTGAAAGAGGTACCGTCTGGTTTCCAACACCTCAGAAACCTTAAAGAACTGAATATTGGAGATATGCCCACAGAATTCGAAAAAAGTGTGGATCCAGAGCAAGGGTCACATTATTGGATCATTCAGCATGTACCATCCATCTTTCTCCATCACAAGGTTCGCAAAGGTGTTAATGGCTATGAGAGGCGCAATCTCCGTTCTAAGGATTTGGAGAGGTCAAGAGGTCAAACAATCAAGCAAGATGATGACAACAAAAACAATATTAGTGGCGATGACATCAGCGCTTCAGTTGAGAAAGGTTAGTAAAATAAGTTTTTAGCATTTTGGTGAGATTTTTATGCTACTGCTGCTTTTATTTATTTTTTAAATAAAAATATTGGGAACAATGCTTTGAGTCGTATTCTATCTCAATCTAAATGTGATGGTTCTCTTGTCATTTTAGAAATTGTTACTATATTTCATCTTTTATTGCTTTTAGAATCTGAATTTTCATATTATTTTTGAATTGCACGAGATCTATGAAAAATTTTAATTAGCATGTAGAGGTTTTATTGAAGAGGCAGTACCAAACATACATAAAAACTTGTTTTATTGAATCATTTATTTTTAAGATTTTCGTTTTTTTAATTTTTGTAAAGATACATTTCTTTGGTCACATTAACGCCTTCAATTACTAATTAAACTTTTTTCCATTCGTGTAGGTAAGCAAGCAATTTCTACGTAGTGATGCCAATTGGAATTTGTTTGAATCTCTTTGCATTGGATCATTCTCATGTGCACCTTAGTTTTGGAATTGTTGGGCTTTATCTTCCGACTTGAGCAGAGAGTGGAGACATAAATGTTGCTATTGGTTGGATTTATGTTCTGACAATCAGCCCAGAAGATTTGTGGCTTTTGAATTTTATTTAATTTTTTCAAATGCTTGTTATTGTGTCTTTGGTACTGCTAGTTGTTTTACCCCAAATAAGTGGTTGTCTTTGACATAATTAAGTACTGCTTTGTTAATTTTTTCCCTACTGCTGTGATCATTTTGTAACTCTTCATATGTCCTGTGAAAGGATATGAACCTCTTTGAATTATGTTCTTTCTGGTTTGATATCCCTCAATTATAAGATATTGCTTCTATCTCTTCGATCAAGTTTAGGATGGTCCGATTTTACTAGGTCCAGAGTTCAGTACTATGAGTCGTATTGTATCTCAATCTAAATGTGATGGTTCTCTTGTCATTTTAGAAATTGTTACTATCTACTAGCCTCTGAGCACGCGCTCACACGCGTGCTCAGAGGCTCTTCTATTTTTTGGATAAAGATCAATAATTTGTATTTATTATAATTTGAGATTTCTACTTTTTCTAATCACAAAAAAATAAAAAATAAAAAAAATAAAAAAATACATGAGGTGAGTTTTGTAGATAGGAGGAGTTTTAAAACTAACAAAAGAGTGATCCTATTTTGTAGAGAGTTAAAGAATAGAAGTGGGAATTTAAATTAACGTAAAAGTAGGAGTTTATTAAAAGCAGAAAGACGTTTTAACGTAGAAGTAGGAATTTATTGTTTAAAATCCATTCAAACAGGACTGTAAATTTACGAAGAAAGGGAGCTCATATTATGAGTTCAGGCGGAATTCAACATCTGCGAAACCAACCATTCCTCATTTTCAGGTCAGGTGAATGAAAGTTATTGTAATAACCTGGAGGCTATTTTTTCCCTTTTCATCTTGAATTCAGTGATTTTTTAGCAATCTTGGCTGACATGAAACTGATTTGCACCACCTTATTGATCCTCTTATTTGTGTAATTTGCTCAAATGAATTAATATCAGCTCTTTGAGTAACAATTTTGAACGCTATTATAGGAACCTCCATTTAAGTGTTCTGCCTTTAGTAATCTGTAGAGCTCCTTTGAAGTGTTCTGCCTTCAATAATTTGTTGAGTATATGGACGCATAGTGATCTGTGAATCCGCTGCAATCCGTAAGATGCAACCTAAAAGCTCCTTAATAAGCACCCGATTTCTAGGTTCCTAAATCAACTGGTCCCTCGGGAAAGTATCTTATATGCCGGCGTATAAGAAATATAAATGAGTTTCCTAAATCAACTGGTGCCTCAGGAAAGTATCTTATTACTTATACGCTGGTGCATAAAAAATATGTGAGACTAACATGTGGTGTGGGCTGTAAAAGCTCCTTAATAAGCACCTCATTATCAGGTTCCCAGCTCATACAAGATTTTCTCCTTGAATCGCCTTCAACAATTATACTACTCTCCAAAAAGCAACAGCTTATGGTGCAATCGGCAATGACATTGCCTATAGTAAGACTAAACGAATGGTTTTGCATGTGGCCTGATGTGTAAACCATATGTATTCATAATATAATGATTGAGATTTTTATGAAGTCTTACTGCAGGATTCCCACATTTGCACATGTATCTTTATTGCAAATGTAGGTGTAACAGAATATAAATTAATTGACTGGTTGGAGAGAGAGAGAGAGAGAGGTGTTTATATAAGAAATTTCCCAGTAATAGAGAGAGATTGAACCTGTTATAAATAGTTGCAAAAAAATGTCGAAGCCTAGAGTACATTGGAGACTCAATGTTACCAAATTCCTGCACATACAGATACAGCAAAAGAAAACTAAATTGGCAAAACAAACAGTGAAGGGGAGTCAGAAGCACACCCAACAAGCCTATAGGATTTCCCAAAATTTGCAGAATTTGTTTCTGTAATCTTCTAAAGGTTCAGTGAATCAGTTCCAATTAAAACCTTACCAAAAATGTTGCTGATTTCCCAGATGGACAAGCATATTTGCTCCAACCAAATTTGCAATAACCAGAACCACCTATGCATGAATATGTAAACAGAAAAATGAGAACATGTTTTGTATGTCAGTCCTAAATTCCTTAATGAACACTAAAAGGATTAATAACTTGACTGAAATAACTGGTACAAGTACAACAAAAACAACAAACCTTAAACCAAATTTTTGGGGTCAGCTATGGATTCTCTCAACAGATTAGTTAGTGTTGGCCACAAGTATTCTTTTTTCCCTATTCTATTCTATTTGAAGCCATATTCTCTATTACTCCCTTAATTGATAAGTCTTTTTTTATTACTTTTACTAATGTTATTTTGGGTCTTCCTCTACCTTTTATAATTCCCTCAACTCGGATCAACTCACTCTTTCTTCCATTACATTAATCGCTGTCCTCTAAACATGACTAAACTATCTCAAGCGACTTTCTCTCATCTTTTCATCAATAGGAGCTACCCTTAACTTTAAGCAGCTTTCCTTATTTCAAATCCTATATTTTCATGTGTTTCCACTTATCCATCTTAGTATTCTCATTTCAGCTACGCCCATCATATTACGAATATGGCTGGTAACATTAAAGAAATAAAAAACAGTAATAATAACTTGATATAAGAAGTGAATCTGTGCTAGTGATAGATGCTCACCATCGATAATAACAGAACCTGGAACTCGCATCCGTTGACTATAAATGCGCATGAATGATAATTCTGGCATCAGAGTGGGGAATGTTCTGCAATTACAGTTCATTTTAGGAATGGGGCCACAATATTCCCATGGCAGAATGGTTAAAACTGCATATATATGCTTTTCAATAACCTGATTTACTAACTAACTATAAACCAAACGTCAAATTCAATTCAATCTTCATATACAACTGAACCATAGATAACAATAGCCACTTCACCAACAGTCAAAATTCAGACTTTTCAATCAAGGATGAAGAAAGTTTCCAGAATAAACATTTGTAGATTTTTAACAAAGAATACACAATTCAAAAGAGAATATATCTATTGACTTCAACCAAATAGCTGAATATTTTGCTTGATTATCTCAGCAACCAAACAGAGTCAGTGCAAAATTGACTTCAACAACGATCAAAATTCAAACTTCTTTATAAACAAAGAAAAATTCAATGTTTTATATTCTTTTCACTCGAATTTTTCAGCAATCAATCAGGAACAGCGCACAATTCAAATTTCTCTCTAAATTTTTGAAGGAAAAAAAAAATTAAACCGAATAGCTGAGCCCCAAGAAATTCCACTGTTTAGCTCTGTTTTCTTGGCAAGCAAACAGAAGCTGAACAAAAAACCGAGAAACTTACTGAAGAGGATAACCGGATCGCAAGCTGGTCTCGGCGAAGAAAATAGCGTCCCAAGACTCATACGGGTGGTTCTGGAGGAAGGAAATCCAGAGAAGATTATCGGAGATGAGCGATTTCCAAGACTTACACACCACGCTCATTTTCACAGCGTCCTTAGCTTCAAGCTTTCTCAGTATCTGCATCAATATATCCGCCGGTAACTGATCGAACGCCCCTAGCGACGACAACGACGACGAGAAAATTCGGTTACGATCCGACGACGACGACTCCGACTCCGACTCGGACCGGTTCGAGACCGATCCCCACACTTTTCTGAGCAGCATCGCCATGAGATCGAGCGACCGAAAGCTCGGGTTGCTATCTCATCTCATGGTGTTTGTTTGTGGGGAAAATGAGAAAAATATTTATGGAAAGAGACAATTTGAAGATTTTGTGAGACTGGTCTGGTCTGACGAGATGAGAGCTGAGTTGTGTGTGAAAATGGCGATGACATGGGTGATGGAAGATGTGACACGTGGGAAGATAAGGTGCCGTTGATTTCCTTTCTGCGGCTGCATGAAATTATGTAAATGTAATGAACAGATTGGTTTGGTATCGTACCATTAATATACCTTCATTTCTTCACTGTCCGCTGTTCACTTTATCATAGGATTTTATTTACAATTTCCTCAAGTGTATTTGTTAACATAATTTTTTTTTTTAATCTTATCTAATTTTATTTTAGAATAGAATGAAAAAAGAAAAAAAAAGGGTCCCATTTTAGAAAATTTTACTTTTCTTAATAAACAATTGATATGTTGAGAATTCATAGTCAACTCTAAAAATTTATGGTTAAGACTTGGTTGTCATCATTGTTGTAAAACTTATATAAAGTACCCAATCAAATTTAAATATTTGGGTGGATTGAATTTAATTATACTTGGAAAAGATAATAGTGTTTTCTATTTTATTGATCAATGGAAACAAATCTTTGAACTTAATTGAGAAACTTGATATATTGCAATTAAGGTACTATAATTAAGGTTATTTATTTTTCTCAAAAAAAAAAATTTAAGGTTATTTATTTATTTAAATTTTAGAATTGTACCATTCCCTAAGTATAAGTCATTCTTACATATAAAATTGTATAAAGCGCGATGGGGAATTGTCTTGCAAAAATGATATTTTGAAAGACTTAATTTATATACTAAATTAATTAATAAAAAGTAGACACTTATATTTTCTCTATAATATGCTTAAAGCTTATTCTAATGTATGAGATAATTATTGTTTTTCTTAAAAGTTGGAATCTCTTGAATAATATAATTTAAAACCACTGTCAATTTTTTTAAGACATTTTCTCATTTCTCATGTGTGTTAAAAATACTTTGTATTTTTTTTTTAAACACACATATTTTGTTTATTTTAAAATGAAGGACCTCATAATTTAAAAAAAATAAATAAATAAATAACTTGAAGAATATTTTTTCCAAAGTTTTGTTGGGAGATCTTTACACTTAGTTCTGGCCCTGGTGACAGATGTAATGGTGATGATATAAGAAAGACTGTGGCGGTGGCTTGCATTGTTGATGAAACATAGATGATATGCTGCAGCTCCTATCACGACTTGTTAAGATCATTTTTATTAATATCCTTTTAGTAACAACTTTGCAAGTGATACGTGGCGATACTATTTTGTTTGAGAAGAGGGAAATGAATATAATAAATGGATGTATTTTTTTAGAATATTCATTTTATTATCTTATTTGAAAATTTTAATGAAGAAAATAGAAAGATCATTTTATTGTTAGAAATTTAAGTAAAAGGGAATGAAACACTTTTATTTTAGAAACAGACTACTATTATGAAATAAAATAACAGAAATAGTAAGGTAAGATAAAGAAATCTAAAGAATAGATTAGATATAAATTTTATTCTTTAAGTGGTTATTCTTATCCACACAACAATATTTTTTTTATTTACACACAATATTATTATTATTATTATTATTATTTTTTGAGAGAAACACAACATTATTTTTTTAAGAAACAAACACACACACACACAAGGGAGAGAGAAAGAGGTTCTAACACAAAGACACATTATAACTCTACTTAAAAGCCATGGTAACTTTTAAATAAGGGTGGGGCAAGTTATACTACACACAACACACTCTCTTAAGCAACGTGAAAGCACAACATTATTGATTCTTGAATACATGTGCATTTTCCTTTATGCTTAGTTAACAAATTTATAAGGGTTAAAATTTGGATGAAGGGAACTCTTTATAAAAGAATGCAATGCCAGGCATTAAAGAATGTGTGTTGTCACTAAAGTTGGGATCAAGGGCATAAGTCTTTTAGCAAGTCAGATGCTCATAATTACCCTAACCTTACACGTGTGAATGTGATGACAAGAAAGTAGCATGGGTGGGTGAGAGAAGTTGTATTTCCAGTGCAAAACCGAAGGCATGTACCAAGAATACAACTACAAGGTTACGAGGATAGGGAACATTCTCTTGTATACTGTGTTATATCCTGATCACTACCTTGAGCGGTATTGGTCTAGCCCTAAAATGATGTTGAGCTGTTTCTCAAAAAAAAAAAAAATGATTCTCAAAAAAAAAAAAAAAAAATGATGTTGAGCTTGGCATCCTCGTTAGTTAGTGGCCTGACAGGATAATAGAGTACTGATGTAACACCATCCACTTGTGTAACTTCATGTATTTATAACATTGGATAAAATTTGTTGATTTATTCTCGAAAAAAGGAAAAAAATTAATTAAAAAAAAAAAACTTGTTATGAGATGATTCTCTCAAGGCGACCTTAGTTTTGGGAGAAAATTTAAATCTTAGATATTTTCATTGGAAATTTTAGAAAGTGTTATTTGGGCATTACGATTATTGGTATTTTGTGACCATATTTGTTGTTCTAATGTTATCTTTAGGTTCCGTTTGGGAGTTTATAAGGGAACGAAATGGAATAGAATGAGATGGTCATAAGGGAATGAAAAGTAATGGAATGGAATGAGATGTATTTAAGTAAGGGAAAAGAATGGAAAAGAATGAAAGTAACCTTGATTGGATGTTTTAAAATAAAAGAATGAAAATGAATGGAATGTAAGTGATCTTGTTTGGGAGCAACATGGAGAGAGTGGAATGAAATCATTTTATGACAATATTACTATTAGACCCTTATTTTAAAATAAAGGGTTGAATATATAGGGGTATTTTGAGAGTTTTAGTAAAAAAAATATTAAATCTAATTCCATTCCCTTTCATTCCTCCCAATTTCGGGGGGAATGAAAATTTGAGGTTTTTAGGGAGTAGAGAAGAATGAGTGTTCCCTCCTATCAATTCCATTCCCTCTTACTTAAACTCCCAAATAAAGGAATAGACTTTCCATTCCCTTCATTAAAAAACTCTCAAACAAGAGAAGGGAAGAATATTCTAAAATTATTCATTTTTATTCATTTCCATTCTATTCCATTCCCTCCTTCCAAGCGAAGCCTTAATGTTTTTTATTTTTTATTTTTTATTTATTTTTAATGGAAGAATACTACTACCTCCATCCTAGTTTGTTTGTCTTCTATTCCATTTTGGAATGTCCTAAAATATTATCCTGTTTCTAAAAATAAAAATTATTAGTTTACTAATGTTCCTATTATACCCCTACTTTATTTTCAAAATTACTTGAAAAGAAAACTAACTAATATTTATAAAAAAAATCAATTTAATTGGGGCACCTTTTTAGTTGCCTCATTAATAATAAATGTTTTTTTAAAAGCTAATAAATTTATTTAAGGGTAATTTTATAAACTTATACATTTTTATAAAGCAGACAAGATAATAAATGATGTTTTCTTGAAAAATTTGACTTTTCAAATAGGACAAACAAATTGTGTCATAAATATTGGGACGGAGTATTATTTTACACGGTGTAAGGCAATATATCTAGGTCCAATTGTCTCATAAATATTTTGTTGATAAGCATGTTGTAATTTAAGTTGACAAATAGAAGCTTAGAGATTGAAGAGTTTTGCTGGTGAAGGGATTACTTGATGGCGAATGGTTAGGGTGAGGAAAAGCTTAGAGGTGTCAATTATGGAGGTTTCAGTCGTTGGACTAGGGTAAGAAAGAGAGAAGAGAGAAGAAAGAAAAGAAATTAGACAGAAATTGAGAGAGGGAAAAGGGATTTGCAAGGGATATGAGAGAGAGAAGCTCTTGCAATGAGTAGGCTATCAGAGTATGGTTGGTTCCATTCAGTTGTGGGTGTTTTAAATGGATTTGGCAATGTTAGATTAATTAATACCTCTAAAATTTATATTAAAAATATGTCATCACAACATTGTGTTGGACATGAGGATAAAAGTTTAAAAAGATTGGACAGGAAGACAAAAATTAGAATGCATTCAAAAATTTAGGAATTAAAAAAATCTCATAAAAGTTTAAGAATAAAAATAAACTTAAAAAGTAGATAAAAAAAAAAAAAACAATATTTTAGCGTAGGAGATTGTTGAAGGCTAAAATTTCACAAGAAAGTCCATTCCATGAAAAGTAAAGAAGGCCCAATTCAAGCAGCAAGAAGAATCAACATTAAGGCCTTATTTATGTTTAGATTTCCAGCAAAAAAATCATTAAAAAGTCCAGCAAAATCCAGTGAAAGAACTGGGCCGGGATACCCAGAGGCTGCCAGAGGCCCGGGATCCTCAGGTAATGCAGCACAGCTACTGTAGGATTGAGACAACTCAAGAAAGGTACCACAAAATACAAGAAATGAAGAACAGAGATGTCCTTCTCAAGTACCCAGTGGTGCAGCAAAGAATCAGAAAGTATAAAGCAAATATTCATGAACAAAGGAGCTGTACCACAAGAAAATCATAAGTAGAAGCAACTGGAGGGGAACTTTCAACCTAGCAATAAAAGATTTCAGCTATTTAGGAATAATGACAACAAGGAAATAACACCGATAGCTAAGTCTGAAAAATGAGAAATCTTGAAAGAAGAGAGATTGAAGGGTAACTGCCAAGGACGCCCCGAAATGGAAAGTCAGCAAGTGACTTTTAGAGAAACAGTAATAAAAGATGAAAACTATGAGAAAAAAGGGAAGAGACCAACCCTTGGGCAACTATCACAGCACGAGCTCTGAGGGGCAAAAGTGAGAAATCACTAGTACCATAGAACCCTAGAAAACACACTATAAAAGGAAGAGAAAACCCATGTTGAAAGGAGGGGGATTTTTCAGTAGGAAGAATATCATAACAGAGCTATTAGAACTCTGTAAAATTTAAGAAAAACAGAAGAATGTCTCCCGGTATTCCAGAAACAGCCACTATAACACATACTTGGATTCAAAAGGATTCAAACTTTGCAAATCTTAGAGGCTTGGATAGCCATCGAAGTCTGTAATTTTTGAGCTTATTTGAACCTTGTATCACGTCTTAGTGAGCATATTTGTAATCCACAATCAAGAAAAATAATGAAATATCTCATATTGATTTGAGGATTTCTAACAATTATTTTGCATATTTCTTTATTATATTATCTTCCTTTACTGCTTCTTGCTGCTCAATACATATATTCTTGCTTGTAAAGCTGATTCCTTGCCCAAGCAAAGCCACTCAGACTTGAGTTCCAAATCCCACAAGTCTTGTGCAAAAGCACTAAGTCTGTGAGAATTGGGGCCAGGATCCTCGTGGCTGAATCATTCTCATGAAATTCATTTACATATATGTATATGCATTAATATATATATATATATATATCATAATTTAAGAAACTAACAATTATTTGAAGATATGTGCATTGTATAGTTGTTCTTGTGTAGGACCTATAGAGGTAAAAGGAAAGGACAAAACTCTATTGCATAACAAGCATGGAGAAAGATTGTATAGTGCACAGAACCAAAGATTCTGGGTTCTTACAGGCCTAATATGCCCCGGGATCCCACGACAGTACGTCCCAGGATCCCACGATAGTACGCCCGGGGTACCAAGTGAAGGAATTCTTTAAAATGTTTATACGATAAAAGATAAGCCTTAAATATTCTATTTCAATCTCTTTCTCATTGTGAATATTATGAACATCTATTTTACTTATTTTGTAAGAGTAAATGGTCATTTTATGATACTAAAACACTTATAATGGTATTTTATTGCTTAGGAGGAATCGCATTTTTGCCTTGAGGAGATTTATGTGACTTGCGCACAACTTGGTTCGCAATCAACCCCCATTTAGCTGCGGTGAACCAAGCCCAGGCCACCAAAATACAACTATTTGGCCCAGGATCCTTGAGCCTGTGTGCTAAAAGAAAAAAGCACTCTCACAGAGATATAACCAAATAATGAATAATGATTTTATTTTATTTTATTTGGTAGAAATAAATGAATAACTACGTCAATAATGTGAGTTCCAATTAGCTCAACTAGTAAAGTCTCTGATGGTTGTATAAAAGACCTGGAGTTTAATCCCCTGCTTACACCAAAAACTGATTGATGTCTTGGTCTGATGATAAAAAGCTATCATCAGGAGCGGACGCTATAGGTTGAAACTCTCTAAAAAAAAAAACTACGTCAATAATAATTCATTATAGTATTTAACTATTTTGTTAGTGCATACCAAACATGCTACACACTAACACTAATGACAAAGTAGATAAGATAAACTTCATGTATAGATTCATAATCAAGGGAGGCTGACAGGCTGTTGAAGTGATGTCAATGATGGGAAAATTATTGGCGAAAAGCCTATTTTCGTCCCTACATTTTCACGCGATTCCCACTTTGGTCCCTAAGTTTTTTTTTTTACCGCTTTTAGTCCCTATTTAGAAAAACACATTCAGTTTTAGTCCCTACCGTCAGTGCCCTAACGGCAAAATCCTAGGTGGCAGACGGAACACCCTATTAGCAGACGTGGCGCCGATGTGGCGTTGATGTGGCGATTAGGTGGCATTTTTATATGCCACGTCAGCATTTTAAAATAAAATAAAATTTTAGTTATTATTTAATTATTTAAATAATAATTAATAATTAACATAAAATTTTCTTTTCTTTTCATTATTTTGTTGGAAGATCATCTTTGTGTTTTTCGTTTTCTTACAGTTCATATTCTTCATGTTTTTAGTAACTTAATTCCTAGTTTCTTGTCTTTTGTTTTCTTTGCTTTTCCAGTACTTTCTTTGTAACCAAACAAATCGAAATTCAGAACTTAGATCAAACAATAATCAACATACACCAACCAAAATCCAGAAATCAACATACACCCACCAAAATTGAAAACCCAGAAATCAACATACACCAACAATCAAACCCAGAAACAGATCTGCATATTCAAAAAATTTAACCCAACATACACCCATTAAAATCAAAAGACCTGCATCCTCTTTGTTCACAAAATCAACACCAATCTCCAAGTTGGAAACCCACAAATCCATCGAAACACAAAATCAAATCCAACTTGGAAACCCACCGTTCTCCACCATCCTCCAAATCCCACCATTCTCTCAAACCCAGCCTTTGAATCATAACCCACAAATTCGCCACAGATCAGTATACCAATCTGCCAAAAACCCACAAACGCAGATCAACAAATCTCACAAACCCACGAACCCACAAATCTGCCTCAGATCAGTGCACCAATCCGCCACAAATCCACAAACCCAGATCAGCAAAACTCACAAACCCACAACCTACAAACCCAGATCCACACCACTGAGCTGAGAGATAGAGAGATGAAAGAGAGAAACTTGCCTATCTGGGAGAGAGAGACAACGATTCGTGAGAGTGGATCGGTCACAGGTGGTCAGAGAGAGACTTGAGCGAATCGTGAGAGTGGGTCGGTCAGATGTGGTGAGGCAATGAACTACTGTCGGTTTTAGTGGCGGCGGCGGTGGAGATGAGCAGAGAGGCCAACAATGGAGTTCGAAAGAGTTGTGAGAGTTTTGGAAGAGAGAGAGGAAGGTTTGAAAATATTAAGGGAGTCTGGTTTGAGTTTTGTGTTTTCTTTCTGTGTTTGGTTTCAAAGCATAAGTTTTGATTTTCTGGGCAAGCATAAGAATTAACTAATTTTCTGGGTAAGCTTAAGTTTTGATTTTTAATTTATTTTCTTTTTTGGTTTAAATTTTCTGATGTAGCTTTTTATAAAAAATTAAAATGCTAACGTAGCATATAAAAATGCCACTTAATCGCCACATTAGCGCCACATCGGTGCCATGTCAGCTAATAAGGTGTTCCGTCTGCCACCTAGGACTTTGCCGTTAGGGCACTGACGGTAGGGACTAAAACAGTACGTGTTTTTCTAAATAGGGACTAAAAGCGGTAAAAAAAAAAGTTAGGGACCAAAGTGGGAATCGCGTGAAAATGTAGGGACGAAAATGGGCTTTTCGCCAAAATTATTATGTATTTTTGAGTATTTGATCTAGTGTGCTCTCTTCTCATATGGTATATATTTAATTAATGGTATGTAGCTTGAATATGAGAGAAAGAAAATCACGTCAGTGTATCTAATAGGATTTTTTTGCAATAAAATTCTAATAATTTTGTTAGTTTGTATTGTTTCTAAATTACTTAGGAAACTAATATCTCGAGTCTAAGAGACTCGAGTTCCATATGCTGGCAAAGTTGAGGTGGATTAAAGTCCATGTGGAACTCGAGTCTTAAAGACTCAAGTCCTTTCTCTGCACAAATAACAACCGATTCATGCAATTCAAAGAAAAAAAAAAAAGTGAGAAGAAAATGAAGGAATTAGAGAAAACCTTCATTGCTGCCTAGGTTCAGTTCGACCTGATTTCCCTTGCTTGGAGCTTTTGCCGCCATTGCTTGGGTTTAGTTTGTCCTACAATTTAAAATTAGTTTTCTTAAATTTAAAAATACTAATAAAAAAAATTCTCAACCCTTTGTGTTCCACGGATACAATTTTAAATGGTAACCCTTTGTGTTCTATGGTTACAATTTTAAACAGTAACCCTTTGTGTTCCACTATTACAATCTCAAACGGCAACCATTCAGCTTCCTAACGCCAAACTTTGGCTTTCTAACTTCTTCATCTCTTTCTCTCCTCACACTGTATTAATACTAAAAAGCTGAATAATTCAGTTTAGGTATCTCTAAATCCCAGTTGCTCTTGACCTCTATTCTTATGGCTGCCTGCATAATAGTTCAATGTAAGGATTTGATTAATAGTGTTGTTCTTTTTTATTGCTGTTTTTTTTTTCTTTTTTAATTTTGTTACTACCTCTTTCGTGTTGTGAGTCATATATTAGTTTTTATGTATTTAGGTTGGGTATTTGTACTGATATATGATTGTTTGTTTCTATGTTTAAAATTGATTTGGTTTTTTTATTTTATTTATTTTTAATAAATGTTTGAGACGGTAACATTATTGGTTTATATTGTGTAATCCGTGTGATAGAGTTTTAGTAGTTAAAAAATTGAATGATAGAGTTTTAGTAGTATCCGTGCCTGTAGAAATTCAATTGAATGATGTAATCCATGCCTACAGAAATTCAATTTTCTAAGGTATTTTAGTAGTTAGCAAACTGAGTTACAGAGTTTAAAATTCAATACTATACTCAAAACATGATACTTCTCCTTTTTTCTTGATCTCCTCATTTAAGTGAATCCCTCTTTCATCATTGAAATCGATTTAAAATTCCTTCTATTAGCTTTGATTGTACTCTTGGCTATATCATTGAAGATTTTAAAAAAAAATCTTTTTATGGTAATTATCATCATTTTTGTTGTAGTTGAATCAAAATAAGATTATGCTAGTTCTGCATAATTAGTAGTTGTTGCATCTTCATCATTATCACAAGTTTAAGATAGAGATTACCCATATCATAGTTGTTGCATCTTCTTCATTGGCAAACTTGATCATCTTGACAAACCTTTTATTTATCTGATTGAACCACATGTATTTATTTACTTATGGATTCTATTTGGTCATAAGATTTTTATGTCTTTTGATATAAATTAACTAGTGGTATGCTAGCCAAATTGTTTGCTTCTTCAGTTTTTTTTAATGTTTTACTTTGCCTCCAACACTATTGTAATTGGTTGTCTCTTTAATAGCATGTTCTTTCTCCATCACTTTATATATATATATATATATATATATATCATTTTGTAGGATCCAAGCAAGAAAGAGTTTAAGATTTTTGTTGTGTTATTCTCTCAAATTTTTTGCAGCATGAACAACGTGCGGTATTGAAGTAATTTTGAATATTTTATATCAACAGTTATTTGTTAATAGGTGTTTGACAACTTTAAAATATGAAAAGTTTTAGGTTAAATGGGTAACAACTTTAATTTTGTTAATTTTTGCTATCTAAATTACTAATAGTGATTTATCATGTTAAATTGATAGTTTATTTGTATATTAATCAGCTACAATGTTATAATGTTATTTATTTTTTCTTTCTAATTTGTGAGGCTTAAGTAAAATAATTTTGAATAAGTTCTCTAAAATCAAATTCAATACAAAAGAAATTTTGTTAGAGATTTTGTAAGGCTAAGGGGAGCTTGAAGATAATATAAGTTTTGGCCTCATATAATGTACTTATATTGTGAGCTTTAGTTGCTACAAGTAGTATTGTAGTAACTTAGATATAAAACTCTAGATGTAACACAAATAGCTAAGGATAACGACATTCACTAATATTTGTCTTTTAATTTAAATGGTATTTTGCATAATTGTTTTGCATTCATTAGATTTTATTTTCAGTAATTTTCTTGTGCATCGTATTGATTAGCGATTAGTAATGAATAATAGGACATATTTCAAAAGGGTAAAATTAAACTAAGTGATAGTAAATCTCCATGGACAGAATTTTCCTCCGAAATGGTTTGGCGGACAGTTCCTCCAACCCACTAAATGACAACTCAAAAGACTATCCACACGCTCTTTTAGACACACTCACAATGATCTACTTAAAAGTAATGTGACTTGTTTAAATGACAAACAAAGTGTATTAAATCAGATTCATTAAATCAAAGTTCATTTCATTGCATTTCCCTGCTTAGATCAAGTTCTCCCCCAAATTAACGGCTGCAATAGGTTGAATTTGCAAGGGTTTATGAAATTATAATCAATACCCTCCTATTAACAGGATGGCATTGTGCACATAGCATCACGTATATTATGTAAAAAATAAGTTGCCACTCCTTCCACTCACAACAGTAGACTCCAATACATTCCCCCAGGGGTGCAAACCGAGGCCAACACATTACTCCCCCCCCCCCCCCCCCCCCCCAAATGCACTTAAGACATGTGGAAGTGCCATTCAGCTCAACTCATCCGGAGGTCAATTTATTGTATATTGAGAGGTTTGCTAGTAAAAAGCCTCTCGAAGAGCACGAACTTTGTCACTCCTAGTGATCAGTAGATGAAACAAAGCAATAACAGAACCTTCAAATTCAGCCCCCCAGCCACTGTTAATCGTTGTGGGGCTAAAGGCTTTCCAAATAATGTTTTCACTGCACAGTCAACCGAAAATAGAGGATTAAAACACCATAGATCATACCATTCTAAACACCATGATGAAAATCACATTTGTAGCCTACCAGATGTTGGTCGCTATGAAGAGAGAGATCCCAGATCCCAGACCCCAGACCATATCCCTTCTGGAGAAATTCATCTAGGCATATCACAATAATTCCGGCAAAGCAAAGTTGAATAATTATAAGAATAGCATTGCCCACAAGTTGACCAACACTGCCGTACATCCCAGATAGGACATAGGCAACTGCAAGACCAACAGCAATCAGGATGCCTAACAACTTTTGTGCCCCATTTCTGCAAAAACACGTGCCAAAGAAAGCAGGATTCATTACACTAGAAGTCACACAGCCAAATCACAATTGAAGGATAGTTGATTTTTAGAAAGTAAGCAAGGATGTGCAGCTTATAATTTTATGTACGTACATTTACATTTCAAATACAGAATCCAACAAGAGTTGAAATTTGCGACATTAATTTCTTGGTGGAGACAGCATCTAAATCTGAATACAAATCTCATTTTCCTTGAGAAGAGCAAAGATCCACTATTTCTTTAACTAAGAAGACAATGGTCCCAAAAGAATCAAGGAAACACAAGACCACAGCATTTTGACTAATGTCACTCAGTAAATCTAAAAATTAAACAAAGACTGGACAGAAACAGCCCTAATCTGCAATAATTTTTGTTCGCTAGGGAACATCATTAGACTTTAAGACTTGCCCATTAATGGTGGATACTAAAATGTTGAAGTGGTAATTGGCATAAAGAGACATTATAGCCCTCTTGTAAGTTAACCCAAGTTTTAATTGGCCCCCTCAGGCTTTAAATTGACAATCAAGCAACTAAATTTTTACAATTGTTTCAGGTACATTGAAACTAAGTATAGTGGATTAGTAAAGGGTTCCAATTTAAACTTAATATAGTAATCCTCAAAAATAGGGAAACATAAAGCTCTTAGAGCAAAGTTTTAATTGGCTGCTACAACTTGGTGCAGAAAAAACTGCTTACAATGAGAGAGAAAGAAAGAGGGAAGGGGGGAGAGGGGGGGGGGGGTCCTTCATAGTTTAGGGCTGGATTCTAAGTAAATACTGAATTTAAAAAAAATTTAATTACAACCCTAAACTTCCTAAATTGTTTCACTTTGCCTCCTCAGTGAGTCACTATTAACTAAAAGTAATGGAAACTCAAGTGAACTAGCCTTGAAAATTATCAGGCCGCTAAAAAATCTGAAACATAAACACCGAAAGGCAAAAGTATTTTAGTGCCAGAAAACCACTCACAAGAAAATGGTTTCTTTATTAAAATGTGTCTCTTTATTAAGGTTTTTTTAAGTTGCTTGGATACATATTTTGGTCGTAGATTACAAACAAATATTCATATGAAGCAAACTTGAAGTCTAAATAGGTTGTAAACACAGATTACACGTATTTCTTTTATTTTTAGTTTAATGAGACATACTAATGGTCAAAATTGCAAAAATTTAATGGCATAAGGTAGGAATTGGTGCAATTGAAAATTTAAGGTTTAAACAGCAATGTCAAACTTTGGGGGTTTTCATGTAATTATTTCACAAAAATTTCTCAAAACTTACAAGAGGGCACAATCCTCGCAGACACTGTTGTCCGCTTCAATGAACTTGGACCCAGCCAAGAGTTGCGTCACTAGCCCAGAAGTCACAATAGGTGTATTTCCAAGCTCCATCACAGTCCCACGGATTGATGCAAGAATAACACGCATCCAATAGAGGATCAGCACCCGTTGTTGAGTGTATGCCATACAGAGGAAGCTGACGGCAAACGCGAAAGATGAAAAGTGAAATGACAGTGTAAATGACCTTCTCTCTAAAGGGAATTTTCCTGTCAGCACTCTGAACTTCTGGCAAAAATGAGAGAAACGGTCTGACCAGATGCAACACTCTAAATCCTCCTCCCATTTTTAACAGTGAAAACTAAACCAAGCACCTGCTTCCAAAGTTTACACTTTTATCATCAGTAGATCAACAATATATGTGCCGAGTAAATTGTTTAAGAACAATTTAAAGATAAGATTCAAGTTTATTAGTAACTATAAAAGGATTTTATAGAGTATGAGGTGAAACTGTTGAATAAAGTTTATCAAATTAAATGGGGAAGGACCATAAAAAATAAAAAATAAAAAAAAAAAAAAAAAAAAAATCTTACTAAAGCATGCGCAATGCTTATTGATCACTACCATGAAATCATCTATATAAAAATGCCTATAACATTCCAATCTATATCTTGTAATCCATGTGCATTGCATAATAGTGGTTCATCATACTAAAGAAGATCCTTTTGAAATTGCCTCTAGCTATGAGCAACTGACTCAACTCGTCAAAACCAGTTGTCGAGGAATCCATGTGCATTCACCCTAGACAGGCTAAGCAGTTTATGCTCTTGCCCAAGAACACACGTCATAATAATTAGAACTCAATGGTCCCAAACAATCTCAAACGGTGACACCAATTCTGTTACATCTCTTAGGATTATCAACAAAGCACTCATGGACAATGACACTAATTTAGTTAATTCTCTTCCTGATTGTCATGTTCACAATCCATCAACTAGCATTTTATCTAGTCCTACACCATAAAGCCTCTTGGAACTTTAAGACCCCATTGGAGTCCACACATCATTAGCACAAAACCATACAACCATGCAATACATTAGCGAAGCCCGAGAGTAATTCAAAACCAATCAAACGAACTAATATGGGTACATATTCAAAATGCAAAATGTTGATATCCCACATCAGCCACAAATGAGATCACATTAATTTCAGAGAATGCTATATAATTCATACATTATTATGATACAGACACATCAATTAAAGTTATAGCTCGCAACGCAAGGAAAATAAAATAGATAATAAAAAAAAAGTATTTAAATTTAAAACTGATCTAACAGTAAAAAGTATTTTCCTGAACCAAAATTTTTTTCACATCAGGTTGAATGTGCAAGGGTTTATGGAGTTCTGATCAATACCCTCCTATTAGCAGGATGGCATTGGGCACATAGCAACATGTATATTATGCAAAAAATAAGTTGCCTTTCATTCCACTCACAACAGAAGACTCCAATAAATTAATGGATGAGAATATTGTCTGCGACTTACATAATATCTCATAAAATGAATGGTTAAGCTATGCTATCAAAAATCATTCATATAGTAGGAGATCTTATAACGTTATGGAATCTTCTAGTGTGATGGGAAATCATCTCATCCATGTCATCTGGAGCCCATCAGAAAAAGAAATTACAACAACCTCCTGCCATTTCACATTATTTATGCATATCAGATCAGTAGGCATGTTGACATACTGTGGAAGTTGAATTGCCCTCATGTATTTTATACAATTTTTACAAGAATGTTCATCATCATGGCAGGAACATCAAAACAAATGGTAGACCTGCCCAAAGAAAAGGTGATATTTCTAAAACATGGCAGTTCAGGAAATCCTAAAACTGACTTTGCATCCCAAATTCAGATATTGTATCTGATCTTACTTAAGGATCACATTTCAGAAGATGGATTTTTAAGTTCAAAAGCAGCATGTAACACAATGTAGTCATGAAATTCTCTAGGATGGTCCAAACATGCCTCTTGCTCCCTGTCATTCACATCCAAAGCCTTTTCCGGCCATAAGAAAGGCCACTAAACACATCAGCATGTCACAATCAACTTATGTACCTCACAAATTCCTTTCTAATAATATTTAGTGCTGCAAAGAAGTTAGTTACATTTTAATGCAAATCAAGCTTCAGCTAAACTTTTATTTAAATAAAATAATGCATTACTCTATTGCAGATATCCAGTTAAATGCAGCAGTCTTTTTCATCTTTCAAGAAGGTAGCCAGTGGATATGCATTTTGGAATAGAAAACTAAAGTAGAAATGAAATCCAATTATATTCATGTCCAAAACATCTTTGCCCATCTAAACTAATGGATCATTCAGCACCAACAAAAAAAAGGGACATCTTTTGATAGGCAAGAAATGTTTTATTAAAAAAAATTATACTTTATGTATAAAGAAAATGAAGAAGCATATAGAATTCCCGTAAAATAGGGATCATAGAACAGGGCATAATTATAAGTAATGCAAATAAGAAAAGGAAAAAAAAATCTCAGACTTGAACTCTAACCAGAAGAAGATGAAGAAGAGCCTCCAAACGCAGGAGCTGAAGAAGCACCCAAGGCACATGCTGAGCTTCCAGGACCAAAAGAGTGGGCTCCTTTCTGTGAAAAATAAAATTGAAGATTCCTGAGTTGCCCCAACAATTCCAGTTGAGGTTCCAATCAGTTATTTACACTCACAAGACTCCAGCAAGACTATTTACTGCCTTTGCTTTCCCATTTACAAGAATATCATAAGTAATCTCATCAGGTACAAGACCTCTGTCAAGCATCTCATCATGTAGTCTAAAAGCTTCTTGCAGATTCCCATCCTTGAAGTGTCCAGCAATCAAGGTATTATAAATAAGAACACTAGGAGTCATGCTCTTCCCATCCATATCTTCCAAAATCTTGCGTGCATTTTCTAGCTGTCCTTTGTCACATAGGCCATTTATTAGAACAGTATATGTAATGATGTCTGGCAAAATACCCTTGGAAAGCATCTCCGAGTATAGATCTGATGCAAGTGGTAATTTCCCATCTTTTAATAATCCATCAATCAATGTAGTGTACGTTTGCAAATCACACGGAATTCCCTCATTAATCATTTTCTTGTGCAAGTCAAGAGCTGCTTCCACGTTATCTAGATTCCTAAAGCCACTAATCATGCTATTGTACACAACTGTATTTGGAGACAAACCGACCTCATGAAGTTCAGAAAAAAGTTCACGTGCACTTTCCATGTCTCGCCTTTTGCAAAACCCATCAATTAGAGCGCAATATGCCATGACATCCAATTCAAGACCCTTGCTTTTCATCTCATTCAGCATTTTCAGAGCAAGATCAATATTATTGCTTTTGCAAAACCCATTAATCAAGCTGGTGTAAGTGACCACATTGGGGGAAATTCCACTTTCACACATCCCTCTATAAACAGACAATGCAGAATTGATGGCACCCTCCTTGACAAATCCATCTATAATGCTATTGTAAGTCAAACAGAAGGGAATGAAACCCCTCTCAACAAAGTTCTTCAACATCTCCTTTGCCTCAGATGTGCGGCCAACTTTGCACAAACCATTGATAACAGTGTTAAATGTGAAGTCTGTGGGAACAATATTTACACCCACCATTTGGTCAAACACATCAAAGCCACGTTCAGTGTCACCTTTCTTAAAATATCCATCCATTAAAACAGAATACGTTATCACATTAGGTTTTAAGCCCTTTTCTATCATCTCCACAAATAAACTATTTGCAACATCCATATCCCCCTTTCTGCAGTGGCCAAGTATCATGTTGTTGTAAGACACTACATTAGGTTCCACACCCTTGCCAGTCATTTTTTTCCATATACCTTGAGCCTCAATTACCTTACCTTTTTCAGAGAGCCATGACAAAAGCTTATTATATGTAAAAACATTCGCAATTCCACATTCAACTGCCTCATCAAACAGCTTGAATGCATTTTCCAGTGACCGAGATTTCAAGAACCCAAGTATTAAGGAATTCACATTGAAGACACTAGGCTGGATACCCTTTTCTTTCATTTGGGTGTAAAGCTCATAGGCCTTTTCCATGTTCCCATTCTTACTGCACCATTCAATCAAAACTGAGTAAGTAACCTTGTTCGGTGAAAGTCCATCCTCACCAATCTTATTGAACAAATCCAAAGCACTATCCAAATTCCCTTGCATGCAATACCCCTTCATCAAATTCGTCGCCACAACCAAATTCATTGACTTCCCACAACTAACCATCTCATCCTTAAGCCTCAATGCCTCTACCATATTCCCATGCTTCACACAAGTTCCTATAACACAAGTATACGTACCCTCCGAAGGAACCCACCCCATTTCTTTCATCTCCTTCAATAACACAAAAGCAAAACTCAAATTGGGTTTCTTACAAACAGCCTGAATAACAATACTATACACTTCTGCATCAAGTTCTATCCCTTTAGCCTTGGCCTCTCTAAAATACTCCTCTGCCTTCTCAGGCTTCCCGTCCTTCAAGCACGCACGCATCATCACATGTACAGTATAGCAATCACCACTAATTCCTCTACATACCATCTTATTGTGCAATTCATGTATTTCACCAAACATGTTTCTCCTAACCAATGCAGCCAAAAGAATATTGACATACGGTACCCAAGGAATTATATCACTCTTAATCATTCTATTATAACAAAGCACAGCATCTTCAATTCTATTAGCTCTAACATAACTATTCAACAGATAATTAAAAACACGCGAATCCAACACGAAACCAAACCTGTTGGCGCATTCGACTAAGTGATCGACAAAAACATCCGGAGCCGGAGCTGAATCCCCGAAAACACAGTCAGTAAGCAAGGTTTTAGCAAGTTTTTGAGTCTCCGGGAAGCCCACCAAAATGTGAAGCAAAACACAGAAAGCATCCACGGTTTTAACAAAGCCTCGCTTTCTCTCAACCTGTTTGAAGTGATTCAAAGCTGATCTTGGGTTGTTCTTGTGGGTGAGGAGGGTGTTTATGAGATGGGTTTGAGTAAAAACTGAGTTTTGAGAAATGGGTTCGGTGAAAACTGCGTTTTCGGATTCAGACTCGGATTCGAATTCTGAAGTGATTTTCTCGGTGTTGGGATTCTCAGGAAATTGAGGTCTATTGAGAAATTGTGGGTATGAGCAGAGAGATTTAGGGTTTAATAAAGAGCGGAGAAGAAATGGAGAAGAAGTGACTGAAGATCTCATCATCGTCATCATCATCATCATTATTCTGTGTTTTTAGAGAACGTTCACCAGGACAGGCATGAAACGGTGAAAGCGCGAGACTCAGACTCAGAGGCACGTAACGTAAGTGAGGAAGGAGAAGGAAGAAAAATGATACAAACAAAACGACGTCGTTCCATTTATTTATTTATTTTAAAATCAGCTCTCTAAAACGACGTCGTTTTGGAACTAATATTAATTTTAATATTAGGTTCAAACGGCGTCGTTTTAGTTAAAACCTAGTTTAAATATCTGAATCTCTTTTAATTTCTCAGTCTCTCTCTCCCCTCAGCCGCTGCCATTGCCACCACCGTCGTCTGCCACTCGATGCCACCGTTCTCCAATCACAATTATTATCTAGATATTTCAAGAGAATGTTTTGATGCTTAATACCAGCTTTATTACTATTCTTCTCCTTGCTGCTATGCTTTCTTCCAGGTTTGTGAATTTATTTATATAATGCTCAATATATACTTGTTTCTCCTTTCAATGCTTTTTAGAAAGATGGATAATTTGTTTGAAAATTTTGTATGGGTATTACAGAAATATTTTGAAAATGTTTGTTTTTGAATATTTGGGTTGTTTGATATTTCTATGTGGGTGGTTGCTTGATGATTCTAAATGTCATTTGCTTTTTTTTTTTTTTTTTTTTTTTTAAATTATTTGTTTGTTTTATTTTTGCACCGAATTAACCGCTATGGTCAACCGAACGTGAAGACAAAATCAACCCCAACCCACCCACTCTATCTAATAGATGCTTGGGTTTAATAACAATGAAGAGTTTTGGACTTGGGGTCATTAGGTGTAAGGTCAATGAGTTCTAGTATACAATGAAATGAAATTGTGTTATTATTATTAAGATCTTAATCTTGACCTACTCAATTGTATGATAATGACCTGGTGCATGTGTTGTGTATTCAATTGTCTTTGAGAGCTTGTTGATTGATAGGTTATGGATGGTGGCATGTTTTGTTGATATCAATATTCACTGGAATAAGTTGTTTTAGTGGACTCGTTTGAAAGGAAGCACTAGTTAAAAGGTGTGGGGTTACGATGCCCAGAAATGAGTTACTTTACAGCTGTGGCGTAGTTAAAACATGATTGATCTTTTTTTTTTTTATCTGACAAAACGTGACTAAAGCAGACTAATCTGACTCAAAAGCTAGAAAGAAGAAGAAGACAAAAAACTAAGGGAAAGTTGGTGGAAGCTTAATCATACAGAACCCAAATGGTCCATTTGATCATAGGGAAGGAAGAGGAAATTCAAATGAAATAATGTACGTTTCGTTGGTGTAAGAAGAAAGTCACATGGCGGAGACGGTAGTATCCTCTCTTATCGACAGGCTGGTTCCCCTTGCTGACCCAAGAAGCAAAGCAGTTACGAGGCATTCATGGAGAAGTTGCTGACATCAAAGATGAACTGGATATCATTCAGTCCTTCCTCAAGGACGCAGATGCAAGGGCGGCAGCAGAAGAAGACACCAGTGAGGGAGTCAAAACTTGGGTGAAACAAGTACGAGAAGTAGCTATCCGAATAGACGTTGCCATCGACCAATACTTGCTTCAGGTGGCACAACATGGTCCTCATCGGCCAGGTTTTACTGGTTTTGTCCATAAAACAACTCACTCACTCAAAACACTAAAACCCCGCCATAAGATAGCAAGTGAGGTTCAAGAGATCAAAGCATCAGTGCAGAAAATCAAGGCAAGAAGTGAAAGATACGGCTTCCAATCCACTGGTCAAGGATCCGGCAGCAATGCTCCAAAAGCTAGGTGGTACGACCCTCAAAATGATTCTCTTTATCTAGATGATATTGACGTTGTGGGAATTGAAGTTCCTAGAGATAGATTGATTGGCTGGTTGGTAAAAGGACCGCCTCATCGCATTGTGGTTTCGGTGGTGGGCATGGGCGGATTGGGCAAGACCACTCTTGCCAAAAAAGTCTACGACCACCAAACTGTGAGAGGACACTTTGACTGCCATGCTTGGATCTCAATGTCTCAATCATACAACATAGAAGATCTTCTAAGGAGCATGATAAAGCAATTTTGTGAGGTTAAAAAGGAGCTTCCTCCTGTGGGAGTGGACACAATGGATGAGGTGTCGTTGAACAAAAACTTAAGAGATTACTTGCAACAAAAGAGGTATGTTGTCGTATTTGATGATGTATGGAAAATAGATTTTTGGGAGCATATAAAGCACGCTTTACTTGATAATAGCAAAGGATGTAGAATAATGATCACAACACGGAAGTTGGAAGTTGTTAATTTTTGTAAAAAATCCTCACGTGTCTATGATCTTCAGTTGCAACCACTGTCTCCGGAAAAGGCATGGGAGCTCTTTTGCAAAAGAGCATTCCGATTTGACTTTGGAGGGCAATGCCCCACAGAGTTGGAGAAATTGTCTTGTGAAATTGTCAAGAAATGCCAAGGATTACCACTTGCAATTACTGCCATAGGTGGTCTTTTATCAACCAAAAACAAGACCTTGTTTGAATGGAGAAACTTGCATGACAATCTTGGCTTTGAGTTAGGAAGAAATCCCTATCTTGTTGGTGTCAACAAAGTTTTATCCTTAAGTTTTGAAGACTTGCCTTGCCACCTCAAATCTTGTCTCTTATACTTTGGCATGTATCCAGAGAGTTTTGGCATTCCAAGTATAAGATTGATTTGACAATGGATAGCTGAAGGTTTTGTCAACAAAATAAATGATAAAGCATTGGAAGATATCGCTTGAGAATACTTGACTGAGCTGATTAGTAGAAGCTTGGTTCAAGTATTAGAGGTTGCCTTTGGTGAAGTTGCAACGTGTCGAATCCATGATATATTGCATGAGATCATCCAACAGAAGATGGAAGATCTATGTTTTGGTCATGTTTTATCAAAAGGAGAGTCTAGTTTTGAAGGACTAACTCGACGCATATCAATTAATAGAGCTTCGCATGGTGTATTGGAGCAATTTAAGAAATCTCATATCCATTCTCTTTTATTCTTCAATATTAATGAATTTCCAATATCCTTCATGAGTAAATTTCTTCAAAATTTCAAGCTTGTGAAAGTATTGAATTTTGATAATACTCCACTAGATTATCTTCCCGAAGAGGTGGGGAATTTATTTCACTTAAGGTATTTAAACTTGAATAATACAAAAGTGAAGACTCTCCCAAACTCCATCGGAAAGTTGCAGAATCTAGAGACTTTGTTAATGTGGCAAACCGCAATACAGGAGATACCAATTACAATCAACAAGCTTCATCAGCTACGTTGTCTTAAAGGCGGCTATGCTGACGCCAAGATGGATTTGAGTCTTGATATTTTCAGAGGAGTTAAATTACATTGGAGTATTGGATGCTTAAAGGCACTGACAGAGCTATAAAACGTGGATGCAAATTATGGAGGGGTCAAATTGATTGAAGAGTTGGGAAAGTTGAGTCAATTGAGGGATCTTGCCTTGGTAAACCTAACTAGGGAAACTGGGAGGGCTTTGTGTGTCTCTAATGAGAACATGAACAACTTAAAAGATCTATTTGTAAGTTCGATCAACGAAGATGAGGTCATCGATTTACAGCCCACTTCATCTCCTCCTAAATGTCTTCAATTCCTCTGCATAGAAGGGCGTTTAGCCAAGTTGCCTGACTGGATTTCAGAACTTCAACACCTAGTCTCATTAGAGATTTATTGGACAAGGTTGAGCGATGATCCACTCAAAGCATTTCAAAATCTACCTAATCTAGCGGAGCTCAGACTGGGAATGAAAGCATACAATGGAGAGCAGTTGCAAATAGAGAAAGGAGGATTTTCTAAACTGAAGGAGCTAGTTCTCAGTGAATTGTCTGAATTGAATTCATTGAATATAGCAAAAGAAGCGTTCCCCCTTCTTGAAAAATTGAATATTGGGGATTGTCCACAACTGAAGGAGGTACCGTCTGGTTTCCAACACCTCAGTAACCTTAAAGAACTGAATATTACAGATATGCCCACAGAATTCGAAAAAAGTTTAGATCCAGAGCAAGGGTCACATTATTGGATCATTCAGCATGTACCATTCATCTCACTCCATCACAAGGTTCGCACAGGTATTTATGGCTATGAGAGCCGCAATCTCCGTTCTAAGGATTTGGAGAGGTCAAGAGGTCAAACAATCAAGCAAGATGATGACAACAAAAACAATATTAGTGGTGATGACATCAGCACTTCAGTTGAGAAAGGTTAGTAAAATAAGTTTTTAGCGTTTTGGTGAGATTTATGCTACTGCTGCTTTTATTTTTATTTTTTTAAATAAAAATATTGGGAACAATGCTTTGAGTCATATTGTATCTCAATCTAAATGTGATGGTTCTCTTGTCATTTTAGAAATTGTTACTATATATTTCATCTTTTATTTGGCAGTTAAGAGTCAGTTCTATTGATTTCACATCTAGATTCAACTGTCTTACCATTTCTTTTATTTTCAACTTTAACGAAGTGCAATTTTGTATTATTTCAAAAAGAAAAACAAGCTCCATCTAACCTACAATCTCAAAAAGGTCAATTTCTTTTCTTTCACATGTTTTTTAGTTCTTCTTTTCTTATTTTATTTGTTAAGGTCATGGGCTTTTGTTTTTTTGATCTCTGTGTATTTTTTGTTGATCTTATTTGATGCTGTTGATGAAGATTGCTTCTTGTTGTGCACTATTTTCTGAATCCTCGGTTTGTGTCTATTTTTAATGTAAATTGTTGACTTTGATTTGCTATGTTGTCCTTTGTATGGAAATCATGATTGTTTGCAGGGAAAATTACGCTGACCTCGCATAAGGTCTTCAATTATTACACCCATCTCTCCTCTAGTTTAGAATAAGACACCACCCTTAAAGTTCATACAATTTTACACTAAGCTCCTCTAAATGGCTGAAAAAAGGTTTTAAAAACTCAAAAAAAAGAAAAGAAAAGAAAATGCTTTAATCAATCTCAAATTGTTTATTAGAAGGGGTGTGGATGACAGCTTAAGTGACTAGCAAATAAGAAATTCAAAAACTTTTAAAGTCTTTCTTCAATCATCCAAGGGAGTCAATGTAAAAAATTTGTGTAATAGTTTACATTTCAGGGGAGGTGAGTGTCTTGTTACAAACTAGAGGGGAGTTGAGTATAATAACAAAAAAGCTTAGGGCAAGTAAGTGCAATTTCCCCATTGTTTTTATGTGTTATGTCCAATATTTTCTAAGGATTTACTGAAAGTTGAAGAATTTGAGTGTTAAGCGCTAAGGTCAAGCCACATCCATTGGGACTAATTAGGAGTACTAGATGGTGGGCTCATTGGTTTAGGGATTGACATAAACCTGGACGTTCCAAGTTCAATACACCGCACTATCGGTCCATGGGATTTCTGAGGTGGCTCATGGTTGGGGAGTGAAATAGTCTGGCCAAAAGTTGAGACACCCCTTCCTTAAATTTAAAAAAAAAAAAAAAAAAGAAAAAAAAAAAAAAAAAGCACTAAGGTTTATGACGAGGTTGTCATTTTTAGTTTATGTTGGCTATTTTGGTTTGTTGAAGGTGGAAAGGCCATTGCCGAGTGGTGGTTGGCTAAAAATTATATAAAGCACCCGATGTAACTATTGGAGAAGTTGGTCAAGACTCTTATAGCTCAACTAGCATCTCCTGGCATTTCTAACGAAAAAATCTGGGGTTCAAATCTCCTCACCCTATTTTAATTATTGAATTATTAAAAAAAAAAAAACTATTGGAGAAGTTTCTTAATA
Organism: Quercus robur; assembly: GCF_932294415.1. Lineage (NCBI taxonomy): Eukaryota > Viridiplantae > Streptophyta > Magnoliopsida > Fagales > Fagaceae > Quercus > Quercus robur. Next base: position 592,654 of record NC_065541.1, on the reverse strand, counting down.
CATTACCAATTTTTATCATCAGTGACATGAGTAATTGGATTATGGAATAAGTAACTTTGTCTGAATGTCCATTACGATGGTCTGATCTGCCTAACTGTTATGATATTTGAATTATGTAGAAGAAAATGTTACTCCTAGAGGGTGGTGATACTCCAAAGTAATCCTTTTACAATCAATATTAGTTGATAAGTGAAAGCCCTTTTAAGAATACAATGGTGTAGCCTCGTAATTAAATTTCACTGTGTATTGCTACACATTTTGGGCTGAAGTGTGATCTTGTTGTCTTTGCTGATGCTTTACTACTTGGCTTGAATTTGTATTGCAGTAGGTGTGAAAATTGTTCGACAGAGCATGTCCCAAAACAAAGGGGATGACGCTGAATACATGGCGGATGAATATGAAAGAGAAGATGTAGACAATGAGTTTCATGGTAGAGAAGGGGTGGCTCAGAGTCTGATGTTGATGAATACGACCACTTGGTTTGTATCCCTTGTGAGATCACGTATATGCATATCTCAAGTGAAATAAATATTGTCGTGTTGGCATAAGCTAGTGAAGATCATTTACAAAAAAAAAAAAAAGAAAGAAAAAAAAAAAAAAAGGAAATTTGGTATTGTTGGGTTAAAGTATTTTTCTAATGTGATGTAGCCTTTACTTAGGCTAATAAGTATATGTAATGACTTTCTGGCTCTGGTGCAGAATGGTACTACTGCTGCTCAAGCTAGAAGTGGGAAAGATATCCAGGGGATCTCTTGGGATAGGCTTAGTATCACTAGGGAGAAATACCGGCAAACTAGGCTAGAACAATACAGGAACTATGAAAGCATCCCTCATTCTGGAGAGGGGTCTCAGAAGGTAATTTTTTTTTTTTTTTTTTTTTGGGGGGGGAGGGGGGGGTGGGGTCATTTTTATATATCAAATTATTATATGACTATGTTGATAATTGTAAGTTAACTGAAGATCAATAAGGTCATTTTTTCTTTTGTTTAAAATCCATTCAAACAGGATTGCAAAGTTACGAAGAAAGGGAGCTCATATTATGAGTTCAGGCGGAATTCAACATCTGTGAAACCAACCATTCCTCATTTTCAGGTCAGGTGAATGAAAGTTATTGTAATAACCTGGAGGCTATTTTTTCCCTTTTCATCTTGAATTCAGTGATTCTTTTGCAATCTTGGCTGACATGAAACTGATTTGCACCGCCTTATTGATCCTCTTATTTGTGTAATTTGCTCAAATGAATTAATATCAGCTCTTTGAGTAACAATTCTGGTCACATATATTTGATAAAATGGGTTAGTTGAATTGCTGTGTTGATATGGACACCAGACACGGATATAACAAAACACAAACACACAGGCATGGGACTTTCTGTAAAATAAGACTTGTTGTATGATTGGCTGACCTACATTTTTATTGTTTGGTGATGCAGTCGAGGAACTTGGTTTGGGCTACCTCAAAGCATGATGTCTACCTTCTGTCTCATTTTTCTGTCATCCATTGGTCCTCCTTAGATTGCACCAGGCAAGAAGTTCTCAATGTCTCAGGGCATGTTGCACCATCGGAGGTGGGTGTTTGGGATATGATATTTGGTTTGAAAAACAGCCTTGGTTTTGTATCTTTAATGTAATTAATGTCCATCTTTTGATCTTGAATTATGCTCTTCCATGAAATCTATCTATCTATTTTCTCCCAGAGAAACTTCCTGGAAATCTGTTGGAGGGATTTACTCAGACTCAAGTGAGTTCTTTTTCTGTAAAAGAGAAGCTACTAGTTGCTGGAGGATTCCAAGGAGAACTTATTTGTAAGGTAAGTTTCATAGTATTCTGTGTGTGTTTGTATTGATAGATAAGTTGAGTTTTTGGATCCAAGGGAGGGCGAATGAGAGATTTGAATTAGTGATCATTTGCTTCATGAGGCATGGTCCTTAGCAATTTTGCCATCCTTGAGGTGTCTTCTGTAAATTTTTTCTTAAATGGTAGTTAGAGTCTCAGAGATATTACAGACTGATTAAACATTGCAGCTGCAGTAGCAGCCAACCAATGTACATGGCGACAGCACATACTTGGCTCTTGCTAGTTTCTTGTGCAATATCAATTTTTTTTATTGGCATTACTTGGAGTGACCTAGCAATCAAGCTGTCCTTAATGGAATTCTGGTACAAGATGAAGAAAACTTCTACAATTTGAGAATGAACTGAGATCTCTCGCTAGGCATTTTGCTAAATGCTATCATCCAGCCACTCTATCCCTTTAAGAGTTATCAAGTTGCATTATGAATATATTGTAAAACATTAAGGCTAATTGTTCTCTTTATTTTATTTTTCTCAAATTTGCAGCAGCTGGATCAGCCTGGAGTTAGTTTTTGTTCCAGGACAACTTCTGATGACAATGCTAGCACCAATTCTGTTGAGATTTATGTCAGCTCCAGGTATTTTTTTTACCCCTTGTCTTGGTGGTGGGACTGTGAACTTCCAAAACAAACCTAATTGAACTTTTCTTCTTCAATTTCAGTGGTGTATTTCACTTTACAGCTTCAAATAATGATTGTGGAGTTAGAGACTTTGATATGGAGAAATTTCAACTTTCTAAGCACTTCCAATTTCCATGGCCAGTGAATGTGAGCCCCTTAGATTGTATTTTCTGGCTATTTATATCAAGAAATGGACACTTGGTGATTCTTGGTTGTATATGCATAGATAGCATGGGTAGCAAGTTTTACAAGCTTTAAATCATATCTCATGACATACGTGCATATGATGATAGTTTCAATTACATTTCAAATGATGCTAAAATTTTACATTTGCCTGCAATGTGGAACCATGGGGGTGCAACTTGATATTTCAGTGCACTCTTCAGGTCGTAGACTGAGATATGTACTAGTATGAATGTAAGTATACAGTTTTATTTATAAGAAAAAGGGTAACAAAGTAATTTTATGTCATGACTTGTCCAATTAATGGAATATTGAAACAAAAAATAGTGGATGGAGGGTATGAGTTGTAAAAATGAGAATATTTTGACAAGGCTCAATTGATAGAGTCATATCACATCATTTTGATTGCCTGACCATTTAATGAATTTTTATAATCATTTGGTAGTTATTTGGCTATGTTCCCGTACTCTAGTAATTTTGTTGGACAAGAAGATAATTGTGTGAAATGATGACCTGTTCTTTGAGTCATGGTTGAGATGGTTGTGGTTTAAGATGCATTATATCTCCTTTACTGTTTACAAGTATTAATAGTTTGGATTACATGCAGAGGTTTATGAATGTGAGACATAGTATGTGTATCTTTGTTAGTCTTGGACATTGTAGATTATGGCTAAATTGCAAATTATAATGGCTAGTGCACTGTTCACATCACAAAGTAACAAGTGGATGATGCACTAGATTTTTTTTACATGCTCTAGTCTGCTATTTGCAGCATACTTCTGTGAGTCCTGATGGTAAACTTCTTACAATTGTGGGAGACAACCAGAAGGTATGCTGGTGGATTCCCAAACTGGAAAGGTACTCAAATTTGTTTTCAATCGTTTGTCAGCTAGACTTTATAAGTATTATACATCTAGAGCTGCTCCTTTAATGGCTAAGCATGTGTAATTTGAATTTTGATTGTTGTAGACGGTGATGACCTTGTGTGGACACTTGGATTTCTCATTTGCATCAGCATGGCACCCTGATAATGTCACTCTCACAACTGGAAATCAAGACAAAACCTGTCGGGTTTGGGATGTTCGAAATTTGTCCAAGTCAGTTGCTGTTCTAAAGGGCAACATTGGAGCAATTCATTCTATCCGCTATTCTTCTGATGGTCAGTATATGGCAATGGCAGAGGCTGCTGACTTTGTGCATGTCTATGATGCAAAAAATGGATATGAGAAGGAACAGGAGATTGATTTCTTTGGAGAAATAGCAGGCATATCATTTAGTCCAGACGCTGAGTCAGAGTCTCTTTTTATTGGAGTGTGGGATCGTACATATGCTAGTCTCCTTGAGTATGGCCGATGCTCCCTTGTTGCAGGAAATTCTACGTGTTAGAGATTTATTGACCCATTAAAATAGGCTAAGCCAAGTCTCCTACTTCTACCTACAAGTAAATGATTTGGTTTAGCCCATTCTAATTAGCTAATGTATCTCTAACACTACATAACAATAATCTGGATCCTCTAAGCAGAAGGTATTTTCTAAAATGTAATATGGTAGAACTAAAATGTATTTCTATATAGAAAATTCCGATTGGTACGATGTTAAAACTTTTACTTAAAAATGATTATGTTGAATGGAATTGCATTACATTATTGGATAATTCATTTCTCTATTATGTAATTAATATTTTTTTATTTTTAATAATGGCTATAGCACAAAAATAACATATTAGCTTGAGCTTTAAATTAATGTTAATATAAAACAATATAATACCCTCTCGTTGATAAATTTGGAAATATATATTTTTTGTAATTTTTAATAACAAATAAATTACATTAATTTGATTTTAATTAAATAGTCTTTTTTAATTCAACCCAACTCAACCCCATCCCTATACCTTTTTCTTCCTCCGATCACTCAACGCAGGCCTGAGATCTCTCAATCCTTATTCTGCATTATTTTCCCTATCATTATTAAATGAAAAGTAGACATATATATTTTCTATATAATTATTCTCGTGTATGAGAAACTTAAAAACAAAATTTTTTTTTTTGAAAGGAAAGACCTTTTTTGGGTGCTAAAATTCAAAAAATAAAATGCTATTACTTTTCTTAACGAGGTTTTTTTTTTTTTCAAAAGTTGTGTTGGGTGGGTGGGGGAAGACGCCCCTACTCTCATTTCTTGAAAGTTTGAAGAAGAGGATAGTAGAGGAATGAGAGAGAGGGAGAGGAGATGTGAATGATTATCATTTTCTCTCATTAAGATTTTTTTTAAATGGACAAAATTTTGCTACAAATTTGATTGACTACAACTTATCTATATATATATATATATATAATAACAGGTGAAATTGAGAGAAACTCAAATTAGAATTCCAAATTAGAGTTCTAATTTTGTGTCATGTGTCCTAAATTTTTGTTCTTAAAGAGTTTTATTTCTTAATTTTAGAATCAAATGTGGGACCACATTATAAATATTCATCCAAGTGAGTTATTAAGTACAAAAACCGGATTCTAAAAAAAAAAGTACAAAAATCAAAGAGTCTAAAATAAATAAATCAAAAAAAGTGCTTCACAATAATTTTTAAAAATACACGGATAATTTACATTTTATACGTAATAATATCCTTACAAATTTTTTTAAAGAGTTGGCAAAATATAAAAATGACTATCAATAATATTTAAATTATATATAGGAATTATATTATGCATCTTATTGTATATTTTTAAGTGTATCCATGCATTTGCATGGAGTTAGAACATCAGCATTGAAAAATGCTACTCTATCCTATTTTACCATCTCAAAAAACTATTTTATCAATTATACCATACCATTTTACAATACACCCTAAATCCAAAAACTCTATTATTTTACTTTTTCATTAAAATATTATTTGTTAATCTTTCTTTATTATTTCTTTCACATCATTACTTTTTTTCAACCAAGGATTTGATTCCAATGGAAAAGGGATGAATAAAATATATATATATATATATATATTTTTTTTTTACCATAGTGCTACAGTACTATTCATAGAATAGTACTGTAGCATTATTGCAAAAAAATTTGCAATAGTGAGGTATACCATTTTTTGATGCAAAGGTTTTTGAGCTCTGAAATGCTAAAAAGGCCTTAGATATAGCATTAGTATTTTTCAATACTAAAGCTCAAGCTAGTATTAAATAAATTAAAATGGTTACATATTTTGAAAATCCAACTATTAAATTGGATATTCTTTATGTTTTTAATATACATGTCAAATTTTGTGTCAATCAAGTGTTATTTACTATTTGATTTATAAACTTATATTTTATGCATAATTTTATACTACAAAGATTTGAAATTTAAACATTTAATTGATAACATATCTATTGATCTTTGATTTTTTGAAAATTTTGTAAAAATGAAAGATAGTACAATGGATGAAAATTGAAATATGAATTTATAACATGTCTTTTAGGTCTATTGAACTCACCATTTGAATGACCTTAAAGGGACTTTGTTCATGAAAGTTAGCCATTAATTAACCCATAATCATGATGATACACAACATAGGTAAAATGCCAAATTTTCCATATAAGTATGGTCAATAACTATAAAGAATCGATTGAGTGGCATCAAATTTTTTTTTTTTTTTGGAGAGATTGTGGCATCATCTTGGTGTTAGTGAATTTTGGAGATTCAATCTAGGAAATCAAAGGGTGTCTTTTTCTCCTTAGTTTCTTTTGAAAGTTAGTGGAGCTCAAGTACGTCAGTACGTCATTGTCCAAATAGGTTAGAAATCAATTGAGTAAGCACGTTATTTTAATTTTTTTAGGGTAAACCACATTCTTAGAAAAGAAATAATAAAATGAGAACAAGTTAGCCTTCAAGAATAGAAAAAGGTTATATATATAAGAAAAACACCGACGAAATTTTTGACCATAATCAATAAAATACACGGATGAGATGCTTTTTGTTTTTTTTTTTTTTTTGGTTTTTGGCAAAGATAGACTGCAGCTTTACAGAGGAGAAAATCTAGAACAAAACAGCTCAAGTGGGCCACATCATTGAATACGTCAAGACTCAAGAGAGAGAAGTGATGGTTGAGAAATTGGAAGATTACAGATTACTCATGTGAGTCATGTCAAATGGTCTGGAACACAGGACAGGATTAGGTCATTGGCTAACCAGAAAATACAGAACTTTATTGAACGTCAATGTTTTTTTTCTCAAAAAAGTTATATGGGCCTTATACTAGAATTTAACTCAACTGATACCCCCATAATGTTTCTAATGAATGCATTCAGGATTTCAATCCTCCACCTCAATTAATAATGTATAAAAAATAATTTTTAAGAGTTTTCATGTGTGTGATTCCCATGAAATATATTGTAAAACATAACTGATAGACTCATTATAAAAGCAAAATTGTTCTTTTCCATCTTCTTGATGTATTGTAAAAAAGTTGACTTCAAAAAAATATGATTGGCCTCCACTTATCAATCTTAAAAGAATAGATTCCTACCATCAAAAACAAGTATATGATCCTAAAATAGGGTTATGTAACTCATTGCGAGATAATAGTAGACTAATGAGAGAGTCCAGCTCAAAGATAACATCCTAACATCCTTTGTCCCATTTGTGTGTTTATCTTGCTCATGTTAGCAAGATTAATTATGTGGCCTATTTCACAAAGAACCCTTAATTTAAATGTATTTAGCTTGAAGAGGTTTCAAAATTTTGGGAACTTTTGAATACATGTGATGTTATACAAATTTTTATAAATATGATGTTGTACAATGTTAATCAAATAAATTTTATATCTTTTATTTTCTTAAAAAAAAAAAAAAAAAAAAAAAAAACTCCAAGGCTAGTAAAATTGATGTGTTTTTATCATATAATTTATTAATTAATAAAATAATTAACCAATTTTAAGTGAAATTCTATTAATCTGTCTTGTTTTAGAAGAAGCAAAATGAAGAGTTACATAAAATAATTAACGTAATCATAACAGATCCTTCTAAATGTTAATGTTTTGCTAAGTTACTTAAGAAAAGAGAAAAAAAAAAATTCAACTACTATGATAGACAGTAATAAATTATCAGTGAACCAATCCTCTTTAATAGAATTCACTCAGCTCTAGCTATTTAAACATTGAATATTTTTAATGGATTACCTTTTTGTATTGCATTGTAATGGTTGTGTAGTGTTAATATATTAATACTATTGTTATGTTTTAGTGTAGATGGCAGAAAAGTTGTTCATTTTTCTCATTTATTCCGGCAAAATAATTAAACATGGTGAAAATAGGGTTTATTACGAAGGACCATCTCCTTCTATGCTTCCATTAATTATGGTGTTACATTTGAAGATCTATATGATGAAGTAGCATCCACACTTCATATAAACAGAGAATATTCAAAACTGACTATTTTGTATAGATTTCATTTTTAATGTCATCCATATCTTGTGACTTACCAACAAGTTTTGGTAGAAGATGATAATGGTGTCAATGCAATATTTGATATGTTAAACCGCTAATATGGATTTGTAGATGCAAAGCTATATGTGGGTGTAGAGCCCATAAGAAGCCACCGAGATGTTTTTCCCATTCGATATGCCAACGAAGGATCGAGTGCATCGTTTAGTTATTCACATGGCGGACACTTCCATGATCCATATGCCACTCATACTGGTCATTATTCTGAAGATGCGGCTCATTCCTCAATCAACATTGGTGGTGCTAACTGTTGGGGCATTTTAATATTAAATAATTAAAATGAATAAATGTTACAACATAAATGTAAAATGTGGGAGTGAATATGGAAGATGGGGAGTTGTGAAAATGTTTAATCCCACATTGAAAAGGAGAGAGACTATTTTATGCTTTTTAATTGTGGTGATTAATGGGCTAATATGAATTGTCTCAGATATTGGGCTAGATACGTGCGCAAGGGGGAGGTGAAGAGTGGATGCTCTTAAAGTGACCCCGTTTGGTACACCCACTCAAACACATATTTTTAGTTTTTAAACAATATTATACGTATTTTCACACACTTTTTTACTTACACATATTTCCATACATATTATACTAAATACCTCTTAAATTTTTTTATTTCACACTCTTTTTGATGATTGGTCTGTCCTTAATTTTTCTTTTTTTAATTTGTTAGAAAAAGTGAAAAACCATCTGAGATGTGATTTTGACATAATACCATAGCCATTGAAATGCCATTGAAATAACCTTTTTTTTAAATTATTTTTTATTTTTTTATGTACCATTTTAATTTAAAATCGTAGCAAACTAACAGGTAATAATCGAGTGCAACAGGCTAGCATTTTAGAAAGCTCTAAGTGACATTATAGCCTGTGCTTTCTCTGTATTGCTATTTGCTGCTTCTACTATTTTCAATTAGTCATTTTGGCTCACAAAAATAAGGGTCATTACAGAATTTAGAACTAATCAACACATTAATAACTAGTAAATGCTAATATTATTAAATTATGTATTTGTTTGGATATGCGTTGCGTTTGTGCATCTGCGTTTCTTGCGTTTTCACCTCTTTCTATTTTAATATTTTTTTTTGCTACCGCACTCATTTCAGGAGACAATAGCTACTGTTTATAAACAGTAACCGCAACTTTCAACCCATAAATATTAACTTTTTCATTAAAAATAGCTCTCACAACATTATTCATACATTTAAAAATTATATTATTACGATATTTTTAATTCCAACAAAATAAGATTTATCTACACAGACCTTACGTCTCAGAGTCAATTGCCTTTGAGATCTACAAACATCAACTTGTCCTGCTAAGCTTTTAATTTCAAAATCAATAGCACGTGCCGTCTGATATGGAGCCGGGCAATGCTGGCTGTCAATTTGGGATTGCGAGCTAAGTAATTAATTAAGTATTTAATCTTACATTAAAAAATGAGAGACTCCTATTCTGTATTGAGAAATGCTATGTCTACAACATTTCTATAATATTTTTACAACAAATTCTAAGTGGCAAGTTGTTACTGGTTGTTTTTGTTGGGGCAAAAAAGTAATCTTAGTGTTAGTTTTAAATTTGAACCAATAACAACTAACCACCTATAATTTGTTGTAAAAATATTGTAAAAATGTTATTGACGTAGCATCTCTCATTCTGTATTTTGTAGATTTTTTTTTTTTTTTTTGATAAGTTTGTATTTTGTAGGTCTTGAAAATTTGAATTTTACCAACTACATCTCAGAGTCAATTGCCTTGAGATCTACAAACATCAACTTGCCCTGCTAAGCTTTTAATTTCAAAACCAATAGCACGTGCTGTCTGGTATGGAGCCGGGCAATGCTGGCTGTCAATTTGGGATTGCGAGCTTGTTTTTGGTCCGCTGAATGGAGTCTTTTGGTTAAAGTTGGTAAAATCCAAATTTTCGAGATCTACAAAATACAGAATAAGAGTCTCTCTTTTTTTAATGTAAGATTAAATACTTAATTAATTCCTTATATATCTCAGCTGGTTGATTTTCTAAATTTATTTAAAATTTTTATTATTTTATAAAAAAAATTCAAATAAATAATCAATAAGTTGTTTTAGTGGACTCTTTTGAAAGGAAGCATCGAGGTACAAGGTGTGGGGTTACGATGGCCTGCAAAGTAAAAAGCCTAACATGCTATGAGTTACTTTACAGCTGTGGCGTGGTTAGCAAAGCAGACTAATCTGACTCAAAAGCTAGAAAGAAGACAAAAAACTAAGGGAAAGTTGGTGGAAGCTTAATCATACAGAACCCAAATGGTCCATTTGATCATAGGGAAGGAAGAGCCAAATTCAGATGAAATAATGTACGTTTCGTTGGTGTAAGAAGAAAGTCACATGGCGGAGACGGTAGTATCCTCTCTTATCGACAGGCTGATTCCCTTGCTGACCCAAGAAGCAAAACTGTTGCGAGGCATTCATGGAGAAGTTGCTGACATCAAAGATGAACTGGATAGCATTAAGTCCTTCCTCAAGGATGCAGATGCAAGGGCGGCAGCAGAAGAAGACATGAGCGAGGGTGTCAAAACATGGGTGAAACAAGTAACAGAAGTCTCTTTCCGCATAGACGTTGCCATCGACCAATACTTGCTTCAGGTGGCACAACATGGTCCTCATCGGCGTGGTTTTACTGGTTTTGTCCATAAAACAACTCACTCACTCAAAACATCAGAACCCCGCCATAAGATAGCAAGTGAGATTCAAGAGATCAAAGCATCAGTGCAGAAAATCAAGGCAAGAAGTGAAAGATACGGCTTCCAATCCACTGGTCAAGGATCAAGCAGTGGTCCTCGGAATGTTAGGTGGCAAGACCCTCGAATGGCTTCTCTTTTTCTTGAAGATGTTGACGTTGTGGGCATTGAATCTCCTAAAGATGAATTACTTGGTTGGCTCATAGAAGGACACTCTTACCGTACTGTAGTTTCGGTGGTGGGAATGGGGGGACTTGGCAAGACCACTCTTGTCAAGAAAGTCTATGATCACCATATGATGAGAGAACACTTTGATTGTCATGCTTGGATCTCAGTGTCTCAGTCATACAACATGATGGATCTAGTAAGGAGCATGGTAAAGCAATTTTGCGAGGCAAGAAAGGAGTTTCCTCCTGAGGGAATTGACTCAACAGACAAGATGTCACTAATTAGCAAAGCAAGAGAATATTTACAAGAAAAAAGGTACGTAGTTGTATTTGATGATGTTTGGGAAATTGATTTTTGGGGGGAGATAGAACATGCTTTACCTGATAATACAAAAGGTCCAAGGATTTTGATCACAACACGGAAGTTGGATGTTGCTAATTTTTGCAAAAAATCTTCACATGTTAAAGTTCACAACTTGCAACCGCTACTACCTAATAAGGCATGGGAGCTCTTTTGCAAAAGGGCGTTCCAATTTGAACTTGGAGGACACTGTCCCCTAATGTTGGAGAAATTATCTCATGACATTCTTGAGAAGTGTGAAGGATTACCGCTTGCCATTGTTGCTATAGGCGGTCTTTTGTCAACCAAGGGCAAAACTCTCTTTGAATGGCAAAAATTGCATGATAGCCTTGGCTTTGAGTTAGGAATAAATCCTCATCTTGCAGGTGTTAGTAAAATTCTATCCCTAAGTTTTGAAGACCTGCCTTACAACCTCAAATCTTGTTTCTTATATCTTGGTATATATCCAGAGGACTACTCTATAAGATGCACAAGACTGATTCAACAATGGATGGCCGAAGGTTTTGTGAAAGCAAAGGAGGGTAAAACATTAGAGGAGGTTGCACAAGAATACTTGACTGAATTAATTCATAGAAACTTGGTTCAAGTATTAGAGGTCAATTTTGATGGAAAAGTTAGACAATGCCGATTCCATGATCTTTTTCGTGAGATCGTACTTCAAAAGATGAAAGATTTGAGTTTTTGTCATGTTTTGTCAAAACAAGAGTCAAACTTTGAAGGACTAACTCGACGTATGTCAGTAGATGGAGTTTCATATAGTGTATTGAAGGAATTTGAGGACGCTCACATTCATTCTCTTTTATTCTTCAATATTAATGAATTTCCAATATCCTTCATGAGTAAATTTGTTCAAAATTTCAAGCTTGTGAAAGTATTGGATTTTGAAAATACTCCACTAGATCATCTTCCCGAAGAGGTGGGGAATTTATTTCACTTAAGGTATTTAAACTTGGATAATACAAAAGTGAAGACACTCCCAAACTCTATCGGAAAGTTGCAGAATCTAGAGACTTTGTCAATATGGCAAACCGCAATACAGGAGATACCAGTTACAATCAACATGCTTCATAAGCTGCGTTATCTTGTAGTCCATTATTTTGATGAAAAGATGGAATTGAGTCTTAATATTATAAGAGGAGTTCAATTACATTGGAGTATTGGATGCTTAAAGGCACTGACAGTGCTACAAAACGTGGACGCAAATTATGGAGGGGTCAAATTGATTGAAGAGTTGGGGAAGTTGAGTCAATTGACGAATCTTGCCTTGGTAAACCTAACAAGGGAAACTGGGAGGGCTTTGTGTGTCTCTATTGAGAAGATGAACTGCTTAAAATCTCTATTTGTAAGTTCGATCAACGAAGATGAGGTCATCGACTTACAGCCCATTTCATCTCCTCCTAAATGTCTTCAATTCCTCCGCATACAAGGGCGTTTTGCCAAGTTGCCTGACTGGATTTCTGAACTTCAACACCTAGTCTCATTGAAGATTTATTGGACAAGGTTGAGTGATGATCCACTCAAAGCATTTCAAAATCTACCTAATCTAGCGGAGCTCGTACTGGGGATAAAAGCATACAATGGAGAGCAATTGCACATTGGGAAAGGAGGATTTCCAAAACTCAAGGAGCTACATCTCAAAGATTTGTCTGAATTGAATTCATTGAATGTAGAAAAAGAAGCGTTCCCCCTTCTTGAAAAATTGCATATTGGGGACTGTCCACAACTGAAGGAGGTACCGTCTGGTTTCCAACACCTCAGAAACCTTAAAGAACTGATTATTACAGAAATGCCCACAGAATTCGAAAAAAGTTTGGATCCAGAGCAAGGGTCACATTATTGGATCATTCAGCATGTACCATCCATCTTCCTCTATCACAAGGTTCGCAAAGGTGTTTATGGCTATGAGGGCCGCAATCTCCGTTCGAAGGATTTGGAGAGGTCAAGAAGTCAAACAATCAACCAAGATGATGACAACAAAAACAATATTAGTGGCGATGACATCAGCGCTTCAGTTGAGAAAGGTTAGTAAAATAATAAGTTTTTAGCGTTTTGGTGAGATTTATGCTACTGTTGCTTTTATTTATTTTTTAAATAAAAATATTGGGAACAATGCTTTGAGTCGTATTCTATCTCAATCTAAATGCGATGTTCTCTTGTCATTTTAGAAATTGTTACTATATTTCATCTTTTATTGCTTTTAGAACCTGAATTTTCATATTATTTTTGAATTGCACGAGATCTTTGAAAAATTTTAACTAGCATGTAGAGGTTTTATTGAAGAGGCAGTACCAAACATACATAAAACTTGTTTTATTGAATCATTTAATTTTAAGATTTTCGTTTTTTAAATTTTAGTAAAGATACATTTCTTTTGGTCACATTAACTCCTTCCATTACTAATTAAACTTTTTTCCATTCGTGTAGGGTAAGCAAGCAATTTCTACGTAGTGATGCCAATTGGAATTTGTTTGAATCTCTCTGCATTGGATCATTCTCATGTGCACCTTTGTTTTGGAATTGTTGGGCTTTATCTACCGACTTGAGCAGAGAGTGGAGACATAAATGTTGCTATTGGTTGGATTTATGTTCTGACAATCAGCCCAGAAGATTTGTGGCTTTTGAATTTTATTTAATTTTTTCAAATGCTTATTATTGTGTCTTTGGTACTGCTAGTTGTTTTACCCCAAATAAGTGGTTGTCTTTGACATAATTAAGTACTGCTTTGTTAATTTTTTCCCTACTGCTGTGATCATTTTGTAACTCTTCATATGTCCTGTGAAAGGATATGAACCTCTTTGAATTATGTTCTTTCTGGTTTGATATCCCTCAATTATAAGATATTGCTTCTATCTCTTCGATCAAGTTTAGGATGGTCCGATTTTACTAGGTCCAAGTCCAGAGTTCAGTACTATGAGTCATATTGTATCTCAATCTAAATGTGATGGTTCTCACTTATCAAAAAAAAAAAAAATCTAAATGTGATGGTTCTCTTGTCATTTTAGAAATTGTTACTATCTACTAGCCTCTGAGCACGCGTGAGCGCGTGCTCAGAGGCTCTTCTATTTTTTGGATAAAGATCAATAATTTGTATTTATTATAATTTGAGATTTCTACTTTTTCTAATCACAAAAAAAAAAAAAAAAAAAAAAAAAAAAAAAAGAAAAGAAAAGAAAAGAAAAGAATACATGAGGTGAGTTTTGTAGATAGGAGGAGTTTTAAAACTAACAAAAGAGTGATCATATTTTGTAGAGAGTTAGAGAATAGAAGTGGGAATTTAAATTAACGTAAAAGTAGAAGTTTATTAAAAGCAGAAAGACGTTTTAACGTAGAAGTAGGAATTTATTGTTTAAAATCCATTCAAACAGGACTGTAAATTTACGAAGAAAGGGAGCTCATATTATGAGTTCAGGCGGAATTCAACATCTGCGAAACCAACCATCCCTCATTTTCAGGTCAGGTGAATGAAAGTTATTGTAATAACCTGGAGGCTATTTTTTCCCTTTTCATCTTGAATTCAGTGATTTTTTAGCAATCTTGGCTGACATGAAACTGATTTGCACCACCTTATTGATCCTCTTATTTGTGTAATTTGCTCAAATGAATTAATATCAGCTCTTTGAGTAACAATTTTGGTCACATATATTTGATAAAATGGGTTAGTTGAATTGCTGTGTTGATATGGACACCAGACACGGATATAGCAAAACACAAACACAGAGGCATGGGACTTTCTGTAAAATAAGACTCGTGGTATGTTTGGCTGACCTACATTTTTATTGTTTGGTGATGCAGTTGAGGAACGTGGTTTGGGCTACCTCAAAGCATGATGTCTACCTTCTGTCTCATTTTTCTGTCATCCATTGGTTCTCCTTAAATTGCACCAGGCAAGAAGTTCTCAATGTCTCAGGGCATGTTGCACCATCGGAGGTGGGTGTTTGGGATATGATATTTGGTTTGAAAAACAGCCTTGGTTTTGTATCTTTAATGTAATTAATGTCCATCTTTTGATCTTGAATTATGCTCTTCCATGAAATCTATCTATCTATTTTCTCCCAGAGAAACTACCTGGAAATCTGTTGGGAGGGATTTACTCAGACTCAAGTGAGTTCTTTTTCTGTAAAAGAGAAGCTACTAGTTGCTGGAGGATTCCAAGGAGAACTTATTTGTAAGGTAAGTTTCATAGTATTCTGTGTGTGTTTGTATTGATAGATAAGTCGAGTTTTTGGATCCAAGGGGAGGGCGAATTGGAGATTTGAATTGGTGATCATTCGCTTCATGAGGCATGGTCCTTAGCAATTTTGCTATCCTTGAGGTGTCTTCTGTAAATTTTTTCTTAAATGGTAGTCAGAGTCTCAGAGATATTACAGACTGATTAAACATTGCAGTTGCAGTAGCAGCCAACCAATGTACATGGCGACAACACATACTTGGCTCTTGCTAGTTTCTTGTGCAATATCAATTTTTTTTATTGTTATTCCTTGGAGTGACCTAGCAATCAAGCTGTCCTTAATGGAATACTGGTACAAGATGAAGAAAACTTCTACAATTTGAGAATGAATTGAGATCTCTCGCTAGGCATTTTGCTAAATGCTATCATCCAGCCACTCTATCCCTTTAAGAGTTATCAAGTTGCATTATGAATGTATCGTAAAACATTAAGGCTAATTGTTCTCCTCTTTTTTTTTTTTCTCTAATTTGCAGCATCTGGATCAGCCTGGAGTTAGTTTTGGTTCCAGGACAACTTCTGATGACAATGCTAGCACCAATTCTGTTGAGATTTATGTCAGCTCCAGGTTTTTTATTTTTACCCCTTGTCTTGGTGGTGGGACTGTGAACTTCCAAAACAAACCTAATTGAACTTGTCTTCTTCAATTTCAGTGGTGCATTTCACTTTACAACTTCAAATAATGATTGTGGGGTTAGAGACTTTGATATGGAGAAATTTCAACTTTCTAAGCACTTCCAATTTCCATGGCCAGTGAATGTGAGCCCCTTAGATTGTATTTTCTGGCTATTTACATCAAGAAATGGACACTTGGTGATTCTTGGTTGTATATGCATAGATAGCATGGGTAGCAAGTTTTACAAGCTTCAAATCATATCTCATGACATATGTGCAGATGATGATAGTTTCAATTACATTTCAAATGATGCTAAAATTTTACATTTTCATGCAATGTGGAACCATGGGGGTGCAACTTGATATTTCAATGCACTCTTCAGGTCGTAGACTGAGATATGTACTAGTACGAATGTCAGTATATGGTTTTATTTATAAGAAAAAGGTAACAAAGTACTTTTATGTCATGACTTGTCCAATTAATGAAATATTGAAACAAAAAATAGTGGATGGAGGGAATGTATTGGGATATCTGTCTTGTCAACAATGGTTTGAGTTGTAAAAATGAGAATATTTTGGCAAGGCTCAATTGATAGAGTCATATCACATCATTTTGATTGCCTGACCATTTAATGAATTTTTATAATCATTTGGTAGTTATTTGGCTATGTTCCCGTACTCTAGTAATTTTGTTGGACAAGAAGATAATTGTGTAAAATGATGACCTGTTCTTTGAGTCATGGTTGAGATGGTTGTGGTTTAAGATGCATTATATCTCCTTTACTGTTTACAAGTATTAATAGTTTGGATTACATGCAGAGGTTTATGAATGTGAGACATAGTGTGTATATCTTTGTTAGTCTTGGACATTGTAGATTATGGCCAAATTGCAAATTATAATGGCTGGTTAACTGTTCACATCACAAAGTAACAAGTGGATGATGCACTAGATTGTTTTTACATGCTCTAGTCTGCTATTTGCAGCATACTTCTGTGAGTCCTGATGGTAAACTTCTTACAATTGTGGGAGACAACCTAGACGGTATACTGGTGGATTCCCAAATTGGAAAGGTACTCAAATTTGTTTTTAATCGTTTGTCAGCTAGACTTTATAAGTATTATACATCTAGAGCTGCTGCTTTAATGGCTAAGCATGTGTAATTTGAATTTTGATTGTTGTAGACGGTGATGACCTTGTGTGGACACTTGGATTTCTCATTTGCATCAGCATGGCACCCTGATAATGTCACTCTCGCGACTGGAAATCAAGACAAAACCTGTCGGGTTTGGGATGTTCGAAATTTGTCCAAGTCAGTTGCTGTTCTGAAGGGCAACATTGGAGCAATTTATTCTATCTGCTATTCTTCTGATGGTCAGTATATGGCAATGGCAGAGGCTGCTGACTTTGTTCATGTCTATGATGCAAAAAATGGATATGAGAAGGAACAGGAGATTGATTTCTTTGGAGAACTAGCAGGCATATCATTTAGTCCAGACGCTGAGTCAGAGTCTCTTTTTATTGGAGTGTGGGATCGTACATATGCTAGTGCTAGTCTCCTTGAGTATGGCCGATGCTCCCTTGTTGCAGGAAATTCTACGTGTTAGAGATATATTAACCCATTAAAATAGGCTAAGCCAAGTCTCCTACTTCTACCTACAAGTAAATGATTTGGTTTAGCCCATTCTAATTAGCTAATGTATTTCTAACACTACATAACAATAATCTGGATTCTCTAAGTGGAAGGTATTTTCTAAAATGTAATATGGTAGAACTAAAATGTATTTCTATATAGAAAATTCCGATTGGTATGATGTTAAAACTTGTACTTAAAAGTGATTATGTTGAATGGAATTGCATTACATTATTGGATAATTCATTTCTTTATTATGTAATTAATATTATTTTTATTTTTAATAATGACTATAGCAGAAAAATAACATATTAGCTTGATCTTTAGATTAATTTTAATATAAAACAATAAAATACCCTCTCGCTGATAAATTTGGAAATATATATATTTTTGTAATTTTTAGTAACAAATAAATTACATTAATTTGATTTTTAATTCAATAGTCTTTTTTTCATTCAACCCAACTCAACCCCATCCCCGTACCTTTTTCTTCCTTCGATCACTCCACGCAGGCCTAAGATCTCCTCCAATGTGAGAAAGCTAGTCACGTCAGGGCATGCTGAAAGGGAAATAGATGTTGAAGAGGTTGAAAGAAAATTGAGGAGACAGAAACAACCATTATTTTTGTGTTGTCATCTCAATCCTTCTTCTGCATTTTTTTCGGATTTTTTAAAAAAATAACTATAAATCCGAAACAATATTATTTGTTGGGTAACTTTCCAAACTATTTTCATTTCTAACAATTTGAGTCTAATAGGCTCGATTTTGCCATTTGAAAATACACTTGAAAATCGAGTGTGAGACACTCAATTTTCAAACTCGAGTTTCTCACACTCGATTTTCAAGTGCATTTTTAAATGGCAAAATCGAGTCTAATAGACTCGAATTGCTAGAAACAAAAATAATTTGAAACGTTGCCTTACTAATAAAATAGTTTGAAGAATTTAGTTATTTTTTAAAAAAATCCATTTTTTTCCCTATCATTATTAAATGAAAAGTAGACATACGTATTTTCTATATAATTATTCTTGTGTATGAGAAACTTAAAAACACTTTTTTTTTGGTGGAAAGGAAAGACCTTTTTTGGGTGCCAAAATCCAAAAAATAAAATGCAATTACTTTTCTTAAGGAGTTTAGTTTTTTTTTTTTTTTTCAAAAGTTGTGTTGGGTGGGTGGGGGAAGACACCCGTACTACTCTCATTTTTTGAAAGTTTGAAGAAGAGGATAGTAGAGGAATGAGGATAGTAGAGGAATGAGAGGGAGGGAGAGGAGATGTGAATGATTATCATTTTCTCTTATTAAGATTTTTAAAAATGGACAAAATTTTGCTACAAATTTGGTTGACTACAACTTATCTATATATCTCTATATATATAATAATAGGTGAAGTTGAGAAAAACTCAAATTAGAATTCCAAATTAGAGTTCCAATTTTGCAGCATGTGTCCTAAACTTTTATTCTTAAAGAGTTTTATTTCTTAATTTTAGAATCAAATGTAGGACTACATTATAAATATTCATCCAAGTGAGTTATTAAGTACAAAAACTAAAAAGTTTATGTAAGGACACGATTATTTAACGGCCCAAGAATGACGTTGGGCTCGTACATAAAAGATCCCTCACAATATGATTTGTAGAGAGTGGGCTTAAAAGGCTTGCCTTTGATCGCTGGCAACTGTCTGGTCCTGATTTTAGGGGGGGCTCATATAGAAGTGGGTTCGGCCTGAACATCCAAGCCCTACAACGATGTAGCCTGAAGGGTTTGACTCCTCGGACTTAGTCCGAGGAGCATTAAATTCTTCCCGTTCTTCTCTTTCTTTTTTCCTCCTTCTTCTCTTGGCTTTCGTTTCCTTTTATACTCGTATTCCTCCCTCTCTTTAGGGTCCACGTGTAAGCTTTACCTTCTGGGAAGGGGACTTGTCCTATCAACCCATACCTCAAGTGGTTGGGAGTAGACGTAAAGGTTGAATAGCATGGTCAAGAATAGGGGCCTGTCAGGCACAGAGTTCTTTACTACAGTATTGGCAGCCTTTTCACTTATCTTATCCCTACATTAAACTCGTCTTTGACAATAGGTCTCCTCGGATCAGGCCCTGGGCCCTGATATAGAGCGGGCCTGGTCCATGAATTTTCTGGCCCCACAATAGCCCCTCAAAATCCTGTTGCCCGACTTTTAGTTGGGGAGGAGGGTTTTGGTGACTTTGGGCCCACATCATGGCTCGTTCAAGTTCTGCACTCCACTCATACTTGTGTTTTTACATTCACATGGGAGACGTGCCAAGTTAAGAGTCATCCCTTCGTTTTTTTCACTCACGTGGAGTACTCTGAAGTTTCAACAATCGAAGCGCGCCTTCCCGAGGATCTTGAGATCTTACGGTTGTGGATGGCGTGGGAAATTGAGCCCAGACTTACCTTGTCCGTAGCGCTCCTTGGAAAGCTGCACAAATTAAATGCTACCTCCTTACCCTTTATATAAGTAGGATAGGAGGTTATTCTTCTTGCATACAAACCCTTTGGCTTTCTTCAGAGTCACCAACCTTCAGCTATAATCACAGCCTCTATATCCTTAGTGCAACATGTTTGAAACACGGACAGGGGTAAAGATTTTACCCCAGCCACAGAGGCGCCGGGTCCTTCCGCTATTCAAGGTGGTGTGGCCTGGACAGGGGAGGCACAGATTCAAGATAATCTTCCGTTTTGACAAGGGGGAAAATGGTATTCCTCCCTCTTTCAGTCAAAATCCGAAGCAGGTACTGGTCGCACCAGATTCTTGGTGCGTCAGAAGTAAGGTTTTCCGCCATCAGCGCCGTTTGCTCTATCGCAGGCGTGGTTACGTGGAGGCTCATCAACTTCCGGCTCCCTGCACCTTTTCTTCAACGGTGCAAGCCTCAAGTTGGGCTCTTTTGCTGCCTGAGTTATAGACATGTAAAAGTATTGAGGAATGGTTTCCTTAGACAAAATTTTGGAGCAGCAGCACGTCACTTGTCTGCATCTCTTCTTCGGCTTTTTCTTTCGCTTATGTAGTTAGTTTTCAGTATAAGCTTTATTCAAGCTCTTTCATTGTACCTTGTACTATTTCTTTGTCCTAATAAAAGATGAATTTGTTTCCTTCTAAATACTTTTCTTTTCTGTGATAATTACTTTGTGAATGGGTATGCTACATGTGTATTTTCCTTTAATAATACTTAGGATAGGAAGCCTTGTAACAAAAGGCTGTTCATTTGAACCTATTGAAACTATCAAATATAATAATATCAATCAAATAGTAGATTAAACTTATGAGACTAACCGAGATAACAGCTGAGTGCACCGTGACGCGTGTGGGGCAGTTGCCCAAGAATGAGAAACCCCAAATAAACCATCTGAGAAGGTTTCCGAGTAATGTGGAACTTTGGCCGTGTTTTTGATAACAGCTGGCCTCTAATCCGAGGACCGAGGTACGATTATACCGGGTTATGTCTAGGACTTGTAGTTTTTCCGTTAAGTAGTTGGTTTCCCTATAGGCTTGAGTCCGAGGATCATGCAAAGCCTTGGTTCTGTCCAAAACTTGTAGGTTTTCCGTTAAGTAGTTGGTTTCCCCATAGGCTTGAGTCCAAGGACCATGCAAGGCCTTGGTTCTGTCCAAAACTTGTAGGTTTTCCGTTAAGTAGTTGGTTTCCTCATAGGCTTGAGTCCGAGGACCATGCAAGGCCTTAGTTCTGTCCAAAACTTTGTAGTTTTTCTTTTAAGTAGTTGGTTTCCTCATAGGCTTGAGTCCGAGGACCATGCAAGGCCTTGGTTCTATCCAAAACTTTGTAGTTTTTCTTTTAAGTAGTTGGTTTCCCCATAGGCTTGATTCCGAGGACCATGCAAGGCCTTGGTTTTGTCCAAAACTTGTAGTTTTTTTGTTAAGTAGTTGGTTTCCCCATAGGCTTGAGTCCGAGGACCATGCAAGGCCTTGGTTCTGTCCAAAACTTTGTAGTTTTTCTGTTAAGTAGTTGGTTTCCCCATAGGCTTGAGTCCGAGGACCATGCAAGGCCTTGGTTCTGTCCAAAACTTGTAGTTTTTCTGTTAAGTAGTTGGTTTCCCCATAGGCTTGAGTCCGAGGACCATGCAAGGTCTTGGTTCTGTCCAAAACTTGTAGTTTTTCTTTTAAGTAGTTGGTTTCCCCATAGGCTTGAGTCCGAGGACCATGCAAGGTCTTGGTTCTGTCCAAAACTTTGTAGTTTACCATAGGCTTGAGTCCGAGGACCATGCAAGGCCTTGGTTCTGTCCAAAACTTTGTAGTTTTTCTGTTAAGTAGTTGGTTTCCCCATAGGCTTGAGTCCGAGGACCATGCAAGGTCTTGGTTCTGTCCAAAACTTGTAGTTTTTCTTTTAAGTAGTTGGTTTCCCCATAGGCTTGAGTCCGAGGACCATGCAAGGCCTTGGTTCTGTCCAAAACTTTGTAGTTTTTCTGTTAAGTAGTTGGTTTCCCCATAAACTTGAGTTCGAGGACCATGCAAGGCCTTGGTTCTGTCCAAAACTTTGTAGTTTTTCTTTTAAGTAGTTGGTTTCCCCATAGGCTTGAGTTCGAGGACCATGCAAGGCCTTGGTTCTGTCCAAAACTTGTAGTTTTTCTTTTAAGTAGTTGGTTTCCCCATAGGCTTGAGTCCGAGGACCATGCAAGGCCTTGGTTCTGTCCAAAACTTGTAGTTTTTCTTTTAAGTAGTTGGTTTCCCCATAGGCTTGAGTCCGAGGACCATGCAAGGCCTTGGTTCTATCCAAAACTTGTAGTTTTTCTTTTAAGTAGTTGGTTTCCCCATAGGCTTAAGTCCGAGGACCATGTAAGGCCTTGATTCTGTCCAAAACTTGTATTTTTTCTTATTTTCGAAAAATAGCCCCTCGACCAAAGCGGGGGGGGGGGGGTGTTAGCTTGATGTTGGAAGCCCCTAGAGCTGCCCGTGCTGTTGACACTGCTAGGCGTAGCCCCTAGCGGAAATTTATGTCGGAGCAATAAACGCATGTTGCTGGAAATGATGGAGCTCTTGCAAACCCTTGCTTGACAGAGACGTGACTCCACCACCACCGGCGCCAACGCGCAAGCCTTCCCACAGACGGCGCCAATTGTAAGGACACGATTATTTAACGGCCCAAGAATGACGTTGGGCTCGTACATAAAAGATCCCTCACAATATGATTTGTAGAGAGTGGGTTTAAAAGGCTTGCCTTTGATCGCTGGGCAACGGTCTGGTCCTGATTTTAGGGGGGGCTCATATAGAAGTGGGTTTGGCCTGAACATCCAAGCCCTACAACGATGTAGCCTGAAGGGTTTGACTTCTCGGACTTAGTCCGAGGAGCATCAAGTTCTTCCCGTTCTTTTCTTTCTTTTTTCCTCCTTCTTCTCTTGGCTTTCGTTTCCTTTTATACTCGTATTCCTTCCTCTCTTTAGGGTCCACGTGTAAACTTTACCTTCTGGGAAGGGGACTTGTCCTATCAGCCCATACCTCAAGTGGTTGGGAGTAGACGTAAAGGTTGAATATCATGGTCAATAATAGGGGCCTGTTAGGCACAGAGTTCTTTACTACAGTATTGGCAACCTTTTCACTTATCTTATCCCTGCATTAAACTCGTCCTTGACAATAGGTCTCCTCGGATCAGGCCCTGGGCCCTGATATAAAGCGGGCCTGGGCCATGAATTTTCTGGCCCCACAGTTTAGAATAAATGAATTGTAAAAAAAAAAAGAGTGCTTTACAATAATTTAAAAAAATACATGGACAATTTACATTTTATACCTAATAATATCCTTACAATTTTTTTTAAAGAGTTGACAAAATATAAAAATGACTATCAATAATATTTAAATTATATATATAAGAATTATATTATGCATCTTATTGTATATTTTTAAGTAATGCATGGAGTTACAAGCTAGTATTAAATAAATTAAAATGACTATATATTTTGAAAATCTAATTGTTAAATTGGATATTTTTTATGTTTTTAATACGCATGTCAAATTTCGTGTCAATCAAGTGTTATTTACTATTCGATTCATAAACTTATATTTTATGCATAATTTTAGACTGTAAAGACTTAAAATTTAAACATTTAATTGATAACATATCTATTAATCTTTGATTTTTTGAAAATTTTGTAAAAATGAAGGATAGTACAGTGGATGAAACTTGAAATATGAATTTATAACATGTCTTTCAGGTCTATTGAACTCACCATTTGAATGACCTTAAAGGGACTTTGTTCATGAAAGTTAGCCATTAATTAACCCATAATCATGATGATACACAACATAGGTAAAATGCAAAATTTTCTATATAAGTATGGTTAATAACTATAAAGAATCGATCGAGTGGCATCAAATTATTATTTTTTTTTTTGAGAGATTGTGGCATCATCTTGGTGTTAGTGAATTTTGGAGATTCATTGCCCGTTTGGATCTGATTTATTGGTGTCTGCGTTTGGCACTTGCGCGTTTTCTCTCTCTCTTTTTTTTTTTTTAATCCGTAACTTTTGACTATTCTCCCGTGAATAGTGCACCCTATGCACTATTCACGGGTCCTACAAACTTCATTTTTTAACAAATTTTTCATTAAAAATGGGTCTCAGGTACTATTTACACATTTAAAAATTATTTTATTACAGTATTTTTAGTTTTTAATTTTCAATAAAAATAAATTGTATCCAATCATATCTTCAAGAAAATCAAATAGTGTCTTTTGAAAGTTAGTGGAGCTCAAGTACGTCAATACGTCATTGTCCAAATAGGTTAGAAATCAATTGAGTAAGCACGTTATTTTAATTTTTTTTTTAGGGTAAACCACATTCTTAGAAAAGAAATAATAAAATGAGAACAAGTTGGCCTTCAAGAATAGAAAAAGGTTATTTATATATAAAAGAAAAACACCGACGAAATTTTTGACCATAATCAGTAAAATACACGGATGAGATGCTTTTTGTTTTTTTTTTTTTTTTGGTTTTTGGCAAAGATAGACCGTGGCTTTACAGAGGAGAAAATCTAGAACAAAACAGCTCAAGTGGGCCACATCATTGAATACGTCAAGACTCAAGAGAGAGAAGTGATGGTTGAGAAATTGGAAGATTACAGATTACTCATGTGAGTCATGTCAAATGGTCTGGAACACAGGACAGGATTAGGATAGGTCATTGGCTAACCAAAAAGTACAGAACTTTATTGAACGTCAATGTTTTTTTCTCAAAAAAGTTACATGGGCCTTATACTAGAATTTAACTCAACTGATACCCTACCCCCCACAATGTTTTTAAGGAATGCATTCAGGATTTCAATCCTCCACCTCAATTAATGATGTATAAAAAATATTTTTTAAGAGTTTTCATGTGTGTGATTCCCATGAAATATATTGTAAAACATAACTGATAGACTCATTATAAAAGTAAAATTGTTCTTTTCATCTTCTTGATGTATTGTTAATTGGTTTGTAAAAAAGTTTACTTCATAGAAATATGATTGGCCTCAACTTATTAATCTTAAAAGAGTAGATTCCTACCATAAAAAACAAGTATATGATCCTAAAATAGAGTTACTTAACTTATTGCGAGATAATAATAGACTAAAGAGAGAGTCCAGCTCAAAGATAACATCCTAACATCCTTTGTCCCATGTGTGTGTTTATCTTGCTCATGTTAGCAAGACTAATTATGTGGCCTATTTGACAAAGAACCCTTAATTTAAATGTATTTAGCTTGGAGAGGTTTCAAAATTTTGGGAACTTTTGAATACATGTGATTTGATACAAATTTTTATAAATATGATGTTGTACAATGATAATCAAATAAATTTTATATCTTTTATTTTCTTAAAAAAAAAAAAAAAACTCTAAGGCTAGTAAAATTAATGTGTTTTTATCATATAATTTATAATTAATAAAATAATTAATCTATTTTAAGTGAAATTCTATTATAACTTAAAAGTGCCTCACTAATTAATAACATTATATATATATATATATGGTAGGTATAGAATAGTTAGTAATCTTTTATCAAAAAAAGAAAAGAAAATCATAGTTTAAGTAAAAAATTGTGCACATTAAAATATTAAACAAAAAAAGAAAAAACCTACCTGTCCTTTTCATTTCCTCCACACTCACATTGATTCAGAAAACCAGTGGATAAAGATAAAGCGAAAAACACCCACCTTCTCTCTCTCCCTTTCTCTCTCCTCCTCCTCCTCGCGATCCAATACCCCCAAAACAATTTTTATATATTAATTTTTCCAATTTGGGTTTCCTCAAAAATTAATTAATATATAAAAAAAAATAAAGCTTTTGTTATAATATATATACCTAATAAATTAATCTTGCTGACGAGGATGCTTTTCATTTTGTGAGAGTTTGGGATTTCCAGATCCATATAGCTTTCTCTAACCCTCAATCTCAAAAAGGTATTTTTCATTTCTTTTATTTTTTTATTTTATTTTTAATATAAATTTTGTTTTTTTAGGATCATGGGGCTTTGTTGTTTGATCTCTGTTGATCTTATTTGATTCTGTTTATGAAGATTGATTTTGCACTGTTTTCTGAATCCTGGGTTTGCGTCTGTTTTTAATGTAAATTGTTTTCTTTGATTTGCTATATTGATTATGCCTTATTTGATTCTGAGTTGTTGTAGTTGTTTTTTTTAAATTTATTTTAATATCTAATTAAATTAGGGTTTGGTTGATTTGGTAATTAAAAGTTGGGATTAAGTATGGGATCATGATTGTTTGCATGTGGGATATGCAATTTTCAGAAAGTGAAGAATTTTGTTTGTTGAGCTATGGTTAATTCATGTGCACAAATTTTGGTTTATGCCCAGATAGTCATTTTCAGTTTATGTTAGCTATTTTTGTTTGTTGAAGGTGGAAAGGCCTTTGCCCAGTGGTACTCATGCCAAAGTATGCTTTTTTTTGTGTGTATATATATATATGTATACTGAAAGTATAGCAGAATAGTTAATCTTTTATCTCTCCTGAATGATTATATAATTATATAAAAAAAAAACCCTGAATGATTATATCATAATTGGATTAGCAATAACATTAGAAATGATTAGGATATAGAAGATAATGTTGGTGCAAGCTCCTATGTTAATTTGAATTGTATATATGAATATTAATGTTAGAGGTGTTTATACTCTTGTGGATTGCTGTTTGTATTGTGACAATGGTTTGCTATGACTTTAACCCTTGCAAAGCTTGAGAAGCATGGCCAAATGTTCGATGGTTTCAGTTAATTGCATTTTGCCAATGATGTTGACTCATTATTTTTTTTGATTAGTATGTAATGTAATTTTATTAAAAATAAAATATGCTTTATGTTCACGATGATGAACACAAAGTGTCAACAAAGTACAAAAAACTTAAAAGGAAAATCTAAGAGAAACTTGAAACTCTAAAATAGAAGAGCAATGTGTGAAACCCCAAGTCCGGGACCAATCAAAAAGAGTACAAGAAAACAGAGTTTTCAATTGATCCAAGTAGCTCTCCAACTCTTCAAAAGTATGTCTATTCTACTCCTTCCAAACAAGCCACATCAAACAAGCCGGAACCATGTTCCAAATATCCGAGCCGTGTTTACTAAAGTAATTTCTCCAGCTAAATGGCATAACCTACCGAATCCCAAAACATTTGAAGCACATCTCCCCACAAAGCAGAAGCAGTATCAGTGGATTAAAAGGTGATCCACCGTTTCCCCATTGCTTTAGCATAGACAACACCAATTAACCAATGACAAACCCTTCTTTTTGAGGTTATCCAAAGTAAGAATCTTTCCCAATGCTGCTGTCCACAAAAAGAACGACACCCTCTTGGGAACCTTGATGAACCAAATACCTTTGCAAGGGAAAGGAACAATAGTAGCATCCTGAATCTCCTTGTAAAAAGACTGGGTATAAAAAATGCCATTCCCCTTAAGACACCATCACATCTTATTCACCCCTCCCCCCTAGGAACCCAAGAATAAATGAAATCAAAGAAAGAGAAAACAACATCCATCTCCCAATCATCAAAGGCCCTGTGAAACCTCAGGTTCCAATTTCTTGCCTCCCCATCTGGTCGAGAGTCCAACACATCAGAAATAAAAACATGGGTAAACTGCATATTTGGTCTCTATCCTATACATCATATTTCAATTTGGTCCCTAACCTTTTAATTGTGTTAATTTGGTCCTTAACATTTTAGTACCGTGTCAATTTAGTCCTTATTGTTAATTTTTGGATGAAAATTGATGACACGTCTAATGACCAAAATAAAAAATTAGCTTTTATTGATGTGACAATACAATAAAATTTTATTTTGGTCATTTGACATGTTATCAATTTTCATCCAAGATATAACAATAGGAACTTAATTGACATGACATTGAAAAGTTAGGGACCAAATTGACACGACACTGAAAGGTTAGGGACCAAATTGACACAATTAAAAGATTAAGGACCAAATTGAAATATGTTGTAAAAGATAGGGATCAAATATGTAGTTTACCCTAAAAACATCCTTCTCCACTGAACACTCAAACAGATTAGGGAATAGTAATTTTAGTGGGAGGTCCCCAGCCCAACGAACATGCCAAAACTGTATATGGTTGCCCTCTCCAATGTCGAAAAAGCCACATGCAAAGAGAATATGTTCCAACCGTCCCGTACACTCCGCCATAAGCTACACCCATGAGTTCCCCTGCCAACTTTAGTACACCAACCCCCCTATCCTGCCCATATTTAGAGACGTTCACTTGCCGCCACAAATGGGAAACTTCATGCCCAAACCGACGTAGCCACTTACCAAGCAAAGCTTGGTTAAAATGCACAAATTTCCTAATCCCCAAATCCCTTGTCTCAATATGTAAACAAACCTTATCCCAAGCCACCAAGGAATATTTGAACTCCTCCTCTGACTCCTTTCCAATTTATCAGCCAGAGACTTAGGAATGGTGAATGAGGATAAAAAGTATGCAGGAATGTTTGAGAGAGTGGACTCTAATAATTTAAGTCTACCCCCCTTAGACGAATAAAGTCTCTTCCAGCCCGACAATTTTTGTTCCACCTTCTCCAAATTAGGATTCCAAATCAAGATTGCCTTATAGCGTGCACCTAAAGGCATTCCCTAATATGTCATTAGAAAACTACCAATTTTGCAGCAGGGAATATTAGCTAGTGCAACCAAATTACTCGCTTCCCCAACTAGAACTAATTCGCTTTTTCCTTCATTAACTTTTTTTTTTTTTGACAAGTAATAAGATATATTGATAAAAAAGGAACACCCTAGTGCACAGGGAGTGAACAAGGGATAAGAAATCAAATACAAAAATTGCAAGTGTCTAGGAAATCAATAAAAGAAGGGAATGATTGATTTTGCAAAGCAAACAACCAATCCATTAAAGTTCTAAAAAAGAGTAGCTTTGAGGTCCAGAATAGATCTCTCAATATCTTCAAAACATCTACTATTTCTCTCCCTCCAAAGACACCACAATAAGTAATGATATTGTGTGTTTGCAAGAGACCAAACTAGAGTGGATTACTAGAGTTATTTTTCGAAGTATATGGAGTTGTCCATATGTAGATTGGTTGTACCTGGGCTTAGATGGTGCTTCTGGAGGTATTTTATTGATGTGGGATAGACGGGTTGTGGAAAAGGTTGAGGAAGCGGTGGGGCATTTTTCGGTTTCATGCAAGTTTAAAAATGTAGGCGACCAATTTGAGTGGGCTTTTACAGGCGTATATGGGCCAAATTTGAACAAAAGGTGTAGGTTGATGTGGGAGGAACTAACCGGGCTGATCAGTTGGTGGGATTTGCCTTGGTGCCTCGAAGGGGACTTTAATATAATCCGTTTCCCATCAGAGCGATTGGGGGCTGCTAGCTTCTTCCGGACTATGTATGGATTTTCTGACTTTGTTTCTTTGCATGGGTTGATGGATATTCATATGGAAGGGGGCCTTTATACCTGCTCCAATACTTCCTCAGCTTCTCGGCTAGACCGGTTCCTTTTCTCCCCACTTTTGGTAGATCACTTCACTTAGTTCTCCCAAAAAAGGATGTCTAGAGTACTTTCTGACCATTTTCCTATTTTGTTGGAGGGTGGGAGTCAGCGAAGAGGTAGAATTCCTTTCCATTTTGAAAATATGTGGTTGAGGGTGGATAATTTTGTCGACAAAGTGAAGAAGTGGTGGGCATCCTATTTGTTCCAAGGAACCCCAAGTTTTATTCTTGCTAAGAAGTTGGCTGCCTTGAAGTTGGATTTAAAAAAGTGGAATGAGACTGAGTTTGGCAATGTCCTACATTAACTTTCAAACCAATAAGAGCTTCAAAACAGATAAAACCAGTCTGATATATAACAAATGTATGCTAGGGGCATCACAAAATAGAATGGTGTCATCTACTATGTGAAATACTCACCCCCTCAGAATTATTAAGCCCCACATGAAAGCCATGAATGAAACCTTTCTCAGTTTTCTTCAATAGTCTACTACACTTCCATGACCAACAGAAATAAGAGAGGCAACAAAGGATCTCCGTGTCTCAAACCATGAGAGCTACCAAAAGAGTCAGCAGGAAAACCATTAACCAGAACAGAAAATCTAGCAGTGGATACACAAAAATTCATCGAGTTCCTCCATCTCTCCCCGAAACCCATCATTTCCAACAGATAAAAATATTGTATGTTAACTCACATGATCGTAAGCCTTTTCTCTATCCAGTTTACAGATCATGCCCGGAATACGACTTTTCAATCTGCTACCTAAGCACTCGTTAGCAATAAGAACTGAATCCAAAATCCGCTGTCCAGCAACAAAAGAATTTTGAGATTCAAAACTGAGATTGTCCAAGACCGCCCACAATCTGTTAGCCAACAACTTATACACACTTCCTACTAGGCTAATAGGCTAGAAGTCCTTGATATTCACAGCATTATGCTTCTTTGGAATCATTGCAAGGAAAGAGGCATTAAGCGATTTATTAAAAACACAGTGTCTGTGGAAGTCAGCAAAGAAAGCCAAAACATCCCATTCCACTACCCTCCAGCACTTTTGAAAAAATGCCATAGTGAAACCATCTGGGCCTAGTGTTTTATCACCCTCCATCTCGTTCAATACCATATGATCTCCTCCTTAGAAAACTCTCTCTCTCTCTCTTTCTCTCTCCAGAATTTGCTTCTCATGAATACAAGCAAAATCCAACCTGACAATTCTCATTATTATATCACTATTTACATAAATCACCCGAGTTAACAATTGAACAAGTTTTTAATACGTTGCAAACTTTTATCATCAATGACGTGAATAATTTGTTTATGGAATAAGTGACTTTATATGAATATCCATTGTGATGGTCTGATCTTGATACTTGTTGTGACATGTAAATATAACAGAGAAAGTTATAGATGAGTTCACCTGAATAGTGGTGACACTACAAAATATTGCAGTCCTGCAATCCTTATATGATCCATATTAGTTAATAAATAGATGATAAGTGCAATACTTAAAACCCTTTTGCAAATACAGTGGTTTAACTTGTAATTAGATTTCACTGTCTATTGCTACACATTTTGGGCTGAAGTGTGATCTTCTTGTCTTTGTTGATGATTTACTATTGGAGTAGGTGGGAAATTGTTAGAAAGAACATGTCCCAATACCAAGCGGATGATGCTGAATACATGGCGGATGAATATGAAATGGAAGATGTAGATGATGAGATGGATGATGAGTTTCGTGGTAGAGACATGGCTGGCTCAGAGTCTGATGTTGATGAATACGACCACGGGGTTTGTGTTTCTACTCATATCCCTTGTGAGATCACATATATGTTAGCTTAAATGATATTAAGTATGGTCATGTTGCCATATGTTAGTGTAGAATATATATTTCTTTTTAATTATTTTGGTTTTTGTTGGGTAAAAGTATATTATGAAAGTGAAGTAGCCTTTTCTTAGGCTAATGAGTACATGGAATAACTTTCTGTCTCTGGTGCAGAATAGCAAAGCAGCTGATACTACTGCTGCTCAAGCTAGAAGTGGGAAAGATATCCAGGGAATCCCTTGGGATAGGCTTAGCATCACTAGGGAGAAATACCGGCAAACTAGGCTTGAACAATACAAGAACTATGAAAACATCCCTCAGTCTGGAGAGGGGTCTGGGAAGGTAAATTTTTTGGGGTGATTTTCATTTTTATAGATCAACTTATTATATGACTGGGTTGATAATTGTAATTAAACCAAGTAAATTGATTTATCAAAAAAAAAAAAAAAAAAAAACCAAGTAAACTGACAAAATTATCCTTTTTCTTTATTTATTTTATATTCTTTTTCCCTATTGTTTAAAATCCATTGTAAACAGGATTGCAAAGTTACAAAGAAAGGGGGTTCATATTATGAGTTCAGGCGGAATTCAAGATCTGTGAAATCAACCATTCTTCATTTTCAGGTCAGGTGAATGGAAGTTATTGTAATAACCTGTAGGCTATTTTTTCCCTTGTTGTTGTGAGTTCAGTGATTCTGGCTGCCATAAAACTGTTTTGCCTCACCTTATTGATCCTCTTATTACTGTAATTTGTTTGAATGAATTAATCTCATCTATTTGAGTAACAATTCTTTGTCACACATTTGATAAAACGGGTTACTTGAATTGATGTGCTGACATGGACACCAGACATGGATTAAACACACACAGACACATAGGCATAACACTTTCTGGAAAATAAGACTTGGTATGATTGGCCAACCTACATTTTTATTGTTTGGTGATGCAGTTGAGGAACTTGGTTTGGGCTACCTCAAAGCATGATGTCTACCTTATGTCTCATTTTTCTGTCGTCCATTGGTCCTCCTTAAATTGCAGCAGGCAAGAAGTTCTGAATGTCTCAGGGCATGTCGCGCCATCAGAGGTGGGTGTCTGGGATATGATATTTGGTTTGAAAAACAACCTTGGTTTTGTATATATTTAATGTACTTAATGTTCTTCTTTTGATCATGAATTATGCTCTTCCATGAAATCTATCTAATCTATTTTCTCCCACAGAAACATCCTGGAAGTTTGTTGGAGGGATTTACCCAGACTCAAGTGAGTACTCTCTCTGTAAAAGATAAGCTACTAGTTGCTGGAGGATTCCAAGGAGAACTTATTTGTAAGGTAAGTTTCTTAGTATTCTTTGTGTGTGTGTGTGTGTGTGTGTGTGTGTGTGTGTGTGTGTGTATAGATAGATGAGTTTTTGGCTCCAAGGGGAGGGGGAATGGGAGATTTGAACTAGTGACCCTTCGCTTCATGAGGCATGGTCCTCAGCAATTGTGCTATCCTTGACTTAAAAGGCAGTCAGAGATATTACAGACTGAATAAGCATTGCCGCTGCAGTTGCAGTCAACCAATGTACATGGTGACTGCAATTACTTGGCTTTGGATAGTTACTTGTGCAGTAACAATTTTTTTTTATTGGCATTCCTTGGAGGGACCTAGTAATCAAGCCGTCCTTAAATAGAATACTGATACAATACGAAGAAAACTTCTAAATTTTGAGAATGGAATAAGGTTTTCCATTAGGCTTTTGATAACCGCTATCATCCAGCCACTCTATCCCTTTTAAGAGTTATTACGTTGCAATATGAACATATCATAAAACATCGGGCTAAATGTAATTCTCTTTTATTTTCTTTTTCACTGGATTACAGCATCTGGATCGGCCTGGAGTTAGTTTTTGTTCCAGGACAACTTATGATGATAATGCTATCACCAATGCTGTCGAGATTTACGTCAGCGCCAGGTATTTATTTGCCCCTTGTCTTGGTGGTGGAACTGTGAACTTCCAAAATAAACCTAATTGAACTTGTCTTCTTCAATTTCAGTGGTGCAGTTCACTTTACAGCTTCAAATAATGATTGTGGAGTTAGAGACTTTGATATGGAGAAATTTCAACTTACTAAGCACTTCCGGTATCCTTGGCCAGTGAATGTGAGCCCCCTATATTGTATTTTCTGGCTATTTATATCAATAGTTGGACAATTTGTAAATCTTGGTTGTAAATGTATTGATGACATGGGTACCAAGTTTTACATGCTTCACATCATATCTCATGACATGCATGCAGATCATGTTTACCTACAACGTGGAGCCATGGATTGCAATTTAATATTCAGTATACTCTTTGGGTCATGGATTGAGATATGTACTTTGAATATAAGTATATAGTTTACTTATTAAGAAAAAAAAAGTACTTTTATGTCATGACTTGTCCAATCAATGGAATATTGAAACAAAAAATAGTGGATGGAGGGAACAATGGTTTGACTTGTAATGACGAGAATATTTTGCCAAGGCTCAATTGATAGAATCATATCACATCATTTTGTTTGTCTGGCCATTTCATGCATTTTTGTTTAATACATAATCCTTTGGTAGTTATTTGGCTATGCTGCCAATAGTCTTATAACTCAATTGGCACCTCCTTGTGTTTCTAACGGGGGACATCTAGGGTTTAAATTCCCAACCCCCAACTATTAAATTATAATTTTTTTTAAAAAAAAAAGGTATTTGGCTATGTTCCTATACTTCTTGTAATTCTGCTGGACAAGATGATAATTGTGTAAAGTGATGACCAACTCTTTGAGGCATGGTTGAGATGGTTGTGGTTAAGATGCGTTATATCTCCTTTTCTGTTTACCAGTATTAGTAGTTTGGATTGCATGCAGAGGTTTATGAATATGAGACATGGCAAATTATATTATTATTAGTCTTGGCTCCATTGGGCCACATTTGACTGGGAGAGCCAAACACCTTGATGTTGCTAGATCATGGCTGAATTGCAAACTATTGCTACTTCATGTCACTAAGTAAAAAAGTGAATGCACCAGATTATTTTTACATGCTTTTGTCTACTACTTGCAGCATACTTCTCTGAGTCCTGATGGTAAACTTCTTACAATTGTGGGAGACAACCCAGACGGTATGCTGGTGGATTCCCAAACTGGAAAGGTACTCTTTGTTTTTAATTTTTTGTCAGCTAGACTTGTAAATAATTATCTGTCGCTGCTTTGATGGCTAAGCATGTGTAATTTGAATTTTGATTCTTTGTAGACGGTCAAGTCCTTGTGTGGGCACTTGGATTTCTCATTTGCATCAGCATGGCACCCTAATGGTCTCACTTTTGCAACTGGAAACCAGGACAAAACCTGCCGGGTTTGGGATGTCCGAAATTTATCCAAGTCAGTCGCTGTTCTGAAGGGCAACCTTGGAGCCATTCGATCAATACGCTATACTTCTGATGGTCAGTATATGGCAATGGCAGAGCCTGCTGACTTTGTACATGTCTATGATGCAAAAAATGGATATGAGAAGGAACAGGAGATTGATTTCTTTGGCGAAATATCTGGCGTATCATTCAGTCCAGACACAGAATCTCTTTTTATCGGAGTGTGGGATCGTACATATGGTAGCCTCCTTGAGTATGGTAGATGCCGGAACTACTCATACCTTGATTCTCTAATTTGAGTTTAATGTGAAACCTGCAAATAAGTGTGTTGGTGTTGCTGATTACCTTTCAGCAAAATTGAAAAACCTAGTATCATATCATGCAGTTGGAAAAGGGGGTAGTTGTATATTTTTTATGTTGTGCAATGTAGCAAAGTTGTTCTCTTTTGGTGTAAGTCTGGATTTTCATCATAAAGTGTGTAAAAGGGAGGAAATGTAAAGAAGGCTAGAAGGCAACGATTGTGGCAACAAGGGAAAAGAAAACCAGTGTGTCTTAGGGTAGATGGCTGGCTACTATCCTTCATGTATGTTAGAAATTTACTTTATGAGAACCGAGCTTTGTGGTGCTTACCAAAGATGTGGGCTGCTTTCTTTCTCATCATCCCAAATGTTGGTTCTTTCATCTCCCAATTCTGACTTCAGTATAGCTCAGTGTGTACCCAATCTTGTGGTGCTTACCAAAGATGTGGGCTGTTTTCTTTCTCATCATCCCAAATATTGGTCCGTCATCTCCCAATTCTGACTTTCAATATAATAGCTCAGTGTTCCCCATCTTGAATTAGGTTCGCTTAGACCAGCTGAATTCCTTTTGAAGGAGCTCAGCTTTACTAACCTATTTTATATCTTGGTCTCGTGTTTTGTATGGATATATGGTTTAGAAATATTTCCTTTTCCCTATAATAAAAATGTAAGCATTGGTTTGAATCATCCAGCTGCATTATGATGCTAAATGACCGTTCTTCTTATGTTCTTAAGTGTACATGTGAACTTTTTTGTAAAAATGTATTTGTTAAAGCAAATGGAGCGTGAATATCTTCGATTCTGTGCATATGTATATACATTGAATGGAACCATTTTCACAATGTCAATGAAAATAAGTTATTCCAAAAGTGGAGACGATGCATTTATATTCACTAAATAGAACTTTTAGAGTTTAAAAGTGAAGTATAATTAGAGTCGTGAATACAAGCTTGTGAATTGTGAACTGCTTAAAAAGGTTACTAATTTGTTTGGAATTAGTAAACAATAGCAATGTAGGGAAAGTTACAAAAGATTTATGGCAAAATGTTTGGTGATAAATTTAGAGGACTAAAGTGAAGTGGTGGAAATAGCATAATCAAAGTCACAAGAAAGGCGGTTTGCATGATGAATTGATAAAAGAGTGTTTTGGTCTTAGTCTAGTTTATAGGTGCACCTTGAGTTGTTGTTAGTGCTAATAATAAATAATAATGCATTGTTTGTGTGAAAGCAAGATTGGTATACCACATCTGGTGGGCCATGATTTAGCTATGCATTTATTTATTTACTTAGCAAATAGCGGTGCATCAAATGGTGTAGATGCAGAGATAATCGAAAATAAAAAAAGAACTCAACAATACAAATAGAATTAGAAGATGCACACTGGATTAGATAAATGTGAGCAGCAAATTAAGCATCACATAGCAGGAGAGACACAATTGACTATATGCATTAAGAAATCCAAGAATCTGGACATCTAATCAGCAAACACAAATAGAATTAATGACAATGGAGAATTAATGATACATGTTACGTAACGCCACTAACCTCAAATCTAATTAACTTGAAAATAATTTTAGTGACTTCTTTTTTTTTTTTTTTTTTTTTTTTTGAGAAAGAACATCATGAAATTTCATTAAGGAAATTAGCCGTAATCGGTTGAAAATATAGATTGGAAATGTGGAGGAACATCCTTCATTCACACCATGAAACCTTTAATATGTCTAGCATGTTAGATAGGTTGTGAGCAACAGAATTACCAAACCTACTGAGAAAAGGAAATACAGCAGCTGGTTTATATGGTGGCTTTAGCTGAGGCAAGAATATGACCAAAAGGGGAGAAAGAAACATCCTCGCTTATGAGGCTCTTAATCACAATCTCAGAATCGCCTTCTAGGATAAAAGATGACAAGCCAAGTTCAAAAGCAAAAGAGATAGCTCTTGCCGCTGCCAAGGCTTCAAAAATATCCAAAGAATATAGGAGATGCACCAGTTCAGAGAGGGAAGCTATGGCCTGTCCCAGCGAGTTGCGAATCACATTGCCCAGGCCAGCTTTTTCGATATCCTTAAAAAAGTTGCTCTGTCGAAGTTTACTTTGAGTGTATCTACGGGTGGGGGACTCCATCTGACCCGAGGTTGAACACGAGTCGAGGACTGAGGAGTTGAAACATGATTTGCTCGGTGAAACTCCATTAGTGCTTGCTGGGCATTCTAAGCGACTTGGTTGGCGGGGTAGTCCTTGTTGGTGGTTCTGAGCTGGTTCCGACGATACCATACAGACCAGAGGATCATTGCCAGCAAGTTTACATTCTTCCCTTCTTCATGAGCAAATATGATGAGGTCTGAAACTGTTTGGAAGCTTCGGCCATGGTGAAACTATAATTTAGGAATAGAATCCCAAACTGTCAAGATTGCCGAGCACTTCCAAAGAGCATGCAATACACTCTCCACACTCAAATTACAATGGTCGCAGGTATCATCATGGAGGATTTTCCTTCTCATCATATTTTTCTTTACCGGGATTGCCTCTTTACAAGATCGCCATAGGAAATTCTTGACCATATTTGGGACTGACAAACCCCAAATAATTTTCCAAACTCCTCCATCTTAAGTCGGGTTGGCAGTGATGGGTTGGGCTGCATTTTCGTTGGTAAGTGAATCATAGCCAGATTTCACTAAATAAAAACCAGAATATGTGTATGGCCAAACTAGCTTGTCCTCAATATAGGTGCGATATAAAGGAATACTCGTTATTAATTCGACCTCTTGAGAGCTAAATAAACCTTGTAGCAAATCTGAATCCCATTGTTTAGAGACCGGGTCTATGAGACTTTTATTTCCTCAAACCCAGTCACAGGGGAGGATAATATTCTTGGTTGCTCCAAGGATGGAAGCCAGGCATCATTCCAAACCCCGATAAACTCCCCACTACCCACTCTCCATCTCGCACCATTCAAAAGGACATCACGGCCCTTTAAAACAACTCCGTGCATAAACCACAGCTTTGAAAAGCACTTCTCTCCCTGCATAAACCATAGCTTTTCAATCTCCAAGCATAAACCCACCGGCATATTGAAACAACTCATGGTATATGTTGGAATGACTTAGACCACAGTTTTGATAAGCACTTCTCTCCCTGCTTGGGACAATAGTTTTTCTTTTCACCCCTGTATTTTCTTCCACACCCTCTCATTTATATAATTAAAACTGGCTTTCTTGTTTATCACTACAAGAGATGGCACCCCCAAATATTATTCATTCTGTTTTTGATCTCCGGAACCCCCAAAGCAAGCTTAAGATGATCTCTTATCGCTTTAGAGGTGCACTTGCTGAAGAAGATAGTAGTTTTGCTTTTGTTGATTTGTTGACCCAAGCACTAAGCATAAGTATCTAGGATGTCTAGGATTTTTTGGCACTTCTGTATGGTTGCCCTGCAAAACAAAAAACTATCATCTGCAAAAAGTAGGTGTGTCAAGCGAGGGCTATTTCTACAAAGAGAATAACCCCTAATGTCACCATTGGCCGCTACATTGCTGATGAGACCATGCAAACCTTCTATGCATAGCAGGAAGAGAAAGGGAGATAAAAGGTCGCCCTGTCTAATGCCTCTGGATGGATGTATCATGCCTTTTGGTTTCCCATTGACAAGAACTAAGTAAGAAACAGTTGTCACACACAGCATGATAAGTTTTATCCATTGGACATTGAATCCAAATTTTGCCATGACCACTTTGAGATACGACCACTCAACCCTATCATAGACTTTACTCATGTCGAGTTTTATAGCCATGAAGTCATCTTTTCCTTTGTGTTTCTGCATACTGTGGAGAGATTCAAAAGCTACCAAAATATTATCAGAAATAAGGCGACTTTTAGTGAAAATACTTTGGTGCTTTGTGATAATTTTTGGTACGATTATTTTTAACCTATTTGCCAAGACTTTAGAAAAAATCTTATACAAAAACATTACACAGGCTTATGGGTCTGAATTCAAATGCATATTCAGGGTTTTTCTTTTTTGGGATAAGGGTAATGAAAGTGTGATTTAGGTGTTGAAGTAAAGAGGTAGAATTTAGGAATTTTAGAACTGTTTTAGTTACATCATTACCAGTTAAATTCCAAAAATTTTGATAGAAAAGAGGGGCCATACCATCCAAGCCTGAGGCTTTTAGAAGGGCCATCTATTTTAGGGCAGCTTGAACTTCCCAAGCCAAGAAATCTGTCGAGAGTTGAGAATTCATTTTTGCACTGATGACGGGATTGATAGCATTGATTGTTGCATTTGGGTTTTGGTTGTGAGTTGAAGTAAAGAGCTCTTGAAAATAATCTATTGAGCACTTGTCCACATCCTTAGGATTTGATCTTTATTGACTAGATGTGTCTCGGATTTTTAGGATTGAATTTTTTCATTTCCGTTGCGTGGCTCTGCTATGAAAAAATTTGGAATTCTTATCCCCATTTGTTGCCCATAGGACCTTAGCCCACTGGAACCACAACCGGTTCTCTTTATCAATCAGGTCATTGATCTCTTGTTTCAAAGCTCGTATTTGAAAATTGATCCCAGTTCTCATTGCTTCTTCCTCAGCTTTCTTCAAAGAAGATCTTTTTTTTTTTTTTTTTTTTTTTTTTTTTTTTTTTTTTTTTTTTAACTCCTTTCAAACATTCCCAAAGTGATCCCGATTCCATCTACTTAAATCCTTACCCGACTTGAAAATTTTCTTCATTACCTCCACAAATGGATCATCAGTGCACCTTGAGGACCACATAACTTCAACAATTTCAGCACAACCCGGATCAGATAGCCACATCTCTTCAAATTAGAATGGCTTTACAATATAAGGGAGCTCCAAACCATCTGGTACAATCCAAAGTGGACTGTGATTAGATGTGATTGAAGATAAATGGTGAACTTTTGTACCTGCAAATTTCATCAGCCAATCATTGTTAGCAAAACCATGATCAAGTCTCTCCTAAATTGAGCGTCCATCTGCTAATTGTTTTTGCCAGGTGTATTGTGGCCTAATAAACCCGAGATAGCTGCATCTAAGTTTGACTTCTATTGTCGCCTCCCAATTTTTCATAGCTTTTCAATAATTCGTTAAAGTCTCCTACACAAAGCCATGGTAAGCTAAATCTATTGTTCAACTGGCAGAGCATATTCCAAGATTCTAACTGCTTGTGTGCCATTGGTTCACCGTAAAAGCCCGTCAATCTCCATGTATCTTCCTTTCCTTTGTTGATTATGGCATCAATATGGTTTTTGGAGAAAGTTTCTACAGTCAAATCAATCGAGTTTTGCTAGTATAAGGCCAACCCTCCCCCTCTGTTATTTCTCTCCACAAAAAATAAATTTTCGAAGTCCAAGTTTCCTTTAGCCTAGTTTCATCCACCTAAGTTTCGGCTAAAAACACAGTAGAGGGATCTTTTTCTCAAATCACTACTTTAAGCTCCTTCTTCGTACGTTAGTTCCCAAGCCCACAACAGTTCCCAAAAAAAAAAAAAAAACTCATTGATGTTGGCGGGGCTACATCGCAGCCTCTACCATTGAATTTTCCTGGCCATTCCCTGTAAAGACCTAGCACTTTTTGTTTGGTAATTCAGGTTGAGTCTCCTCTTCATCTCTAGTTCTTTTCCCTGAAAAAAATGGTTTTCATATGGGACTCAAAAGGGTTGAGGTCACGTGCAATATTTTTCCACTTACGTGGGGCTTAAGGATCCATGAGTGAGCAATCTTGAAAGCTGTCAAGATTTTTACCTAAAATTTCTCCATTAAGCTCCATGGTAATTGGCCGTGTATCAGTTACTGATTTGGAGACATTATTGGTGTCAAACCCCTTAATGGCCAAATCAATGGCATTTAATTATGATTCAAAATCCTGAGACCTGTTATGGGAAGTTTAGAAATCTATGATTGCATCCATTACCTCATTAATATAGGTAACATCTTCAGCCACACTCTACGCAATAATTGCCAAGAAATCCGGGGTTATAGAGTTTGAAACGACTGAGTTAGCAGTAGTAATGTCTCCGGTTTAAGGATGGACTGGAAACTCATCGGTAGCTTGAAATTGTTGCGCATTGGCATGAGCATGAGGACTATTTGAGGCTGAGTTCACCGGTTGAGAGTGGCCATAACCATCTCCTATGCCCGAGACAGTGATGAAGGAGACCTTCCCAAGGTTGTAGGGCAGGGCCCGAAGCCAAGCACCGTATCCCTGTTAGGGGTGTCCAAGGACCCGCATCAACCGACCCGCCCGCCCGAAACCGCCCGAACCGAAGGTCCACGGGCGGCTCGGAATCCACTCCACGATCGGTCACAGATTGGCATTTAAAAAATCCGAATAGTTCGGATCGGACCCGGGTTTCAAAATATTTCACCCGAAAAATCCGATCCGACTGAATTATTTATAATAAAAAAACAAAAAAAGCAGATTTGACATGTGGGCAGACAGCCCATCCCAGCAAATCAGCAATGCAACCCCAGATTTCCCTCACACGTTCCCAACATAAATATCAGCCGTTGATCTCAAATTAAAATTTAAAATGAAGGGTGTTGATGACTCTAAAACTGACTCAACTGGGCATGAAATGACCGGTCACCACAGTGGCACAGTAACCCAGTTTTAATCAACGGTTAGAATACAAGATGCAAAGCTAATCTAACGGTAAGAAATAAAGGGGAAAGATCTGAATCATCTGATATCTAAAATACTCAAACGGATTCAAGCTTAGCCACTACTCTTCAGTCTTCACTCTTCTTCAGCTTTCACTTCAGAGCCAGAGGTCAGGTCATGGACATGGCTTCCCATTCACGCCTTCTCCTTCCCTTTTCACTCTTCCTCACCTCTTCAGTCTTCACTTCTTCAGTCTCACACTCTCAGTTCTTTAC
This sequence comes from Quercus robur, assembly GCF_932294415.1. Classification (NCBI taxonomy): domain Eukaryota; kingdom Viridiplantae; phylum Streptophyta; class Magnoliopsida; order Fagales; family Fagaceae; genus Quercus; species Quercus robur. Next base: position 550,461 of record NC_065541.1, on the reverse strand, counting down.
CTGCTCTCTCAAACTCTCTCAAACTCTCACAATCTCACACTCTATAAAGTCTAAACCGTTTCCCCAAATCCAAACTACTGCTTCTCCAAATCCAAATTCTAAAGAAAAAACCCTAGCCGCCTCCAATGTTGTTACCCAGTCCCCTCTCCGCCTCCAACGCCTAGTGCCGCCGCCGCTGTCCACTCCTCTCTCCATAGCTACCGCCGGAGTCCTCACCCCGTGTACTCTTCACGGAGTCAGTAAGGTTAGTCTCGTTGATTTCATTTTCACTCTTCACTCTTCCCTTTTCACTCTTCCCTTTTCTTTGTTTCTCATTTAGTCATTTTCACTGCCGTTACCCAGTTCCCTTTTCACTCTTCCCTTTTCTTTGTTTCTCATCTTTCTTTTTTGTTAGTCTCGTTGGTTTCATTTGTGATGGAAATCAAATGTTAAAATCAAATAATCCTATGAAACCCTATGTTAAAATCAAATAATCAAATAATCAAATGTTAAAATCAGATTCATACTATGAAACCCTAACTAAAAATAACTTAGAAACCCTAACTATTTTACTTTTGTTCTTTGTTCATACTATGAAACCCTAACTAAAAATAACTTAGAAACCCTAACTATTTTACTTTTGTTCTTTGTTCTTTTCTTAAATCAATTTTGATCTTGTTTTAGTTTTATACAGGATTGAAAGCTGACTCCAGTCTCCAAGTATCATTATCTGCTCTGAAGTTTGAAACCCATACACCCACGGTTTTCTTCAAGGTAGTTTTTGCTTTCCTTTGTATTTAAAATTTAGAGATCCTAACTATTTTACTTCTGTTCTTTGTTCTTTTCTTTAATCAATTTTGATCCTGTTTTAATTTTATTCAGGATTGAAAGCTGAATCCAAGTATCATTATCTGCCCTCAAGTTTGAAAACCATACACCCACGGTTTTCTTCAAGGTATGGTTTCTGCTTTCCTTTGTATTTAGTTAAAAAAAAAAAAGAATGTAGTGATTGTGGTGGTTGTTTGATATTTCTTTTTACAAAAGGGGCAGAGTAATTTAAATGATAAATAGAATGTTGAAAGGGAAACTATTGAATGTAATTCATGAGAGTTGTTTTTAAAGTTTTAGAACATTTACCTTGCTTTGTATGAGAAGATTGTTGTGATGTGATTAGTTGATTGTGGTGGTTTGATATTTCTTTTTACAAAAGGGGCAGAGTAATTTAAATGATAAATAGAATGTTGAAAGGGAAACTATTGAATGTAATTCATGTGAGTTGTTTTTAAAGTTGTAGAACATTTATCTTGCTTTGTATGAGAAGATTGTTATGATGTGATTAATAGAATGTTGAAAGGGAAACTTTTGAATTTAATTCATGAGAGTTGCATTAATGTGGCTTGCAGATGCTTTTGATTTTGCTTTTATTAGTTTGTAGCTTTGTATGTTTTGTACTGCCCAAATTAGACAAGGTTTATTTAACATTTTGGTTATAGCATCTTATGGAAGTTTTAGTTTACCTTGCTTTGTTTTTAAAGTTTTAGAATATTTACCTTGCTTTGTATGAGAATATTGTTATGATGTGATTAGTATGATCATGCAATTTGTCACTGCTAAGAAGAGATCTGTGATCTTGCATGTCCCTAATTAATTTACTTCATTGAGTTATCTGTGATCTTGCTAAGAAGAGATATGTGATCTCGCTTTCTAATAATCTCTTTTGATTATGTTTATTAAAGTGTGTGGTTCCAGGATAATGGTTTTCCTTTTTGGTGTGTGTGGTTATTATTTATTATTATTATTATTAAAGCTATTAATTATACTTGTTACTCTAGTTTGCTAATATGTATCTTTGTTTTTTTAGGTCATGGAAACCAACACTAATGAACCCTCTGTCCAAACACCAGCTGCTACAGAAGATGATGGTGCTATTCCCACCCAAGTTGAAGATTCTACTGCTACCCAAGCTGAAGCAGCTGCTGCTTCTGAGTTGCCCCTAGTTCCACCATGCCAAGTGAGTATGACAGCTCCTGTTAGTAGTGGTTGTAGTGGTAGGAAAAAGTCTGTTGTTTGGGGTCACTTTGAAAAAGTAAAGATAGGTGAGGGTGATACTAGTAAAACTAAGGCTATCTGTAATTATTGTCAAAAATCTTATAATGCTGATAGTAAGAGTTGTGGTACTAGTAATTTGTTAGCTCATGTGCCAATATGTCCCAAGAACCCTAATAGAGAAGATGTAGTTAGAGGGCAGAAAACATTAGCTTTTGTACCCAAAAAGGATGGAGAAGATGGATTCCACCTTGTGTCAACATCCTTTTCTGTTGAGGCTTCTAGAAAGGCATTGGCCGAAATAGTTATAATTGATGAGTTGCCTTTTAGGTATGCCGAGGGGTATGGGTTTAAGAAATTTGTAAGTACCTTACAACCTAAGCTTAGATTAAAGGATATCCCATCTCGTCAAACTGTGGCTAGGGATGTGATTGACATTTATAATAGTGAGAGAGAGAAGCTAAGGAAATCCTTGAAGGGTTGTAAGGTGTGTCTCACTACGGACACATGGACTTCTATTCAAAATTTAAATTATATGTGTCTGACTTGTCACTTTATTGATGATGCTTGGAAATTGCATAAGAGAATTCTAAATTTTTGTCAAGTTGAAGACCACAAGGGGGAGACTATAGGTAGAAAGATTGAGATGTCGTTGCGTGAGTGGGGTATTGATGGGATATTCACCTTGACGGTGGATAATGCTAGTTCAAATTTAACAACAATTAAATTTTTGCAAAGGGTGACTAAAGATTGGAATGGGGCAGTTTTAGGAAATGAGTACATGCACATGAGGTGTTGTGCCCATATCCTAAATCTCATTGTGGGGGAGGGTTTAAAAGAGATAGATGCATCTGTTGCTAAGGTGCGTGAAGCTGTGAGGTATGTGAAGTCCTCACCCAATAGAAGTCAAACTTTTAGGAGTTTTATGGAGAGGTTAGGTATGGAGTCCAAGAGTCTTCTCAGTCTAGATGTACCTACTAGGTGGAACTCGACCTATATCATGTTAGAAACTGCTGAAAAATTTGAGAAAGTGTTCCTTCGAATGGATTTTGAAGATGATGGTTATTCGTCGTATTTTAGGACCAAGGAAGATAGTGGTGGTTTGGGGTCTCCATGTATGACTGATTTCCAAAATTGTAGGGCATTTGTGACTTTCTTAAGGCTGTTTTATAATGCAACAAAGAAATTTTCTGGTTCATTGTATGTTACTTCAAATGCCTTCTATGATGAGATCTTTGTTATTCAGGAGAGTATTTCCAATTTAGTTAAATCCCAAAACACTCTCTTGAAAAGCATAGCCACAAACATGCAAACTAAGTTTGAGAAGTATTGGGGGGAAGGGGAGAAAATTAATCCTCTTTTGTATGTGGCTGTGGTCTTTGATCCACGAAAAAAATTGAGGTTTTTGAAGTTTTCATTTTCTGAGATTTATGGGAATGCAGTTGCAGAAGTGATGGTTGATAAGGTGAAAGACCTTTTGTTTAAGTTGTATAATTTTTACACTTGTATTCATTCACCAAATGTGCAAGATCAAAGTGGGAGTGAGAGGACATAATTAGAAACTGATGCTAGTGATCCATATGTGATGGTTCACTCGCGATATGAACGTTTTTTGCAAGTTGAGCAATCTGTAGGTTGTAGTAATGAGCTTGAGAGGTATTTGACTGAAAACTGTGATGGTAGAAAGGATGCAAATTTTGAGATATTGGAGTGGTGGAGGGACAATTGTAATAGGTACCAAGTGTTGTCTAAAGTAGTTAAGGATGTGCTGGCTGTGCCAGTTTCCACTGTTGCATCTGAGTCAGCATTTAGCACTGGAGGTCGAATTGTTGATCCATTTCGAAGTGCACTATCTCCTCTCATGGTTTAAAACCTTATATGTTCACAAAATTGGCTTCAAGCGACAGTTCCAATTTCTTATCGCCAGTCAAGGGATGATGTTGAGGCATTGGAGGAGGAGTTACTTGACTTAGGTAATATGCTTAAATTCTGAAACTTAGTGTATTAATTTTATTGAATGTCTGTTGTATTCAAGCAAAATTTAATCTATTTGTGTTTATTGTGTTTATTTCCTATTCTTTTCTAGTTTTAAATCAACAACCAACAGCAAATACCAGCTCAAGCAAGGGTTCCACTTCAGGCAAACGACCCTTGATTAGCATTGATGATTAATCATTGACTTGGTATGATTCTGCCTTTATAGCCCCTTACTATTATAAACTTGGTTTCCTTACTAGTTGATTGGTACTAATGTATTGTTTGTTGAATATTTTTTTGTCTATTGTAGGAGGATGGTAAATTATTTTGTAAAGAAGGCAGCATTTTGGGAATATTTTGGGAAGCTTTTTTGGACATATTGCTTTTCTAACTTGTAACAATACTCAACTGTCAATACTTATAGAAAAGAAATCTTAGTTCATAGGTTTTCTTTTCTATTAGTTATAGACTTATAAACTTTAGAGTAGTCATTGAATGCTTTGGAAAAGCTATTTTTTGGAAATACCTATGGTATTTGATTGTTGTAATTAATTATATAGCTTGGAACATTGTATAACTAGCAAGCTTTCTGCCTTATGGGTTACTGCCCAAAAAACTTGCAGTGACTGCCTTTATGTTATTAAGTATGTATATCTGTTGGAATATTGCAGTATAGTATTCTGTTGTGATTTATTTTATTGCTGGAAAAAATTGGAAATATTATTTGTTGTCAGGTTTTATGGGTGTTGAGCAGTTTACTGCCTAGGTGCCTTTTGTGGTGTTTTACAGATTACAGATTAGTTGATTGCGTTTATTTTTTGTTCTTAATGTGGGAAAGATTATGTATTTGGATTGATAGGTGCTTCTTGTTTCAGATCACAAGTGACTAAAAAATAACAGAGACTTTTTGGTGTGTTGTGTTGATCACAGGTGATAAAATGAATAAGCCTTATTTGGGCCTTTTTGATTTGTCCTGACTGATGGCCCAATGGGTCTAGTTTTGTTTTGGGCCTTTTTGATTTGTCCTGATTGATGGCCCAATAGGTCTAGTTTTGTTATGCTGGAAGTTCTATTTCAAAATTTCAAAATTAATTAAGTAAAAAGGCCCAAAAAAGTGAATTTTCTGTGATTTTAACAATGGCAAAAAGTCCGGCCCAATCTGAGGCCCAGACCCGTGAAACCGATGACTCCGACCCGGACAACCCGATTACCCAAAATGTCGGATCCGACTCGATATTCGGTCGAATACGGGTCCCAAATATAAAAAACCGATTCAACCGGGTCGAGTACGGTTTGGGCCCAAAACCGACCCGGCCCGACTCGTGGACACCCCTAATCCCTGTTGTTCCAGGTTAAGAGTTCCTTTGCTAGATAACTAAGTATCACACTCTTTATCTACATGGGAGACCTTACCACACTAGTAGCAGAAGTTTGGAAGTTTTTCATAATTAAAGGAGATCTAGATGACGTCGTTGGCGTTGATAGCAATCTTTCTACCCCTACACAAAGGTTTTGAAACATCAACCTCCATTTTGACTCGGAGAAATCTCCCTCGACCATCTCCTTTGGGTGTTCAGATGGAGATACAGTACCTATGGTTTCCCCAATTTCAATCGCTGTCTCAGGATCAAGCATACTCATAGGCAATCCATGCAATTGTACCAAAATTATATTTGTAAACCTCAAATTTCTCGTAGGAATTGAGAAATCATATTGTTGAAAAATGACCACGTGCTTATCAAAAGACCATGACTCTGTTGCTAGGACCTTTTCTACAGCAGTTTCAAGCTCGAACACAAAGGAGAATGTGATCACCAACCTTTCTAAATTTGAAATCTTTTTGAGCCCCCTAAAGTGGCTTGAAAATTCTACTAATAGCTTCTACATTGAGGGCTTTTCTTGTCATAAATTTTGCTGCAAGTACATGTTCCCAACTAATCAGATTCTTGGATTTCTTTAGATTAATCTTGGCTTCTTCTGTATCAGTGAGGGAGAATTTTTTCCAATGTTTTAGCATGTCTTCCATGGTGCAGAGGTAGAAGACACATGACACTTGATTGGAAAAGAAAAGACAGATTGACAAAGAAAATTGATGACTAAATTGACAATGTTTCCCACCCCAATAAGGAAAAAAACCAACAAGCCCTACCAATAACCTTGTTATTAGAGGGAGCAAATTATCATTCCGAAGAAGATAACATATGTTCTACTTTCTAGTTTCTTAGTAGAGAGACCATAGAGAGAGAAAAAAAGGGGGAGTAGTTAAATCCTAATCTTCGCGCATGCTTTCTCACATTTGATTTGAGAGCATTTTAGTGATTTGAACCCAAAAAATTGTAGTACCCTAATTTTATTTTGTATACTTATCTCCGTTATGCAATTAAAGTTATTTCCTTAATGCATTGCTTAGTTAAATTTTGAGAAGCATGGACATGGACGCGTTAGGGACACTTCTACATATGTATATCCCCATTTTGTTAGGAATTATTTTTAATTTTATAAATATTTTTAAAATTTTTGATAGCTATTAGGTTTGATCTAATTTTTCAAGAATTGAGATGTCTAGTGTTGTTCGTGTTAATGTCTGTATCCATGCTTAGAGCATTTGCATAAGCTAGTGCAAAATTTTTTGTCTATTTTAATTAGCATTTGCACCCGACTGATGCAAATGCTCCATACATCAGATTATTTATTTTACATTACATTTCATAAAAATATTAATTTTTTAAATTGTTTCTCTTTCTTCACATACAATAAGTCAACAACCATCATCCACTCTTTTCCATCATCCTTGTGATATGTAAAGAAATAATAAAAAAGTAAATGTAAAAAGAATAGTGTCAATGTAAATTTACAAGCTTGCTACAATAACTGTGTAAATTTACAGTAATCTTGTAAATTTACACAATTATACATTCACTAAGAGCATCCACACAAGTGCTTCTAAAATGCAATAAGTGACAAAATTTACACAATTTTCCTCTAAAACTACCCACATCAGTGGGTGTAAAAATGTGTATATTTGCGCATTTGCTACAGTAACTATGTATATTTGCATGGTTACTGTAGCTATGTATAATGATTCTTTATTATTATTTTTATCTCTCCTCTATCCAACTACGTTATCCCTAATGTTCACAACAACTTAGCAAAACATAAGAAGAAGAAGGAAGAAGCCAATGATAACCACCCAACCACCAATGTAGTAGCACTACCACCACCACCGCACCTACCACCAACACAAATCATTTGAACAGTTGATAATCCACCACATAGTTGACTCAAAATCAACGGAAAATTAAACCAAAATCAACACAAGCAATTAGAAAACCCAACTCAAAATCAAGCCAAACTCACTGGAAAACCCAACTCAAAATCAATCAAAACTCACCGGGAAACCCAACTCAAAATCAATTCAAACCCACCAAAAAACCATCCCAAACCAAAATCAAAACCAAACCCAACAGAAAACCCTCGTGAAAAAACCAACGAGGCCATTGTTGCCGCCGATCTGTTGCCACCGATTTGTTGCCACTCTGCCACCGATTTGTTGCCACTCTGCCACCGAATCTGTTGCCGTGTGTGAGTGTTTGAGAGAGGAAGATAGTTAAGGGAGGATTGAGAGAGATACTTTTGGAATTGATATTTGAGAGTGAGAGATACGGTTCAGATAAAAAGAGAGAAATATAAATGAAATAGAAATATTAATAAATAATATTATTTAAATAGAGTAAATTGTAAAATAGATAAACTGATGTGTGTGTTTTGAAAAAGTGGTATTGTAAAATAGAAAAAGTAGATTCTTAGTGTAAAATAGACGGAAAATTAGCACTCGCACCAGATTGATGTGAATGCTCCCCACATCATATTATCTATTTTACATTACATTTAATTAAAATATTAATTCTTAAAATTGTTTAACTTTCTTCACATACAACAAGTCAACAACCACCATTTATTCTTTTCCATCATTCTTGTGATATGTAAAGAAATAATAAAAAAACTAAATGCAAAATGAATAGTGTCAATATAAATTTACAAGTTTGTTACAGTAACCATTTAAATTTGGATAATTATTATAAACTTATTAATATAGGTCATTTTTAGGTCAAATGAATAGTGTCTATTATGCACGTGTGAGCGCTTAAATATTCAAAGAACACAGTGTCACATCCAATAAAGAACCGCTACAAGTAATAATGCTAATGCTACGGAAAAATTTAAAAAAAAAAAAAAAAAAAATCCGTTCAAATTGAGGGGATTGAACCCGACGTGAATCGAACACGCAACCTTCTGATCTGGAGTCAGACGCGCTACCATTGCGCCACGGATCCTTTGTTATCATAGCTTTGCAATAAATATATAACACGCTTACATTTAGTTTACTCTGCCGAAAGTTCTACAATACCAACTGAGAAAGAAAAAATCTCTAATCCATAAGTAACCAATCAATGAAGTCCAACTCACCTTCCAAAATCCTCTCTCTCTTGATTCCCATCCTCACAATCTCTCCCACTTCCTCATGTCCACCACAATTGAACTACATGATCCTAATTCTTAAACCACACTTGACACTACTACTACTACTTCTACTAGTCTAGCACACAATCTCATCTTCAATTTCTCATAATAATCTTAGCATATCTAGACCTCCCCAAATTAAACACACAAATGGCAGCCTCTTCCTCCACCTTGTTCTCCACCCCAACCTTCTCACCTACCCTCCAAAGGCACCACAATTCCCACCTCTCTCCATCCAACATATCCTTCCAAGGCCTCAAGCCCCTCATCACAAGGCTCCCAAAAACCAAGTCAAGCACAAAAGTCGTTACCACCACACCCAGAAGAAATGTTGTGAAGGCAGAGCTGAGTGCACCCCTTGTGATAAGCTTGAGCACAGGGCTATCACTCTTCTTAGGAAGGTTTGTGTTCTTCAACTTCCAAAGAGAGAACGTGGCCAAACAAGTGCCTGAGCAAAACGGTGTGACCCACTTCGAAGCTGGTGACACTCGTGCTAAAGAGTACGTTAGCCTCCTCAAATCCAATGACCCAGTTGGGTTTAACATCGTGGATGTCTTGGCTTGGGGTTCTATTGGTCACATAGTTGCTTATTATATCTTGGCCACCACTAGCAACGGCTATGATCCCAAGTTCTTTGACTGAAGAATTTTGTCATTTTTCTATCTCTAGCTATGTGCCTGTGCCACTGCTACCCTTTTGTTGATTTCTGTTTTAATCGGTCTGTAACTTTGGAATTTGTATAGTGTATGTTTTTTAGTTGGGGAGGTTATTTAATTTCTTTGTTATGTTGTTTTTAGTTTCATTTTCATGTATGCTTTTATATTTTGGTTTGCATGGAGGAGATAATTGGATAAGGGTTGTGCTTTCTCTTTACTGATGGTATTTTATGTCATCTTTTACCTACTTGCTATATATATAGTTGATCTCTTATCAAGAATAAAATTTCAAAATGTAGAGCATCATCTATGGTTTATCTGAACTTTAGATCATAAATTCACAAGAGAGGAACGCAATCTTCCCTTTGAAGAAAATGACACAGGGCAGAGAGGCTCTCCCTCACCCTGTGCCTTGTGTGGCTTTGGATCGATCTATATTTCGCTAGTTAACCAGTAACCACGGATACTTCAAAATGGTAGGTTTAGCCGTGTCATACACATGTTTAACTCAGACACGTAGGGACACTCCTGTGTTCGAGGAAAATATACTATTATGTTTATTTGAAAAAATTCATTTGATTTTAGATACCTGTTTCTGAAGACTTTAATGGTCATATTTTATTTAAAAATTTATAATAAAATATGCCCAGAAAAAAGTCTTTAAAATATACTATTTCTTAATTTTGATATTGTACCTAAAAAATATACATAAGATTTTTGATAGATATCTAGTATTGCCTTATTCTTAGGGGTGGCAAAATATGTCCAAACCTATATGCCCGTCCAAACTCACCCACTTTAATTAAACCCAAACCTACCCAATTATTAATTGGGTTAAATGAGTATCAACCCAATTAAACCCAGTAATTATTAGGTTTTAACTAAAAATCCATTGAGCTCCATTTAACCAAAAAACAATATACCTAAATTCAACCTAGTCCTTCCCTTAAAAAAAAAAAAAAAAAAAAAAAACCCAGCTCTCAGACGTTTCATTTTCCCTCATTTCTCAGCCTCCTATCACGTTTTAATCGAAAACCCAACAGCTTCAAAGCTTCAGAGTTCACCTGAGGTGGTCTCATCGTCATCTTCTGCACTCGTCTAATCATTAGAGCCATCACAACCATCGTCGTCGACTCGTCGTCATCAACATCAACGGCCGCGGTGGCGGAGGACCTAGCAGTAGCGATGAAGGATGGAGGCGGAGGCGGCGGAGCGCAAGAGATGGTAGTTATAGACCAAAGAGGGGAGTACTCGGCAATATGCAAATTGGTTTTCTTGTCTCAAAACGACTCTGTTTTGATCACTGATGATATCTTAATCCTCCATGAATCCGAAGACATTGGACCATCCATCCTTTTTGTGTATTCCCTATGCTCCACGCTGGGTTTGAAGCTTGCATCTCCGTTGAATTGTCATGGAGTTTGGTGATGGAGAAGGGTGTAATGTGTGGAAATTGTTTTGTTTGTTGGGAAAATTATGAAAGGGTAAAGAAAAGTTGTTTGGTTACTAGGAAAGTAACGGTTGTTTGGCTGGTGGAATTTATGTAGTTGATTATTTGTGGGGGAAAAAATGTATAGAAAATTTGTTGGATTTTAAAAAAAAAAAAAAAAAAACTCAATAGTTTTTTATTTATTTATTTCTTTGATTTGGGGTAAGATTTTTTTAGGGCTTTTTTGTATTTTTCTTATTTTTGGTAGATTTCAACTATTTGGTAGGTGAGAAAGTGTGGGAAAGTACAAGAAATTTGTTTAATATTTTTAGAGTACTTTGGTTATTTTTACTTTAGTGGCATTTTGGTGATTTTGGTAATTGGGTAATTGGGTGGGTTGGGATTTACCCATAATAGTTGGGTTGGGTTGGATTTGAGTTAGAAGTAATTAGTTAAATGAGTTTTAATGGGTAAATGAGTTTTATATACCCAACCTAATTATGCCCACCCCAAACCCACCCATTTGACACCCCTACTTATTCTTTATTTTTATCTGTGCCCGTATCCTAATTACATTAGGGAGTCTCCTTCAGTCTCCTAGCTTTCCCTCTTGACTTCGTACAGCTTTGGGTTCAAACATCAAATTGCTTATTTACACTTGAAATGGATTAATGCAGTGAAAGGGAATTTCTCAAATTTTCATATAATGATATGCCAAGTAACATATAAGAAAAACTCTTGTGAGCAACCCACGATTAAAACGCAATTTCATTTTTGCTTCTGGGAATATATATATATATATATATATATATAAAACCTATTTAAAATGCAATATATTAAATATACAAAACATTTGTTTATTATTATTGTACGGGACATGGTCCCGGGCCCATTGGGCCTTGGGCCTTGGCCCAAACAAACTCTGGGAATATCATCGAGCCCAAGTCTAATGGCAAGCCCATTTTGTTTTGGATGCATGATAGACAAGCCCATACCGATCAGGTATGACTTGGTCGGGGATACATTTACTCGGAACAGCCCATGATCTCGGCAACTTGGTATAGCCTTGGGGGCACTGAAAATGCCAAAATACTAAGGGTCCTATCAAATTACAAAATTACTACAATGGGAATATGTTAATATTCCCAATTGAACTCTAAGTAAATGATTCTCAAAAAAAAAAAAACTCTAAGTAAATATTAGAGAAATAACTACTAAAAATCCTTATTTATTATGTTATGTCTACACCTAGACCCTAGAAATAAAAATAACCGAAGTTGATTTGTCCGAGAGATCGAATCCCTTTTAATCCAATTCTCTCAATTTTTAGTAAGGTTCTTTGTATATAAATTCTTTGGTATGGTTATTTCTACTAAACTTGCTCTTAAAGTTGTGGAACTTTTCCTACCATTTTAATTTAAAAAAATTTCTTCGAAAAAAATACTAATTAAATTTTTTTTAACAGGTTGAAGATATCTTCCTTACCACTTGCACAAATTCTTAAAAAAAATCTTATTTTCCTCTCTAGCTCGTTTTTATCAAGCCACTTCATTGCCAATTTTTATTTTGTAAAAGTTTGTACATGTATCTTTTTTTTTTTTTTTGGAGGTAAACACAAAGCCTTATAGAAACAAGACAAGTATGATTCAACCAAGGCCGAGAAATGCTTATGACAATGACAGTTATGACAATATGACCTACCTACTAGCTACTAATGAACCTCAGCGGGCATGGGTGAGACATGGAAAACAAAAATATAAATAAAAACCAAATTATACCATGATACAATGTGTTCTAAATTCTTTGCTCAAACAATTTTACCATGATACAATGTGTTTTTTCAACCTTTTAAAGCAACCAAATTAAAAAATAAAAATAAAAAAACCAAACAAAACTAGCAAATGGCATATTAAAACAATTTCATTCTCAGAAATAGACACTTCAAACATAAAACAATGTCGATGCCACTTAACTAAACAATGTCGTAATACATGACAAGTTGCATAATTTTGAAGATGTTTGATACATAAATGACGGTATTCGTTAACACAAAATGCACTGTTTCACACAATAGAATTTGTTAGCCTTATGCAACGGCTTTGTACACATGTTGACAACTTATTTAACAGATATATTAGTTGTTAGTTTGTTAGAGTTTGCTGCCTAATTATGATTATCAGACTTTGTTATGTAAAATAGAGAGTAGATCTCATTAGTTAAGTAAGATTTGTAAAAATTCATTTTCATTTTTCAAGTAAGAAAATTTTAGTTTCTCCAAAAGTTGGATTTTCTTTTTAGACTATACCAATACCATTAAGTTATCAATTGGAACCTAATATATCTTCACTCTTGATTTTTGTGATAAAGTTTCTCCAAAAAAAAAAAGATTTTTGCGATAAAAAGTGAAATAGAGCTTTGAATGTATCTTAACTTAAACTTAAAAATTAAAAACTAAATCTTGATCTTAAAACCTTTTTTTTTCTTTGCTTGAATTGATCTTAAAACTTAAAAGTACTTCAAATGTCCTTAATCAAATTTATCTAGGTAAAACCCCCTCTAACACAGTGGTCCCTAATTCACAATTCAAAAAAAGAAAAAGAAAAAAAAAAGAGAGCAAATAATTCAAACAGAGAGAAGAGTTCTTTTTATCTGTCAGACCAAGCAATTAATTGATCCATACGTGTCATTTCTGTGAAGGATTAGGATCTTGCTAATCTTCTTACTGTCATTTCACTTTTATGCTTATTCTACTTGAAATCTAACACGTCTTCCTTATTTTTGCCTGGTCCAAAATTGAGGTCCGTCTGGTAGGGTATTTTAAGCATTTTTTTTTGGTGTATTTTAAATATATTTATATATTTTTTCACACATTTTTTTCACTCACGTATATTAAAAACATCCAAATATCATTATTCAAACTATTCCCCCAAACACCGCCTTGGTTTCTAAAAAAAAAATCCAGAATTCTTTATTCTCTTTATTTTGGCAACCATATAAAATATAATATTAATTTTTTGATAGAATAATAATAATAATTAGCTCAACATAAAAAAGTCACCATCTTTACTTACTTTACCCTTCTTAAGCCAATCTGTTCTTCCTTATTTTACACCCAACATCAACAAAACAACAACAATTAAAAAAAACAAAAAAAGAAGACTTTGGTTTTATCATCATAGTATATATATATACATAGTCGTATAATAATCTAATATTGTTATCTATTTTTGATAAGCTGGTAATTGGTATGTTCAGGTAGGAGTAGAAAATCCATCTTTTGATTCTTTTACCTATATCTCTGTGACCAAAAATGTCGACCCATTATCACCATGTGTCCGAGGACCCAACTACACCAACACCAACAACAAGTACTGAGAACCCTTCAGTTATTTCAGCTCAGCTTCAACAACAACAACAACAACAACGACAACAGCCTCTCACTGAGAGTTCAAATGGGCAATTATCAGTCACCACAGCCACAAAGTCTTATCCTTTAGCCACGGCTTCCTATGAGGAAGTGGCTCAAAGTTTGGACCTTTTCTGGGAAAAGCTCCAAGCTTTTCACCAATCCTTTGGAACCAAATTCGTGTAAGTTTGTTTCTCTGTATACCCTTTTAACTGATTTGTGTCCTGTTTTTGTTTATTTTCTCAGATGGGTTCTTGTTTTTTTGTTTTCTGGTTCAGTTAATGAACTGGGTTCTTGTGCTTTTGCTATTTAGTTTCAATTTTTTAATGACATATGTTTTAAGCTCATTGTGCCCTCTTATCATGTTGCCATGATCTATTTGTATATGTTGGATTCTCATTCCTTTTAAAAAAAAAATGGCCCTTGATGTTGAAGTACAGTGTATATAAGATCTAACAGTACTAAAATTTTCAAGTTGTTTAGTGACTATAAGTATGTTGCCCTTTCCTGTGTCTAATATTTTCAAGATCTGTGTTTGAACAAGCATCATTTTCTGTTAGGCCATGTAATAATGATCTTTTATTGTATTAAAATTTTCCAGTTCTTTAGTGAACAAAATCTGTTGCCCTTTCCTCTTATCTCCAACTTTTGAAGATTTGTGATTGGACAAGCATCACAATTAAGATATATTTTGTTTTTGAAATTACTGGGAATTAACTCAAGGAACTAGTTAAGATTTAATTAATATATATATATATATATATATTGTACCAGCATCTTGGATATGGCTAATGTAATTTTGATATTGCATAGGAAATTAGGACCAATGGCTTTCTCTCTCTCTTTCATATGTTTGAAATTTTTGTAAAAATACTACTCTTGAAAAATATTCATGCCATGTTGTGCCAATCTTTACATTGCTCTGAGTTATCATCATAGTTACAGATGAGCAAATTCAGAAATCAATATAAAGTTCTGTATGGAATCCTATATCTTCTTTGTGGATTGTGTTAAAGACCTCTCTAGTTTAGTAATTGCTGAATAATTTGGTCCTCTAAAATTCTATTCTTTTTCTGAAAAGAGAAAAAACCAGTTTTATTGGAGTGGTTGATGCTGCTTACAGTGGGACTGCCCTTTGATGAGTGGTTTATTCTTTTTTGTTAATATTTTTTCCCTGCCCTTTTATAGCACAAGTTCTGGAACATTGTTAGAAATTGATGATTTCACAACATGGCGAAGAAATGGCTAATTCTTTTGTTGTATCTCTTACTACAGCTTCTTGGTGTTATTCTCTGGGCATAAACCACCAAAAGCTATGTACAACTGTTAGTGAAATGGTGGAAAATGGTCTTGTAATTTTCCATTGAAGAAAGATATATAAAAGAAGAAGTGTTTTTCATGAGCTTTAATACGTGAATCCACAATAGGTTACAAATTATGGGCTACTAAATATTTGCTTCTATAAGAACGTGATTAGGTGAATGATATTTCTACCTTCATTCTTTAAATGAAGTAAAGGACCTACCACGATTGGCTATTAGATATAATCATATAAAGCTAGTTGAGTTTGTAAAACTCTTACTGTTCCAAGATTGTTTGGTCTACTGATGAACATAATTAAATATGTATTGGTTTTATTATACTCTTCTGTGATGATTCTATTATGTGTTGTAAACCTCTCCCCACCTGCTAGCGGCATATCCTGTTTCCTTTCTGTACGCTTGCCTAACCTTCTAGGAACACATTGTAGAGTGTAGGAAATACAGAAAATGGATTGGGAAGTGATTGATGTTCTTCAATGCCTTTTGCTTGTATAGGGTTCCTACCGTAGGAGGAAAGGGGCTAGATCTATATCGCCTCTTTGTTGAAGTCACATCTCGTGGTGGCCTTGAAAAGGTATATTTCCTTTTTTCCTGTGTTGTAATCAGATTCTGTTTGCAATATTAAATTTGAGACAAAACTGGTGTCAAAAAAATGTTCAGTGTTCAAAACCTTATAATTCATTGATTTGATCAAAGTATGCCGTCAAGCGTGGTTTTCTTCTGATAATACCTTAACTGACTTCCTTTTTGTGTTTCTCAAAAAAGAAAGGACTTCCTTTTTGTTATTTTTATATTTTCCTTTCAAAAGAAATTTAAATGTGATGAAGGGGGCTATGCTTACTGCTGACTGTGATGCTGGGATGACTTGAAACTTTAACTTGTCCCAATCAAAGTCCTAAGTCAGAATACAGATTTTTGGATGGGTGCAACTTGATCCATATCATAGTTTATTAATGTTGAGGATATTTTACATTCATATTTTCTTATTTCCGAGATCTTTTTTTTTTTTTTTTAAATTTAAATACTCTTGAACTTGTTGCAGGTAATTAGAGATCGTAAATGGAAAGAAGTAATTGTTGCATTCAATTTCCCATCGACAATTACCAGCGCATCATTTGTCTTACGCAAGTACTATCTATCGTTGCTTTATCACTTTGAGCAGGTCTACTACTTCCACAAGAAAGTCCCTCCAAACTCAGTGTCTGGTAATAGGCATGATTCCTGATTTATCAAATTAAGTTGCTTCAAGTTTTTCATATGGGTTAGGTAATTATTTTCATTATTTTATGCTTTCAGATCCTGTAAGCAGAAACCTGGTCAATGGCTCAGCTACACTTGAGGAAGGTGCTGCTAGGAACGAGTTGCCAGGTCAGGACAAGTATACCTTCCAATTTCTGGTGTTTGGCTCTATTGTGTTGGTTATGATTATATCACTAATATTCATATTTGTTTTTGTTGAGGTTCTCTTCTAAATAGCGTATTTAAATTCTTACTTCTGACACTAGTTATAAAGGATTAAATTAGTACAGTTTGTTCTTTTGCCTTCTCTAGGAGCTTGTTGATGCCATATTTGTTGGTGGTTATATTCAATCTTATTCAGATATGTTGCAAAAAATAATTGTGACATTAAATTTAGCAGGTCTCACAATGCTGAAATTTTTTTAATGATTGATTTTGAATCATGAGATCTGACAATGCTATTTCTAAGTGTTGTACAACTTTTGCATTGAAAAATTTATGATGAATTTAATTAGATGGCCTAATATATTTGATGAAATGGCCTTTGGCATTGATTTTAGTGTGTGTGGCACTGCTGGGCATGTTTCATGGTCAAGTTACAAGGCTCAAATTCAAATCACTCCTTTTCTGTAATTTTCCTCTCATGTCTGCAAGTCCAGATTACACTTTGGAGTGTAATAGTTTTTTAGATTTCCTTTTATTTGCAAAGTTTAGAATTTCTTTGGAGAACCTTTTAAGCTTTGAAGTAGAATTTCTTTTTTTCATCATTTCAAGTTAAATAGTTGAGTACAGAAACTCACTATTAGTGATTGAGCTTGTACAATGCCCCTTTGCATTAACTTCATCAAATTGTAATTAAGAAAGTTAATCAGCTGTAGAAATTTTAATGGGGAAGCTGTCTGTGAAATTTGTAAACTTGCTCTGAGAAGTTTTTACATTTGTTAACACCCTGCATCACGATTCCCATTTTGAGTATTATGCCTATGTGATATAGCTTCTCAAGTGGTTGGTTATATGTTAGCATGTGTTGCTGCAATAAAGATCTATGCTGTTTATCTTATATGCAGCTTCTCCAATACTATCACCTGGCTGTTCTGTGACTGGAACAATTGATGGAAAATTTGACAGTGGATATCTGGTTACTGTAAACCTGGGTACTGATCAACTGAAAGGTGTCTTGTACCATATTCCTCTTAATGTTTCTAAGAGTTCTTATTCTTTGACCAAGCCTACTCGCCGGAGCCGAAAGAGATCCAGGTTGGCCTTACGTGATCCCTCACGGCCCAAATCAAACAGGAGTGGTTACAATTTCTTTTTTGCTGAGCATTATGCCAGGCTAAAGCCTTTATACTACGGGCAAGAGAAAGCCATTAGCAAGAAGATTGGGCTCCTTTGGACCAATCTCACAGAAGCTGAAAAACAGGTACATATCGTTTTTTCGTCTCGCTCTCTCTCTTTTGACTATACTGATGTCTGACTTGCTGGATGGATTTGTTAATAATTAGGGACATGTCTATAGGTTAGTATACAACATTGGTAAAAGTTTTACACGCATGCTGCATGCTCTCATTTTAGCATGTCATTCCATGATAATTTTTGATAAAATGTATGTTTTGTGACTTGAGAATTTTTATCTCTCTCGATATGTCTACTAAAACATTTTAGTTGCTACCATGCAGGTTTATCAGGAGAAAGGGTTGAGAGACAAGGAGAGATACAGGACAGAAATGTTGGAGTACAAATCTTCCTACGATTCAACACCTCATTAGTCTCCATCTTAGGTCATTTTACCACCCATTTTTTAGGACTGCATTCTCCTCTCAGCTTGTGTTGTTGTAGTCGTTTGTTAATCTTTTCCAATTTCCCTCTATATTTCTTTACAAAGACTACCCCACAGTATACACCTTTCAAAACCGTGGGACATCAAAGAGGGAAAGCTCTGTAACATAACTAGCAATATTTATCATAAATTTTGATTTGGTGGAACACAATTTTCATCACCCTACTTGGTTTGGAATTGCTACTAGTAAAAGAATTTTGTTAAACGTTTAAAGATTGGAACTTCACATCTTTAGCTCCACAACACTTAACTCGAACCCATCTAGACCCCTTCACACCTTTCTCACTGCAATCTTTGCTTCTCTTTTGTACCTAATTCTCCAATTCAATCACGGAAGAAAGTCAATCTAATAACAGTTGTACTTAGTCACTACTCACTAGTGTAATAATCCAAGGAGAAAGTATCTCTTATAACAGTTATACTATCAAGCCAACCCAATGAGTGGCTCAATTTCATACTCCTGTCATAATTGAGTCCAACTTCTGATAGGGTATTCGCTCGTTAAATTGTTAACATGGATGACTTGGTACAATTGTTACAAGAGATATATTCTCCAAGCAGACCCTTAACCCTTCTTTTCCTTGAAATCATTGTGGTTTGGCAGCCAGCTACAGCTTCATAAAGATAGTACCTTGCTGCATCAACCAAATATGTTGTGTTTCCTTGGGCTTTTTTGTTCTCAAAATGTGATTTTTATTAACACAAGAGTGGAGGTGGAGCTTTCTGTATGATTACCCAAATGAATGTCTGTCTTCTAAAGGTGTCGTCTCATCACTCTTTATGGCTCCTAGTCTTTGGAGTTGGACCCAAAAAGGCAGCTCTTAACTGTTTTTGTTGCCTTTTGGGAAGGTGTCATTCTGTCTGCAAAATTCACAACATCCCGTTTGTCTTTGTTCAGAGTGTTTTGGACCTATTGTACCAATAAACCATTTTTATATGGTAACTGGACCGTCCGTTAGCAATTATCAAATGTTCTATACGACCAATGTTATTATAATAAGATGCCAATGGCTCTGTGGGATTGCCTGATTTTCCGAGAAACAGAATATGGGTTTAAATTTTCTATCTTCACTTTATCAAAGTGGGTAGTCGTAGCCAGTGTATAAAACTTTAATTTTTGTACAATTTTAAAGAGATGATTGGTTGGTAATTTTATTTACAATCTTTTTTAAGAATTTGATTATCACTTATTGTATTATTTTTTAACTTAATAATTCTTATTATAATAAGATGGAAGCATCTACAAAAATGAGGTAAATTTTGGAATATATGTTTTAATCAAATCAATCAATTAATAATAATACAAATGGTTATGTATTTACTATTTACAATGACAACATATGAGATATACAAAATAAGCATGTACATTTTGTACAACATTGTAATCTAGGAGTTTACACCTGTATCCCATTAGAATTAAATGTCCACTTCTATTATGGAAAAGATGACCAAGTAAAGATCTCTGATTTTGACATTTTATTTATGTAGCTAAACACTTCAATTTTGAAAAATTCTTAATGTTCTTACTTTCTTTTGAAATTACGCTAACATTTTCCTTTTTTTTTTTTTTTTTTTTCACCGTGATGAAGGAGTAATTTTGGGACCATACCAAATTAGTTGGCCAAAAATTGATCAGTATAAGTAAGAATCCAGATACAGATCCTTACGTTCCCTCTGATGTAATTAGTAGTTCTACGAAATGGAAACTTTTTATTTTGTACATGGATCGATTGGACTGAGTATTGAATTAAACTTCTCTAATTTCATAAATTTCTTCTATTTAATATTATGAAAAGAAAATGTAATGCAAAACAAATGCTTTCTACAAAAGTATTATACAAACATGGCGTGAGCGTGAATATATTTTTTATGCTTTGAGTAATATATCACCCCACCTCATGTAATTTTTTTTTGATAAACACCTCATGTAATTGATTTACCAACAAAATGTTTTTAAAGATTCTTTTTTTTTTTTTTTTTTTGGCCTACTTATTACAACAAGCGGGAGATTGGTACACAAGCTTTTCATAATATCCTCATTGAGTTTGACAAATTGGTATTTTACTATTTTACATTGCATATATCGCTATATTTTCTCTTTCTTTCTTTCTTTTTTTTTTCTTTTTATAAATATTTTAACGAACTTTGATCATATGGTAAAGTTTTCAAAAAAATAGAAGAACAAGAAGATTATATGGCTAAGGTACTTGAATTGCCCGGTGAAATTGTGAAGAGACATGGAATATAGTGCGTTGTTTACAGTAGTTGTGGTCATAAAATTGTAACTTATGTTGTGATGTTTTTAACGGAAACTAAAAACTGTTATGTATATTTATATCCAGTTGTTTCTCAGTCAGAAAAAAAAAAAAAAAAAAAAAAAAAAAAAAGTTTGGTAAGGTTTTACGAGTAATTCCATTTCACTTATCTCCTTCCTTTACATAAAATAAGACCAAGCTGCAGTGCTGTTTCATAAGAATTAAAGGCCATCTAAATTTCGGTGGGCATATAAACCAAAAAAGAAAGAAAGAAGGTTCTTACATATATATAAGAACTTCTCTTTGTTAGGGGCAAATAGTAGCGGCTCCAGGAATTTTTCTTAAGGTATTTCTTAAGAAACATAAATTATACAATCTAATAAAAAGAGAAATTCATATATTAACAACAACAATAATAAAAAAACACGCAAATACATAAAATTTACAATTATTTTCTATGAGTTTTCATATTTTGAAATCAGTGTATGATAGTTTCATTATCAATGCTACAAGCTACATCTTTTTCAATATATACAACCAAGCAATCGTTCATCCACTAAATGTAGAACAAATTATGGAGCAAAATTTATTTTTATTGGCATAAAAAAAATCTGAGGATATTCCCAAATTTTTTTTGAAGGGTAAACAAATAAATTTTTTTAAATTATTATATATAAAAAAAAAAAAAATTCAGATCAGAGTAGTCCTGGGATTAAGGTGGCGCCACCCCTGGGGGCAAAAAAAAAAGGGGAGGGTGGGGGGGTGGGGTTATACTACCCCTCCGTCAATCACTCCCTAATTTTATAAAAGTTGTATACTAGTGGGGTAAAATGTCCAAACTCAGTTGTTAGCCATCTAATCGCCTTCTTCCAATTTTTTTTTTTTTAATTTTTAATTTTTTTTTATGGGAAAGACAAAAACTTTATTAATAATGAGAAGAGAAAAACATAGCATCCTGAAAAACAAATGAGTCAATAAAAGGGGGACATTCCTCTATCCATGTCATAAAATTAGAAACACCTTCTTTCTCAAAAAAAAAAAAATTAGAAACACCTTTAGCATGATGAGCTAAGGTGTGTGCCGGTTTATTTGCTTGCTGCCTCACGTGTTGGATTTGAGTCACTGCCGGCACCCTTCTTCGGCCATCATCCATGTTAATATTAAAATGAAGATAAAAATATGTCAACGTTGAAGGTTGTAGACAAGATGGTTTTCGTGAGGGCTCGCGGCGTTTGGGTTTAGTGGCGTTTTTCCATGAATTAAACTAAGCGGCTGTGTTGATCAATACAACAAGCAATGATATATCTTTTCTAAATAGATTAAATTGAACTAAGAGTCTTGTAACTCTTTTTTGAGAGAAAAACACATGCAAGTGAGAGGTAAAGGGCTTCTAACATAAAGGCACACCACAAATTCCATTTAAAAGTCATGATAACTTTTAAAGAATGATGGAATCATAGTTTTAAAAGCCAGAACGGTCAAAGAATCGAAATTAGGTCCGGTCCGATTCCTGAATTTTACTAGGTTATTACTGGTTTCCAGTTTATTACTGGACCAAACTATGGTCCAGTTCTCATTTAATCCAGCCAATCCAGTTTTTAAAACTATGGGTGGAGCAAGTTATATTACACACAACACACTTTTTTAAGAAATGTGTGACAATTACCCATTCCGTTTTTTTATTATTTAGAAACTCAATTGGCACGTTTTGATGTTTCTAATGGAGATTGTGGGAGGGGAGGAACTAAGTATGGAATAGGAACCGTGGGCCCGACCTAAGGAGGAAAAAAGGGCCACACGCACATCTGATCTTGGCCTAACTTGCGGGCCTAAGCTTAAGGAGGAAAGATAAAGAGGCCAACCCCCCGAGGATCCTGAGGAGCAAGCATCCCTTGAGAATTCTCAAGCAAGCCGATGGTACTACAAGATAAGAAACCGAGAGAGGAGGAAGAGACAAGTGAGCAAAGAACAGAGGAAATATCTGGATAAAGTAGTCATCACCTCCGCATTTAATGTACTGTACCAACTCAGGTGGCCACATTAATGAAGGAGTGATCCCTGAACAGTGGTCTTATAGCTTGCTGCACAGTTTACCACCTTCAGCACAATCCTGATAGGACAAGCATCCAAAGGAAGGACCCTGGCTGTACAAGTGGAGGGTTAGGATGCAATTCTAAGGACTATATAAAGGAAATGAATTCCTCCAAGAAAGGGGATGAAACCTAAAAGAAAAGGACAGAAACTAAAGAACAAGACTTTGTATTAAACACTTAAACATTTTTTATGTATATCACCTCCTCGGCCAAACCTGAGGAAGTGTTATTTCTCTACCGTTGTGTTTCTTTAGTTATCTTTAAAGCACTAACTCCATTGACCCTATAGCAGAATCATAATTACGCATCAAAGTTGACCTTGCAAACCTATACTCTAACAAATTAATTGCCCTGGGCCTAAAGAATGTGATTCCACTACTCTAAGTGGGCTTTGCATTTTTTGGGCTCTTATAGAGATGTAATTCAATGCTCAATATAATGATATAGTTGAATTTAATTGGAGAATCTTAGATACTGCGCATAGAGAATTATACCTAAGTTTTCTTAATAATTAGAACCAGTGTTCAAATCATCTGCTTCTTTTAAGGGGATAAAAAATTAAAGGAGTAATTGCATTTTTTTCATCATAAACTATACCCCAAATTACATTTTACACCATAAACTTTTAGAATGCATGGTTAACATCCTAAACTATAACTCGTGTTATATTTTGCACTCCGCCATCAATTCTACCATTATCTTGGACAGATAACCAAAGCTTAAGGGTGTAAAGTGTAATTGAGAGTATAATTTAGACTTTATAGTGATAAAATATAATTTCTCCTTTGTTTTGAAGAGATTACGAAGAGAGCCAGTTGGGTCCTTTTACGTGGTGTGTCGTCCAAAATAACGGCAGTGTGCAAAGTGTAGCACATGTTATAGTTTAGGGTGTTAATCGTGCATTTTGAAAAATTAAAATGTAAGATGTATTTGAGGTATAGTTTAGGGTGGTCAAGTGTAATTTTTTAAAAATTAAAAATCCTGAGAGAGAGAGAGAGAGAGAGAGAGAGAGAGAGAGAGAGAGAGAGAGAGAGAGAGAGAGAGAGAGAGCCTAACGTTTAAGAGCAATGTCTTAAATTCTTAATAATGTTGTTCTTGAATATTGGCATGCATTTAACTGATTCTGTAGTATGAGTATACGTTAGCAATTGTTGTGATGAGTGGTAGGACTTTATAATGCTTTCAACATTGGATTGATATAAACATTTTTCGCAATTAATCTATGTAGTCTTTCTTTTGATTGTGAAATTAGATTCTTTACAAAAAGAAAATTCATCTTTTTCTACAGTCTAATAGTTTAAGACTTGTTGAGTAAGGTCCGACTAGTAATGTAAATGGACAATTGATTTTTTGTTTTCATTTTTATTTCTTGGTTGTCCAATCTTATTAATTCGATTGGAATTATAAGTGGTGAAAGGTGTTTAATGACTCGATTGAGCCGGCAAAGAATGATGACATCATAAACTAGGTTGATTTTCCTTCTCAATTTTATTTTCATTCTTATCAACAGTTTCATGGACAACAACTCATAATTTGATATGGAATTTCTTCTTATCCAATAATCTGATATGTAACTTCTTATCTAATAAAAATGTATTTGAATACATGCAACTTTCACAAAGAAAGATAATTATTACTTATCCAATAACAATATGTAGCAACATCTATAAGGTTTTTTAGTTGTCTTTACCTCTTATTTAAAATAAATAATTTGCTTATTAATAGAGAATATTATTTAATGGCAGCATGCCAAAGTTCAGAATATAATAAAGGATTATAAAAGTTCTATGACAATATCCTTATTTTTGTTGTAATTGAAAAAAAAAAAGCATGGTTTGAGTCTTGAAATAAGTAGCATGTTTTTATAAATACATTTCTCAATAATATATTTCATTCACTCAGAATCTAAAAGGTAGAAACGTGGTGAAGTCATCTTAATAAATAGATGGCATGATAAGCTAAGATGTATTTCATCTGGTACCATTCTCATTTTTTTGTTTTGTCAATGACCTGTCTTTTTTATGAGTCATGAAATTTTACACTCAGACATTACATGAAATTAAAAAAAATGGTACTATTTATTATCCCAAACCGATAATAGATATTTACGTGATGTGTCACTGTAAATAAATATAATTTCATGCATATATATGACCAAATTAATAAGGGTTTGCTAAGATTTTTTTTTTCCTTTGTGATATTTGCAAAGTCTTTCTTTTAGACTATTCGTTTGGACTTTGGATAATGTTTAACTAATTGTTAAGTGTTGATCCTATAAAAAAAAAAAAAAAATTGTAAAAGTGTTGAACTTGTTAATATCTATCAATTAGATGATGATGTACCTAGGATAGGAAAATGCACAACACAATGTTGTCAAAATAAAACAAAAATGCATCCTTAGACTCTTGGGGGCAAAATTGGAAAATGAAGAATGAGAGAGAGAGAGGTTGAAAAGGTTAAGAAATAGTAGCGTGTGAATCAAGTAGCATATATAATAAAGATAAAGACTAAAGAGGCTGTGGAAATTTCCTTCCTTTGTACAGTTGTTTGTTAATAGCGAAATTAGAGGGGAATTAAAATGGATAGTAATGAATAGAGATACCGATAAGCACGGGTTTTATTAAAACACCAATCGCCTTTTATAGAAGAGAATACAATTCCGACTCCTTATTTTTCTCCTTCAATTTCAATCCCAACGCTATATGGCTATATACTACTACTATAACCTAACAAAATAAACCTTCAGAAAAAATATATATATAATTAAGTTTTTTTTTTCTTCAGAAAATCAAGGGTATTTAATGCGTATATTTGCAGATGGAGATTCTAGGTACTTGCCGTAGTTCTCAAGTAAAATAAAAATAAAAATAAAAGGTAAAATAAATGTTTTTTTTTTTTTTTTCATAATTTTCACAATCACTTTTTATGGTTTATTACCCATCACAAAAAGTTCTGTCATAGACCTATTGAAAAAAATAAAGAAACTCTTTTCTTAACAAAATTTCTTTTATGCACTAATCATATATAACTAAATATTTGATAATAAAAAATGAAGAAAAATATATTCTCCATACATATTGAAAAAAGAAATAAGGAGTAAGGAGGTAGGAGCTAAGTAATAGGAGAAAGTGGCAGCAGTAGTAGGAGAGTGAAGGGGTGGTGGAGGTGCGAATAAGTGTGACTCATAATAATAATAATAATAGTCATACAAAGAGGCAAAAGTCGAGAGAGGGTTTTGGTTTGGGGGTATATAGGAAGGAAGGAAGGAGTATTTATTTATGGGAGGTGGGGGTGATTCTGAAAGAACGGAATAAGAGGCAAAGCGACGAGGAACGTGCTGCTGAGTCTGCTGATATTCACTCACACTAACACTCACACTCACACTCACAATACAAAACAATACTGTCTCTCACTCTTTTTTTCCAACTTCAATACTTTTACCCAAACCCTTCCCTTCCCTTCTCGTCTTTCTCTCTTCTTCTTCTTCTTCTTCTTCTTTCTGTGTTTTCTCTCCTCTTTTCTTTTCTTTTTTTTGATAATTCCCCTACCAATACCAAATTGATATTTTGAGCTGAATTTCTTATTTTTCTGATTTGTGAGCTCGATTTCCTTAGGTGGGTCCTCGGATCCTTCTAGGAAAAACAAAACCCTTTAACCCAAAAAAAAAAAAAAAAAAAAAAAAAAGGAAGTCGGTTTTCTTTTGGGGGGTTACTTAAGCTATCCCAGTCCTTCTTCATCTGAATTGTTTATGTTATTCTACTTCTTCTTGGAGTCGTACCCTGAGAGTACCCTTTTTTCAATAGTCTCTCCCCTTTTTTTATTTTTTTTTTTGTTATCACACAATCACCATCACTATCCCAACACCACTCAGAGAGAGAGAGAGAGAGAGAAAGAGAAAGCTCAGCTGGGTCTTGTGCATATCATTCTTTTGTTGAGCTAATGGATGATAATCAAGAAAGTCAGATTCACAGTGATGATCTGGAGAAAGACGACGTGGGCACAGCAAGGGTTTTGAAGGAGGAGGAGGAGGAGGTTGAGAAGAACGATAATAAGGTTTCGGCTGAGAAAAACGGGAGGCTTTGCTTCAAGCTCCTCAAGCTCAAGCATCCAAATACTGAGTCTTTTTTACAACAACATCCTGCTCCAAAAGAAGAGTTGTTGGTGTCGTCTCCGTCTCCTACTACTCGCATCTGCAATATTTGTAACAGAGGCTTTGGCTCTGGTAAAGCCCTTGGTGGTCACATGAGAATGCATGTTCAAGCCAGAAACAAAGAGCTCCTTGAAAAGTTGAATAATGCAACCACCACTAATACTAATACTACTCGTGATATTATTGCCAAGACCCAAGAAAGCTTTTCTATTACGGAAGAAGGTGAACCCACTTGCTACGTTTGTAAGAAGACCTTCTTGTCCATGAAGTCCTTGTTTGGCCACATGAGATCTCACCCTGAAAGGGATTGGAGGGGAATTCAACCACCAACTACTCCAACTGACCACAAATATTACAACAATTGCAGCTCCTCATCTACACTCTCTGATGAAAAGCTTGATACTTTCCCTGCAATCACTGCAACGTCGGAGGTTTTTGTCGATTTATCAGAGTCTTTATCGAGTTGGAGGGTGACCGGTAAGAGAGGCCGGAAAAGCACTGATTCAGCTAATGGTTCTGGTCTTCCGCTTGATATAGATCATGCGGATGCTGTGTTTGGTCTTATGACGCTGGCTTATGTTGATCCTAGGCAAGCATCTAATATGTCCTGCAATTCAATGATGGACGCAAGGAAGAAGCTAAGGATTGATGAAGGTCGAAGCAGCAGCCGTGAAGTTCTACCCAATACGATTGAGGCCAAAGGGAAAGGAAAGCCGCCTGTGGTAGAAGAAACTGCTCTAGAGGTACCACTGAATTATATGAAATGGAATTTATTTGGGTATGAAGAAGAATCGCCTAAAGAATACTATAGACACAACTCTAATGACAGTAGTGAGCTTGATTCTGCTGATAAAACTGTGGGGGAGACGATGATGATGAGCAATAAGAGGAAAACAAGGAAGGTTAAATTAGTAGAGTTGGAAGCACTTGGTGGTGATCAAAGTCATCATAAACAAGTTGATTCTGTGACACCCAATCGATACATATGCAGTCTTTGTAATAGATCATTCCCAACCCACCAAGCTTTGGGTGGTCATAGGTCCAGCCACAACAAAGTGATGAAGTACATACAACAACAGACTTTGGATGAATCTGTGTCAGCAGATGACTCAACTGCTGAGAATTATGGACATTATGCCAACCCCACTACTACTACTCAAATGGATGAAGAAGCTGTACTAGGACCAACCACACACCAATGCAAGATTTGTGACAGAACCTTCCCAACTGGTCAGGCGCTAGGGGGTCACAAGAGGTGTCATTGGAATGGCACTGTGGAAATGCAATCCAGTCAAGTCACATCCCCGGAAGGAGAAGCCAAAGCTCAATCCAGTCAAGCAACATCTCCAGGAGAAGCTAGTCAGACTGGTAGAAGGAATTTGGAATTTGATCTCAATGAGCTACCAGCTATGGAGGTTGAAGAAGGTATCGTTGAGTCAATCTATATGGCTGCAGCCTGAACATGCAACAGCAGCAGCTTCTGGTTATGATTCTTCCTCTAACAATTCATTTAGCTAGTCAAAACAATTTCAGTCAATGATCATTTTAGGAACCTAGTTGCAGATATGGGTCAGAAGCTCAATTTTTTGGCTTTCTGGTAGTTCTGTTAATTTTTTTAGTCCGTTTCTTGTTAGGCTCTAGTTAACTTTCATTAATCAAAACAGTTGCAGAGGAACCCTCTTGGTTCTTTCATGTTTTCTCTAGTGGGGTCTTTAAGAGCTTGTCATTTTGTGCTTATTTTCTTCGTGTAAAAGCAGGCTTGCTCATAGGAAGGATCCAAAAGTGCTTTGTGTCTTTCTTTCTGATGGTGAAAATGTAAAGAATATGCATGACATTAGTTAACTTGGTTATTTTTGGTTATTTCTCTCCAATTTTTTACTCATTATTATTCATCTCTTGGTATTCAACTATTCATCACTTTGTTCTATTTAATTCTTTGATTATCAATTGGCTCGAATGCTAGCTTGAATATGGATTTTTGAGTGCCAAAAGGCATTCTAACTTCTATAGAAATTTGTCTTCTAAAATATATTTGCGTGTTACTGTGATGACTTGTTTATTGGAAGATGTGAGGCCAAGAAAATAGCACTAAAAGTAGTGGAGGTCCAGAACAGAAAGCGCCATTTTGCTGGATTGAGAAAAAGAAACAAGTTTAAAAAGTCAAGAGACTTCTCTACCCCAAGAGAAACCTCACCCTGTGACTTAACTTGCAAGAATAAACACCTTTTTCTTTATGAATTTCATCTTATATGAGAAAAACATGGGAGTTTCTCAAAGCAACTTGTTTGGGAGTTTGGAACTTTTGCGTCTTCATCTTCCACAAAGACCACTTGTGGGGTCATTTGAAAGGGTCCTGCTAGACTGATAAAGATGTATAGGATCGTCTTATTTGTTATGATACTTAAGAAACTATGGCCTACTCTAAATAATTACTTAGAAAAACACAACTGCTTAATTAAGTATATCCTTATCACCCTTTAGCATTTAGGTTCCTCTTCACCTCAAGCTAGCTTGGCCTCTCTCTGCTCAATTCTGTCATTTATGACTGGGTCAGCAAATCAATAACATAGAGATCAGTACTGGGGTCACAAGGCGGCTAGATTCAGATTCAATGATTAAGTTCCCAAAGTGAGTGGTCTATTGACTTGTATACACCGAAATCATCAATTGAATGGTAGGAGACTAGGAGTAATACTAATTGTTATATGACTAAATACATATGTACATACATACATAAAAATGTAATGTCGTATTAAGATCCTTTTTTCATTTGTTTTTTTTAACAACAGAGATCATTTTGAGAGGAAGAATTAGTTTTTTATAATTAGTTATTAAGATATTTTTTTTCTTTTGTTTTTTAAAAATAGAGATATACATGGGATTAATTTTTTGGGTACATTGTATCACATCATATACTATATAATGAAAGTTAAGTTTAGAAACTCTAATTGCATTGCATCAAGTGGATATCATATTTAATTGTCAAATGATTGCACCATATATTAGAGATGAAACACAATCTAAATTCAAATTAATTTCTAATTATTATCTAATTTTGCACCATGTGCCCTTTAAAAAAAATTTGATGCCAATTAACCTCATTCATAATACTCAAAGCAAAAGGCAGGACAACATCAAACACCAATACCCTTCTTTTTGCATTAAAAAAATGGTGGAGTTAACGAGCAGAGGAGATACTACAAGACAAAGAATAGCAAAGACACCATGTACATCTAAACCCTTCTTTTCTTTTTGCATATATTATCATTTTTTTTCTTTGCACAGAGGGACAAACACCTCATGTCTCACAATTCACACGCAATAAAAATGCTCAAAGATCCACACACGTCACAAAAAATTACAATTAATTTTTATCACTTATTCTAATTTGTTTTTAGGTGTTTTGTTTAATGCAATTCTGTGATTTCTTTTTTAGGAATTAAAAGATTATTTTTCAAAATATATTTCTCTTGGAATTGGAGGACTTGGGAAGATATTTCAATTTGTTTTTCTTTTGATAACAAGAAACAGTGTAACATTTTTGTGACACCAACAAGACTTGGAAATTCAAAGGAGACTGACAACCACAAGGATGACAAGTCTTTAAATATTTACAATGAATTGAACCCTCCTCATTTACTATTACTGTGTTTATAGATATGTAAATAACATGTGTGGGAAAAATAAATAGGTAAACTAATATTATATGAGGTAGTGCATAGTCTCAACTTATAGAAGAAAATGATAGCTCACCTGTTTTCTTGATACATTCTCGTGATCAAGTGAGCACTTTCTATACAATCATTTTGACTTTGTTATGTACATTACCACCTCTCTCACGCCATATTCTTAACTCCCGGATAGTACTGTGCTTCATGCTCATTCAAGTTTTTGTCTTCATGGCTTCATGCCTTTATGGGCTTTGTACCTAATAGAAAATCCTTCTTGATTATTTATTTAATGCAAAAATTCTGCTTCATGTTCATGAAATTCATTTTATGTACAGTGTGATATTAATGTAATATTGCAGGAGGTACATTTTTTTTTTTTTTACATCGTATCATTGAAGCTTGATCTTCTTGGGGCTGATTCAATTCTTTTGAAAAGCAATGAGTACAGTTTCCATGTGCACATTACATATTCGAAACAATTTATATTATTTCACATTTAACAAAACTGAATTATTAATATTTATAAAAAAAACAATATATAAAAAATAAAAAGCTGAGGAAATGAAAAAGACATGCTGCCTGGAAAGTCAAGTGTGCCGTATTGTTAAGTCATATATCATTTGCACAATTAATTGGCATCACCATAAAATGTAAAGCACGATCAAATTGTATTTATTATTTCCATTAATTATATATAATTCTTGAATTAGGGTAGAAGGCAAAACAAAAGCATTGATCCCTCTCATGAAATTATCTACTCTTGTATACTTTTCCATCTATCACTTATCTTCTGACATGTAATACATTAACCTTTACACACCTAATGAAAAAAATTGGTGTATTGGAGATGTCAATAATTTGGCTATGCCTTAAACTACAATTAAGAAGATCATAACAAAAATTGGACATGTCATATATATTATGGCTTTCAAATAATTAAATTTGAATATATGATCATTTGGTAACACGGATACATGTGATTGTTTATACTCCAATATGGTAAAAGTAATTTCATATTTTCTTTCAATGAATTCCCCTTTTACCAAAAAAAGAAAAGAAAGTAATTTCATATATACACACTCAAACAGCTATTTCTCTTTAAACTAAAATATAGTATTACTATTTCCAGATGTATACACTAATTAAACTATCACGAATTCATGACGAATCACAAGTTCCCTCTGACATGGAATCAAATTCCTTAACCTATATCCAAAAAAAAAACCTTAACCTTTAATAATAAGTAAATGGTTA
This sequence comes from Quercus robur, assembly GCF_932294415.1. Classification (NCBI taxonomy): domain Eukaryota; kingdom Viridiplantae; phylum Streptophyta; class Magnoliopsida; order Fagales; family Fagaceae; genus Quercus; species Quercus robur. Next base: position 518,623 of record NC_065541.1, on the reverse strand, counting down.
ATTAGAAGGTGGCAGTCATGGCTGAGATTGTGACATGAGATAACCAAACGTAATATGACAAACTCTTATTTCTATACAGAGATTTGTCCAAATTTTGTATTTTATGTGCCATTTGGACTTGTTAAGGTTTTTTTTTTTTTTTTTTCCTCATTTGATTTGGCTTAAGAGTCTAATTAAACTGATAGTCTGAAACATGTGTGATGTTTATTTGGATTTTCTGAAATTTCATGGCTTGATTTTTTACTTTCTTATCATGGTTCTCTAATAAATAACCACTAGGTTGTAATATGTATTTGCACATAAACACATTCAATTGTAGTGACAATGATGATGTGTTATGTTAAATATTAGCATTGATACACCATGTTGAATATGCTAGTATAGATGCGGAAGCGAAAACATAAAGTATAAAACACAATAACACACGAGAGTTACGTGGTTCAGCCTAACGGCCTACATCCACGGAGGAAACCTTAAAGGGCTACATCAATAATATATTATAGTGTAATACAAATTCTGTGTTACAATGAATTATAACATGTGTATATATAGTAGACTAAATCCTAGACTAATAGAATTCTAGTACAAGTAGGAGACTTGGCTTGCACACAAAGTAGAATTAGGGTTGGGCTTATGCTAATGGGCTAATATATTTCTAACACCTCCTCTCAAACTCAAGATGGAAGTTTAGAAGATCCTTTGAATGCAATTTGGCTCTGTGACGGGAGTTTGAGGAAGGCAATGGTCTTGCAATGTTGATGCGACTTCTAACGGCGGCTTGACTATATCAGAGAGTTTTGACGGCAGTAGTAGGAAGCCAAAGAAGATGAACGCAGCGAAAAAAAACACTGAGGAAGACAAAGATTGCTCTTAAATATACCGTAAGGACAGAAAATCATAGCCACAAGAAAGAATTGAAGTTCATACAATAAGACTTACAAGCCCCCACGCTTGACTTCTTATTGCTACCAACCAATAGAACTTACTGACACGACCACGTGCAAGCTCCGAATCCACGGACTCCTTCTTTCTTTGGCCTTTGCAAAACACAAACACCCCCGTTTGTGACTTTGAGATCCCACTCAAAGGTTTAGCAACACAAATTCTCCTGTTTGTGACTCCAAGACCACCCTTGAAGGTTTAGATCATCAACACCTTTGATGACTAGAGAAGACAGCAACTTCTACAATACTGGATCTTCTAACACTTTTAATTGAGATATTTAAGATTCAAAATTTGCCACCTACCATTATAAATTATAATGGCAAAACGGGCGGGTCGGGTCGGGTCAATCGGGTCACGAGTCAAAAACGGGTCATTTTAAGCGGGTTGAAAACGGGTTCAGGTCAATCGGGTTGCGAGTCGGGTCGGGTTGACCCGTATTTTTCACATGAAATTTTTTATTTTATTTTATTTTTATAAAGAAAACAATATGTATTTGCCATTTGTATAGTTATGTAACATATTACTTGATGTAAAATGCATTATTTTGAATTCACTACTTATATCAAGAATAAACTCAGTTAAACTTATTAATAGTTATTCAATAATTTTAAAATTATACAAATCCTAACATTGCTATCTAAAACAAAACAACACAAAGATAAGTAAAACAAATATACAAGTTTTATTTTTACACAATATCAACATTCCAAAAAAAAAAAAAAAATTACAAATGACTTATTGGATAAGTCATTTGATAAATAATAAAAACATATAAGAAAGTTACAATTTTAAAAATTAATTTTATAATCTATTATCAATTGTGGTTGACACTCTATTTCAATTTGAGATATACATTAAAGTTTGATTGCTTACTTATTTATACCTAATCTCTTTTATGAAGATCATATCATTGTTAAGCAGCACACACTCTAGGAAATATCATAATTTATTTTGAAAAGCCGTTTATTTTGAACATAAATTGTTAAAAAATAGATCTAAGCATTCATAATTTATGCTAATTTGATATTTTGGCTTTACTACTTTCACACTTGTGAATGTGTCTCACACATATCTACAATTTTAAATTTGTTTTTAACTTTACTGTAATTAGATTATCTTGGCATGTATTTTACTATTTGATATCTAAAAATCTTTACTCATTACAGAATGCTCAACTATTTATTTTTCAATTAATTTGCATGCAGTTATGTAAATGTATCAATTGTTTCCTTAAAACTCACAATAAACAATTAAACCAATATTGTCTTAATTTCACTATTTTTTTTACCCAAAAAAAAAAGTTTTAAAAAAATGGTTCGGGTCGGGTTGCGGGTCGGGTCGGGTTGACCCGCAAAAAAACACAGGTCGGGTCACAGGTCAACCTGTTTTTGCTTCGGGTCAAAAAAATCGGGTTCAGATCAGGTTTTTTCGGGTCGGGTCGTGTCAGAAAATTCTGACCCGTTTTGCCATGCCTAATTATAATTTATAACTATCAAATTTATAAAACTCTTTCGTATCATTACAAGGTGTGAGCATAGATAATAATAATAAGGGAAAAACCAATTTCACACGGTTTATGTGCAATACACACTGCCCTAATAATATAACAAAGACTCCACGTACAATTTGTGTGTGTTGTGTGTCCATTGAGATTTGAGATATTGACGTGTTGGGCAGGCAGAGGTAATGGGGAAATGGTCAATCCCAACGACCATGTCAGTTGCAAATCTTTCAGTTGGTGGGCTTAGTGATGCAACATTGGGGGCCCACCTTTGGGTCTTCATTCTTTTATGTGGTTGACTCTCAGGAATCGGGAGCATCTTGATCAATATTTCGATATTTCTAATAGAATAGTATTGGGCCTTAGACCAAACCAAAATTTAAAGATTCAGATCCCATTACTTCTCAGACTTAGAATATAATATAGGCTAATGATGGGACTTTTCATTTGTAAACCCCACCCCCCACCCCTCCCTCCAAAAAAAAAAAAAAAAAAAAATCATTTCAAGTTGAGAATTTTTTTTTAATGAGAAAAAAAAAAGCATGTATTAAGAACTAAGAAGTAAGGCTTACAGTAAGCGTACAAGAAAAAACATAGCTTGTGAAAAGTGAAAACCCAGAAATATAATACACTTAAAACGGGTAGAAGCATTTGCAATCCTAATCAAACTCTAAAATGCTTCTTTGTTTTTGTCTAGGAATATTAAGTGTTTCTTAACAAATAAAATATCATCAATGATGATGGGTCTTAGCTTTTTGCTAGAATACTGACTATATATCCTTTTTAATAGCATCTAATGCATATCTTTGAATCACCTTCAACAAACAATCAATCTGCTCAAATAATAATAACAACTTTTGACTATAGCTCTGCAGGGTTGAATTTTGGAATGATTTCTACTAGTCCCAAGACAACTTACCCTTGCCACTCTCTTTAAAGTTACTTAAAACTATTAACCCATTTGCATTGCTGTTTAGGTGAGTCATTTTTGCTATCATTCTGCATGATTGACATATAAGGTTTTTACAAGTAAAGAGTTCCTAAAAACTTGATTATTTCTTGGTTTTGGTTTAAAAACTTCAGATCCAAGGAATCCAGTAATCTTCCAAAACATCAATCTCATATTCTGTCCCCAAAAAAAGAAAAAAAAGCAACCTTATTAGTTATTACTCCCAGATTTGCGCCACGAATGACGAATGATTATTAGATTCATCAGGAGAATAGTTGAAATGGTCTTCCCAACTAATAAAATGATGCTACTTATGCAAATGTGTGAATCAGCTTCCTATTCAGCACAATAAATAAAAAATAAAAAATCATTAAATGATATCACATTTGCATAAATAACAACATTTTATTGATTAGGAGGACCACTTTAGCAATCTTCTAATGGACTTAATAATTTGTCCATGGGTGGAGCTTCCATGGCTTGACATGTGATTAAATATTGTATTTGTTGATAATGATTTGGATAATTGATTATAACTTGCATATCTCACTAGTTTGAGAAAAATATAATGTAATAATATTTTATTTTGTAAAAACTTGGATACAATTTCATGACATCTTTTTATTTTATTTTTTTTTTATATTTCATCGTACATACTTGGTGCGATGGTTACTTTGAGTGTGAGAGGCAAAGACCGAAGCTCAAGTCTCTAGAGAAAATTTTAAACATATATACACATATTAGGATCGATTAGAATTTCTAATTTTTTTAAAAAAAAAAAATTAATTTTAGTAAATTATGGCAGGACCTTGAAAATAAAAATAAAAAGGGTAAATTGCACAAACACACCTGAGGTTTGGATTAATACCGATCAAGTCTATAACTTTTAAAATTTGTCCATCCCAATCCATAAACTTAGACGGCGTTGCAAGCCGTTAGTTCCTTTTTACTTTTCTTCTCTATCTCACCTTTCATCTCTAATTTCTATTTTCTTTCTTTCTTCTTCACGGTGCCGTGGCGCTCGGTGTGGGTATCCTTATTTCTCCTTTCCCTTCGTGGTGGGTGGGTTCACTTTGCAGATTTCTCTTCTCTCTTCGCCTTTGCAGTGATGCTGTAGCCATGGGTTCGCCGTGGTTTGTGGGTTTCAGTTAGGATCGGTGTTAGAGGATTTCGGTTTTGTTGTCCATCGGCTTTGGAGGTTTATGGGTTTTGGTTTGAATTACTAATTCTGGGTTTTGGTTTGAATCACTGATTCTGGGTTTATTGGTGATTTGCGGATGGTTACAAATTTCTGGGTTTGTGTACTGATGCCGATGCTGTTGTGCTAAGTATGCATGTTGTTGCTGTTGAGGCATAGACTAAATTTCATGATGAATATACGTTGCTTTCAAAGGAGCTTCTCTGCTGCTTCTCTGGCCCCAGTACAGCTTCCATCTCCAATGTATGACACACTTTATGCCCTTTACTTTTATACACTATGTACCATTTCGTTAACTCCGCCTTGTCTCTCTGCTTACTGTTGAATATTTTGTTCACAACCAGTCCCAAGCCCGGAAAAAAGAGTAGGATTGATGTCCAATGTAAAAAATTTAGTTACTCTATTATGAATGGATCCACTACAGATACACATTGGGCCTTCCCTACTATGTGGAAAAGAATGCAACTAGTCTGTTGAAGGTCCATTGCCGACCCCAGAATTTTGGGACTAAGTCTCGGTTGTTTTGTACCATTTCATTATTGGGGATACATTTGAACATAGGCTTTATCAGTATTCTATGAGGCTTGATTGACTCTGTTATGCATATGTTCTATTGTTTGGATATGTCTTTCTAAAGTTTATTATCTACACCAATAATGTGAAAACATTTTTTTGTTTATTTTTTTGGGTTTCTAGGGAGACCCATTTATGGTATATATTACCTAATGAAGTGAAGAATGCAAGCCTTCTTAATCAATATTTGGAAATTCTATCACCATGTGAGAAAGAAAATGTTTTCCGTATGCGTGGAGATCAGCTCCAAAGACGAGCCCTGCTTGCCCGTGCATTGGTTCGCACTACCATTGCAAGATGTAGGTCCTTTTTTGCTTAACACTTTTATCATTCGTTCTTCTTGTTAAATTTCATTTAATAATTCTTACATTTAGGTTGTCGCCATTGAGGTCAAATATGGTGAAGTGTTTCTTACATGTAAATTGTAGAGTCCACGGTTTTGTTGTATTTGTTGTGGTACACAACAAATTGTTTATTTCAACATTGGTCTAGATTAGTTGTACTGACAGCCAAATTTTTTAGTCTGAATGTGGCACAAAGTGGATGGCAACCTAGGCTTTGCTTTATAAAGATTTTGAGCCATATACATGTATGTACAAAGCTTTTTTAGTTATTTAAATGCTATCCACGTCCTTTTGTTTAATTACTTGACTATCTACTCTTTTGACATAAGAAGCATTCTTGTTTCCAATTTTGTAGAATATGTTGCATAGAGATTGGTGTATATTTAAACAAATTTGTTTGTTACTAGATCATACAAATAGTCAAGTTGAACCAAGATCCTTGAAGTTTAACAAGAATATATATGGGAAGCCTGAGGTGAGTTTGTTTTCTGACCATTGATGTACAATAAGACTTTGTTCTCTACTTTTTTTTTTGTACCTTCCTTGCTTTTCGTTATTAGCATATCTCTTTAAAGTTCATTTGTTTTCTCATATTTGTTTCTGATAGCATATGTGAATAGGTAGACTGGCAAGATGTTGATGGCTCACACATACCGCCATTGCATTTCAACATTTCACACACTTCTTCTATGATAGCTTGTGGAGTGACTGTGAATTCAGCAGTAAGTTTTCTGTATATTCATGGGCCACTTATAACTTCTGCATGCGTGATCGTTATATTCTGTTCTGATTTTGTTTGATGTATTTATTGAATTATCTATTGTGTTGAAGAAACGGCAAATTTAAGCTGACATGATTTGCTTTTCCTATTGTAGATCGGTATTGATGTGGAAGAGAAGCAACGGAAGTTGAAGAATAATATCTTAGCATTTGCTCGAAGGTACTTTTCTCCTTATGAAGTGGGACTTTTAACTGCCATTTCAGACCCTGAATTTCAGCGTCAGGAGTTTATAAAATTATGGACTCTCAAGGTGAGTTAGGTTGTGTGAATATTGATATGCATCAAGTACCTTCAGTTCATTGTTGTAGATGGGTGAAAATCTAATAAATCCTAATAATTAGTTTCATGGTAGCTTCTGCAGCAAATGCATGGTATGTTATAAAGTTTGGTAGCAGTCAATTTTGTTTACATTGCTAGAAGACCATTCCATCTTCAAGCAGTAATTCTAGTGATATGTCTTTTCATTAAGGAAAAAAAAAACAGTAGATCTTGTAGAAAAATTAATATGTTCTTAACTTGTTAGGAAGTTTTACTCTATTATAGACAGTTCAATGTAGGGCAGCAGAAGTTTCACCTTTAAAGGAACTAGGATTGAGTACCTATTTTCTTTATAAAAATAAAAAGTAGAAACAACACTTGAGTCGTGACACGCTTGAAATATATTTCAAATTTCTTTGGATTTCATAAAGATGCAGGTGGATAAATTCTTCTGGAAATTTTGTCTACTTATCATTGTCATCATTTGTGATCATCATCATCTTCTTCTTCTTCTTCTTTCGCAAGCATATGCCTGTGTTTCATTATGTTGGGCTCAGATATGTTGGCCTGTCCAGCTTGATTACCAGGTTTTCTTTGTATGTGACTAAACTATATGAATTATTCTTTCTATGTATTTAGTTAAAAAATAAAACCAATAGATATCAGGCAAAAGAAAGAAGAGTCTAAAAGATTGTCCTAGAATTTACATGCTTTTTAGGAAATAATGCAAGGCAGTATGGATTTGAACAGTTGGATATACTGGAGTATGCATACACTTCTACATGAACTCAGGAAATCAAAACGATAGGATGATTGAGCTTTGCAGCCAATGAGCACTTGCTCAAAGGGCACCTCCTCATAGGTTAAAGACTGATTGGGTGTGTGTAAAATACCACCAAAAATGAAAAAAAGAATGATTGAGCTTTGAGAGTTGAGTGTAATGTTTCTCTTCATGAAGCTGTTTTATTAATGTTATGGATCACACTTTCAGGAGGCATATGTGAAAGCATTGGGGAGGGGCTTCTCAGCTGCACCTTTTAAAACCTTTACCATTCGATTTAGGACTGCTACAGGTGGACATCTTTCTGAGCATAGAGATTCTGAGGTATCTGACTGAACTTAAGACAAGCTTAATTGAAAGTTTTCAAAGCATTCAAAGATAGTATTCTACTCAATAGGAAATTCAATCTGAACTTTTTTTACATAAGACGTGGTGGTGGCTTTGAGATTGTTTAGGTAGATGTTGGGATATTATTGTAGGATATGTCATTCCTTTCATGCTTATCGATTGAGTGCTTCATACAATTATTAATTTTCTTCTCCCCCGCTTCCCCCCCCCCCCCCTACTCCTACAAACACATACATTTTTAGATATTGGGAAGTAAATTCTCATAAAATGTTATATGAAACAGAAATTGCATAAACATTTTTTCCTCAAAGAAGTTTCTGAAATCTCTTTCGGTTTTTATTATGCTGTCAGGCATTTGATGTAGTTGTTGATTCTTTTGATGATTCCAAGAACCTGACAAGCAATTGGCAATTTGCTCTCATAGAATTGGCTGGTTCTCATTATGCTGCTGTTTGCATTGAAGGGGATAGAACCACTGAAGGTAAGAATCTGAGTTTTTTGAGTAATATAAAATAACTTGCAAGTGTGGGTACATTTTTATATCTTGCTATTTGCAGGCAATGGGACCCGCCCAATGAAATTGACAGTGCGGAGAACCATTCCATTTGTTGAAGATGAATGTGTTTCTGGAACTGATGCTGTGGTAGCAATAGTTGGCTTAACTTAAGAATCATAAATGATTAATGGTTTTCATTGTGAACTCAGCTCTCCGACCTCTCCAAATTGTGTTTTTCAAGCAATTGGAGAGTATAACTTAACAGTATTATTATTTACTATCAGCAATGCACCTCTGCTTTGCCTGTAGAATGGATATCAGATTTTGCAAAAAAAAATTGTCTGTTGTATATTCATTTTAAATTTAAAGACCAATTCCTTGCATCAACTCTGAAATTTTTGTCTATGCAGAAATAAAATATTTTTATGTTGGTACCTTTTAATTATCAGTTATCCATGCCTATTAACTACTTTAATTGAAAAAAAAAAAAAAAAAGGATTGCAGCATGAGCTGTCTTCTCTATATGCCATCGTAGTTAACCATTGTAGTAGGCCTTTTTGTGGTTAAAGTGGGCTGGACTGCGTCCTGCAGTATTGGGCCGAATGTTCTGAGTAAGGGAGTTGAGACCGGTCCAACTGTAACTCAACTTGGTCTGACTTGTGCACAAACTATGCCCCGTCTGCCGGGAGCACGCTTACGGCGAGCGGAACTGTTTCAAATGAATTGTGACAGGCAGACATGATAATAATAATAAAATCAAATATTTTGAGATCTTTATTAAGGCGAACAGATAAACCTTTCTTAAGAATAAAAGATAATCACAGTCTTAGCAACAATCATTTTATAAGAAAAGTAAAGGAGATCTAGTGGGTAGTCTGTGAGTTAATTAAGAGAGTAAATAAATTAGATCAAGTCTGATCTACAGGACCAGAACCAGAGAGGGAAGAACACCTCTTCTCAAAGTGAATAATCTCTTAAGTTGATCCTGCCGTAGAAATTAATCATTTTGAGGGAAGTGGACCTGAATGGTTGATACCCAAGAACACCTTTCATTTCCGACAGAGAGCAAGATTTTGAGAGGGAGAGAGGGAATCAATCTATTGGTGCATGCCTGCAGTTCTAACTCTCTATCTTTTCTTCTCCATCTTCTCTAATACTCCTCTTCTACTTTTTTTATCTTTTTTTTCTTTCTTAATCATTGTTTCTATTTCCTGACTTTCAAGTTTTCAATACCGTGGTGCTTACTGTTGTTGTTGTGTCGTCGTTCCTGTACACGGCAAGGGCCTCTTTATAGTGCTTGCCGTGACCGGATTTTAGTATTCTAGCCTTTAACCACCTTTGTTTAGTCTGGGTGTACCTGTCGACCACCACTGGTTCAACTGTGTGTCACTCCTCATCGCCAGACAAAAGAAATCTATTTTGTTTGTTTCTCCTTATCCCTCATAGCATGCACCTAGTGGTTCCAGTTCAGTTATACCTGTTTGGGTGGTATGTCATCCCAACAAGACACTTCCCCCAAAAGAGCCTTAGCAGGAACCTCAAAAATAGGTTTTCCCCTCTCCCCACCACCAAACTATGCCCTCTTACCTCTGACCCATGACCTCACCATGTCCTGTATTGGCTGGGTACAGACTGGTGAGGTTTGAGCCTTGCGCATGCCTCTCTTCCATGTATGTCCAAAATCTGTCTGCTGCTCATGTGTCTGCCGTGGTTGATTTACATAGTCTGACGTTCGTTCTTGACCATTTTCTGGTTTCTCTTTCCTTTATGGCTTGTCCTTTCCTTGGCTGGGCCTTGCTTGATGGTCGGCTTTGCTTTTTCTTCAGCCCACTCTTCTTCCTACTACTATCTCCTGCCATACCACTTTATCATTCATGCTACGAAGTTGTTTTGTTTCAATCTGACTAGGCCTCTTTGGGCATGCCTTTTATTCTTCCCTTAATGGCCCAACAAGACTATTAGTTCTTGTGTTACATTACTAGCAGGCTCCTGTGTCCCATTTGTTTTCCCTTGGGTGTCCCGGGTCCGTTTGCTTTCCTTCGGCTTCCTCGACCCTTTTCTTAACTTTGCATTACCATGGGCTTTTACTGAATTCTTTGAGCTTCCCCGGCCCGATTACATTATTCCTCATCCTTAGGGTTCATGGGCTTGCCATCAACCCCTTACTTTCTTTTGTTTTCATTACTTTGGGCCTGCTGCGGCCCATTCTCACTTTTCCACATCATATAATGCCCATGGTTTGCTTTTTCTCTTTTTCTGAGCTCCTTTAAGCTCATTTACCTTTTCAAGACCCATTTGTTTATCTCATGGGCATATGATCCATCATTCCTGTAGCTTGGGCTTAATGGGTTTTCTATTCGTTTTCCAACTCCTTTCTGTCTGTGTTGCTGGGCTTCTCCCTTCTTCTTGGGCTTCCGAAATGGCCATCAACATTTAGCCGACTAAGAACGCTTCATATGTGAATAAAAACTCCTCTGCCTTTCCTGTCTTTCCATCTTCTTTTCTTTTGCGAGCTTTTTGAATAGTGGTCCCTACCTTACACACACATATATATTCATATATATATATATATATATATTCCTGCCGCAAACAGTGTTGTCTCTTCGGATTTCCCAACTTGGCAATTATTTTGAAACACAGCAGTCGTTTCATTAATTTCACCCTCTTTCTGATGGCTGACCCGTCGCATCCTTTCGTGTCGGCATTAATGACCTGGGTATTTAAGAAGAAGTCCTTTTGTAATCCAAACACAAACTCCTTCCTTCTTTCTAGAACTCCTTTTCCGTTTTCCCTTTCTTCTCCGTTTCCTCTTCCTCAAACACCTCACTCATATTTTTCGACCAAATTTCTTCACAATGACGCCGGTGAAGAGCCAAAGCTCCTCCCATAGTAAAGGAAAGGAAGTTATCTCCGATCCTCTTGCCGCACATGGTGTAGATAAGGAGACGGTATACTCAGAGTCGGACCACTTTGACGAGGGAGAAACGGAGCGTGATCCAGAAAGCGAGTACGCTCCACTCATTGATCCCTGGTACGACGTTCATCCCCATTTCCCAAAGATTTCCGGCGATTATGTGCCGTCGCCATCGGGCCGTGTGTGGCTCTCTCTTTGCCAGCGAAGTACGGACATCTCCTAGGCTCCGTTGGCCTCTTCGATCCCCGATCTAATCATTCGCCAGGGTACATTTCTCCCTGTGCCCATCCATTTTGAGTTCGAGTCCGGTATCGCCTTGGGTTGGAGAGAGTGGGTGGACAGTGAGTTATCTGACACTGGCTTCAAAGGGTTGCTACAACGGGCTGGTGTTTTGAAAGCCATAGTTTCATCTTACTGCTTGTCCAACTTCCGGGACCTCTTCAACCTTCGTCACTTGGTCCACCGGTGGTGTACCACCACCCATACCTTTTTCTTTTCCTGCGGTGAGGTCACCGTGACCCTAGAAGATGTGGCCAACCAATTACTCCTGCCTATCCTTGGAGACGTTGATCCTACCACCTTAGAGCTTTCCCCGGAAGAAGAGGCCGTGAAAGCTGAGTTGAAGAGAAAGATGAGCGAGAACGCCAAGCTGTCTTACTGGGTTAGTTTTTCTTCCAAATTTTCTAAGTCTGCCCGCTGTGCGACTTTTGTTGCATTTTGGCTTTACAAGTTTGTTTTTGGGTCTCACCCTCATTACGCCGTGAAACCTTTATATTTCTGCTTGGCCATTAAGATTTCTGCTGGGGTTAGTCTGCTGTTGGCCCCTATGTTCTTGCAACGCTTGCTGTACGAGCATTGTGCTAAGCATTTGTCAAAGTGTAGGCCCTCTCATTTTGCCAGAGACAAGTACCAATCGTATCCGTAGGCCATTACTGATTTTTGTGGCAGATTTGCATCAAACTTTCCATTGGCCTTTCACTGGGTTGGTCTGAAACCGATTGGTCATTCTGCTGTTGAATCCTTTGATCAAGGTGTAGGATTTTCTTAGAGAGCTTATAGGAAATTGGGTGCTGGTTATACATGTGTGGATTCTGCCATGGATTTGTTTGTTGATACCGCCGGGACTACCACTCCCTTGATCGGTTTTGATGAGACCAAAATCATTTACTTGGCGGCCACCAATGCTGGGTGGCCGCCTTATTTGGCCGACGAAGGGATTAGATTTGTTCATTATCTTGCCAACCGAGTGAAAAGGCAGTTCGGATTAGATTAGGACATCCCTGATGACCTTTCTTTTCTTATGAAGTCCCCCACCTCTGTTCGACTCTTTCTACGGCCCACTGCCTTTGAATTTTGGAGTCAACGTTTTACTGCAGTCACTGTTCTGGGCTCACTAAGGGAAGGTCTTTGTACCCCTGCCATGCATGGATATTGGCAGGCCATGATGACTTCGTTTGAAAAAGAGTTGATAGGTAGTCGTGGCTTTTCTCTCGTTCCTCCTGATGGGCTTAGCGCAATTATTTCGGTCAATGCTCAGTTGCTTTTGCCTTCGAAGTCTGTATTAGCGTATGTCAGGAAGTAGAATCGGTCTGGTATCTTCGAGTGGGATGAGGAGAAAAGAGGGTGGTATTGGCACACCGGTGATTATCCTTCAGGCTAGGAGAAGAAAGTTAAAGTGATAAATATTCCTGTGTTGAGTAAGAAAGCTCTTACCAAGCTTAAATCTGCGAGCAAGCCCAAACCTGCTGCTCCACGGCCATCTACAAATGCTCCCCCTTCTAGCAGAACATGAGGCAGCAAGAGAAAGACAGCCTCTCACCCTGCGTTTGTTGCTGAGCAGAGAGTAAGTTACTTCTAATTTTGCCCCCTTCTTTTTTTTTTTTTATATACTTTTGACTTTCCTGCCACTACACGTGTGCTGACTTTCTATTTAACTTTATCTTTTATTTTCTTTTCCCCTTTGCAATCTAAGCATAAGGAGGATGCATCAGCCACCCGACCCATTTTACTTGATGAACCTGAGTTTGAGGTACATCTCCTTTTCTTTTCTTTTCTTCTTCTCCCCCTTTTTTTTTCTTTGCATGCATTCCATCTGCCACATGCTTGTTTGACTCATCTACTTAAAAGTTCTTTTGATCATAACATTCTTTTCTTTTCTCTTCTAGGATGAGCCTAAGCCTCTTTCTATATACCACTCTACAGTGGATGAACTTTCTACCTCTATGGGTGCGCCTATAGGAGCAGTGGCAGAGCTAGGAATTTATTTTTGGGGGGGCCATATATAAATTTGTGTGTGTGTGTGTGTGTGTGTGTGTGTGTGTGAAATGTAAAATAATAATATACAATACTTCATAATTCAATTTTTCCCTTTTATTTGTTGAGATAATTGTTAAAATACTTATGTGTTCATTTTAAAGATGATGAATGTTTAATTATTGTAATTTGTTGACCTATGTTTTTATGGATTGTATTTTATTTAAATGAAAATTAAGTTTGTTTTTAGACTTTCTTAAATATATATGTATATTATCAAGTATAAGGGGCCAAAATGATAAGGTTATTTAAAAATTTACATAACTTTTAGGATATTTTTTAAAAAAATATTATTTTTTTCAAAAATTTTGGGGGGGGCCCAGGCCCCCCTTGGTCATCAAGTGGCTCTGCCACTACATTGGAGGCTTTTTTTATGGGGCTGACATAGTATTTGCAACACCTGTTCCTTCTGCTGCTGCACCCGGAGTTCCTGCTGAGGCTCCTAGCCTTCCCACTGAGCTGGTACTCATAGACAAGGGTACTCGTACTGGGAAGGTTAGTGAGGCCACTCCCGTTCCCGCCGAGATATACTCTTCCCAAGAGGTGGTCACTCCTCTTGCTACTGTTCAGATTGAGGCTTCCTCTCCTGCCACACCCTTGGTCATCTCCACCAGTGACCCATTTGTAGCTCTATCCCAGGCTGTGAAGGATAGTTCTTCACTGGTGGTTACTCCTTCTTCCATTCCCAACTCTGCCGCACATGGTCCTGACGTGGACTTGTCCTCCAAGGGGTTTGAGGACGTCCTTGAGGATTCGGACGATGAACCTGTTTTGAAGAAGAGGATTTCTGACTCTGACGACGAGGAGGATGCTCCCGCTGAAACCGAATTCATGGGTATGTGTCTTTCTTCCTTCTTTTTGTTTTTTTTGACTAAGTCCATTCCTCCCCCTTTTTTGTCGTCCCTTCTTTAGGTGTAGGTATTTGCGTCTCCCCTTTGCTGCAATTCCCTTCAGTATGTATGTCTTTTTCGGTATCTTGCAAAGACTTTTGAAGGGCCAGGGATCGTAGCAGACGTTGATATGCCTCCAGCCACTAATCCTGCCACACCTATAGCACCTGTTTCTGCTATTCCACAGTGCCCGTTTCTGCCATACCTTCTGTACCTGTTTCTGCCGTACCTTCTGTTCCTATTTTTGCCGTACCTTCCCTTCAGTATGTATGTCTTTTTCCGTATCTTGCAGAAACTTTTGAAGGGCCAGAAGTCATAGCAGACGTTGATATGCCTCCAGCCACTGATCCTGCCACACCCATAGCACCTCTTTCTGCCATTCCCACAGTGCCCGTTTCTGTCATACCTTCTGTACCTGTTTCTGCCGTACCTTTTGTTCCTATTTCTGCTGTACCCACAACTTCCATTTTCACGGGTCTTGGTGAGTTTCTCGGCTCCTTCCTTATTTTCTTTCTTGCAAGTTTATTGCTCCTAACTTATGGTTTCTCATCTCATACTCTTTGTTAGGTCCGTTGCCTACTGTCCCTTCTTAGTTTGAGGTGGGCAGTAGTTCTGCCATGATTCCAGACCCCGTGGGTGAGGCCGCAGCCTTTTTTGTACATTTTGATTAGCCCGAGATTAACGACCTCGATCCTGCAGACTTCTAGGCTTCCGGTCCTCCTTATGTGGACTTCCATGGCTTTAGGGTTCCCCAGGATTGCGTTTTTCACTTAGAGACAGTTTTCAGTAGCCGGGGAGACTTTATGCAAGGATTCTGTCTTGGTCGTTTTGCCAGGGAGCATTTCTTGAAATTGCTGGGAAGCATAATGAATGATATTGAATATAACTTTGTTGATATTGTCTCTTCAAAGAGGATCCTGCAATGGAAGGCTGCAGTTCAGGAGCTGATGAGTGTGGGTTTTGCTGTGGAGTTCATTCTAGATCATCTCTGTGAGATTGCCCGAGCCTTTTTCATGAGAAAGGTTTAGCCTGTTGTAGACGCTTTTGACGCACGGATTAAGACTTTGAAGAAGGAGGTGGCAGATTTGGAAGGTTGTCGCGAGCATCTTCTTGCTAGCATTGGTGGGTCTAGTCGCTTTGGAGACCAGTCTTTTATCTCTGGACTTCATTGATGTAGTTTCCCCTTTTTTTTGTTCTTTTCCTTCTTTTACTACCCTGACTTAGTACACTTTATCTACATACTTCTCTTTTACAGCAGTTATTTAGCTAATTTGGCATAGTTGCTACATTTTGGGTTTGTAACTCTTAAAATGCTACACTTGTTTGCTATTTATGCTATTACCTTATGACATGGAATGCTTTTTTTATAATACTTCATGTCCTTTTCATTGTGTACTCATAAAAGTTTGTTACAAAACTTGTCTGTGACATGGTCCCTTGAAGGGAAAAAAAGAAGAACAAAAGGTAAACCTTGAACTCATTGAATGAAAGGGATAACTACATAACCTTAACTTGGGCATAATAACGCTTCAGCCATTTCCCATTAATGGGATCCATTAAGTCCTTGCCATCCATCTAGGCTAGACGATAATATCCACTCGGGTGTGTCTCTCTTATCACAAGGGGTCCTTCCCATTTTGGTGCAAATTTAGATGGTCCTGCCATACCTCGCCTGACATAATCTGCCACTTTCAGCACAAGTTGTCCTTCTGCGAACACCCTCTCTTTAGTCATCCTGCCATAGGCAGTCATCTTTTGTCTGTATCTGCGGCTACACTTTTGGGCTTCCTCCCTTCATTCATCAAGTCCTTCTAGATCTTCACACATTTCTGCCGCAAAGGCTTCTCCCTCTCTTTCCTTCCCCTGCATCTGCATAACTCTCAAAGATGGAGTCATCACTTCTACCGAGCTTACTACCTCTGTCCTATATACCAAGGAAAATGGTGAAAATCTTGTGGCAAACTTTGGTGATTTTTTATAAGCCCAAAGGGCGTCTGGCAGGTGTGTTGCCCATCCCCCTATGTACTCTTAGCTCATTTTACTGATGATCTTTATGAGAACCTTGTTTGTCGCTTCTGCTTGCCCATTTCCTTAAGGGTAATAAGGCGATGAACGATGATGTTTGACTTGGTAGAACTCCAGCATTTTCCTTACATCACTGTTGACAAACAGTGTGCCATTATCACTGATAATCCTGTGGGGCACTCCAAACCTCACAATTATGTTTTCCTTGATGAAATTTGCCACTGCTCCTCCTGTGGCTTTTCGGAGTGGCACTGCCTCTGCCCACTTAGTGAAGTATTCTGTAGCTACTAGTATCCATATGTATCCACATGATGGTGGATTAACTGGTCCTACCAAATCGAGCCCCCAAGTGTGGAAGGGCCATGGGATAACCATGCTATGTAAGGTCTGCGGGTGAGTGTGAATCAAGTTAGCTTGCACTTGGCAATTGTGACATTTCTTCACAAATTATGCCGTATCCTTGGTCAGGTCCAACTGCAACTCAACTTGGTCCAGCTTGTGCATAAACTATGCCTCATCTGCTGAGAGCACGCTTATGGCGGGCAGAACTGTTTCAAATGAATTGCGGCAAGCAGACATGATAATAATAATAAAATCAAATATTTTGAGATCTTTATTAAGGTGAATAGATAAACCTTTCTTAAGAACAAAAGATAATCATAGTCTTAGCAACAATCATTTTATAAGAAAAGTAAAGGGGATTGAGTGGGTAGTCTGTGAGTTGATTGAGAAAGTAAATAAATTAGATCAAGTTTGATCCGCAGGACCAGAACCAGAAAGGAAAGAACACCTCTTCTCGAAGTGAATAATCTCTCAGGGTGATCCTGCCGTAGAAATTAATCACTTTGAGGCAAGTGGACCTAAATGGTTGGTACCCAAGAACACCTTTCATTTCCGGCAGAGAGCAAGATTTTGAGAGGGAGATAGGAAATCAACATATTGGTGCATGCCTGCCGTTCTAACTCTCTATCTTTTCTTCTCCATCTTCCCTAATATTCCTATTTTTTTCTTTCTTAATCCTTGTTTCTATTTCCTGACTTTCAAGTTTTCAATACTGCGGTGCTTACTGTTGTTGTTGTGTCGTCATTCCTGTACACGGCAAGGGCCTCTTTATAGTGCCTGTCGTGACCGGATTTTACTATTCTAGCCCTTAACCACCTTTGGTTGGTCTACATGTACCTGCCGACCACCACTGGTCCAACTGTGTGTCACTCCCCATCGCTAGACAAAAGAAAGCTATTTTGTTTGTTTGTCTGCCGTGACACCCTTTTTTGCTACGGTGTGGGTGCCTTCTTTCTCCCTATCCCTCATAGCATGCACCTAGTGGTTCCAACTCAGTTATACCCGTTTGGGTGGTATGTCATCCCAACAGGACACTTCCCCCAAAAGAGCCTTAGTAGGAACCTCAAAAATAGGGTTTCCCTTCTCCCCACCACTAAACCATACCCTCTTACCTCTGACCCATGACCTCACCGTGTCCTGTATTGGCTAGGTACAGGCTGATGAGGTCTGGGCCTTGCGCGTGCCTCTTTTCCATGTATGTCCAAAATCTGCCTGTTGCTCATGTGTCTGCCGTGGTTGATCTGCACAGTCTGCCGTCCGTTCTTGACCATTTTCTGGTTTCTCTTTCCTTTATGGCTTGTCCTTTTCTTGGCTGGGCCTTGCTTGATGGTGGGCTTTGCTTTTTCTTCAGCCCACCCTTCTTCCTGCTACTATCTTCTGCCATACCACTTTATCATTCCTGCTGCGAAGCTGTTTTGTTTCAATCTGGCTGGGCCTCTTTGGGCCTGCCATTTATTCTTTCCCTAATGGCCCAGCAAGACCATTGGTTCTTGTGTTACATTACTAGCGGGCTCCTATGTCCCATTTGTTTTCCCTTGGGCGTCCCGGGCCCGTTTGCTTTCCTTGGGCTTCCTCGGCCATTTTCCTAACTTTGCATTACCATGGGCTTTTATTGAATTCTTTGGGCTTCCCCGGCCCAATTACGTTATTCCTCATCCTTGGGGTTCATGGGCTTGCCATCAACACCTTACTTTCTTTTATTTTCATTACTTTGGGCCTGCCGCGGCCCATTCTCACTTTTCCACATCATATACTGCCCATGGTTTGCTTTTTCTCTCTTTCCGGGCTCCTTTAAGCCCATTTACCTCTTCAAGACTCATTTGTTTATCTCATGGGCCTGTGATCCATTATTCCTGCCGCTTGGGCTTAATGAGTTTTCTATCCGTTTGCCAACTCCTTTCTGTCCGTGTTGTTGGGCTTCTCCCTTCTTCTTGGACTTCCGAAATGGCCATCAACAACCATCACTCATAGAGCATAGAGGATTGGGAAACATCAAACATGGTAAAATAAGGTGCTTCATTGATGATTACAACACCTGAATCTTTCCCACAACATTTAAAGAACATTAGGGGACTTGACTTCTAGTACGAAATGAACCAATGGCATCCGTGATGTGCGGTATCATGTAGCTTGAGCTAACGTCATTATACAAGTTAGGATAGCCACTTGTGGCTCTTGCAACCCCTGAAGCTATGCTTTGCCTTATGTTGCAGGAATTTTTATTATTAGTATTATCAAGGCCGGCTGAACCTATAGGCGACTTAGGCGGCCGCCTAAGGGCCCCACTTGTAAGAGGGCCCCCAGTAGTAATAATATAGTATATAATATTGTGTTCTCATCTGATGAAAAAAAAAAAAAAACATAGTATATAATATTGTGTTCTCATCTGAAGAAGGAAAAAAAAAAAAAAAAAACCGTTTCTCACATTTAAGTCACCATATCTTTAGGTTGCAGAAGAAAAGAGGCTCGTTTCTCATTTGAGGAGAAAAAAAAAAAAAAAAAAAAAAAAAAAAAAAAAAAAAAAGGGGCCGTTTCTCACCGAAGTGACATGAAAGCCAATGCAATCACCGTATCTTTAGTTTGCAGAAGAAAAGATCACAAAACACCCGTTTCTCATCTTGAAAAAAAAAAAAAAATTGCCCGTTACTTACATTGAAGTGACATGAAATCCCATCATCAAATCTTTAACTTGCAGAAGAAAAGATTACAAAAAGCAATAATCTTTAGCTTGTAGAAGAAAATATTACAAAAGGCAGAAAGAAGAAAAAAATCGCCCACTCTCTGACTCTCTCCAGTCTCCATCTTGATTCAAAAAAACAAAAAACGCTCTCTTTTTTTGTTGACTTACTCATCAATTGGTGTTGGCAACAGACTTGATGTGTTCATAGATCTTCATTTCAGGTTCATTTTTTGTTTTCTCCTCCTTTGCCTCTTTCGTCTTCTTCATAGTTTGCTGGGTTTTTTTTTTTTTTATTTGGGTTGAAGAGGAGTTTGCTCAGCTCTGCTATTGCTCATTGCTGCTGAGTAAAAAGCACAAGCAGTTGCGGCAAGAGAACAAACACAGAGACTAAAGGATTTGCCTTTACAAAAAGTGAAAAAGAGAAATAGATTTCTCTAGAAGGATGATCCGGACCCTTAAGATATCTCTAGAAGCATCATCCGGACCCTTGATTTCACTTTACAAAAAGTGAAAAAGAGCTTCAGTGGCTGTGGCTTCTAGAGAAAGCCTTATATGTTTTGCCTTTTGCTTTTTGATTTTTGATTTTTTTTTTTTTTTTTTTTTAAGAAATCAGATTTTTTTAGTGTGATGCCGTGATGAACTTTTAGTATTAGTGAATGAGTGAATCAAGTTGAGTTCTACATATTTTGTTAGTGAAGAGTATGAATAACAAAATTATAAATTTAGAATAATTTATTTTGTATTAATATTAATTTTAATTTTTTTGTGCAGGTTTAAAGTGTAAAGTGATCATATTAAGTAAAGCTACAAATACAATTGTGCTTTTTATAAACCAGGTTCTATTGTTTTATACATTAAATTTATATTATTCTAGTTAAATTGTAATTTATTATTATTATTATAGATTGTATTTCATTTATTCGTAAATATTTTTTAATTACAAATGTCTACTAGAAAATATCCATCCGGATATGAAAAACTAAAAAAGAAAAGACAAAGAGAAGAACTAATTGAATCTCAAAAAGGAGCTATGGACAAATTTATTACTAGTAAAAAACAAAATCTTGCAGAAAATTTGAGTGAAAGTTTCATAAATGAAGAAGAAATTCATCAAAAAGAGTTAGAAGATAATGAAAATATACAACAAAATGATAATAATGAAGGTGGTCATGATAATGTTCAAACATGTAATGTCACCATTCTTGATAATGAAGCTCAAAATAATTTAGAGGAGAGTGAAAATATTAATGATCAACCTAATTATATTCCTACAAATATTTTTGATCCAAGTCAATGGAAAACTATTGATATAAAATTAAGAGATTTGTTAGTAGAAAATGGTCCAATAAGAGTTGATGATCTAAACTTTCCTATAGATAAGAACTCTAGACATTTTTCTACTACGCATTATATTCGAAAATTACCAAATGGAGAGAAACATGATAGAAAATGGTTAGTGTATTCGAAAGACCTAGATAAAGTATTTTGTTTTTATTGCAAGTTGTTTAATTCAAAATCTAATACAAATCAACTAGCTAATGGAGGAACTAAGGATTGGAAAAATATTAGTTCTATTCTTAAAAATCACGAAACAACTAATGAGCATATTACTAATATGAATACTTGGATTGATTTAGAACTAAGATTATTGAAGAATAAAACAATTGATAAAAATGTCCAAGAACAAATTAAGAAAGAGAAAGATCATTGGAAAAAAGTGTTATTAAGAATAATAGCGGTGGTAAAAAATCTTGGTAAAAATAATTTGGCATTCTGAGGAAAAAACGAAAAGATATATCAAGAAAATAATGGAAATTTTTTAAGTATAATTGAAATGATTGCAGAATTTGATCCAATAATGCAAGAACATGTTCAACGTATTCAAAATGGTGCAATCCATAATCATTATCTTGGACATAATATACAACATGAAGTGATACAATTATTAGCAAATGAAATTAAAAGTAAAATTATAAAAAAGATTAAAGAAGCAAAATACTTTTCAATTATACTTAATTGTACCCCCGATGTAAGTCATCAAGAACAAATGACTCTCATACTAAGATGTGTGGATATTTCAATAAGTCCGATAAAAATAGACGAACATTTTGTGGAATTTTTAAAGGTAGATGATACTTCTGGAAAAGGACTTTCAATGAAATTATAAATGCAATAAAAAATCTTGAACTTGATATTAATGATGTACGTGGACAAGGATATGATAATGGGTCTAATATGAAAGGGAAAAAACAAGGGGTACAAAAAAGAATTCTTGATATAAATCCTAAAGCATTTTACACACCATGTGGTTGTCATAATCTCAACCTTGTCCTATGTGATATGGCTAATTCTTGTCCTAAAGCTATTTCTTTTTTTGGAGTAGTACAACGAATATACACACTATTTTCTTCTTCCACAAAACGATGGAAAATTTTACAAGATAATGTGACAGGTTTAACTCTTAAGCCATTGTCACAAACACGTTGGGAAAGTCGAATTGAAAGTGTGAAAGCAATAAAATTTCAAGTTCTAGAAATAAGAGATGCTTTGTTACAATTGGCAAAAACAAGTGAAGATCCCAAAACAAAAAGTGAAGCTGATTGTTTAGCAACATATGAGATTGAAAGTTTTGAGTTTTTGCTATCTGTGACTATTTGGTATGATATATTATTTGCTGTTAACTCTGTTAGTAAAAATTTACAATCGAAAGACATGCATATTGATATTGCTATAGATCAATTAAAATGTCTCATGTCTTTTTTAAAAAAATATAGAGAAGATGAATTTACATCTGCTATGAATTCATCTAAAGAAATTGCAAGCAAAATGGAAATAGAGCCTATATTTCGTGAAAAACGTATAATTCGTAGGAAGAAACAATTTGATGAGAATGTCAATGATGAGACAACACAATCCGCCAAAGAATATTTTAGAATTAATTATTTTTTATATATAGTAGATCAAGCTATTTTTTCAATTGAAAGTAGGTTTGAACAATTTCAAATATATGAAAATATTTTTGGTTTTTTATTTAATTTTGAAAAACTAAAATCACTAGATAATGATAGTTTGAAAAAAAATTGTCTTAATCTTGAATGTTTTCTCACACATGAAACTTATTCTGATATTGATGGCTTAGATTTATATTCAAAACTAAAAGTTTTAAAAGAAGTTTTGCAAATAAATGATAACTCTCCAATTAATGTACTAAATTATATAAAGAGGCTAGAATCTTTTCCAAATACATGTATTGCTTTCAGAATATTACTAACTATACCTATTACAATTGCTTCCGCAGAAAGAAGTTTTTCAAAATTAAAATTAATAAAATCATA
Organism: Quercus robur; assembly: GCF_932294415.1. NCBI lineage: Eukaryota > Viridiplantae > Streptophyta > Magnoliopsida > Fagales > Fagaceae > Quercus > Quercus robur. The sequence goes on along the minus strand of NC_065541.1, from coordinate 495,950 downwards.
TTTAAGATCAACTATGTCACAGGAAAGATTAAATGAATTAGCTATATTATTAATTGAAAAGGAAATGTTAGCGGAACTTGAATGCAAAAATTTAATTAGTAATTTTGCCTCTCAAAAAGAAAGAAAAATAAATTTTAATTGAAAAAAAAATATATTAATTTATAATAAAAGGTCCCGTTTAAAACTTTCGCCTAGGGCCCCCAAATTCGTTGAGCCGGCCCTGAGTATTATTTATTTTCAATTAAAAAAGAAAAGAAAAGAAAAGAATATTCTGTTAGAGATTGGAGAGGATATGGTTTACCCATCGTATTTATACAAATAACAAGTAGTGTGTTTCTTGAAACGTTTGGAAAACTTTAAGGGGTTGGTATAATTTGTCCTATTATAATTAACGCATAGAAGGCCAAGAAAGATACAAAGGAGTATCATTTTAATTTTTACCGACTTCATGTTCCATCACCGCGTGCATGAGAAGAAAGACGTGGACCCAACATTTCATTCCCTTGCAGCACGGAAAAATGAACCGCCATAAATAATCACCAACTTTTTCTCAAAAAAAAAAAAAAAAAACTCAACATATCTTCACTTTGTACTTGCCTTCTATTTCTGCAACACATGCATCTCTCCACACACAAACATGCAAGCACACATGATGCCCTGCCTTCCATTAATACACACACATATTTACAAACAGAGATCCTTTCCAGCTAGCTGAATATTAGTATCGAATTTGTATGGAAGTTGTAATTTTGTGATGCTCTTCCCAACAAAAAATTAGTATAATAAGAGCATTTGCTTCAGTCCATGTATAATATTGCAAAATACAAAAAACAACTCTTTTTACACATTTTGACCCAAAAATGCTCTACATTAGTGCTTCTAAAATTGTGTAAAAATGTGTATATCTCTACACGAGCTACAGTAATCGTGTAAATATACACGGTTACTGTAGCTCGTCAATTTATTATTTTATTAATTTCCCGTTCGCTCCCTTTTTTCTCTCTTCTCCGTGCTCAACAAACTCAGTAACTTCTTCTATCCTCATCTTCTTCTTTTTCCTCAGATGCACACAAACACACCCACACACAAACACATCCACACAAAAAAATCAACACAGAGATACACTTGCTCGAAAAAAAATAAAAAAATAAAATAAATAAATAACAGAGATACCCAAACACACCCACACACAAACAAACCCAAACGGACAAACAACAAAGAGACAGATCGATGCTTATCGGAATGATCGGTACTTGACTGGAACGATCGGAGCTGTGGATTGGTGCAGTTGTGGATCGGAGCTGTGGATCGATGCAGCTGTGGATCGGGACAAACAACAAAGAGACAGATCGATGCTTATCGGAATGATCGGTGCTTGACTGGAACGATCGGAGCTGTGGATTGGTGCAGCTGTGGATCGATGCAGCTGTGAATCGGAGCAGCTGTGGATTGGTGCTTGTGATCGAGAGGGAGAGAGATGGGTATAGAGAGATAGACCGAGAGGGAGAGAGATGGGTGTAGAAAGAGCAACAAATCAGAAAAAATGGAGAGAGAGAGAGCACGCGTATAAAAAGGGATTAGTTGAGAGAAATAATAAAATAATTGAGAAAATTGATTATTTAAATGAAAGAGGTGAGAGAATAGATTAACTAATGTGGGTGTTTTGTAAAAGTGGATGTGTAAAATAAAAAAAGTAGGTTTTTTGTGTAAAATAGACAAAAAATTTAAACGAGCTGATGTGGTTGCTCTAAAGAGTTACAAAATGTGCATAATTTGACATTAAACCATTCGTACAACCGCATCTACCCCAACTCAACAGAGGATGAAAAAGTTTGCACAACAACAATTAACCTTAACATTCAAATATTTGCTCTAGTGATTTTCAGATTACACAAAAAGGAAAAAGAAAAAAGACCTACTGTTCAGACTTATGTGGGTACAACCACCCCAGAACGAGGCGAAAACTGCAATACAAAAAGCCAAAACATCGTAACAAGCAATATCAACTGTACGAAAAAACACGATGTAACCTTATACATCCTCCCCTGCATCTTCAAAACCTCTTCAGCTCCTACGATATCTCCACAACATTCCTCTAACGCCACTGCTTGTTTTTGAAGCATTGTGGCCTTGCTTTCTGCTTCTCCAAGCTTGTTCAGAACCTGTGCTTGCTCTCCAGCCAGAGTTTTTTGTTCTTCTATGATTGTGAACTGATCACTAGCAGCAACCTTCATTTTCTGTATTGTCTTTGATATTGCCAGATACTCAACCTCAGCTTCAATCTTTTGCTTGAAGAGACCCTCAAGCTCAGTCTGTGTCTCTCTGCATTTTTCCTCCTGGGTGCTTCCTGATTCCTCCCTTGGTGACTTGCTATTGTTTATAGTGGCTTCGAGTTCAGTTATCCTGGAGTCCTTTGCCTCAAGCATAGACCTTGCCTCCTCCAATTTGCTTTCAAAAAGTTTTACATTCTTTGTCAAGCTTAATACTTGGGCTTCCAAGGAAGTCAAAGCAGTTTGTCTAGTCTTTTCAGATCCCAGCTGGTTGGATGAGTTTGGTATGTAGTTCTCTGGATCAGTAATAGTGAAATCTGCTGGTATGCTACTTCCCTTGTTTGAAACGTCAGTGGGTGATGTAGGTATGTTTCCGATCTCCCTGAAATTCTGAACTTCTGCAAGAGTACAACACAAACCCGTTTAAACTTAAAATCTTCAATTTGCAACAGAACAGCCATTGCCAAAATTTTCATTAAGAACCATTTCACAGATAACAGGCACAAGGAACTTCAGCAGAAAACATGATGTGATTTCAAACAAATAATGAGGCACAAATTACAAAGTTTTTAAAAATATATTCCCAGGTCATGGCCTCTACAAATTAAATCCTATGCCCACCATTCACTTCATATCAGAAATGTATTGATGGCTAAAGATTTGGGCTTAGCAGAAAGAAATGGTGAACCCCATAGCGAATGAGGTGCAGGACCTTTCTCTCAATAGTGCTCTTGAGGGCCCACTATTCCCTATTCCTTCTCCCTATGGATAAGCAAGGCCCCGGTAGCATGGATCCACCACTTGAAAAATTAATTAGTAGATCGGCTAGAAAAATCCATGGTCAATACTCATGGGATGGGATCAGAACCCCAATAAAAGCTAGTATACCAAGTATGTGAAAGAAAATCTGACCTTTCCTTCTTTAAATATCATGCAGTATTAGTATATCTAATTATTCTAACCTTCAAAAAATTTATTTGCTTCTTCTAATCTTCCCCTTTCTCTTCTTTCCTTACCCAAATTCCTGTGATATTCTCCTCCACTCCTTCACTCATCCATTTCCTCTTGCATCTATCTCCTCCTTGTGCACTAAGCACGAAGCTTAAATTCCTTGCAATGGCCATTTGCCTATGATTGGAGCCCCAATGCAAATCACTTATTTTGGTACCAGAGCCGCAACTTACATCAACTTAGTAAAAAAAAAAGTCCAAATATCATATCAAGCCACCAATCTATACTCTTCACAAAACCCTTTAAAAATTCCCTCTTGCTCAGGGATGTCTTCCCTATTTTCTCCCCCAATTTCTCCCCGCAAAACCAAGAGTCAGCCTAAACCACAATCCAGCCAATCACCACCACATAATATAAATCTAATCCCTTTTATCACTGGGCCCACATACATCAAATAACAACCTGAGCCCGAAATATACACCAAATTCTTAGTAACCTGAATTTAACACAAATTTGAAGTCTTTCACAAATCATTGCCACCTTCTCAATAAAACCAGAATCTTTCATCCAAAGCAAATCTTGACAAGCCCCCCATATCTAGCTCTGGCATCCAACATCTACTACAACTTCCAAATGCCCATTTATGTCATTTGTAAATCAAACATCCTCTTTTGTAGTTTCCAGGAGGCACTAAACAAAAGGTCTCTATTAGAGGGCAAATAGTGATCACAAATTCCATTGTAAAAATTTTACTATGGTTTAACCATGAAGTCTACCATCCATCCAAGTTCACTCTCTGCCCTTCCTAACAATTTAATGCAATTTGCCTAACTATATATGTAGTCCAAAGACATTTTTGCCTCCCATCCAACAGATCACCACCTGTCAATCTACTCTAATCCTCCCTCAGATTTAGTCGCAAACAACTAAATCCCTTCTCATGCAACAAAAAGAACTTGGGCATATGTTCAATTGAATTCCCCAAACATATGAGTTCTACACTAAATTGATCCCCCAGAATTTGTTATACAGACAAACCAAACAAGGTGAATAGGATAAACTTTTTGCAGATTTGAAAAGAGATGCAACCATGATCACATATAATACATACTCTAGCATGATCTGTTACGAAATGATAACAATTTTTTTTCCCTGTATCAAAATTTTCATAGCTCACTTCTATTGCAAACCACAGTACATGAGTAGAAAAGAAACTTTGTAAAAAAAAAAAAACCTGTGGTACAATATATGTTAGGCAACTTCAGCTGGGATCATCAAAACTAAGAGTGACCAAACCAATATAAACATGAACTCATAGGACACTGTATATGATTGCAAGGGCAAGGTAATCATTGTACATTAGTAAGGCATACAAAGCATTGTAATACTGCTTATCAAAGTTGTCAACTTGTCATAAGAAGAGAAAACAAACCTTTTTCCAGAGCTTCTTGCACAGACTGGAGGCTAAAGATAGATTCAACAAAAGCATCTTGATCTGTGAAGGACCGATGGTTCTCACTTTTTTCTTCCTTAGCCTCCCAAGATGAGTGTGCAGCTAAATCATCTTGTTGAATTTCCTGATTAAACTGTCGCTCACTTGGGAGAGCTTCATCACTATTTTCCCCATCATAATTCATTGACCTTCCACTTTGTTTTCCGTTACTAGTCACACCCTGCACAAAGACAAAATTGGAGCTTCTTGAGTCAGATTCCATGCTGGAATGAGAGTTTTCCTTCTCAATTTTGACCCTTTCTCCTCGAGCCTTCTTACTGCCTTCAATCCGTCCCTTTCCTTGCTGACTCTTTTGAGGTGAATTACCTGAACTCTTCCCACTAATATTCTTCATCCTATTCTTCTCCCGTGGATGTCCCAACACTGCAGGCAGATCATACTTCATCTTCGGAACACTAGCTGCTGTGGAAGACTTGCTACTCCGATCCTCACTGTTCTCCGAATCTGTACCTGCAGCAAAAGCAGCCCCAGCTGCAAACCTAGAATCTGAAGTAGAACCATGGGTTGCAAACCCGTGAGTTCTAAATACATTTGCAGATCCTACTGAACCCTCACTATTTTGCTTGATCTCAATAGGGATATGCTGAGCTTTAGTAGGATTCGCAGCACCAGACAAACCCCGCTTCAAAATTTTACCAGTATCTATACTTGGACTTACATCCTTAGCAAACTCTCTCCTAATTCTCCTCCATTTCTTCAAGCCATATCCTTTTGTTGTGGGAGGTGACCCCCCACCAGGAGATTTAGCATCTAGTGGAGGTGAATCCACAGGTTGTTCACTTTCAAAATATTTCCCTTCTGTATCTATTACCAATGTATTATTAGCACTAGAATTTTCACCAGAAACCAACTTATCAATCTCATTAGGACAAGACCCATTATTATTTATCTCATTGTCATCATCATGGGGCATTATTTCTCGGGTTACTTCATTATCTTCCACAGATTCAAGAACTGAACTTTCACTCTCCAAATCCATAACAAATAATCAACCCACCAAAATTCAGTCAGATCAAGATCAATCAAGAAGAACAACTTTCATTCCATCTCATGGTCCAAATCTAGAAAAGTTTAACCGAAAAAATAAAGAAAAAAAAGAGAAAGATCAACTACTATTATAACCAAATTTGAGATGAAAAATAATAAAATTCCAATCCAAAATTAACTGGGTATAAGTTAATTTATTAATTTAAGCACAATTAAAAGTGGAAAAAGGAATAATTGGATTCAAAGCTAACAACTTTATGATGAAACTCTGAAACTGTACATTCAATTGACATGAATGAAATGGGTAATTGAATTGAATTGAAATGAAAGAATCTAAGAGAGAGAGAGAATAATGAGAAGGTACGTACCATAATATTATGACTGTCCCCCATAAATGAAGGATTCGTAAGAAAGAGGATAGAGAGAAATCCGAGGACATGGATTGGAAACCCTAAAGTTTGGTTGGATTTGCAGTTTTATAGCATTTGAAGTTATTGACAATATTCTAACATTTATTACAACAACAAAAAAAGATAATTATTACTATTTTTTTTGTTGTTTTAAGAAAAAAATGAACGTGGTAGAGATGGAGGTGGGCCACATTAACGTCCTCGTATGTGTATGTGGGGACAATACTGACCATTCCACCTGGAACACGACCACATATGACAAGGTCAGATCCAACTACTTCTCAATTTTACCAAATCACCCTCCATCTCCATCTCCATCCCTAGTACATTTATAGCTACGTTTATAGCTATATATATATGAGACTTTTTATCAAAAATATATATATACATATGTATAAAAAGGAATTTCATTTTTTAATTTTAAAATAGGATAGGAGGCCCATCATTCATGGTTGTCTTCTAGTTTTTCACTTCATGGGCCTGCTTCTGTGGTTTAGGTATTGTCACTTGGAAGAGGAACTCAATTTCATTCTCAATTTTGGACAATACCTTAGAATGAGCACTGAATACTCCAATTGATTTTTGCTTTTCTAATTCTATCTGCCCAACTTTGTTTTTTTTCTTATGATGAAATTTATGTGCCCGACTTGATGATAAAGACATGTGGATGGATTATTTAATTAATTAAATGCAACTTGAGAATAATGCTTGTCTTGATTCTTTTTTAATATATAATTAGTGTAGAGGGTTCTTTTTTTAAGAAGGAAGTCGGGCCTGACGCTCCGCAGAATGAGTTTCAAAGTACCATTTTGCCACTGCCAGGTTGTGCGCAAACGCGGAGTCCAAGTCCAAGGGAAAGACGCTGCAAAGTGGACTTATCCTCTGTTTCTGCCGCAGAATGAACTTTTCTCCAGTTTCTGCCACAAAAGAAACTTTTCTTCAATTTCTGCTGCAAGACTAACTTTTCTGCTATGTAGCAAAACTTTCTACTGTGCAATAAAGTTTCCTGTTGTGCAGTAAAGCTTTCTGCTGTGCATTTGAAGTTGTCTGCTGTGCTTTAAAGCCTTCTGCCATGTAGTAAAGTCTTTTGCAATGTGAATGACTACTCTTCGTTTTTACCGTAGAAATACTTTTCTACTTCATGCACAGAAACAAATCTAAAACCCAAAGAAAATACCCATCAAAACAAATGTTAGTTTAAATGGGTTAGCATATTCTCAAATATATATATACATATATGAGTATATATACTCATACGTATTCACATATACATATATAAAATATATTTTGCAGAAAATGAGGAACAAGATATATGCATATATACTTATAGCAGGATAATGATTAGTTTGTGTCAAAAGTAAAACTAATAATAACAAATAAAGAAGAAAGCTTAAGCAGAAAAGTTTTAGTTAGTACAATAGCTAACATGGTAAATATAGTGAAAAGGTGTTACAGCATAATAACTAGTACAAAAAGTAAAGATACCACAGCAGGACAACTGATGCAGCAAGCGTGATAAAAAGGTGCTTCGGCAGAATGATTAAATACAACAGATATAATTTATAATGATAGAAATCAAATATATTTGCAATCAAAATCAAGTATTTAATTTTCCCATAGGATAAGTAAACCAAGAAAGAACCCAAACCCCAACTTAAACAACCTTGTCATAGGCTTTTGCCATCAAAGTTGTGCATTTTGGAGAATAGGCCTAAATGGCTACTAGCTATTACTTTTAGGGACATCAAAGAGTGGGTTTGCTAAGAGGGAGGGAAAAGATGGTCTATTGATGCATGCCCTTATTCCTGCTGTATTTTCTCTCTTTGTTTTACCACTTTCTTTCTTTCTCTTCGTTCTTTTTTTTTACTTTTGGTTTCTTATTACTCTCCTACCGTGGGTTGTTCCCCCTTTTTGGTCTTTCTTTTTCCTGGGTCCTTTTCTCTAGTTGCTTACTACTCTCTTACCATGGGTTTCCCCCCTTAAGTGCTTTCCCCCCCCCCCCCCGTTGGGTCTCTTTCTTTCGGTGTTTTTCTCTCTTCCCTGTTTTTCCTTTTTCTTTCCTCTGCCATGGTTACCTCTTCCTTTTATAACAAACTGATTTAGTGGGATTTCTCCCTTTTACCCCTAGGGCTTCACCAACTGTTTTTGGTTTGTTGTGGGCATCCCTTCAAGGTTACCCACCCACCCACCCATTGGTTGCCCTTGCCATTACTCAGTACATGTTTGTTGCACCACTACTCATTCCACGACAAAATTCCATTTTGTTTGTTCCTGCTGTATACCTCTACCTCTAGGTAACTAACCAATGAGGATTGGGCTATCTCACTACCTAGCTCTATGGCATGCATCAGATGGTCCCAACCATTTATTACTTCTTTTGGGTAAGGTACCATCCCAGCAAGATATATATCCAAACGAAGTCACGGTAGGAAACCAAATATAGACCCCTTTCCCCACCCCCCCCCCCCCCCCACCACCACCACCACCAAACCACACCCTCTGAATCCCCTTGACCGTAGGCTCACCTCCCTTGTATTGGTTGGATACAGGTTAGTGGTGCCCCGGCCCTTCTGTGTTTGTCTCCCACGCCGTTTCTACCGTAACAGATTAGCTTTGTTTTGTTCTGCTGCGTGGCTGTATTATTTCTTTACGCATTTCCTGCTGTGTTTTGTCATTTCCTTTAGTTTGACTCTTCCTTCACGCGTTTCCTGCTGGTAACACTTCCTGCTGTTCCTTGTTTCTTTCACCGTGCTTTTTCATATTAGTTTTCACGTCTATCTTTTATACAAAAGGATTTGGGCCTTTGTGGGCCAATTTGTTTTTATCTGCTAAAGCCATTCTGCTAGAGAACTGTATTCTGCGGCAGATCTATATTCTGCGGCAGATTTGCATTTTGTTGCAGATCGCTTTCCCTTGCATTTCTTTCTTTGGACCTCTCTTGTTCTTTGGTGTTCTTTGTGGGCCTTTGGGCCTTGCTTTTCATTGGGCTTTCTTGCACATGGGTTTTTGGATATGGATTTGCAAAAATGGGCATCAACAATTAGTCTTAGACTCATGCGATGGATTAGCTAATTAATTAAATGCAACTTGGGAAAAATGTTTGTCTTGATTCTTTTTTTAATATATAACTAGTCGCAAACTCACACGATGCGTAAGAATAAATATTATTTTGTATTGTAATATAGTGTATATTTTTTCTTTAAAATTTTTTTTAAGATAATTTGTTTTCTCTAAAAATTAAACAATTTTTTTTTTTTTTTTTTGACCAAAGGTGATAAAAATTAAACAATTTCTATTTGGTCCAATCAGGTCTACTTCAGTCCAATTTCGTCCACTCAATCCAATTTGGTCCACTCGGTCAATTTTGATCCACCTTCAATCCATTTTAGACTAATTGGGCTTTAAATTAATTTTTTTCGTATGTTTTCTTATCAAGTTTAGCTCTAAAATTCTTTTTTTTTTCCCCTTAATTTTTGGGTTAAAAAGTATGAAATTTTATTATATCTGGGCTAAACTCTTTAGTTTTGAGTTAACAAATACAAAGAAAATAATAAAATAGAGATTCAAATTTAGAAATATGAGCCCTAAAAATGCAATAAAAATGATAAATATTCAAAAGTCTTATTTGGTCCACATTGGTTCTATTCGGTCCATTATGTCCTCTTCGGTCCAATTTGGTCCTATTCAGTCCATTCTGTCCACTAAAGTTCTATTCGGTTTGATTCAGTTCATTCAGTCTTATTCAGTTTGCTTCGGTCCATTCAATCAACATTGGCCCTATTTGGTCCACATTGGTGATATTTAGCCCACTTCGGTCCAGTCTGTCTACTTCAGTCCTATTAGGTCCAATTGGTCAACTTTATTCCTATTCAGTCCACTTTGATTCTATTTGGTCCATTCTGTCTATATCGGTCCTATTCAGTCCAACTTGTTCCTATTTGGTCCTATTCTATCAATTTGGTCCATTCAAATCACTTTGATTCATTTTGGTTCATTTCGATCTATTTTTATGCACTTACATAATGAGAAAATACATGTTCGGGTTCAAAACACCTAATCTTAAGTATAAAATTTATTTTTTTTTACGCTTTTATTAAACTATATTAATGTAGCATTTCAGTCCACTTCGATACGGATAAATTTAAGTAAAAATATTTCTAAACATAAAAACTATGAATATACAAATGTAATCTTTAGGGCAATTATTCATTGTTTTAACGTCGTTACTTTTAAATGAATTGCATAGGGTTGATTGCACATTTAAACAAAATAAATAAATATGTATGTATGTATGTATATTTAAATAAATTATTCAACCCATCAAAAAAAAAAAATTATTCAAATTATTCATTCTCTCAATAGAGATTATCATGATAATCAAAACTCATCAAATTTATATTGAATATGTATAATTTATCTCTAAATTTTATTAGAGAGAGAGAGAGAGAGAGAGAGAGAGAGAGAGAGAGAGAGAGAGAGAGAGAGAGAGAGAGTACTTGTGTTTGGGAACTAAAAAATACAACACCAAAACATATGAACCCAAAATATAGTTTTAAAAATCACAACGATTAATCAATATAAAGCAGAGTTGCAAGAAAAAATAAAAAACAATAAAAAATAAAATAACCACTTTTCAAAAAAGAATGTGAGAGAGAATAGTAAGAAATTTATAGAAAATAATATAAGAAGAAAAAAAGTAAAAATAAAACATATAGTAATAAACACCAAATTATCCAAGTCATATTATGTTATGTAATAAAATAACATTATATTCTTATATACTATCTTTATAATGCAATATAATAACATCTTTGAAATCAAAAAGAATAAAAAAGATAACAACTTAAAAACACAAAACTTAATACATCAACCCAAATTAGAGTTCCAAATAATAAAAAAATTCATCAACCTAAAGTAGAGATGCAAGAAAAATATATATAAAAAAATCCACAAAAAATGAAGGAAAAAAAATGAGAGAGAGAGAAAGAGAGAGAAATTACAATTTGTGTGTGGAAAATGAGAGAGTGAAATAACCTTTTGTATGTGAAAAAACTATGAATAAAATGGAAAAAAGAATTGTAAATTTATAGTAAGAGGAGTGGAATAAGAAAAGTAAAAAAATAAAGGAAGATAAAGGGGTAGAGGAAAAGTGATATTAAGGTATATAGTAGTGGGAAAATTAAAAAGTAAAAAGTGAGGGAAAAAGTTAGAGAAAGTATAACAAAAAGTTGGGAAATTAGTAAGAAAAAAAAAAGAATTAAAAAAAAAATAGAGAGAATGTTGAAAATTGGTGGATGATGTGGCTGTTGATGTGGTTCAATCGGAGCATAGCAACAATAAATACTATGTTTCAGCTTATAGAGATATATAGATTTATAAGGAAGTGATGTCCTAACTTTTGGCTAAATTATTTCACTCCTTATAAATGAGAGACTCCAAAAATCTTATTGATTGATAGTGTAGTGGATGAAACTTAGAATTCCAGGATTACAACACATCCTTAAAATCTATTGAGTTCTCACTATTCACCAGTCACCAGTCACCAGCAACGAGTGAGTCTTACTAAATAAATTTATGATGAAACCTATTATTCATATGAGATGAAGAAGTATTATTTATGTAGTATTGAATAATTTTATTTTAGTAAAATTGCATAAAAATGGTTCAAAGTTTATGCTATATTTTAGAATAGGTGTCAAGTTTTTAATTTTTTCAATTAAAGTCTTAAACTAATGAAACCACCTCAATTAGAAACCCTTGTTCATTTATGTTATTCTAGGAAGTAGCAGAACAAAAAAGGGGAAAGTGTAAATAAAATTGTTTGTTTTCACCGAGGTAAGCAATTTCAATTTTATAACAATCACTTTCTCATTTTTAGCGAAAACTTTCTCTCACACAATGGAGTTTTCTTTCTCTATCCACTCTGTTTTTCTTTGCTTGGTTAAAGTTAGTAAATAGCAGAGATAGAGAAAGACTTCAAATTGAATGATTTCATAATTTTGGATCTACATTTGATAAAATAAAAATCCTAAGACCTAAATTGAAACAAGGGAGGTACTCTGAAGTCTGAACCCGTTTTTTTTTTTTTTTTTTTTTTTACGTAATCTCTCCTTTTTCTTTTTAACACTTCTGGGCCAAATCGAAAATCTTTTTTACATGAATGATTGGCAACAATAATATTGGACATTCCAGAGGCACTCAATTCCAAGAAAACTCCGTAACCATGACCTTTCATGTGATGATGATCGGCATGTTTCTTGTTGTTCTACTTATCAATATGCCACCGAATTAACAGGTGACACTTGTCACTAAAATTGTGACACTTACTAATAAGGGTCCCAAAGACTTTGCCTATATAGGTTAGACAATAGATATGACATTGATTGTCAATTTGTACACAACAACAACGACGGGGCATGTGTTCCAATTTCCAAACCACCATAATGGCATTCATAATTTCACAGGAACCTACCCTTGAGACTTGAGAGCCATTCTCATTACTCTTGAGTCAGAAGTCAGGTCGCCATTCACCAAAATAACCCTCACTAAAGGGAAAGTTCATGTTGGACCTAAGAAGGATCGATTGGATTCCCAAAAATCCAATTAGAAGAGTTAATACACCTCTCCGGCTTAATCCAAACTCAAAGGTCATTAAGACCTTTCTTTTTTTTTTTCTTTTTTTTTGTGGTGATAATGCAATAATTACAATGGGGAAGGAGGCATTTGAATTTGGATGTTTCTAAGGGGAAGTGTCAGTTTTTTTTTTGGTAATCAAGGAAGTGAGAGTTGTGCTATAAGACTCCCAGTCAACACTAGGTAATTATCGTAATAATGTTATAAGCAAAATAGTAAATACAAGTGAATATGGATTTTTTTTTTATTTTTTTTTTTTATATAGATGTTCCAAAATAGTATATGTATATACTTGTTTACACTAGAGATTTTACATATTTTATCACATAGGCTTTACAAATTGAGTACTTGTTTTTTTGAGAAGAAATTGATTACTTTTAAACAATACAAAAAGACTAATTAAAAAAATTTATTTATTATGTTATTGATGTGATACCAATCACATTAATTATCATGTTAATTTTTAAGTTTATAAAAAAATGTATATTACTTCTTGCATTTCTATCTATGACATAATAAAATTTAATTTGCTTATTTCAAAATGGATGGACATGCTTTTAGAAACTTCACAATAAAGGAAAAAGATGTTATAGTGAATGTAATATAAAATCTTAAACTAAAAAAGAAGAAGAGAAGAGGAAAACACCTGTTCAAGTTATGGATTGTGAGATGTGATGCACTCATGCACACATATGTTTATGTTATGGGTTTATATTACGTTTTTGTATGTTACGGTGGTGGAGGGGCATTTAAGGGTCCCATTCTCTCCCAGTGGCAGTGGCAGTCGCTGCGGCTGCAAAAAGCAAACAAATTATCTGTAATTCATCACAACAAACCAACAATGAATTGGACATTAGGATCCCTCAACTCCCTTTAACTGGTCTTGCACTTTCTCATAACCTATCCAAAAATCACTATGAGTTTGAGCACCCGATTCTAAATTATCGTCCATTTTTTTCTTGGAAATCAACCAATACAGAAAAAAAAGCCCATGTACATTGTCCAAGCTTGTAAAACTTGTCTCGTAACATGCATGTACAAGTAGCAATCCGAGAGCAAAAGCCTTGCCTATGCATCCAATTAATTATAGTAGGCTTTGTTTGTTCATCCTTCAAGTATGTTTTTACACTTCTGGTCTGAAAGAATGAAAGTGTGGTTATATTATAAACTCCTAAATTTCTATTTAAGAGAGAGAGAGAGAGAGAGGGAGAGAGGGGTAAGTTTGTATATCCAGTTATTGATGATGTACCCCAATTAATTAATCCGCCTATTTTAAAAGTTGTGTTACTGTATAATGGTGAGTGGCTTAGTGATATTGTCTAATTCTCTGAAAAGTAGTGCTATGGGTCTACTAGCACAATATTTTTATAATAAAACTTAAGTAACAAGTCTATCATTAACAATTTGCTACTGAAACTTTGTTGTGAAAATATTGTCCCCACAGCTTTTTTTTTTTTTTTTTTTTTTTTTTTCTTTCTCTCCCAATAGAGATAATACATCTATGTCCCATATGCCGCCACCTGCCAACCAAATTATTTGTTTGCCGGTGATACTCACTTCACTAGTAAGCTCATTAGAAAAATCAAAGAGCACATGCAAAAAGAATAATGTGAATATGTGGCAATTAAAGAAGCTGCAGACTCATCTGCCTATTTAAATTATGCATAATATGCAGTATATGGTTTCCACACAATGCTGGTGCTGGTGGGACTATAAGAATTCTATCCGATTAATTGAATATTAGTTAAAAATGCAGTAACTAGCTAGTTCATTAGCATTATGGCCTTTCCTAGGACTTTTCCCTGCCAATGATGTTACATTAAATTGGAGATTCCACAGTTACGTAATGTCACCTTTATTAAATTAGTGCTTGCCTCTTTATCTCTTTCTCCATCATTTTTCTCCCTGAAAACATTAATATGATACTAGTTTGTAATACTGTAATAAGCAGTAGGGGATGATTGTATTGGTGGAGCAGACACTTTTGGTTTTGATTGAAGCAGCTTTTGCTAGTTGAAGCTGTGTGAAGTTTAAAATCAATTGAAAGTTGCACAGATTGACAGATAAGTGTGCATATATTAATTATTTAATATTGAACAACATTTAGATACCGTACTTATATGCTGTTCCTTAAGTTTTTTTCTTAAGATTCTGTCATGTGGATTTTTTCTCATGGGATGTAAGTGTATATTTTAGTTAAATAGTCACATGGCTCAATCTTAAGTGAGGAACCTAAAAAACACCTAAAATATCGTACCTAAATTTTGTCTTTTAACATAATTGCAAAAGATAAGATAAACAAAAGAAAGAGGAAGAATTTTTTGACGGAAAGATAGGGAAGATGAGGGAAGACAGGGACATTGGCCCCAGGGTGATCATCGAGGATTGCGACATTATCTAACTCACCACTGCTTTCCAGATTAGCTTAACCATTACAAAACAAGCCAATAAGATATTTGTATTTCCTTAGTTTACTGAGCTTATATAAAATAGTAAATTGGAAAAAAAAAAGAGTACAATTATATATATTTTCTTAAAAAAATAGTTTATATATATATATATATATATAGAAGCCAAATAAGCTGAATAAACTAAAAATAAGTTGCGTTAAAGGAACCCCAAGCTATGTAAATAATTAACAGACAACCTGAAGCCATTTTAAAAATTTTGAAGGAACCAAAAAAGATGGGAAGAGGAAGAAGAACATCATGATGTGTTTGTAAATACTAAATAGAGGTGGTGGAATTCCATAAAAAGTATTTGGAATTGGATAGGGTAGATTTTGAGTTCAAGATGAGGCACATGGAGTGAGATAATATGGACAATAGAACTTGAAATGATGTTCAGATTCAAACAAAACACGTGTAACAAACTCTATCACCTTCACTTAAACATGTCCCTAATTTCTCTCTCTATTTTTTTGACTTAAAATTTGTTTAAAACTTAACCATAAGATAAGAATACCCGTTAGCCCCAACAGCGGCTAAAAAGCAATTCCATCAAAGCTTTTAAAAATTTAAGCATTTAGCATCTCAAAAAATCACCTTATCAATTTTAACAACTCATTTTATAATACACCTAATATTAAAGGTTCTATTTTTTTACCATTTCATTTAAAATAATATAAACTACTCATTCAAATAATAAAGAACTACACAAACCACCTTTTCCACCACAAGTATTAAAATAATAATATATTTTTATAAGATTGGAGCTATAGTGAGCTTTCAAAGATGATTGAAAGCTCACTGTAACAGCTTAGCTCAGCTATTTTTTCAAGTTTAATATGTTTGTTGTAGTTTGCTTTTTGGTGCTTTTTACAAATTTGATGTTAAAATTTAACATTTATAGCATTTAGCATTCTTAATGAGGATGCTCTTGTAACTAAAATTATAGCATAGTGAGTGAGTTCTACTAATTTACAAACTTAAAACAGAAAAAAAAAATAATAATAATTGTAATCTGCTCAGTCTTTTTAGAATGCTAATATTCTCCTTGTTTATAATATCGATAGTAATTGTTTAGTCTTTATTCAGAAAAAAAAAAAAAAAAAAAAAAAAAAAATGTAAAATGTTCAGTCTTCAGTTGGACCGGTCTTTGGCTCAATTTCCGGTGCAAATAGTTAAAATATGTCAGATGACTACACAATGTACAAATACAGAGCGAAAAACCTGACTTTGCACATTATACAATACAATAGATAGATACATGATAGATCTTGTTTTTTTAAAATTTCTAATGCAATAATATGAAACTGAAACCTTACTACTATAAAACACATTACCAACAAAGCTCTGAGTTATGGTTCCTCTCCCAATGCCCTTTCTCTGAGTCCTTTCTGACCAATCTTTGGCTTCTGTGTCAAGTGAGAACCCATGTTAGATTTAGATTTGAGAGAAATTAAAATGTACAACACATAAAACAAAAAGAAATTGCCCGAGCCCAAGACATTATTAAATTGATACTATTGAAATACTACATCATTAACACTTATCAACTCCTTTTTAAGCATTTCTTCAATATAATATGTTCAAAACATCACAGATCCAACCCATTATTCAAATTCCCAGCCTCAGTACAGCTTTTATTTTAGAGAGAGAGATATGGGTTCTCAGGAGTTGCAGCAAAGGAGGGCCTCCCTCTTAGCCTCAAGTGAAACAAAGAAAGGTAAATTCAATGACACCTCTATAGTTTCATGATGCTTTCTCTTTTGTTTTTTTTGCTTTATTTTGGTTTCTGACACTTACATTCATTTCATAATTATTGTAAAGATCAAAGAAAGAACTTATCTTGTTTTCCATATTCTTTGTATCTAATGCTCATATACGGCCTCCATTTGTCTCAGGGCCTAAACTTGAATGCTTCCTGTCTACACAAAGTGATTATTAGATGCCAATAGAAGATTATATGAATCTTAATGTTCTGTCCTACTGAGTTATTACTGTTCTTGGTCAAATCTACTCCAACTGCAGAAGTAAAAAAAAGGCTCTAGTTCTGACCATAGAGAGGCCCACAAGAGGAAGTGATATACTCATTTCACATGCAAATTTCTCCTGTTTGAGTTTTTATTTACTGTTTCATTCATCTTCTGACAGTATCTGCCAGCATAATTTGGAGCAAAAGAATCCACAGCGAATGGTCAGGTCAGTTGGTCAGGTCTTTGGTTCTTTCTCAGCTGAAAATGGATCTTAATGAAAAACCAGTGATGATATCATGCTAAAGTCTATGCCAATATTCAAGTACAAAGAAGAAAGTAGTGCAGTAGTACTAATGTGTAGCAGTGAAATCAAATAACATTGTGTGAAAGTTTGAAACTTTGTTCACCTCCCCAAAGTGAGATCCATCTACAACAGCAAAAACATAAAAGAGTACAAATGGAAGAGGTGGCATCAAAATCTACCAAACTTGCTCAACAAACCCCAGATGTCTCAATGACTATAGTCACAAGCACCATGATTTCCAGTGGCCTTACCATCAAGATAGCAAGTTGTTCAGGTAAAACAAGAGAGACTTTGACTACTACTCCCTCTCCCTCTGGCTCTAGTTCAGATTTGCCATCTCCAAATATAAAGAATTCAATAGAATCATCCCCATACAACTCTCCCTCTCTTATTTCCCCACCTTCATCAGCATTTGTTTCAGCCTTGCAATCACCTTATATATCTCCAAGGGCCATGATTATGAATCCAAAACCCCAAGAAAACCCAACTCCCCAAGACAACAACCCAACTCCCCTTACACTTTCATCACCACTAATCTCACAGTCAGATGACATTCCAAGCAGTTCCTACACACCCCCATCTGACCAATATGAATTTTCAGATGACCCAGCTGACTCAAAGCTCAAATTTTTGACCTGTGACCCTGCAGCTCCTCCACGCATCTCATTTTCTTTCCCAGTTCCACGGATATCCTTTGCCAAAGGACAAGTCTCTCCTGCTTCCAATGCCAAACTCAGGAGCTGTGATGTTTATGTTGGTTTTCATGGTCAAAATCCAAACTTGGTGCGTTTCTCTAAGTGGGTTAAGTCTGAGCTTGAGCTTCAGGGAATTGCTTGCTTTGTTGCAGACAGAGCAAAATACTCTGATACTCAAAGCCATGAGATTGCTGACCGAGTTATCTGCTCTGCCACTTATGGGGTTGTGATTGTTACTAATTCCAGCTTTCTTAACCATCTCAGTTTGGAAGAGATCAGGTTCTTTGCTCAGAAGAAGAACCTTATCCCACTCTTCTTTGACACTGGCCCTGCTGAGATTGTGGGCCTTCTCAACTGCAATTCCATTGATAAAGAATGTAAAGAGGCAATTGATGGACTTATCAAGTCCAATGAATTCAAGCTGGAAGCCAGTGAGGGTAACTGGAGAAGCTGTGTCTCTAAAGCTGCTGCTATTTTAAGAGCAAAGCTTGGTAGAAAGAGTGTGGCTGAGAGAGATGTAGTAGTAGAAGGATTTGAAGAGCTACCCTTTTCAAGAAACAGGTTTTTTGTTGGAAGAGACAAGGAGATTTCAGAGATTGAAACTCTCTTATTTGGATGTGGGGAGTGTCAGGAGCAAGATTGTTCTTTGCAGGCCATCAAAGGAAGTGAAGCCAGTGGCCAATCTGAAGGCCTGGCAGATGAGGAAAGTGATGTGGTTATAAGTAGAGGAGGGAGGTATATTAGTTTGGAGATGGGAAAGAGCAAAGAACCAACTTTAGAGGCTTGGGTTGAACCGGTTTTAGGAAGGAATTCATTCAAGAGGTCTAATAATAAGTACAAAAAGTCCAAGAGTGGGAACTACAAGAGCTTAGGCAGCAATGTAATTTGCATAAATGGGGTTGCTGGCATTGGCAAAACTGAGCTTGCACTGGAATTTGCTTATAGGTATTCACAGAGGTATAAGATGGTTTTGTGGGTAGGTGGGGAAGCTAGATACTTTAGGCAAAACATATTGAATCTGTCTCTCAATCTAGGATTGGATGTAAGTGCTGATGTTGAAAAGGAAAGAGGGCGCATTAGGAGCTTTGAGGAACAAGAATTTGAAGCTTTTAAGAGAGTCAAGAGGGAGCTATTCCGGGACATGCCATACTTACTGATTATTGATAATCTTGAGACTGAGAAAGAGTGGTGGGAAGGGAAGGATTTGCATGATTTGATCCCAAGGAACACTGGAGGGTCCCATGTGATTATTACAACGAGGCTATCCAAGGTGATGAATTTTGATGCAATGCAGCTTTTACCATTGCCGTTGTCTGATGCAATGGTTTTGATAAGAGGAAGAAGGAAGAAAGACTATCCAGCTGATGAGTTAGAGTTTCTGGGGAAATTTGATGAGAAGTTGGGAAGGTTGAGCTTTGGCCTGTGGTTGATTGGTTCACTACTGTCTGAGCTTGCAATTGGTCCTGCTACTCTTTTTGAAGCTATAAACCAGGTGCAACTCAATGAAGGTTCTCCTTGCTCTAATATAAGCATCACTGAGGAACAGTATTGTAAGAACAATCCTTTCCTCATGAAGGCACTACACTTCTGCTTTGCAGTCTTACAGCAAACTAATGTTAGAAGGAATCTTCTTGCCTCAAGAATGTTTCTAGTTGGTGGTTGGTTTGCCCCGGCACCCATTTCATCGAGTTTATTAGCAACTGCTGCTAAGAATATGCCTGCCTTAGGAAACCGGTTGAAGAACTGGACCAGCTGTCTGGCTCTCACATTTGGTTGCTGCACTGGTTGTTTAGCATCACAAACTTGGAAGAGTGAAGAAGATTCAGCCCTCATTTTGGTTAAATTGGGACTAGCACGAAGAGCCAACAAACAGTCTGGATGTTGGATCCAAATCCATCCCATAACACAGGTATTTGCAAAAAGAAAAGAAGGTTTACAAGCTGCCAAGGCCACAGTTCAAAGTATGAGGAGAGCAGGCAATCCATTGATAAACTCGGACCATTTATGGGCTTCTGCTTTCCTTGTCTTTGGATTCAAATCTGAACCTCCACTGGTCCAATTGAAGGCAATCGACATGGTTTTCTACATCAAAAGAACAGCACTCCCTCTTGCAATTCACGCCTTCACAACTTTCTCAAGATGTAACTCAGCATTGGAGCTATTAAAGGTGTGCACAAATGTACTTGAAGAAGTAGAGAAATCGTTTGTATCTCAAATACAAGATTGGTGTCATGGCTCACTTTGTTGGAAGAACAAGTTGCAAGGTAGTCAAAGGGTGGATGAATATGTGTGGCAGGATGTGACATTGTTGAAGGCTACATTACTTGAGACTAGAGCGAAGTTGATGTTGAGAGGTGGACATTTTGACAGTGGTGAAGACCTATGCAGGACTTGTATTAGTATCAGAACAGTGATGCTTGGACATAACCATGCCCAA
The DNA here is from genome assembly GCF_932294415.1 of Quercus robur. NCBI lineage: Eukaryota > Viridiplantae > Streptophyta > Magnoliopsida > Fagales > Fagaceae > Quercus > Quercus robur. Next base: position 475,333 of record NC_065541.1, on the reverse strand, counting down.
ACCTTGGCGGCTCAAGACACTTTAGCCAAGTTAGTGAGGATGAGGAGCAAAATATGATGTACTCTTCCATCAAAATTCCATGTTTTGGAGAACTCAGTTTTGTTTACATTGTAATCATGTCTTAGTTAGATGTATAATTACCAAATTTTCTTATAAATTTCTTTTAGCATTGTCCATTCAAATTACCCTTGCAATGAAACTAGTAAAATCAAAGATTATGAATATGCTTATACTTTATAAATTATAATCATTCTTCTAAGTATCAATTAGAATGTATATTATGTTAATGCCTTGTAAGGAGGTGTTATAGTTGTAGAAATAATGAAAGGAAAAGAGAAAGAATAATGAATATTTTGAATTAAACCTTGGTAATTTTTTCAATTAACTTAGAAGGCCTTTGATTAATTAAGGATAAGTAGCCAAGTTCCCACACAATGTGCAATGTATTTTGTTAGTTTTCTCCAATATTTCAATAATTTTATTTCTAAAAAAAATTAATATTTAGTATTCTATTTTCTAAACAAAGCATAAAGACAATAAGAGAGGTGTAATAATTTGATCATATTATATGTGTTTACAAATTTGAAAATTGCATGATATTGTGACGGATAAAAATAAGCTAGTTTCATGCTTACTAAAAAATGCAAATATCATTTTGATAAATAAAAATATCCTTCAATAAATAAATAAATAAAACAAATGTGAACCACGCCATATCAATACTTTATAAAAAATTTGTAAAATTGTTTGTGTTTCTAACATTACTCTTCTTTTAAATATGGTAAGAGAGGAATCCATGGATTGAGAAAATATGAGTTCTTTTTTAGTGGTTCAGCAAAAGAGAGAAAATACTAAAATAGAATAGAATTTCATAATTTATTGTAATAAATAAGAGTGAATACTAAAACATGCTATATTAATTAAGTAAGATGATCACGACGCACCCTTGGCACGATGGTTACTCTACAAATATAAGTGCTTGTAGGGTGTGGGGAGTAAGGACCGGGGTTCAAGTCTTCAGAAGTCAGTTTTACATACATATACACTTAGATTAGGCTAGAAAAAAAAATTTCTTGTATAATTTTTTTTTTTAATATAATTTAACTAAGATGGTGTTTTTTGAATTTTTAAATTGCTTAGAGATCTACATTAGATAACATGCGTAACTTTTGTAAAATTACACTAGGGGTACATTTAGTACACTAAATGGAGATTACGATATGAATTGTAATCTTTATTACCTGTAATAAAGTGTGTTATAATGTAATAACTAAACATATTCATTAGTTTGGTTGTGAGTTATAATATTAGAATCAAACTTAACATTTATTTTAGGAAATATCTTACTCATACAATTATATCTCCTTAAAAATTGTTATTTTTAAATTTAAGAGAGATATGTGTTATTTTTTATGATTTTTATTTTTATAATTGTTAGATGTATATAGAAAGTTTGTTTATTTGGAAATATATTAAGTTTTGAAATTATTGCATTTACTAAGGAATAGCTAATTCAAAATTTTAAAGAATAATAGTTATTCCTCATTTTGAAGAATAACTATTCATAAGGAATGACTATTCTTTGTAATAAAAATATAACCAAACTAAAGAATAACTAAACCATAGGAATAACTATTACATTACAGCGTCTATTACAGTCTACCAAACATGCCCTAGGTATATTCTTGATTGTGTGTTATTAATTTTTTTTTTCTTTTGTTGGACCTTGTTTCTAAGGTAGCAAAAGTAACTAAATTTGTGCAAGAATGTTATGTTTGTAATCAATTTTTTATCATATAAATATTTGAAAACTGATATCAAAATTTCATTATTATACTAATAATTAATGAATCACTTAAAATAATTAATATAAATATATATATATATATATTACCATATAAATCTTAGAAAACTGATAACAAAATTTTATTATACTTAAATAATTAATGAACTACTTAAAATAATTAATATAAAGAAATATTTCTTTATCATATTAATTATATTTATTGAATAAGGTTGTAGTTTTAGACTACAACTAATTTTGTAGTTAAAATTTGTAAAAAAAAAGAAGAAAAAAACAGCGGCCGTTTTGGGGTGTTTGTTTGTTTAAACTTTCAACCTTCAAGAATTAGAAAACACGCACGTGCAAATTATGAAGATAGAAAACGACTGCCGTTGACTACGACCAAGATGTTGGTAATGGACCTAATGGTATTGTCGTGGTTGTTGTTGTGGTGGTCCATGAAAAATGTTTAGGCTTTTGACCCACTACCAGAAGGACTGGTTGGTTTCGTTTTCTTCATGGTGCTAATTGGGCTCCGACTTTCTATTATTAGGGCCTGTGGATGCTCTCCAATTAAACTGTCTTTATCTTATGGGCTACTTAGTACAAACTTTCAAATACAAATTGACCCTTGTTGGGACCCATAGCCTACAATTTAGGACACGGTTATCTTATTCCTAGCTAGCTATACATGCAAATGCAATGAACGTACATGAACCTCTTCTTTCTTTTTCTTTATTCGAAATACATGCAATGAACCTACCTGGGTCCTGGGGATCAATCAGATTCAGAAGGAACATGAAAACCTGGCTAACGATCACAAAGTCAAAAAACTACTAAATGTAGCTCATTGTTGATATATAGCACCACTCATTTTCTCTACAACAAATACAAAAACCACCATTGAGTTTTGAGTTAAGACTACTGCATGCTACTAAGATTTTTTTAAAATATTCATTAATCATTATACTCCTTATGCACAACCAATACTTCATACATTTTGAAAGTTCCTGCTAGCTATTATAATTAAGTATGGTTATAAAATAAGACGAATCGAATCGAGCATTAAAAATTTAGACTTATCCATTCAATTTATATAATAATAAAAAATACTACATGTTAAAGAAAAAAAATTATCCAAATTTATAGTCTTTAGGGATGTATTTAAATCCAACATTGTTCACTATTGATTACAATATACATGAGTGAGTCAGTGACTAATACAACTTAGTACCAAAGAAGTCATTATGCAACTATTAATTTTGCTTTAGGATCTTCTCAAGAAAAAAAAGAAAGAAAGACTTTGCTTTTGGTTTCTCCTAGAATATTAACACTTCCCCAATGTTCAGAACACCTGCCTTGAATTCATATAGGTAAAATAATTTTCTTTTCCCACTATAAAAAGTTTCAAATTCAGAGAATATTGGATGTTTTGCAACCAGTGGTACGTACATATTGTTGTGGACACGGAAATATGCCAAATAAAATGTAATTTGTACGCATAATCTTTCCTAGGGGCAGAAGGGAAGAAATGGGAGGGGAATATGGCTGTAAATAAACTGAATTATTTATAAACAATTTGGACTCTACTATGAGAGAAACATGTTTATGTTTGTTTATTTAACAAATGAGCCAAATTAAAGTTTAAATTAGGCTAAATTATTAAACAAGCCTAGCTTAAACATAATAATGTACTCATGAACAAACTAGCGAATATGGGGCTTGATTAAAGTTTGTATAATATTATATATTTATGTGTATAAATGTCTAAAACATACTTATATAGGCTTGAGATTAAATTATGTAGTTTTGTAAATAAGTTATAAGATATCAAAAATTATTATTTGTAATTTTTTGATAATATAAATAGTCTATTTTGTAATAAAATTATATATATAATTTTACCAATACATTTTATTAAGTTTATAAACAAAAATAATTCTATCTAATTAATTCAAAAATTATAATTTCAACTCTAATTTAGTTATTAATTATTAACACATATTTGTGAAAGGGTAAAAAAAAATTAGTCTTAGCATTTATTATACACTAGTGTGTAGTCCCGTGTATATGCACATGTACAATTAAAAATAATTATAATTATACAATTCAAATTATACATTTTTTTTTAGAAGATGTTCAAATTATACATGATATTAGCTTACACTTTTTATAAATCATAAATTTATAAACTCAACCTACCTGAGAGAATGTTGTATTGTCAAGAGTTCTCCACTTCCACAATTTAAAGAAAAAAAAAAGAGGTATGTTCACAAATAAAAACATTTCACACATTTAAATTTCTAGTTCAAAAGATATAACAATGACTTGGGAGTATGGTGTTCAAATTTTGCATGGTAGGGAATTGGGATTCGGAGAATTCCAATATCGAAAAGATACAATGCTTTACCTACCCAGTGCAGTAGTACCCAATAGTCACTACATTCTACAGCTACTACTCTTGACTCTTGAGACTTGAGTGTTGGTAAATTCAGAGAGGTAATGCGTAATGGTAATTAGGTGATCTGGAAAGGAAGAATCTTGAATTCTGGCTATGAATTAGCGTAAAAAGCACAGATCAATTGAGTATTGATGATAGGATTGATGATAAGACCCCAACAGCAACACATATATATTGTTTATCCAAATCTCCTTCTCTTTATTTATTCCCGGTTTTAGAAAAGTTGTACTAAAATGTTTAATTATATACATACATGTATGGAATGGTGGAGCAGTTTTTGCCATTGTGTTAAAAGGGACCAATTTTCCATTCATGTGAGGGGATCGATGTTATAGCTATATACATATATATACATATAAAGTGACTAAAATTATATTATTATTATTATTATTATGGGGGGAGCTAGGTCTGTCTGTACACTTTAGTATTATAGCAAGTGTAACTAATTAAGGGACTGGTCAATGTAATCATAATTATTATAAGAGGCTTATTATGATATGAGAGAGAACAAATACTTCTTCCCCACTTTTTTCATTACAAGTTAAAAACTTTTGAAAGGGTCCAAAGAATAAAGTGAAGAAGAGAGAAGAAAGGACAAGAGGTGGCCCACATTTGCACAATTAATTAGAGAATTCGTTTTTGTAAAATTTAAATAAATAAATAAGTAAAAAAAGAGTGCTTTGAATTTGAAGTGTCCAGCTTTCACCATGCAAAATGTACATCCCCCCACGTTCCATCCATTTTGCCTAATTCTTTATTTATTTATTATTTAACAAATAAATAATAAATAAATAAAATTTGCTTTAATTATGGTTATTAAGAAAGTTTGTTTTTATAATCAAGCAATAATTAGAGTAGACTAGAGAGCGCATGCAGCAAAATAGGGAGTGGCAGTAGTAGTATAGTTAATCAAAAAGATATTGCCTTTGCCAACCCAACTGCCATTTTGTATTTCTTTTTGTTGTTTTTTCTATTTGTTTTATTTTGTTTTGTTTTGTACCTAAGCTTCTTTTTGAGTACTCTTTGTCTTTGACCATTCTTTATATCTCTCTCTCTCTCTCTCTCTCTCTCTCATATCACTGCTTTCTTTAACGGCTATATAATATATATGATATCTCATGGTCAGCCAGACGTCCATGCATGCTACCTTCTGATGAGTTCTGAACACACACGCATATATATGTATATATATGGCTAGCCTTTCTTCTTCTTCTTCTTCTTCTTCTTCTTTGCATTCTAAGATCCAACCAAATCGATCATTCACAAATAAACGAGTACAAAAAGAAAAAAAAAGAAAAGAAAAAAACTCTGGTAGAAGTAAAAACTACAGAGAAACTCTTCAACGAGTTTTGGGTTCCTAATGGGGTCCTTCTTCCCGATGCATTTGTCTTTGCAGACCCCACATTACACTCTCGGTCTGCACTATATATACACACACATATATTATGGTGGAGCCTCTCATATATGATATTTCTCTCAGCACAAATAACGAGACACATAAAATATCAAAGAAAACTAACAAGAAGAAGAAGAAGAAAAAAAAAAAAAAAGGATCATTATAGACTATATATGGCAGTCCATTATGACTGTACGTGCATAATCTGCATGTATTTATATATATGGCTCACGAATTTATCTACTCCCTTCAATTGTGAACGTTGTATATATTTTCTTCTCTCTTTCATTTTTCATTTTTCATTTTCTTTTCTTACTAAATATATATAGTTACATATTTTGTTTTGACTGCATGATGTTAATTATATATAGCATGATCTTATGTGTGAATAAAATAGCATGCCCAAAAGCTAATTATATAAATTTATATAACATGATCTTATGTGTATATCTAAACTAAAGCACCAGCTGCTTGTACTAGAAATACAATCATCCTTGTCACTAATCAGTACTGTCGAGAACCATGCATGACACTGACCCTTGTTTGTGAAAGTGCTATATCATCACTGATCACTAGAGCCAGATCACTAGACCCATTAATCCATTTATTCTAGGAAACAGCTAGCTACCAAGGTGATTTCAACAACACAACTAAAACACTGATACACCCCACTAACACAAGCTGAATTAAAACAACTGTAAATCTGACATGTTAAAGAACTAAAGATATCAGCATTCTTCTCATCAACTTGATATTAATTTAGGTTTACCAAGATGAGAGGTCAGAAGTAACTTCCACATTCAGAATCTTTCTTATGTGTTGTTAACCCCCATCATTCTAGTTGAATTTTACTGCTTTGTTATGTGAACAAATACAAAGAAAAAGATTCTGAATTGCCTCTAACATCCAAAGGTAAATATTTGTAGATGATGATTGATTTTGAAGACCAATAAAAGTATTGCTATAAAATTAGAAGGTTAGAACACATTAAAGAGAAAGAAGCAGCTCTAACAAAATAAAATTAACAAAAAACAGACATAATACATTTCCTCAAAAGGAACGCTCAACTCCATTGACTTCAAGCTAAGGTTCCTTGTCAACTATTATTCATGGATTGCTTATACATTTTCTAGTCTCTGGGTAGCTTTAAGATTTGCCTAAGCAAGAAGCCTCATAAGCTGTGTAATATTTGGACCTGACACACAGTACACTAAAATATATACGAACTCAAGCTGAGAGATTTCAACAGCTAAACTTGTGCAGGTACCATCCTTGATTTGATCAACCACCTTTATTTTTGTTATCCCCAAAAGTTTCAGCCAATCAGTAATCTATGAGCAGCTCAATATTTCATTATAAGATTGAAGCAAAACCTGCTATCATGACCAGGTACGAAAATGCCCCACCACAAACAAAAAATCGCCAACTATGACAAGCTTGGAGAATTATATAGTGCAGACCTCAGATGACCCGTTGAAGGAGATGCAGAAAAAAAAGGGCCTCGTTGCAGCACCCCAGAACCTTCTGAAGTACAACTCCACCTAGCAGGACTTGCATTAGCTCCTCTGGAGGGGATTGCATGAGAGGTGGCATTATGCACCACTGGTAATTCACTGAGAAGAGAAGGGTCCTGTGACTGATAATAAGAGAATGGATTCGGATGCCTTAAGTTATAGTTTGGAACCACTGGAATTGCAATGCCTGCAGATGAAGTAACCTGCCTTTCCCTCAACCCTCCAGGATACTTGGAGACATCAGTGGCCAAATCGGCTTCACTATCCGGAATGTCATCAAGGATGATAATTTCTTTATTGGCATTGGCAACAGAATGAGCAATCATCTGCTGGCAGTGATCAGGAGGAACTGTTATAAATTTCTCTATATTGTATGTGGATGCTCCAACTGGTCTGCTCTTGGATTTATTTTGTTGAGCTGCTGCCACGGTACTGTGATGACCTTTATACTCATGAGGCTCCATGGAAGCAATGAAACCACCATCCTTACAGTGGTCCGGAAACAAGCCTGCTGGTCCTCGTGCAAATGTTTGTGGTGTTTTCAGCGTAGTCTGGCTTCTAAAACTGTTTGGCAACCTTCCATCAAAACATTGCCCCGCCAAATTATGTGGATCCTGACCTACTTGAGGGACCATATGATGATAGGAATGGTAGACCTGATTTTGCATATTTACAGGAGAGACATCAGAAAATGTTGGAAACCTTGAGGTTAGATGATTGATTTGGGAATGTGGTTGGGCCTGACCAAGTGGCACCGATGCATCTTCATCTTTGTTGACCACCATCAAATTCTTCCCCATGAGCCTGAGTACAGGATTAGAAGCAGATGTACATGGAGAATCACAACTTCCACGACCTGAAAACTTCACTCCCGCATCTGGGGAACCCTTCAAAGGAAGGGGACCTGCAGAGGATTTTGTGATGGGGGGAACAATCTTTTCAGATTTTGAACTTGCACAACTGTTCAGAGAAAACATTTCAGACCTTGCATCTGAATTTCCAGGTCTTGTGTTCATATTGCAACCCATTTGCTTTCCCATGGTGGGTGTTGTCACGGAAACTATGGCCCTTCGTTTTAATAATTGTGAATCTTGAAAATTTAAAGCAATACCTTGAGAAGTTCTCTCCTTCCTTTGGCAACAGCATGGCTCATCACCTTTGATACTGAGAGGTCCCTTTTCAATAGAAATCTTATTAACTTTACAATTCTCCCCATCAAAAGTAACCCTTTCTACTCCTGCACTGTTTGTCCGTCGAACTACTGCAGCACTTTCTACTGAAGGCTCAATGCCAGCACCGGAGAAGCCTGACCTTATCTTGTCTTGAACTGATTGAGGTCCTACAGATGATAACCGTTCACAATACTTCTGATCATATTCAGCCATTGTGGGATTGGAGATGGTTGATGTTGCAGAAATAGGAGAATCTGATGAATCCCCATCAATGAAATCATGCTGATCTTGAGAAGATTGAACCCGGCTTGTGGTTAATGATGAGTTCCCTTGAAGATCTTCTGAGCCCATATCCCCCCCAGGACTTGGCAAAAATGATCCTGGTGGCCCTGGAATGGGAATTGGATCTACCTCTATGAAAAAGTTTGCCTGCCCAATTTCAGAATCCATTTCCTCCCCAATATGAACATTTTTCCCAATCAAGCCATTTCCCACTTCAGCACTACAATATATCTCCTGTCCATCAATAAAATTTGGATCTGTTGGACATGTTGATGCTTCAGCTGCACACAAGGGACCTTTATAATGATCAATAGATCGGACAGAGGACCGGCTCTCAGAACAATTTCCCAGCTTATGTTGTAGTTCAGAATCCACAGATTTACACAAACTTGTAACATTCTCCCCAATGGTGTCATTGGTAGCTGGTTCCATGACAACATCCTGCCCGTGGACCCAAACCTGCTTTCGAGCAAATTCTGAGCCATCATCATCTTTGTCCAGAAAATCATCCCCAGCTCTATCAGAAGAATCCATGTTTTCATCCTCATCATATCCATGACATTGAGGAGCTAACTGTGAACTCTTCAAAGCCATAGCTTCCTCCCTTTGAGATATACTTAGTGCTCTATCTTGTTTGATTTTTAGTACAGTGCTACTACCAATAGACATTTTGTAAGATGTCTCCTCTCTTCCAGACTGATTTTCAATTTGATTGTGCATCAAATCATATTGCTGATTGGCTTGATCAGAATACCAGGCCGCAAACTCTTCATCTATTTCTGGCATCAACTGCGCTTGAGAATTCCCAAGGACGGAACACTTCTTGATCACATCTGGTCTGGATTCAGTCACAGATGATCCACTTCTGAAAGCCAACACAGTTTTCCTTAACGAAGAGACTTTCATGGCTTTTGATGATAGGGAATGAAAACTCCTAGATGAATTTGTGCTAGCATCAGGAGGAGCATCAGAATTCTGATTTGGTCCTGCAGCAATATCATCCAACTTGCTGCTCAACAAACATACACAATTTCCTGTAGACTTTGGACGTGTCAACATACAACCTTCACAAACAGAATTGCTGTCTTTGCTCAACTGGTTGACATTTCTCTTCATTGGTGGAAGGGAACTCTCAAGATTGTCACTGCTCCTGGCTCCAAACAAGGGACTTCCCACTCTCTTTCTCCCAGGAGATCGCTCCTTGTCACTAACTCGGGCTTCACAAAATGGGTTCTTCATTCTCTCAGTGTTTTCGGGAGAAGAAATTGTATTTTGTGACATGTTTGAAGGTTTAGAGACCTGACTTCTCTCCGCAGGAGAAGCGCGAAAACAAAATTGATCACTCTCAATTGGAGGTTGATGATCGTCTTTTCTATTGATCTTTTTTGCAACTACAGTTCTTTTGGAGCACACCCATTGTCTTACATGTCCAGAATCATTAGGTTTAAATTGCTTCTGTATTTGATGTTCATTCTTCTCGCACCTTTCTTCCTCTCCATGATAAACTCCTTGATCCCCATAAATCTGTTAAACAACAATTCAAAAACCAGATACAGCTGAATGCTAAGGCTTCAAATAATGCAACAAAAAGGTGACAACAACTTGTAATAGAAGTGGAAAATGAATTACAGGAATTATTTTCTAAAAAAGAGTGGCTTAAGGAGAAAAAAAAAGGTTCAAGTACTTTTTATTGCTATAGGATTTAGTTCACCTAAAAGAAAAGCACCAAGCATATTGACCCAAGCCTATAGAGAAGAATGTAATATAGTTTTTAGTCATGTAGCATGTGTAGCCTTTTTTATGGCATCAAAACATAAAATACAAATCAGTTGGTGAGATATACACTCAAACTTGTAATTTAAATTCTGAGGCATACCACTGGGTGTAGATATTTCTTTTTAGTCTCCAAAGTGAATAAAAGCAGTCAATGAAGATATGCAAAAGTAACTCAGGAAGAAAGGGGAAAAATACTTATATACAGAAAGTAAAGAGTGGTGTACCTGAGTAGAATGGCTCTTGTGAGAGAAATTTTTTTTGCTTTGAGTAGCAAGTTTAAGATACTTGTGATGTTTGTTTCCCCGACGCTTTTTCTTTTTGGATGGAAGGAATTTGGTTCCTTTGCCTCCTTTAGGAGGTTTCCTTGGTCCAAGATCCTCCACCACTTTAGACACAGATGGTGCATCATTAAACTTGGATAAAATCCTAAGTTTGGTGCCATTGGAATCAATATAGACTGCACCTACATCACCAGCATCTGGTGCATTAACCGGCAACATTCTTTGCTTTCTCCCTTCAGCAGGCATATCAGACTTGTCATTATCCCGAGTAGGCAAGGTTGCAACTGTGGCCCAGTTCGTACCATTTCTTCTATCAAGCTCTTCTAGCGTGCAACTTGCAGCCGTAGTGTAGATATCCACCATTAATTTTGTCTTTCTCGGTTTAATCCTATGCCTGGTTAGTTTAGGATCAGCCATCCACTTGGGAGTTGACTCCACAGAAAGGCATTGATCAATGTGAGCATTCAAGGTGGTGTTGGAGGATGATGAGAAAATTTTGCAAACAGGGCATATCTTTGAAGCCATTGTTAATTCTGACACAGTAGTACAATTTGAAGTGATGTCTTCAGTGGAGCTACGATCAGAGTTGGCACCAAATTTCACAACCAATCTGCACTTCTTACCAGAGGATCTAATTGTGCTTTCAGTCTTGTGGGGTGGAGGAACAAGACCTGCAGCTTCTTCAACTTCAACTGAGGCTTCAGGCAAAGTATGATCAGTTTCTAAGGATGAGATAGATGGCCTATTAGTGGGAAGTGACTCTATATCATCAGATTGAGAAACACTTGTAGTTGTGGATGGGAAATCATTTTCTCCTTCAAACCTACATGAAGTTGTCTCTATGCAATCTTCTTCTGCTGGCTTCTGGTTCAATTGGGTGTTTTTGGACAAGTCTAATAAAACTGCATCATCATCATCATCATTAGGCCCAGCTGGCTCTCCATCAAAATTGCTTAAGTTTTTATCTTTATTCTCAACTGTACAACTTTCAACCGTACATCTCTTAAAGGATTGATTCCTCACTTTATCAAGAGCCTGAAATGGTGGCAGCACATCCTTCACGCCATGTTTCAAGCAAAGTTGCAGGTTTTCAGAAGAAAAGGGCCAACTGGTCTCGATATCCTTGTTTCGAGCCTTAAAAACATAATCTCTGCATGTGTACAATACCATTATTTTTTGTTAATCGTTTAGTGACGTGTAATAAGTAATCAAGTTACTCTAAAAGTCTCAGAAGCTCAAAGAATCGATACCACAGGTATACGTGTCTAACTAGCTAGGGACAGAAACCAATGGAAAATGAAACACTTTTACACCCTTATGTTATATATTGTATGTTAACTCAAGAAAGAGAATCATGGACCATTATGAACAGTGAAATCTTGAATAAACGGCCAAGAATTGCCCAAAGTGATGAAGGAGATTCCATGATCTAGTGAGCACAAGAAAACTCTCAAGCTTGCAGCTTGATATGCTTAGAAGGAACAAGTACAGATTGCAAGTAGGGTACCAAGTATCAACAATATCTTAGGCAGGCAAAAGAGACATGAAATCACCAGCAACATCAAGCAAGAAAAGGGACTAAATATGTAGTAAATAACTCAATTTAATTAGACGGATAAAAGTTTAGGGATGAGCCATGAAGAGGCGTAAAAGTCTGGTGGAATTAAAAGTCTTTGAACAAGTTCATTAACCAAAGCAAAGCAAAATTGCCACCAAAGATCAAAAATAGAGACAAGATGGATATTATGAGTTAGGGCCCATGTTGGACTGAACTAGAAGCAACTTGTAAACTCTGGATCTGACTCAACAAAGCTCTTAGTCTTAAGATGGGAAAACTTTTGAGAGATCACCACTAAAGATAGGAAACGAAGCAGTTGAGAGAGAGAGAGAGAGAGAAAGAGAGAGAGAGAGCAGTGACAAAAACAATCAAAGCAGAAAAAGAAGAGAGAGATTACCTTATGGAGAATTTGGGAAGTGGGGTTTCAGCTAGTAGGGCTGGCTTGGACAGATCTACCTCTGGCAAGGCAAGCTTATGAGAAGCCCTCTCATCATTACTAGTATTCAGTTGTGGAATATCACAAGAGCATGAGGGATCTGGTGGAAGTTTTGCAATGGATAACATCTGATGAAAAGCTTCTCTCTTCTTGTGCTGTTTCTCCAACAGTCACAAGCTCTACAATCTCTACCTCTGGCCTTATCTTTAACTTAGACTTCAGCATATATAACAACAATAGCCCTTTATTTCTCTCTCTCTCTCTCTCTTTTTTTTTTTTTTTTCACTTTCTCACTCACTCCTTACACTCCAAACCCCACCACAAAGCCACCAACACAAAGCAGCAGAAGCAGCAGCAACACCACCACCAACTGTAAGTGTTGAGATCAAACAACCCCACTTGAATCTTTTTCATCCATCTGAGCCTGCAAGAGAAATAATAGAGAAAGAGCATAAGTTTGAGTTTGAGGAATGACCCAGAAGAACAAGGCAGACTGGGAGGTTCTAGACCCCTCCAGAACGTTATTTTATGTGATGGGAATGAGTGAATTTGAAGCATCCAAGTTGATTCACCAAAATTTGTGGAAACCCAAGTGATCAAGCAAAGAACAGAATATAAGACCACAAAGCAAAGATATGATGTTCAACTCCAAAGTCATCCAGTGTTATTTTATGTGGAAAAGACCCAGAAACAAAGTTCTCAAAATTGAATATTTTAGACTCTACAATCTACTATAGCATACTTGAACAATCAAGTAAATCCTTTTAAGCAAGAGATCATATGATATAACATAAGAGATTTAAAAGTTTAATCAAAGAAGATATCCCACAAACACAGTGAGAAAAGTAAAAGGGAATATGGAACTCAAACTCAAAATCTGAAGCAGCATAGAGAGAGAGATTTATGAAGTATTAAATAAGAAATCCCAAATCTTTGGTCGTCTAAGCGTGTAAATGAACAGTGAAACTGACCCTATGCAAAGATATCCAGTGTAAAACCAAGACCGCAAAACCAGATTCATTTTCTCTTTTCTTCTCAGTGACTACATGAGTCTGTCAAAGTAATGAAGCCACTTAGAAATCATAGACACAAAAAACAGATCATGAAATCACACAGAAACTTTGGTATTCAAGCTGAAAAAAGAAGAACAAGGAAAACCCAGAAACCAAATCTAAAAGATAACAGCAAAGGAAACAACTTTAGTAACAAAAGAGAAGAACAAACCCAGGAAATGAAAGAAAATCCAAAGCAGATTGTACATATGTAAACAGACCTCGTGGTTTTGAAGCTGTTTTCTGAGACTGGATGTTGTTTTTGACAGAAAATGGGAGAGAAATGAAGTCCTAGAAGACTAATAAACAACCAAAAGAATGGAGAGAGAGAGAGCGAGAGAGAGAAACAGCACCACCCACTCACACATCAAAAGGGCATCAGGTTCTTTCTCACTCCACCAAAAAGCAAGTTTGTACCATTAATCACCACGATTCACCCCCCATCTGTGAATATGCGATGAGAGACTTGAAGAAAGAAAGAGAAAGTAAGAGAGAGAGAAAGAGACAGAGAGGAGAGAGAGTGTGTGTGTGTTTGTATTTGTGTTTGTGTGTGTTTTTCTTTTTCTTATTTATTACAAAAATACATTAATACAAAAGCTGTCCTATCCTATACCTACCCTACAAGCCCAAATTTTCTTCCATTCTTTATTCTTGATTTTTTTTCATGGGTAGTGATTGTGAGAGGCTGAGAGAGAGAGAGAGAGAGAGAGAGAGAGAGAGAGAGGGGGTGGCCTTTTGCCTTTGCCTTAAATGTCGGTTTTAGGTCCATACTTTGTTGTGAATTCCAAACTCTGTTGCCCATGTCATGTTGCTTACTACACGACAAAAACTCTCTCTCTCTGTTGACATTTATCACCACCAAGGAAAATCAAATTTTACCATCCCAATTCCAATTCCAACCCCAACCTAAATACTTTTTTAATGTTAAGATTTGATTAACGTTAGAAAGAAAGTATTCTCTGATGCTTGTTGCTTGATAAAAGCAACTGGAGCTACTGTGAGATTTTCCTGAGATGAGTTGAATGATAAGCTTTTCCTTTCCCTGAGTTGAGTTGATTGATGAGCTTTTTACCTGAGAGTTGTTGTTGATGATAAAGCTACGTACATTACAGGCCACAACTTTTCTCTTCCTGGTGTGTTTATAATTATTATAGGTAATCTTTATTAGTTATTGTAATTTAAATAATTATTCTTACTTCCCTTTTAGTTCGATGCTATCAAATGTCTTTAACCATGAAGTGAAACTTATTAGTTATTTACTGCTCAAATGTTTCTGGTTTTTAGTTGAATGAAATCCCCTTTTCACCAAAAACTTATTAGTTATATCTTTTGGAATTCCAATCCCGGTTTGAGATATTTTTTAACTCCCTTATATCATTTTACCAATAACCTAAGTAGATGGGAAAAAAATGATAGTCAATAAGTTTTTCTTTTTTCTTTTTTTTCGAGAGTATGTCAATTATGTTACTTAAATACTAATAATCAAGTTTTTTTCTGGTTAATGTTTTAAGGATTCCTTAACTAAGTTAATTCCTTCTTCTTTTTATCCTTCTTCTTCTTCTTTTTTCCTTTTTTTTTTTTTTTTTTCTTTTCTATTTTTATAATTCTATAATTGGGAAGAGGAGATTTAAACTTTATCTGTGGGAGGCATCAAAAAGTATCAACTGATTTACAAGACTTTTGGCCTCAAGTTAACTTTAAAACTCTAGAAAATAAAAGTTCTTAATATATAATTTTATCTTAACGATTATGAAACTTTTTTCTTTTTTCTTTTTTGTATGTAGCATACCTATCTACTATTAATTGTTCATCTACGTATTTTTAAATAATATGTGGAGAATTTCTATGATTCGAATCAAAAAAGATTTGTAGAGATGAGGCAGGTGAGATTCAAACCATAGAAATTCTTCACATATTATTAATTAGTTTCCTTTTATATATATATGAGCAAATTATACCAATGTCTTTTGAGGTTTCATGAAATGACACTTTTACCCTTCTTCTTAAAATGTACGTTTAAGAAAATGACACTCTATCTATTAAGATTTATATAAATTTAATAAATAAATTCATACCTTCTCAAGTTGTTATTTTAAATAAAGGAATAATTCATTAGAAAAGTAACAGTATAAGAGGTTATGAACTTATATATTACACACACAAAAAAAAGTGTCACTTTTTGAAACATTTGTAGGGAATTTTCATTTTGTGAAAATTCAAGGGAGATGGATGTCATTCATCCTCTATATATATATATATATATATATATATATATAATATTAATTTGATTTATAGAATTACAAATAGCATTTAACTGGTTTAGTCTAAACTAAAATAGAACTTTCTGTAGATAAAATAATCAAAGACTGACAAATTATGATTAAATTATTTATTAAAAAATTATGATTAAATAGGTTCTCTAAAAAAATATAATTAAATTAGGTAAATTCTTTTCTTTTTAAATATTAGTTTTTGTTGAAACTTTCAAGAATTATGTGCTTTGCATGTAAAATTTATATATATTCAGAATTTGTTTTCAAGGAGGCCAAGCTTAGAATATCCATAATTTTTTAATATAAAAAAATAAAATACATATATGTATAATATATAATTAAAGGATGTATTTAAAAATATAACATGATTTATTATATGTATTATTTCCTGCATTTAAGATAATTCCATCAAGTTGGTTTATATAATTGAAGACAAATATTTTCTTTGATTAAGTCATATGTTATTATTCTTTAAGTCATATAATCACAATTAATATTCTTTAAACATTTTTTTAAAATAAGATAGGATTTGAAATCTATCGCATTCACTTTAAATATTTTTTAAGGGTACTAAGCCCCCCCATGTATTGAAAGACCCCAAAAGTAAGAAAGAATTATGATTAACTAAAAATTTTCATTGAAAACTTTTTGATTTTGTGCTCTATAGAGAGATCAGGAATAAATTAAATGCTTCAAACCAAGGAACGGGAACAGCACGGGAAAAAAATTTGTAGTCAAAGTTTGCACAGAAACAAAATTTGAAGGCAAACTTTCTACCAGCATTACCCCCTTTAAGCCCAAATTGCCCTTCCAAAAATTATCCACTTAAGTTTATATATATATATATATATATATATATATCATTTTTTTTTTACTTGTTTCTGTGTGAACATAAATAGTCTTTTCTCATCTTCACATTCTTATATCCAGCATTATCCCTTTAAACCCAAATTGCCCTTCCAAAATGATCCACTTAAGTTTATTAAGTTTATATATATATATATCGTAAAGTCCATATTTTTAGATTGACAATCATGAACAAACATAACAATTTAGAACTTAGTTTATCTAGTTAGATTTACATCGGACTATATTTAATAAGATAACTCAAGTACAAAATAGTGAAAGACTCAAGATTGCAGAAATTGGATTGTATTTCTACTGCATTTTGACTACAACTCAATAGGTCGAATTCCATTTATCTCAACCAATCGAACTATATGTTTCAACCAATCGATACTCAGGCAGAAGTGATTCTCAACTCCTTTTCTCAATCATTTGATTTAGGATTTTGGTACAACTCAAGTATATATAAAAAAACAAACTCTAGAGCACATTTTTACACACACAAGAGGGTAGTGTTTATGTACACAGATCTGGAATTTTTCAAGCTCTCTTGAAGCATAAACCAAAGACTACTAGCATACAAAAAATCTGGTGATAAAGTGAAGTTGTTGCAATCAGTTAACTGCAGTTACTAGTTAAATCTTTGAGACTGGATCTCGGAGTCATGAATAATGGAGTTCGAGTGTAACAATCTAGAATAGAAAAAGTCTGTGATCTCGAAGTTAGGTGAGGTCATGCCAATAGGTATTGAATGAGATAGCAGTAGATTTAGGATTAAATCTATTGTACAAACTTCAATTATATTCTAGTAGATATGTTACCTTGAAGATTGTTTAGGTTAAATCCCCCAAGTTTTTTTATTGTGAAACAGTTGTTTCATTGATTTTCCCGAATCATTAATATGGTGTTATTTGTGCTTTATACTTATGTGATATTTTAATTAATTTGATCCAAAGCATAAATAATTAATTAATTGGTTAAAAGTTGATTAATTTGTGACAACTAGGGCCTAAAATTCTAACACACACACAGATATATATATATATATATATATGTATATATTATATCTTCACATCTTATATATTTATTTAAAAACTTCTAAATTGTGACATAGGTCAATTTGGAAGTTTTAAATCATAATGAAACAACCATTGATTATAACACATATATGAAGTAGACTACAATACTTGTCACTCACAATTATTCAACTTTCTTCTTCCTTTTTTTTTTTTTTTTGGGAGGGGTTAAAATATTCAACTTTATTCAAGTCCCGTGCTCCCCACAACCTTATTAATGTATATATTTTTAGTAGCATTTAAGTGTGTGTATATATATATATATATATATATATATATATAAAAATATCAAACTGTTGTAGATTTCATTAAAAAGATTGGTCGGCATTACTATTTAAAAGGAAAAAAGAAAAAGAAAAAGCACACGCATTCAAGGGAGAGGAAATGAGGTTTTAATACAAAGGTATACTACAAACTCCACTCAAAAGTCATGATAACTCAAAAGATTGGTTAGCCTTGGAGATATCAAAGTTTAGTCATAATTAAAATGCAAGTTTATTGTATCTAATCATATTCAAGTTGTAAGAGTATTCATAATGGTAAAACTAAAATGTTTAGCTTTTAGCATCTCAAAAAACTCACTTTATCTATTTTAACACACCATTTTATAGCTCACCTTACGTCAATTCTCTTCTTCTTCTTCTTCTTCTTCATATATATATATATATATATATATTTTTTTTTTTTACATTTAAGCCAAACACTATTAATTTTTTTATTAATTTCTTTCTCACTTCCTCTCTCTTCCTCTCTACCACAAAAACCTAACAAGCCCACACAATCAGCCACAAAAATCCAACACCACCAGCCACTGCTACTACTAGGCACAAAACGACATTAAACCAAGCAACCCACAACTGGCCACAAAATCCATCACAACCACACCCACAACCAGCCGCAAAACCCATCACCACTACACCCACAACCGGCTGCAAAGCCCAATCGGTGAAGGACTAGAGGAAGATAGAAAAAAAGGAAAGGGAGAGAAGGACTGTGAAGGACACAATCAGCCAAGGAAGAGAAAAGGAGAAAATAATGAGAGAGAGAGAGAACATAGTTTTTTAATTAAAATATGGAGGAAGGAGAATAAAATAACTAATATATATGTTTAGCTTTGGGCCACAGTAGACTGCCATAGATGGCAATTTACTATAGTTCAATTGCTAAAAAAATTAGCAATAGCACCTTTATCGCAGCTTCACTTTTGTTATGTGAGTTATTAAAAATGGCAATTTGACAACATCATTGTGAATGCTCTAAGTACAGTAATTCTATTTCTAATTGTGCAAGTATTGTTTTTTTTTTTTTTTTTTTTTTACCAAAGGCGATAAAATTGTGCAAGTATTGTAATCCTTAGTTAGTCTCTATATGGTTTAGGATTTAGTCTACTTTTACATATACACACACAATATAATTTTAAACCTATGGTATCCGCTTTATTATAAATGTTCTTTATTATTAAGCTGAGACATCAATAGGTTTCTTTATGATGTAAACAAGATTTGAACCCAAATATCTTATTTGACCACAAAACACTTGATCAATTGAACTAATTTAGACCCACAAAATTTGGTCTACTATAATTATCATTCAATGTGTTCATTTTAATATATAGAAATTAATAGTAAAGATGTAGTTATCAAATGTTGTCCTTTATAAATAAGGTCTCTAAGATTGAATCTCTCTCTCTCTCTCTCTCCCCCCCCCCCCCCCCCTCACCCCCACCATATATCTATGATGATTTGGCTTTTTAAAAAAAAAGTTATGTATGATGCTTCTAACATGATATCAAAACAATGTATAGAAAAAACTTATTCATGGTAATTTTTTTATTACTAATAATAATATTATTGTCAAACTTAAGTATGATACTTTTCTAATATGATATCAAAAGGATATAAATCTTATCTATTATATTTAACTAGCTTATAACCCTCATGCATATGTATGGATATACTTAAAGATATACAATAAAATGCATAATATAATTTCTATATATATAATTTAAATACTATTGGTAATCATTTTTATATTTTTTTAACTCTTTAAAAAATTTTGTAAGGATTTTTTTATTTGAGAAACACACACACACACACATATAGGGGAAAGGGGATGAGATAAGGGAATACACTCATACGCCAACAGCAAAACTGCATGCAACAGTTAGTGTCATGGAGCAAGTGATAAAATGTAAGAATATTATTAGGTATAAAATGTAAATTGTCTATGTTATTTATTTATTTATTTATTTATTATTATGAAACACTTTTTTTTTTTACGATTCATTTATTCTAGAGTCTTTGGTTTTTGTACATAATAACTCATTTAGATGAATATTGATGATGCAGTCCCACATTTAATTCTAAAATTAAAAAATAAAACTCCTTAAGAATAAATAATTTCGAACACATGGCGCAAAATTGGAACACTAATTTAGAATTCTAGTTTGAATTTCTCTCAGTTTTACCTATTATTATATATATAAACTAGTGTGTAGTCTTGTACATATGTACGACTACTATTAAAAAAAGTCATAATTATACGATTCAAAAATTTTTTTTTTAAGTTTAAATTATATATAATATTAACTTACACTTTTTTTAAACCATATATTTCTAAAATATGAAATGGTTTCTCATTATATATATATAATTTATAATTTAATTTTTCCTATAAAAAAAGATTTAGAATTTAATTGGTTTGAGATTTTTTGGTTTTTGCACTCAATAATTCACTTACCACAAAAATTTAAAACTTAGATGGACATGTGGCAAAAAATTAGATTTCAGGTGAAATCCAATTTAGAATCTAATTGGACTTGGACTCTTTGATTTTTACATTCAATAATTCACTTGACTCTAAATTAAAAATTAAATGGGATACGTAGCGCAAAATTAAGAATCCAATAAAAATCTAATTGGATTTTTTCTGTGGCAAAAAATTAGACTTCAATTGAAATCAAATTTAGAATCTAATTAGATTTGGACTCTTTAATTTTTACACTCAATAAACGAAAGTGGAGGACATAGTGGTTGATTATTATAACAGTCTATTCAAGTCCAATGATCCCACAGAGTTCACAACAATTTTGGAGGCAGTCACGCCTAAGGTGAGTCCAGACATGAATCAAAACCTCACTAGGGAGTTCACAGCAATGGAAGTCAAGTTGGCTCTAAAGCAGATGTACCCACTAAAAGCTCCAAGCCCGGATGGAATGCCACCACTGTTTTTCCAGCATTTTTGGCCAAAGATTGGTGTAGAAGTGACAGCAACTGTCCTGGACTTCCTTAATTCAGGTATCTCTCCTCCAAAATTTAATGAAACTCATATTGTACTTATTCCAAAATGTAAAGAGCCAAAGAATATCACAGAATATAGACCAATTAGTCTATGTAATGTGGTTTATAACATTGCTTCAAAAGCTATTGCTAATAGGCTAAAAAAGATTTTACCAATCATTATTAGTGATACCCAAAGTGCTTTTGTGCACGGAAGGTTAATTACTGATAATGTTTTGGTAGCTTTTGAGGCTATGCACCACATTAGCAAGAAGAAGAGTGGAAAGGTAGGGGAGATGGCTTTAAAGTTAGATATGAGTAAGGCATATGATAGGGTGGAGTGGGTTTTTTGGAGAAGATAATGCAGAAATTGGGTTTTGATGAAAAGTGGTGGGCCATGATTATGAGATATGTCACTACTGTGTCATACTCCATAAAGATAAAAGGTAAACCAAGGGGCTGTATTGTTCCAAGTAGAGGGATTAGACAAGGGGATCCTTTATCTCCATACCTCTTTTTGTTGTGTGCAGAAGGCCTCTCTGCTTTAATAAAAAAGGAGGTGGGGGAGAGGCAGTTGAGCGGATTAACAATTAGTAGAGGAGGCCCAAGATTATCTCACCTGTTCTTTGCTGATGACAGTTTGATTTTTTGCAAAGCTTCCATTGAAGAATGCAGTACTCTCCAAAGGATTCTAGAGATCTATGAAAATGCCTCAGGCCAACAACTGAACCGTGCCAAGACCTCACTATTTTTTAGTAGTAACACTCCAAGGCAGACACAAGAAGATATTAAAGGAAGATTTGGGGCACAAGTGATTAAGCAGCATGAAAAGTATTTAGGGTTGCCTTCACTAGTGGGTAAAAATAAAAGGAGCACTTTCATTGAAATCAAGGAAAAGGTGAGGAAGAAGTTAACAGGATGGAAAGAAAAATTATTATCTAAGGCTGGGAAAGAAATTTTAATCAAGGCAGTGGCCCAAGCAATTCCAACATACTCAATGGGTTGCTTTAAATTACCGGATTCCCTTTGTGAAGACTTGACTAGTCTGATCCGGAATTTTTGGTGGGGCCAAAAACAGGAGGAGAAGAAGATGGCATGGCTGAGTTGGGAGAAAATGTGTGCTCCTAAAGCTAGTGGTGGGATGGGGTTCAAGAGCTTGAAGGAGTTTAATCTGGCTATGCTTGCAAAATAGGGTTGGCGGTTGCAACAAAGGCAAAACTCCCTGGTTTACCAGGTGCTGAAAGCCAAATATTTTCCTCACTGTGATTTTACCCAGGCAACGATGGGCAACAACCCTTCCTTCACTTGGCGTAGCTTAATGGCAGCACAAAATGTAGTTAAACAGGGCCTACGGTGGAGAATTGGAAACGGCGAAAAGGTAAAGGTTTGGGGAGATAAATGGCTGCCTACACCATCTACATACCAAGTGACCTCTCCAAGAATGTTCCTGCAAGCTGAAACGTTGGTGGGTGACTTAATAGATAAAGAGAAAGCTTGCTGGAAAACAGAGGTACTTGATGCTCTGTTCTTACCACACGAAGCAGAGGAAATTAAAAAGATTCCATTGAGCTCCCATCTACCTACTGACAAGTAGATATGGGCGTGTAGTCATAATGGTGTTTTCACGGTGCGAAGTGCTTACTGGGTGGCTCGTAGGATGTCAAGGCAGAGGAACTTCAGTTCTGGTTCAGATGAAGGCAGAAATAGGCAGTTCTGGACAAAAATTTGGAAGATCCAAGTTCCGCACAAAATAAGACATTTCACTTGGAGGGCATGTCGTGATCTACTCCCTACAAAATCTAATTTGTTACGACGGAAAGTGTTGCCGGACGATCAGTGTGAAGAGTGCAATGAGGGATCGGAAACTTCAAGTCATTTGTTCTGGACGTGTAAACGGGCTAGGAAGTTGTGGGAAAGCTCCAAGCTTGTCATGCCATTTACAGCGGAGCAGTTTTGTTCCTTTAAAGACCTGCTGTGGAGCTTATGTATGGAGGTGGAGAGTTCACCGGAGGTGGTAGCGAAGATGGTGACTTGTGCATGGGTGTTATGGGGTAATAGGAATGAAATCCGTATGGGAGGAAAGCGGAAATCGGGTCCGGAAATGGTTCGCTGGGCAACTCAATATCTGGAGGAGTATAAGGCTGCTACGTCCGTTGAGACTGGTGTACGTATTTCAAGCAGCCAACCAGCCAGGTGGATACCTCCACAGGATCAAACGTTCAAGGTCAACGTGGACGGGGCAGTGTTCGCAAAACAAAAGGCAGTGGGAATAGGAGTGGTCATACGGGACAAGGAAGGGAATTTCAGGGCTGCTTTGAGCAAGAAAATGAAGCTACCATTCGGTCCGTTAGAAGCAGAAGCTACGGCAGTTGAAGTGGGAGTGCAGTTTGCGAAGGATGTGGGTATTACGGAAGTCATGGTGGAAGGTGATTCTCTTATTATACAGCGTGCTTTGAACGAATTGGCTACTCCTCCTTCTTCAGTGGATGCTGTCATTGTGGGTATTAAAGCTTCCTGTGCAGAGTTCCATCACATAGCATTTTCACATGTGCGCCGACAAGGAAACAACCCAGCCCATCTCTTAGCAAAATATGCCTATGGCATTGATGATTGTTCAGTTTGGATTGAAGAGTCCCCTTGTTTTATAAAACAAGTTCTTATCCATGATGTAATGTCTTTTTAACATTTCAATGAAGTTTCAGTTTTCTTATCAAAAAAATAATAATAATAATTCACTTGGCACTAAATTAAAAATTAAATGGGACACGTGGCGCAAAATTGAGAATCCAATTAAAATCTAATTGGATTTTTTCTATGGCAAAAAATTAGACTTCAATTGAAATCAAATTTAGAATCTAATTGAATTTGGACTCTTCTATTTTTATACTCAATAATTCACTTGGCATTAAATTAAAAATTAAATGGGTTACGTGGCTCAAAATTGAGAATCCAATAAATATATATATATATATATATATATCTATATATATTGGACTCTTTGATTTTTACACTTATTAATTCACTTGACACTAAATTAAAAATTAAATGGGATACGTGACACAAAATTGAGAATCCAATTAAAATTTAATTGTATTTTCTCTAAGTTTTGACTATATATATATAGCCAAAACTTAAAGAAAATCCAATTAGATTTTAATTGGATTCTCAATTTTGTGCCACCTGTATAGAGATTAACTAGGATAATTATCTTACAATTGTATCATATAAACATAAGTTCCTGCGTTAGTTTTTTATTTTATGATAAATCAACATTAGAAATTTCCAAATGTTAAAAATAAAAGATGAAAGAAAGAAGAGAAAGGGAAAGTGATATTCTTAACAAATAGACAAACTGTCCATGAATATTGGTTTATTGAACTAAAAGTAGTATATGCAAGAGCTAGGTCGGGCACAAATAACATTGAATATATAAGTTGTTTTCTGGAATCATTCATGCGTCATTTCAGAGAAATTGAAAAACAAAGAACACATAAACTGAATTTTTCAATCAATTGCTACAATGTCCACATTCCACAACCAATAATCTCTATATATTCTGGACAGTACTCTAGGCTACCAATAACGAAATATGTAGTAACAAAACAAATATAAATAAAAGTTTACCAAAAAAAAAATTATATATATATATATATAAATGGAAAAGAAAACTCGTACACTCACTCGATCGTCTCAGTCTCTCATACAGTACCACCATATGTACTATCTCCTCTCGAAGCAAATCTAATTGACGTTTTAGAACACAATTCTATGCCATGATTACTATAAATAGAATGAAATGTATTTTCCAAGGTCGAACTATGCGCTAAAAGTGGAGCCTATATATTGGTTTAATTAACTTGCTTTCTCAATATTTATTTATTCATTCAAAGTTCACACTTCAAACTTCAAACTTCAAAACAAAATAAGGTATATGTAATTTTACATAGATGCCCTCCCTTTTCACGTATTTGCACAAGCTCGCATCTATTTTGTAATTATGCATATTTCCACTGATTTCTATTCCTTTATCCGTATGTGTAAAAGGAAATTTTGAATTTTTTAGGTACATAACTTGATTTAACTATATTTTATAGCTGAATTGGGATCCGGTGTAATAGCTTTCACCTTTTTTTAAAATTTTAACTTTTTTTTAACTCTTAACTTTTTTACTTTTTTTTAACTTCCTTGATCCAATGGTTGATATTAAAAGTTATTTAACTCCCTGGTAATACATGAAAATGATGGTTTTAGAATAATTTTACTACAATCTTACAATAACAAAGAATCAAGGATTCATATCCAATGTGATTACCCCCATCAAATGTTATGTATTTGTTAGTTACGTCTTTAGACTCTAGTAGGACTTGCTACTAAGTTTATCCAATTTTATGATTGATTAGTCAAGATTCAAATTTCTACTGGAATGTTTGGATGACATAATTTGAATATTTGAATTTGGATTTGGATGATTAAAATTCAAATAACTTTTTAATCACCATATGTACTAGTTCTTCATTTTTTTCAGAGTCAATAGTTTTTCCGTGCATCGCGCGGTTTAACGACTAGTTTATACATAATGACAAAACTATTCTTTTCTTTTCTTTTTGAGTAAGACAAAACTATTCTTAGTTTCTTACTATGAAATGACACTATTTCTTTCTCATTTAACTCTAGATTACACGATATTAGTATAGTGATACAATTTTTTCAAATTACGATGTTAATAAATAAAAATAATAATAGTCTTGGGAGACATTTAAAATGAAACAAAAGTTTATGATGAAAAACAAATTGAATTTACTAGACAAAAAATGACAAAATTCAAAATTTCAGGGCAGATGGATTTTTTTTTTTTTTTAAATCAAAATCAAAATCAAAATCAAAACTATACCCCAACTTGATGTTGCGTAATGAAACCCTTCATGGCCCCTACCCAACACGGACCCAAAGATTTTACCTAGAAATTATAATAAAATATATATATATATATATAGCAAATTTATTTTAAAGCAGTTGTGTAGGTATTAAATAAAATAAAATAAAAAGAAACTTGTATAATAATTGAAATTAAGCTAAAATTCTTGCCACTTGGCTGATCCCCCCTGGAGAGATCTAGAGAGAGGGAGAAGGAAAAGAAATATTAGTACTGTTTAAAAGTAGTTCATCAACTTGATGACGTTTTAAGAATTCCAAAGTATTATATATAAGTAAGTGAAGCAATGGTGTATAAAATCAACAAGCTATATAGCTAGGCAATAAGAAAAGGATGAAAAATTGAAAGCAAGTTATAACTAATATATATTGGGTAAAAAGGGGTAGGCTAGCTTTTAAATCCACTACGTACTTTAAGCAAACTTGCTGAGTACTTTGAGTTAATCAAGTAGCTTAGATTTTAATTAAGGAAAATACTAACGAGTGCCCTTAGGGCACTGTTAAAAATCTAATTAAAGAAAGTTTTTATAGAAAAAGAAAAAAAAAGTAATTAATGTTTTGACAGTTTTTTTCATTTCTCATAAAAGTGATGTCAAAACTTTTTTTAACTGGATTCTTAACCAGTGCTCTAAGGACACTCGTTAGCATTACCCTTTAATTAATTAGTGTTATGGTAATGGTAGCCAGCCACTTTATTTTAACTAGTCGCTAACCCGTACTATGCACGGGAACCTACTTATTTGTGAAGTAGATTAAAATAATTTTATAAAGTCTTAAATTGATTAAGAAACTACACCATTACATGATTTATTCTTGTATGACTTCAATTTGTGTTACAATTTGATGAAGAAACCATTACTTGAACATGCAATGGTTTATAAAAATTCAAATATTAAAACTTCTGAAAGACCAAAAAATATTGAAGAATCAAATGATTTACTGCTTAGAAATTATTGAAACAAAACAAAATATATATGACTAAAAATAGAAAAATATAAGAAAAAAATTGGGTTATATTCAAAAGAATAATCCATTGCTATAGGTTTGCACCCTATCATAAAATATCACATTAATGAAGTAGAGAGATAGAGTTTCACTCCTTGTTAAATTTGGATTAAACAAAAATAATTTTGTTTAAAAAAAATGATGAGTTTGAGTTTAAGTTAGACTTGTTAGAGGGATTGAATTTCACTCTTTGTTAAGTTTGAATTAAACAAAAATAATTTTATTTAAATAAAATAATAATTTTGTTTAAATATTGTGAGAGTTTCAAAAGTTTCCAATACATATATATATATATATATATATATTAAAGTGGCTGGCTGGCCCATCTTTTTATTTTTTTTTTAAATATAGAGTTGGGCTAATCCGCTAATTTTTGTAAAGGGGTCTGTTTACCGTAAGTTTTTTTTTTTTTTTTGCTAAACATTACCGTAAGTTATTTATTTGTCCTTTCCCTTGCTCTTTTATATTTTCTTCTCTTGCTTCTCAAAAAAATAAAAAAATAAAAATCTTCTCTTTCTCTATATTGTGGTCGCAATACCCATATATATCAGTCCCTCCATCTTCTTCTTCCTTAGAATTATTGTTCACTGCGGTTGCAGGGCTGGTTTGTAGAGGTAACTAGTAAGTGTTCAAGATTTTGTCTTTTAGCTCACCCTTTCTCTTGTTGATTTGTCCGCAGGAGTATTTATCAATCTTGGTAAAAGTTTTAGTAGGGGAGTGGGGTCTACGGTGATATATAGAGTTGGGCTTGATGGGATTAAGGGAGGCATAGCAATTGCTGGGATTGGAATCATGTTGTGAATAGGAAAAAAAGAGTTTGGGTTTGTTGGTTTGTGGGTACGGTGGGTTTTCATTGAGGAATCTTTGGGTTTTTAGATGCGATGCAATGCTTTGCTATTAGTTTGCCGTGGGTCTGATCGAGGAGGAGCTGGTAGAAGAGAAAGGCTGGAAGAGATGGTAGAGCATTGTGAAAGAGAAAGGCAGAGCATCGTGATGCAGATATTCGTGAAAGAGTGTCTTTTATTGCTTTTTTTTTTATGTTTTTTTTTTAATATTGTACTGACGTGAAAATTTGTAGAAGCTTCAAAAGTTTCGGTTTTATATATATATATTGATTATTAAGCTACAAGTTGGCAGGAAGCCAAATATTGGCGGCCATTCCAAAATCCAAAGTCCAAACCCCTATAACATGCTTGAAAGTTGTGATCAAAATCAAATACATACATGTGCTAACTTAATTAATTAAAAATATATAAATTAATATATTACACTTACAGTAGTAGAGCTAGGCTAGCCATCCAAATGTAGCAGACCCAATTAACCTGTCCCCAGATCATCATATATTGCATTTATTTTGCATATATATGACATAGAAATTAATGTTAGAAATTGTCGCATGCCCTCTAACATCAACTCTGAGAACGGGTCCATCAATTCTAAAAATTAAATTAGACAATATCAATCATCACTAGGTATTATTGCTGAAAAATAAGACTCTTCACATAATAATCTAATGAGCATGTCAACGTCCTCTCCTTTACTTCCCCCCCCCCCCCCCCTTTTTTTTTCTCCTTATATCATGTGATGTATTAGAAATGCATTAAAATAATTAATTAACATTGTTACTCAAACACTATATGCTTGGGAGTTTTTAAAAATAATGGAATTAAATAAAATGAATAATTCATAAAGAAATGAATAATGGATAATTCATGGTGTATTTTCTACTGTGTGAGGGTTTATAATATGACGAATGGAAATGAAAAAAAAAATGTAATTTTACTTTTATACCATTTATCTTTTATTGATTTTTTTTTTCTCTCAAAATATGAATAAAAATTTCATTCTACCTTTATTTCATTAGGTAAATGAGTGTTCATCTCATTTTTGAAAGAAATGCTTAGGAGGAAATGAAATAAAATGAGAATATTCTGAAAGTCATTCAATTCTTTTTTATTAAACTTCCAAACGAAAGAATAGATAAAATATTATTCAAAAATCTCTTTAATTTCAATCCTAAATAAAGTGTAAGTGAATCTCTATTATCAAAGTTTCAAAAAGTTAAAAAATACTATTCAGATTAAAACTCTGTAAGGACACAATTTGTAACGACTCCAAAATGATATTGGGTTCGTACGTTTAAGGGCCCAAACAATATCATTTGTAGAGCGTGGGCTTGAAAGGCTAGCCTGGATCACCGAACAACGGTTAGCCGTGGTTTTTATGGAAATTTACATGAAGGTGAACCTGATGTGTCTAACAAGACCTTCTTCTGATGCGACATGAGTGGTTCCGGTTTTTAGACCTCGTCCGAGGAGTTTAGTGTTCTTATTATTCTCCTTTTTTAAGACTTCATGGTCTGGGAGACGACCCCCCTTCAATTGGTTCTTTTTCCCTTTTATACTAACATTTACCCTCCTTCCAGTGTCTACGTGTAAGCTCCACTTTCTGGGGTTGAGACTTGTCCTATCAGCCCATATCTAGAGTGGTTGGGGGTGGTTGTAAAATCTGAATAGCATGGTGAAGAGCATGGACCTGTCAGACGCAGAGTTCTTTATTGCAGTATTGGCAGCTTTTTCACTTGACCTGCTCCTGCACTAAGCTCGTTGTTTCCTTAAGGGGCTCTATGGGGTGCCGAGCATAAGATCGTCTTCGGCCATATCCTTAGGCCTTTTTTGGACTTTCATTATACGTCCTCAACAATAGTTCTCCTCGGCTCAGGCCTTGGGCCCTAATGTAAAGTGGGTCAGGGTCACAAATTCTCTCGCCCCACAATAGCCCCTCAAAATCCTGTTGCCCGACCTCTTGGTTGGGGAGGAGGGTTTTGGTGATGTCGGGCCTACATCATGGCTTGCCCAGCTTTGCCCTTCATTAATGTCGGTGTCTCTTCATTTGCCTGGGAGGTGTGCCGGATTATGAGACATTCCTTTAGATTTACTCACGCTGCGTCCTCGCCGTTTCAGTGCTCGAGGTGCGTCTTTAATATGTCCCCTTTACGAGGTCACCCAAATCCTATGGTTGTAGACAGTGTTGGGAGTTGAGTAGAAACTGTCTCGTCTGTAGCACTTCTTGGAAATCTGCGTAGATTAAATGCCGCCAACTTGCCCTCCATATAAGAAGCAGGGTAGGTGGTCACTCCCTTTACGTACAGATCCTTCAGTCCTTTCAAATTCCTAATCCTTCAGCTGTGCTCAAAGTTTTCATCACTAGTGCAATTAAACCTTAGAGAGTGATATGCTTGAGGCACGAGTGGGGGTGAAGGAACCACACCCGCTCCAGAGGCACTGGGTCCTTCCGAGACTCAAGATGGCGCGG
This sequence comes from Quercus robur, assembly GCF_932294415.1. NCBI lineage: Eukaryota > Viridiplantae > Streptophyta > Magnoliopsida > Fagales > Fagaceae > Quercus > Quercus robur. The sequence goes on along the minus strand of NC_065541.1, from coordinate 444,897 downwards.
TCAGGACAAGGGAGACAGAGACTCAAGACAGTTCTCTGCTTTCACAAGGTGGGAGCGATGCCTCCACCTCTTTCAGTCAAAATCTGAAGCAGGTACTGGTCGCGTCAGATTTTTGGTGCGACAGTAGTGGGGTTTCTCGTCGTCAGTACCATCCGCTCTCTCTCGAGCGCTGCTAATATGACACCTGCGTGTTAGAAGTCAGAGCTGATGCGGGGATTAAGCATCCCTGTTTCCTCCTCTCTTCCTTCACTGGTGCCTCTTTCTGCCTCCGCTTCTTCTTCTTTCCCATCACCGGGGCTACCCTGGTGTTTCTACTTCTTCTTCTGCTTCTTCTTCTCTTCCATCAACGGGGCCATCCTGTCATGCATAATCTCTACCAGAGCAGAGTTTTAAAAGATTTATCTCTTTCTTGTATCTTTTTCTTTTTGCTTCTATAGTTAGCTTTTGGTATAGGCTTACTTAAGCCCCTCATTGTACGCTGTACTATTTCTTTGTCTTAATAAAAGATGATTTTGTTTTATTCTACATATTCTTTCTTTTCTGCAGTAATTACTTTGTGAATGGATGTATTTCATATGTGTATTTTTTTGAACGATACTTAAGGCAGAAACCCTTGTAACAAAAAACTATTATTTTGAACTTATTGAGACTATTAAGCATAATAATACCAACCTACAGTAGATTAAACATACGAGACTAATCGTGATAATAGCTGAATGCCCTGTATTGCGCGTGAGGCAGTCATTCGAGAATGAGTAACCTAAAATAAACCATCCGAGAGGGTTGCCAAGTACTAGGGGGCTTGGCCGCGTTCTTGGTAACACATGACCTTAATCGTTTTTGGCATCTGGTCCAAGGACCGAGGTATGGCTATACCGGGCCTAAACACTCGTTTGCGTTAATTCCCTTAAAATTAAGGATCTGAGGATAGACCGGGACTTCCATTCGGTCCAGGACTTAACCCAATTTTTAATGGCTAATCTCTCCATGGGTCAGAGTCCGAGGATCATACAATACCCTGGTTCTGTCTAGAAGTTATAATAACAATTAATTAATAATAATAAAAATCTCTCTCCTTTTTTTTTTTTTTGGCAGTTGGTTTCCCCATAGGCTTGAGTCCGAGGACCATACAATGCCTTGACTTTGTCCAAAACTCATAATCTTTCTTTTAAGTAGTTGGTTTCACCATAGGCTTGAGTCCAAGGACCATACAATGCCTTGATTCTGTCCAAAACTCATAATCTTTCTTTTAAGTAGTTGGTTTCCCTATAGGCTTGAGTCCGAGGACCATACAATGCCTTGGCTCTGTCCAAAACTCATAATCTTTCTTTTAAGTAGTTGGTTTCCCCATAGGCTTGAGTCCGAGGACCATACAATACCTTGGCTCTGTCCAAAACTAATAATCTTTCTTTTAAGTAGTTAGTTTCCCCATAAGCTTGAGTCCGAGGACCATACAATGCCTTGGCTCTGTCCAAAACTCATAATCTTTCTTTTAAGTAGTTGGTTTCTCCATAGGCTTGAGTCCGAGGACCATACAATGCCTTGGCTCTGTCCAAAACTCATAATCTTTCTTTTAAGTAGTTGGTTTCCAAATAGGCTTGAGTCCGAGGACCATACAATGCCTTGGTTCTGTCCAAAACTCATAATCTTTCTTTTAAGTAATTGGTTTCCCTATAGGCTTGAGTCCGAGGACCATACAATGTCTTGACTCTGTCCAAAACTCATAATCTTTCTTTTAAGTAGTTGGTTTCCCCATAGGCTTGAGTCCGAGGACCATACAATGCCTTGGCTCTGTCCAAAACTCATAATCTTTCTTTTAAGTACCGAGGATTAGCCCCTCAGCCAAGGCATGGGTCGTCGAACTGATGGTGGAATCCCCTAGAACTGCCCTTGTTGCTGGTGCGTCGAAGCATAGCCCCTAGTAGGTCTTTATATTAGGGAAACAACACCAGGCCACTGGAAGTAATGGAGGGGTTTTCGCATGCCCTGGGTTGACAAGAGTTCAACCCATCGTCTGTGCCAATGCACAAGCCTTTCCCACAGACGACGCCAATTGTAAGGACACAATTTGTAACAACCCCAAAATGATATTGGGTTCGTACATTTAAGGACCCAAACAATATCATTTGTAGAGCGTGGGCTTGAAAGGCTAGGCCTGGGTCACCGAACAGCGGTTAGCCGTAGTTTCTATGAAAATTTACATGAAGGTGAACCTGATGTGTCTAACAAGACCTTCTTCTGATGCGACATGAGTGATTCTGGTTTTTAGACCTCGTCCGAGGAGCTTAGTGTTCTTATTATTTTCCTTTTTTTAAGACTTCATGGTCTGGGAGACGACCCCCCTTCAATTGGTTCTTTTTCCCTTTTATACTAACATTTACCCTCCTTCTAGTGTCCACGTGTAAGCTCCACTTTCTGGGGTTGAGACTTGTCCTATCAGCCCATACCTAGAGTGGTTGAGGGTGGTTGTAAAAGCTGAATAGCATGGTGAAGAGCATGGACCTGTCAGACGCAGAGTTCTTTATTGCAGTATTGGCAGCTTTTTCACTTGGCCTGCTCCTGCACTGAGCTCGTCCTTTCCTTTAGGGGCTCTATGGGGTGCCGAGCATAAGATCGTCCTTGGCCATATCCTTAGGCCTTTTTTGGACTTTCATTATGCGTCCTTGGCAATAGTTCTCCTCGACTCAGGCCTTGGACTCTAATGTAAAGTGGGTCAGGGTCACAAATTCTCTGGCCCCACAAACTCTATTTCCAAGAGTTTTAGAATATTTTTTTTAAAAAGACAATTTAATTATGTATTTTTATATATTTTAATAATCTATTATAATCTTTTTTAATTAAAAAAAGTCAAGTCTTATGCATGTCAATATAAGTACTTGTATCAAATGATTTTGTCATGTACGTGACTCGTTATAAGTATATTAAAATCATTAACATAATTTACTTTAAGTGAAATTCTATTATCAAAGTTAAAAAAAAAATAAAATTAAAATACTACTCTAATTATAACTCAATTATTAGAACGGTCAAGAAGTTTAAAAAGAGTTTTTTTTTTTTTAAATAATTTTATTTTTATTGATATATCATAATTTTTAGTTTTTTAAATATTTATTTACTAAAAAAAACTTTTTTTTTTGAGGGGAAACATCGAAATTTTTATTAAAAAGCGCCTCTTAAATCGGCTTGAACTACAGAATAAAGATGTGGTGGAACATCCTCCATCCACACTAGAAAATCTGGTATGCCAATGGCATGTCTAGCCAGACCATGAGCTAAAGAATTACCTTCTCTAAATGTATGAGAATAAAGTAATTTAACAAATTGTGAGGATAAACTTCTCGCCTCATCTATGAATAAACCAAATGGAGCTAAAGGGACCGAATCTTCTGTTTGAGCCTTAAAAACTTCCAGTGAGTCTCCTTCTAAGATAGCTTGTTGAACTCCTATGTCTGATGCCAAAGAAAGTGCTGTAACAGCCGCCATCGCCTCAACCTCTCTGCTGCTATAGGCTTGATGCAACAGTTTCGAGCATGAAGCTATCACTTCACCATCTCCATCTCTTATCACCACACCTATCCCTGATTTATTTTCGTTTGGAAAGATTGCGCCGTCTTATACAATGTGCACTCGCCATATGATTTAAAGTAAATTTTGTGTTTGCGTTCTAAATATTGTGCTTACACCAAATAATTCAACGCAATTGTTACACGTAGTATGACAAACTTTCAACATGTACTGCACCATGAATGCATTAAAAAAAAAATTCATAATTCACTTGGAGTAAAAAAATTTCCCGAAATTTCATTATTTGTTTTATTTTAATTATCTACCGTAATTTTTTGTATTAACAATAAAAATTAGATTTTTAAATGTTGTATTTGCACTATATGGTTCAATATAATGGTTACAGTTTTTATGATGTGTTTTCACCTTTTGGCACTTTATAAAGGAAAATTCTTAAGTACTTCCGAAACATGGATAAATGGTACTTCCTCATCTCACATTCATAATAGACTCCATCATGAATTTAATGAGTGGACCCCACTATGAATGTGAGAGGAAGAAGCACTATTTTCCTTGCTCCGAGAGTACTAAGTATTACTCCTTTATAAATACAATGAAATTGCTAGTATATTTTTTTCTAAGTCAAACTCCATTACCAAAGTTTTAAGAAATTTATGATACTACTCCAATTAAGATTAAAATACCAAAAATTTCAAAAAAAGATAAAAAGAGTCTCGTTATGTATACCAATAATAATGTATTATGATGATGAACTGGGGACTTCACAGCTAGCCTATCAGTGATAAGCTCAAAATGAAGATTTATGAATGCTTGAAAATAAAAGGAATGACTCAAATGGCATCACCCTAAGCACTCCAATGCGCAAATTAGTAACTTGACTAAGAAGGAAAGCAAGGAGCATGCATTAATAGCAATTGTTCCAGCCTCATTATGGTATAGAGATTGTGTATTTATTGGCTTGATTGTGGCACAAAGTTTCACCGTAATTTTAGAAATTATCTTGATTGTGGTTTGAATAAAATGGTAATTACACTAAACTCACCTGTGGTTTGACCCGAAATCACTTTACCTATCCGTGGTTTAAAAAATGTCACTTAACCCACCTAAGGTATGTTCCGTTTGTTTTCCGTAACCCACCTCAGTTAAAATCAAGGGTAAATAGGTATTTTTGCTTAAATTTTATGTCTCTCTCCTCCCAAGACAAAAAATAGCACAAAAATGCAAAAGAAACAAGATCAAAAAGTGGTATTGGTCTCTCTCTCAATTCACATAAATCTTGAACATGGAGAACATACCAAAAAAATAAATAAAACCCAGACCTACCTACCTAGATCTCCTATCTTTCTTCCTCCACATCCGCAACAACGAGCCGTACAAACTCCTCCCAGCTTTCCTCTTCGACGAGTAAGGGTAAGAGTTTGAAGCTCTATGATGGGATGTACCATTCGTTGATTCAAGGGGAGCCAGATCTACCTACCCAAATCTAATCCATTTTTAAACCCAAAAATGAATACCCAAAAAAGGAAATGACAGCTAAGGAAAATAAATACTATCAATTTCCATCTACAATAATTGAATAAAAACATCTATAAGACAAGCAATAATTTTTTTTTCCCAGACAAATAGAAGTTGGAAACCCCTTCTTTCCCTTGGTAGAGTAGTTGAAATCCCTCATTGTTTCTAGCTTTGTACAACTTTCCTTCTTTCTAGCTCTTTGTAATAATCACCAACCACATCAATGGTATGAAAAATCATATTATTGAAATAAAAGTCACCATACTTTGTCATTACAAGACTAGCCAGATGCCGAATGTTGAGTTCCTATAAAGTGGCTATAGCATCAACGCCATCTTCACCTAGATTATATAATTCTGCCCACATATCAATGAGGGCAGCAACGTAGGTCCTTCGGTCTTCAGGAAATAAACCTAAATCCATGAAAAAAAATTTGAATTTGACCTCAGGACTTGAAAATTCTAGGCTTCTTTGGAGACATTTATGCAAATCAATATTGGAAATAATGTCGCCAATAGACCATTTCCTCAATCTACTGAGCTGAACCTCTGCACTCTACCCACAGAATGATCCACCAATCACTTCAAGGGCTAGTGGAAACCCCCCACAACCTTTCAATATCTGCAATTTATGGAACCCAATAACATTTGTGATTCCTTTTTTGGGTTTTAAATTTTTTTTTAATACTATCTCCAAATAACCCAGATCTACCTACCTAGATCTAATCCACCGTGACTCTCCAAACTCTCCCTTCTATGACCCTTTAGAAACTCCTTCACAATGCATAGCCAAGGCTTTACGTCGTTCCATTAACTGTGTCAATCATTTTAAGCCAACTTCTTCACTCTCTACCAATGCAGCTCAAGCAAATATAATCTCCAATGGAGGTGAATACCTCTTGAAATACTTTGTTGGTACACCACCAGTCCAAATCCTAGGCATTGCTGATACTGGCAATGAGTTGATTTAGCTACAGTGCAAGCCTTGCAATGACTTCTACAAGCAAACAGCTCCACCTGAAGTACAAATTTAGAGTTTCACACAGTAAGTCGGCACTTGAACAAAATCTAAAACCCTAAATCAAGAACAGACACAAATACCTTGATTTTCTTTACCGAAACTACCTTCCTTAGCTTCGATGTTGCGGAACTAGCGTTTTCTCTCCCTCCAGACACTCCAAACCACGAAGAACACATTGATCTCACCACGGGTCTCTCTCTCGAAAAGTTTCTAAGTTTTGGATGTTTTGATTCACGTTATGTTGTGTTTTAGGGTTAAGAGGTGTTTTTGTAACGGCTAGGTTTAAGGTGGGTTACGAAGATTGACGGAAACATACCACAAGTGGGTTAAGTGATACTTTTCAAACCATGAGTAGGCAAAGTGATTTTTGCCCAAACCACAGGTGGGTTATGTGTAATTACCCCTTGAATAAACGTTGAATTTTGCACTGCAACGGAGATTAGGGTAATTGCTTTGATTATGGAGAGAATACTAGCTTTTGGCCATTCTTTTCCTGTGGATATAACTGATGCATCCTATATATCTTGTTTCCCTTTTGAGTATCATGCTCATCCAAATAGCTTGTTTGGTCGCTAGGTAATCTCATTGGTTTAACTGTGCTTCCTTGTTTTGTGATGATGAGGTTTTAGTTGACAATATAGTTGGATGATATGTTTTTCATCATATTATATATTTTAATAAAAATTTGCTCCTACATTATGTGATTTTTGGAAATGTAATTGAAGTAAATCTGTTGATTTTTGGAAATGTAACTAAAGTAAATTTGTTGATTTGAGATATGAATATTTATTAATTGGTGTAAGTGTAAATATTATATTTGTGGGGCACAATAGTTTGTGGGCTCGGCCCGCTCGCTTATGGGGAGTCCGCAGGCCCCAAACTGAAAGAGGCCAGGGCCCAAGCCCGAAAAATATTAAGCCCAAGGGGGCCCGAAGATATGGCCGAGGACAGCTTAGTCCTCGGCAGACCCAAAGTCTCCTTGAGGAAAGTGGCACACAAGCAAACTTAAAAGATCAGAAAATATCTCGGGGAAATTGTCCTTAATATCCCTCATTGATATGACATTGCACCTAACAGAACCGGATTCTTAGGCTTTATTAACCATGCCCAACAATGCTGGGATGGGATTGACGGGACAAATATCAGTCCTGGAAAAACTGACCCTACACGTGGACGAGGGACAACAAACGTAGGCTAGTATAAAATGAAAGGTAAACTAATTAGGGAGGGATCCCATCTCACTTCCTGGGAAAAACTTCAGGAATGAGAATGCCCAGACAATATATGCGCACCACCACGGAAAACACACCGTCGGGTAACCGGAGAAAAACATTAGTGCTCCTCGAACATGATCCGAGGAGCCCAATCCCTCAAATTATAAAGTTATAGGGCTTGGATATCCAGACTAAAGCCTTTTCTTGTCTAGGTTTATCTAAAGTCCGGCCTGTACTAACGCCCCGTGACCCAACGCTAGCCTTTCAAGCCCACTCTCTACAAATTTTATTGTGAGGGATCCACCACGCGCGAGTCCAACGTCATTATTGGGCCGCTTGAGAATCGTGTCCCTACAATATTAGTTATTAATTGAAAGAGAATACATTCATTAAGTAATATTTGATTTGATTTTAAAAGAAAAAAGGAATGAAAAATAGCATCCAAAGCAGGGTAAAATAAAAGAAAAGAAAAAGAAAAGTAGGAAAATAGATGGAGTATATATGTAACAGAAATAATTGAAAGTTAGGTAGTAATTAGGGCATCTTATTCTTAATGAAATAATGGAGGTTGTCAAACGTGAATCATGAGGATTGATTGAGGAGCACAAAACCAATTTGGGGAAGAGAAGCGAAGTGAGAAGAGTAAAGAGAAGAGGTAATTAATAGTAAAGCAGTAAGTTAAACCATGAAAGCGATATGACAGTTAAATGTTGGAATGGGCGGGTCCTCCTGACACACTCATAGTCGTAGGCCTATGCTATGCTTAAAAAAAAAAAAAAAAACATTATACTTATTAATAATGTATAATATATATATATAAGAAATAATATATTGGACTCTCTCTCTCTCTCTCTCTCTCTCTCAATATAATTAATAATGTTGTTACGTAAGAGCACTAGCATTGAAAAATGCTAAAGCCATATTTAAGGCATTTTTGACATTTTAGAGGACAAAAACACTTACATCAAACAATGCTAAACCGCACTATTGCAAAATTTTTTGCAATAGTGCTACAGTACAATTCTAAACTTAGAATTGAACTGTAGCACTATGCTAAAAAATATATATATATTTTATTCCACCCCTTAGTTGAAAAAAAGTGATGATGTGAAAGAAATAATAAAGAAAGATTAAAAAAATAATATTTTAATGAAAAAGTAAAATAATAGAGTTTTTGGATGTAGGGTGTATTGTAAAATGGTATGGTATAATTGATAAAGTAACTTTTTGGGATGGTAAAATAGGATAGAGTAGCATTCTTCAATGCTGATGCTCTAAGGAGGAGGAGGGGCCACGTGTACGGAGTTTAATGTTGTCTCACCTTTGCCTTTGCCTTTTCCTTTTTTCCTTTCTCTATTCTCTAATTTCTCCTCCCCCTCCTTCTTAGGGCATCCATAGCAGCCGTTATAAAAATTATGTCATTTTACCACATTAAATGCCTATTTTATTATTTTACCACATCATTTTACAATATCTCATTTATCAGATGTTTTATCATTCAATTCTATACATTAAAATAATATTTACTACACATTAAAATAATATTTACAACTCATCAAACACAATCGACAACCACCACACTGTTGCCAACAACCAACAGCCACCACCACACAACCACCACATCCTCCACAACCAAAAACACAACTCAAAGAACACCCAAACAAATCCAGCCAAATTCCACAACAAACAACCATAACCCCAACCCAAACAACCCATCAAATCCCAGCCAAACCCCAACCCAAACAAATCTAGCCAAACCCCAGCCAAATCCTCCGCGACCCATCAACTGCCTCAACCAATCACCGACCCAAAACCTTCATCACCACCACCCATTGATACTACAACCAAAGCAAAAGCCTAACCTTCAACTGAAAACCCAGCTTCAAACGAAAACTCATTCAACCAAAACATCACCTTCAGCCGAAAACCCACCTTCAACCGAAAACCCAACAAAAAAAACTCAGCTTCAAAAGAAAACCCAGCTTCAAAAGAAAACCTAGCTTCAAACAAAAACCCATTCAACCAAAAACTCACCTTCAGCCGAAAGCCCCTTCCACCGAAAACCCACCTTCAACCGAAAACCCAACAAAAAAAAGTCACCTATCGAAACCAAGCTCAATTGAAACCCACCTCCACCGACACCCAACCCAACTGCCTCAACCAAATCTTCCGCAACCCATCAACTGCCTCCACCAATCAATTGCCTCAACCAATCGGCATCGGCATCGACGTGGAAGAGCAGTGAGGGTTGGGGTTCAGAGGAGAGGATTGGAGTGAGAGAAAGGAGAGGATTGGGGTGAAAGAGTGGGACTGACGGAGAGATGAGAGAGAAAGAGGAATAAAAAAATAATAAAAGCATTTGCCACATCTGTCCGTACAGTGGTAAATATGTGATGATACTATAGCATGTTGCAAAAATTATAACATTTGAAACATCTGATAAAGAGGATTTTTTATGTTTGGTGTGGCAAATTTGCCAAATATTTGGCATTTGGCACATTTACCACATCTAATGTGGATGCTCTTAGTATTAACTCACCACCACGTTTCGCAATCTTTGCAAAAAAAAAAAAAAAAAAAAAAAAAAAAACACATCTTATTTTAATTTTTATTCTGCTTTTCTACTATTTGCTATTTGTTATTGGATTTAGACATGGCAAAACGGATGGGTTGGGTCGGATTTGGGTTGGATTAATCAAGTTGCGGGTCAACAGCGGGTCATTTAAAGTGGGTTAAAAACGGGTTTGGGTTGCGGGTCAGGTCGGGTTGACCTGTATTTTTCACATGAAATTTTTTTTTTTTGAATAAAGAAAACAACATGTATTTGTCATTTGGAAAGTTATAAAACAAATTACTTAATGTAAAATGCATTATTTTGAATTCACCACTTATATTAAGAATGAACTCAGTTAAACTTATTAATACTTATTCAATAATTTTAAAATTATACAAATCCTAATATTACTATCTAAAACAAAATAACACAAAGATAAGTAAAACAAATACACAAGTTTTATTTCTACACAATATCAACATTCCAAAATATAAAACAAAATTACAAATGACTTATTGAATAATTCATTTGATAAAGAATAAAAACATCTAAGAAATTTACAATCTTGAAAATTAATTTTATAATCTATTACCAATTGTGGTTAACACTCTATTTCAATTTGAGATATACATTAAAGTTTAATTGCTTACTTATTTATACATGGTCTCTTTCATGAATATCATATTATTGTTAAGCAACACATACTCTAGGAAATATCATAATTTATTTTGAAAAGTCATTTATTTTGAACATAAATTGTTAAAAAATAGGTATAAACATTCATATTTTTGCTAATTTGATACTTTGGCTTCACTATTTTTACACTTGTGAATGTTTCTCATACATGTCTACAATTTTAAATCTATGTTTTTAATTCTACTGTAACCAGATTATCTTGACATGTACTTTGCTATTTGATATCTAAAAATTTTACTCATTGCAGAATGCTTAACCATTTATCTTTCAATTAATTTGTATGCAATTATGTAAATGTATTAATTGTTTCCTTAAAACTCACAATAAACAATTAAACCAATATTTTCTTATTTTTACTATTTTTTTACCCAAAAAAAAAAAAAGTTAAAAAAAATGGTTTGAGTCGGGTCGGGTTGACCCGCAAAACATGGGTCAGGTCACAAGTCAACCGTTTTTGCTTCGAGTCAAAAAAATCGGGTTCGGGTCGGGTCAGAAAATTCTAACCCATTTTGACATGTCTAATTGGATTTAGGCCCAAACAACACCACACCATACCAGACCCGTGTACTCTTTTCATACATCATCATCAATGAATAAATGATCAAATCAATCTCTCTTTTTTCTTCTCCTCCTATAATCGTCCTATATGTTTATAGATTTACTAATTACCAAAATCCATTATCACACTCACTATGTAAATCCATTTTATTCACTTGTTCCATCAATCATGACAATATATACTTTTTACTACTAGCATCAACAACTCTGTCCCGTCCCAAATAGAGCCACCACTGAGCTACATACAATCACATTATTATTGGTTTATTACCAAAACTCACTAACAGATAAGTCCCCCACCAAACCCCAAGTCTAGTTACTCCACAGCAACTATTTCATTTTTAATCATATCAACATCTTTCTAGGCAACTTTGGTCAATTGTCACTTAGTTTTGACAAAGATTTATAACATCTTCTGCTGCACATGTATACGGCCCTAATAATGCGTTTCATATTCAGATTTGAAATGCAGATGAAATGTTTATTACAAGTACAGGGAAGGCAGTAGAAATGATATGAATGGATAGAATAAATGATGATGATGATGATGATGATGATGATGCAGGTCATTATCGAGGATGTTTTGCTTAACGTGATGGTGCAGTTTTTTTCCTGTACGAAACGTCAAACCACACCTAGCAATAGCATTTGGGGCACCAGACAATGACAACTGTGTCGCTTCCTTCCTTGCTTGCCTCTTTATCTCCTATACCACATAACCATATCTCTCTCTCTCTCTCTCTCTCTCTCAATTGAAATTAAAAAAAAAAAAAAAAAAACACTTTTCTATAATTAAGTTACAAAGTAAAACCATATTGGAAAGAGTCATCGACCTTAAATGGCCAACTTCCCACTAAATAAAAATGATAATGCATACGTGAAACAACTTTGCAAGTTTGTAAATCTCAAAAGAGAAATGATGAGTCATTTTAATACGTAGTTCAGCTGATCTGGGCAGCTATATATAATTATATCTTGTTTGAAGATTATAAAGATCCCATATATTTCTATTATTCACGAGTCTTTGTTTGTTGATCCGCACATGGATCATGGATTATTATAATTTTATAAATATCACTCAACTTAACCTCAACCTCAAACTTCAACCCAAGCTCTGCAGCTGCTTGACTATTAAATTAAAGCTAACTTCGGGTTTCACGTGAGCCCAACAATTATTAACCTGGGCTTTTTACTCATGATGATGATGAGCCTGAGCCTGAGCCTGAGCCTGCAAAGGGAGACTGGACCTAGTACTTGCATTTGCATTTGCATAATGAATTGAATGGGTTTCGATTTCAAGTATCTGAATCTGATTCTGATGCCCAGATCTGGCATTATTTTTTCAAAATCTTTACATTCTCCAATTGAATTCATTTATTGTTGCATTGACCAAAAATATATTGAATTTTATATCCTTTAAAAAAAGAAAAGACAGTTTTTATATTATATTATATTAATTATGTGTTGACTCCACGTACAATTAAAACTATATATATATATATATATTTGCATCTAGCTGTCGTCGTCTATATTAACCCTATTCCCTACAGAAAGTGATATATATAGAGAGTATCTTACAAAGGTGTTGGCAGTGCCACTGGCAAAGGTTACTGTACTGTCAGACTCTAAATTCCTTCTATTCTATAGTTCTATGTATGTATGTCCATATACTAGTAACATTTTAACTATCTTCGCAGTCATTCAAGATTATCTATCGTAGTGCAAATTCCCTCTTGAATTCTCGAAATAAATATAACGGCCAAGTGAAGCAGAAGCAGAAGCAGAAGCAGGTTGTCAGAAGTCAGAGTTCCCAATGATTTAAAATAAAATAAAATACTACAAATGAAAATCATAAACGGAGTTCCCTTCCCTTCCCTTTCCTTCCCTCCCTCCCTGTGCACTATAATGCTATTGCTAATTGCTATGGGGCAAAATTGGGGGTTGATAGATAAAAGGGATCTTTCCAACACAAGCTCATGCTAAAACCTAAAACCACATATATATATATCCCCTAATTCTCAAACTGTCTGTGTTGGACAAACACACCGGAGACACTCATGCACACGTGTCTCCTCAATGAGTTAGGAAGAAACATTTTCTTTGATTTTAAATATGTTTTTAAAGATTTTGATTTTGATTTTAATTTTTTTTTATCAAAAGATTAAAAAAAAAAAAAAAAAAAAAAAAACAAATACAAGATTTTGATAATTATTACGTATTTTGAAAACTTAAAAATAAATATAATATATGGCTACTGATAAATACTATCCCCAAAAATATATATAAATTAATTATTATATCCCCACTGCATTGTGTCATAAATTTTTACGAATTTGTCATCTCCTGGGTCATCATCTTCATGTCCATGCATCTTAAACTAAAACCTTTAGGCCAAAAAATGAAATTATTAATTAAGAACACTAGTCACAAAGTTTTATATAAAGGAGAGAGTGAGAGAGAAAAGTATTATAATTAATAATACAATTTCTTTATTATCAAATGAAAAACAAAATAAACTTTATTAAGAACTCAAAGGTAAAGTTGGAAAATATCCATTCCCATATAATATTTACTTAAATAATTTGTGCATAATCAAAGTATGCTAGAAATTAACAAATTTTATCTCCCTAATATCATAAACACATGAAACATATCTAAAAATTTTATAAATTAAGGAAAAAAAAAAAATGAAACAAACACTTTCATGACCCAAAACCCAATGAAACCACAATTCAAACGAAAAAAAGGAAAAAAATAACATCAAAATCCAAACTTTATCTCCCTATTATATCAAAAACACAAAACATGTATCTAAAAATTTTATAATTGAAGAGAAAAAAAAAAAATGAAACAAAGACTTTCAGCAAAACCCAACAAAATCACGATTCAAAAACAACATCAACAAAAAACCCAAATTCTTAACTTTTTCTCTCTAATATCTAAAACACAAAAAACTAAAAAATGTATCCAAAAACGTATTGGAACATGGCCCTGCTTAATGGTTGAACCATAAAACAAACATGACATTTATTAAGTTACTAATGATTCAAGTATAACAATTTGTACTCAGCAACCCAAGAAAGAAGAAAAAATAGATTATGCCAGTATGCAAGAACAACTACAAAGATACTTATGTATTAGTAAGTGCAAGTTTAATTGCAAAATAATAACAACAATAATAATAAATCTTGTCAAATTATTATCTAGAAAATCGCAGCAAAATACATCATGAATTAATAATTAATGCTAACAAAAGCTACAGGTTGAGAATAAGTATCAGATCTCAAAACAATCCACCACCCACCATAATATATAAAAAGTCTCTATAGGCTAGGAAAAAAGAGAATTTTAGAAAGTAGAGTTTATAATGACAGATATTCTGAGCACCACCTTAATCTCTCATGTAAATTATACAAAAAACCAAATATGAAATGATAATATTAGTAAAAAATAAACATAAAATAATTTCAATATGATGCTTTGGTAACATTATATTGTTAACATAGCAACTTTCAACAATAACAACATACACACACCAAAAAAAAAAAAAAAAACACCCAATTTAAAAAAAGGAAAACATTAGTGAACAAAAAAAAAAGAAGGAAATTACACTTTACCACCCTAAACTATACCTAATATTACACTTTGCACCCTAAACTTTTCGGATGCACGCTTTGCACCCTAAACTATAACATCTGTTACACTTTGCACCCCGGCTTAAATTTTCTGTTATATTGGACAGAAAGCTCAACCTTATGAGTTTGCATGTGACTCTTGCTTAAGTGAAACATGGTCCAAAGACCCAAATGCCCTTCTTCCAACCCAACAACAAGCCACTTTCTCTCTCTAAACTCTTCCACTGTTTTTGGCCACACACAGTCACAGCCACCAATTTACGGGCATGAGATCCGCAATCAGAACCCACACATTGTTGGCCGTCTCACAACCAAAAACCAGATCAAAAACACAAATTCATAGGGATACAAAATCATAAACACAAATTCGGACCAACCCACACAAGATCCACAAACACAAATCTCATTCAATCTATCACCAAGATCTGCTGTGAAAGTGCGAGAGAGAGAGAGAGAGAGGAGCTAAATCATACACAACCAAAACCCAAACCGAATCTGAATCGGGACCCCAAAAAAACCCAATTCAGAGAGAGAGAGAGAGAGAGGAGCTAATCATACACAACCAAAACCCAACCCGGATTTGAATCAGGACCTAAACAAACCTAAATCAGATATGAATTGCAACCAAAACAAAACCTAAATCGGAGCTAGCCACCATCACCCACTACCATCTGCAACCCAGCCACTGTACCACCCTCAAAGTCCGCTGATCTGTGCATGCAAGAGACCCAAAACACCAAGTCACGTGTGAGAGAGAGGGACTGCCTGAGACCGTGATCTGTGTAAAAGACGTGAGGAGGTTCTTTTGAGTTTTGACTTGGAAGAGGGCATTTAGGTCTTTTGACTTGCTGTTACTTAAACAATAGTCATGTGCTAGTCACGTGATTGAGCTTTCCGTCCAATATAACAGAAAATTTAAGTACAGGGTGCAAGCATAACAAATGTCATAGTTTAAGGTGCAAAATGTGCATCCGAAAAGTTTAGGATGCAAAGTGTAATTTAGGGTATAGTTTAGGGTGGTAAAGTGCAATTTCCCCCCAAAAAAAGGTGATAGGAGCAATAAAAAATCCATCAAAACAGAAACAAAGTCGAAGAAATAGAGTGAGTATTGAACTTTTTTTTTGGGTTGTTGGCAATACATGGAATGAATAGGAGAGAGAGATGCAAAAAGGGTAATATTAAGAAATTTATATGGAAATAAGATGGAAGAGGAAAAATTACAGGAAGAATAAAGTTAGTGATTAATAACGTGGCGCGAAGGGGGGGGGGGGGGGTGGAGAAGAGTAAAAAATGAGGAAAGGTTAAAGTTATGAAGAAGAAAACTGAATAAGGCATCAAGAGGGATAGAATTTTGAGAAGCCATATATTGCCACACAAAAAAAAAAAGGGAAAATTGCTAGGAAAAAGTATTGATGATGTGGTGCAATGGGATTTTAAATGCAACACTTCTACTATTATATATAATATAGATGTGTGCCCATCTTAAACACCATTAAAGGGTCGTATCTCTCCAAAGATATTTTAGAATCTATCTAGGTATGTCAAGAGCTTGCAACTTAACTGTCACTTCCTACTGTTTTCAATGGAGATATCTAGGGTTCAAAGCTCCCCTCCCCTTTGTATCTATTTGGGAAAAAAAAAAAAAAATTCTATCTAGACAAGTACTAAACAAGAAACACATCACCAAATGATTCTATAACTCCCAGGTGTTTAAAATGGAAATGAAATCACCCAAGACATTAGCATATTGGAAACTCTAATGGAAATTAAATTGCAATCAAAGCTCTTGAAACTCTCACGCAAATTGTTCTCAGAAAAAATTTCACCTCATAAAACTTATCAAAAAAAAAATTTCTCCTTATAGTAATTCAAAACATAATGACCAAATGTCATTCATTTTAAGGCCAATTTAATAATCACAGCCTATCACGGAATAATCAAGGAGTCGATATGATACATGTTCCATTACAACTCAATATAAGGAGTAAGATGTGTCAAAGCCCTACAGGATCCAAAAAATTTGCATAAAAATCAGCAAATTTAGTGTGAAAGGACTAATTATGTGACTTTTGAAGGGGCACGATCCCACAACTTAGAAAACAAAAAAGTTCTCTAATCATTGAAGCAATGTCCAATTGTCGCCTATACTAAGAGTAAAAGTAGATTATAATCTAATATGTTGTCTTAACATTACATCTATGATAATCTAATCTGTTCATGTTATATCTGAATGCGGGGTAAGTGAGGCAGACAAGTAAAAGATGTAGCTTTAACAACTTTTCTAAGAAACAAGATTTAACTTTTCTGATACACAATGAAGTACAACAGCCAAATTGAACACAAGCATTTGGCATCTGTAAAATCCCTATTAGAAGATGACATCTAATGGCAACTCTTAAATGAAGAAGAGGCAAACAGTTGCATTTTGATAGAGCTAATGATCCCAGCAATCAATACTAAGCGTACCAAGTCATATTTCCTGAGGAGATCTGAGTCAGCTGGTTCAGAAGGGCTTCTCATACCCCTGTTGTGGTGGCTGCTCCCAGGCTGGCAAAAAGCCTACAGTTAGACCATAAAGGGCTCAGAAGAAAGCAGAAAACTTCTTTCACCAAAAAAAATAAATATATCATATTTACTGTTCACGTCTTAACAGCAAGTTACACGAATATAGTGAGAGCAAAATACAATTTAAATGGCTTACAACAATAAGAGTACAAGACTCCACAACCTGACAGTATATGATAAATGCAAATAAACTCACAGCAAGTCATATATCAGTACAGCTTTCCAAGTTACAAATTATTCAAAGTCTGTGCTACATCTGAAAATTGGAATCCACAAGGTGAAAGTAGTGTTCCCAACCTCTCTAACACTCCCAGCCATGCATTTTACCAGCTAAATTTTAAATAAGATAACTCGATGATTTAGCACTTTCATGGTACATTTAATTTAATGTCCCTCTCCCTATGAAAAAATTCTGGTAGCTACCAAAGACTAAAAATCCTTTCTATTAAGGCAGTTACTTACAAATTTTTACAGCCAATCAATTAGTTGACACTAGTACCCTTCAACTTGGAACTTTATGTTTTACTTGATGATTTTATGGGTCATTTCCGATCAATCTCTTTTGTAACATTTTCATGGAACTCAAATTAAACCATAGGTGCAATTGCAGATGCTTCATCCCATCCCACAAGAGAATTTTAGTAGAGATGAAGAACTAGAGGCAAGATTTTACATTATGAAAAGATGTTTCCCAGCTAAATAAACCAAAATGTTTCCTCTTCCAAATTTACTTTTTCAATGTCTTTCCCAGGTTCCAGTAAAACTGAAGATAAGATATTTGACACAAACATATCTTTTTTGTTTTTTTTTAGTTGATAAATTATGCATACACTTAATTTATCTTGAACCGAAGACCTCACCCTCCATCCCAGTGATATGGAAGGAGGAAATTCCATAATGCCTTAGACAATGGAGGAGAATTTATGTTACGTGCAGAGTCTCAGGTTTTCTATTTAACATGCTTTTGGTGAAAACATGGTTAACACAACCCTAAACACCATATATGCCCTCCTACTTAAGGCATGCAGCATATCAGAGATTGTGTGTGGCATGAAAGAAAAGGAACACATTTCCATGAAACCTATTGCATCCATTTGGATCTCAGAAAATACAAGGGATTGGAAAGAAAAATGATCAAAATGCCAGTGAAGGAAGCAAACTTTCAAGCATTTTCCTTTCCCTTTTGTCATTCCAAGATTCAACTAGGGCCATAGCTGTCAAAAGATAGGTACCACCTTTTGGCAGAATTTTGTTTTCTGCCAAAAAAGCACACAACTATAACAAACAAACCTCAATATTTGTTTAATGCATAAAATGCATTAACACAATTGTTAGCATGATATCCAAACATCACCTTAGGCAGATCAACCATAGAAACTCTAGATTTATAAGAAAACAAACCATGAAATTAAATATCTGGCATACTTAATGGTATTTCTCCCAGGGACATATATATCGAATCATCATCAGCAAGAGACCCCTGAAACAATCAATAAAAGAATGTAAGTTGTTAATCAATATTATTAAGGCAGATGCATAACTATACATTAAAATCAAACCACATAACCTAAACCCACCAAATGGGGACAGGTAAACCATAAAGCTACCTGGTTTGTATACTACAAATAAATTTTGAATGTATAACCAATTATCATCAGTTAGTGGTAGTACCTCTCCATTAGGAAGGCCCATCTCATTGTGCATTGAACTAATGTCACCTGGTACTGAAGAACAATTTGGAAAATCCCCTCCAAGCAACTCCGAGATCATAAGCCCATAACCATCCTGAACATCAGGAATATCATTGGTATTCTGTGCATTATTAGAAAAGCCCTCAAGGCCCGTATATGCAGTCTCAGTCCTGTACATTTCAAAAACCTTAAATCAATAAGAGCAATGTATAGAAGCAAATAAAGAATCTACAAAAACTATCAGCTCCGGTGTGCCTGCTAAAAAGAGCTTAAGAGCAGTAGGGAGGTAAGGCAAACTAGAAACGATGCAAGGGGCAAGTCTGTGCAATCACTTTTGATTATAAGTTGATGACTTCTATAATACCGTCATGAAAAGAGTATATTGAAACTTACTTTCTCTCTGCATTATGGAAGGTCTTATCGTCAGTGGTAGAATCATTTTCTAAATCAATGACTTCAATCTCTTTGCCATCAGTGACATGTCTACTATATCCACCAGACACCTTGGAATTACTCATTGATAAGTCAACATCAACCGGTGCCACTTCTTTTCTGTTTCTGGAAATAGGGTCGTAAATATGCATAGGATCATTATCATGATTCTCATTTGTGTCAGAAGCTCCCATGAGATTTAGATCACAGATTTTATATGAACTAGGAAAAAGCTGCTTCTCTTGTGCATAGTCAATACACTGTTCAGCCCCAGCATTAGGGAACTGAGAATCATTCTTCAAGCTCTCATGATCAATAACCACAATCATGCTCTCGCTAGGTGTAGCCTCATCTTCCGGCAAGCTCTCTTTCTTCACACTTGAATTAGAAATGTGAAAATACTCATCACCCTTTGTTACAAGAGAGGGAATCCAATCTCTAGGTTTTTTCGTTTCCTCCCTCATATCGCTATCGTCTAAAGCACGTTTTTCACCTCTTTCCTTAGCAATTGAACTACAACTTGCAAAACCAGCCAGACCCTGACTCGATTCTTGCTCACTGTCATGCATAGAAGCTCCATCTGGGAAAGATTGAGTTGCAAATTTACCCTGCTCAATATTATCTGCAGAATCTAATTCGACCAAATTTTCAGCAGACTGGAGGAACTGAGCTTTAGAAACTTCAGAGTCAAGACTCTTAGAATCATGAATTTTATTTGAAGATGCATCACCCAAGGAGGCATCTTCAACTAAGATTTCAGATCCTGTTGGAGGCTGCATATCAAAAGCAATAGACAACTCAGTCTTGGGAACTGCATCAACCCTTGGGACCCTATGTGTCAATGCAGAGCGAGTTCTTGTGGGCACCTTGGCAAATTTGCAAAGTGTTAGCAAATCAGTAGTGTTGTTCTTGTCTGAGGGATTGCCCTCCACAACATTATCCTGGATGGTTAAATCTTGTTTAGCACTCTGTTTGTCAGCTTCATCAATACTATTGCCATCATTTTCCTCCCCAATTCCCGCACTAACATTCTTGGAATCATCAGAACTCCTGGAGAATTCCCCATTATTCTCATGCTGGAGATCTTTCCCAGCACCAGAAGAACTTGCTTTTGAGCTCGTATCATCTTGGTACTGGTATTTGTCAAACTCAGATTCTGAATCACCGGCATCCTCATTTTTGGGTGCTAAGTCACTTGGAGTTGACATCTGCACTCCATTAGTAACATCTTTACCAACTTGCTGCTCCTCTTGGTAGTGTCCAGAAGCAGTGTCATCATCACCATCAACATCAGCAGATGACTTTGTTCTACTATCAGACCAAGAGCCACTTCTCCTATACTCTCGGCTATAATCCGAGCCATAACCCCGAAAAGATGTTGCTCTTCTCCTGCCTTTGTTAGTAAAATCATCCCCAAATTTTCTCCTACCCATCCCAACATCAGAAGCAGCACTCCCTAAACGAGAAAGGGCAGATGCTCGACCCTCCGGTGGAAGGGGAAATCCATCTCCCTCTTGAAACTCCCCCAACGGCTTCTTCAAAGTACCATTCTGCCACTTAACAGAAAGTGCGCTTGGAGGCAGCAATCCTTGAGTAACTAAATACTCGGCTGCAAGCCGCCCTGCTTCCATGAAAATGTCACCTCTGCGAGGCGGCAGTGGTGGTGGCGGCGGTGGTGGTGGTGGTGGTTGTGCCTGTGTATGTGGTGATTGAAATGATTTTGGGTGGCCTTGGCCACGGCCAAAACCTCGATTGAAGTTCCGGAATTCAGAGCCATAAAACCCATGTCCCCTAACTGAACCTTCGGGGGAGATCCGAGATGAAGCCATGCCCATTCCCATGGAATTGGACCTATAGCCATTTCCAGGACTTCGATGCCGGGCATGCATTTTCTTTGATTCTATCTTATTTTCCTAAGAAACTGTATTCTCTACAAAATAATTGAACCCCAGAAAGCCAAACCAAGAGAAAAAACTGCCTTTCTCTAATAATCAGTTCACCATGGCATTAACTGGGTTCAGACACAACAAGAAAAAGAAATTGTATTGCAGTACATACGATTTTCATTTTTTTTATCCCCACAATACAAAGTTGAAAAATCCACTTAATTGAACTCAGAAACAAAAACCAAAAAAAAAAAAAAAACTGTCTTTCTCTGGAAAAACAAAGATCCCCAACTTTGCAAAAATAAATAAAAAATGGCAGAGAATGACAAAACCCCACCTCAAAAAGTAGAAGAATGTTGAGCTCAACGACTGTTACCTACAACCCCTTACTTAAAAACCAGAACTTTGAACCAGCAGTTGCAGTTGCAGTTACCTAATTATTCAGTTTTAGATTTAATAGGAAGCTCCACAATCCAAATCCAATTCATCAATCAACATAAGAATACGTGAAGGAAAATTTGAGATCTTTAAGGTTAAAACCGAACCTTTTTTTTTGGGGTTTCAATTTAGGGTGGGAAAGAGGGAAACTTTGTTTGTGTTGTCTGATGAAGATGATGCCGTGTCTGTCTCTTGAGATTGAGATTGAGATTGAGATTGAAAAATCCGTCAAGGTTTTGAGATCCAATACTTATACAGGCACAGGGACGAAATTAGCCAGCAACAAACAACGCCCTTTGCTTTACCTAATTCACCTTTTCCACTGCTGTTTTGTTTTGGTCAATTTTTGGCATTCACAGACTCTTTCTTTCTTTTTCTTTTTCTTTTTCTTTTTTTAGTTTCTTTTTCAAAGTTTTTTTTTTTAAATAAATAAATAAATATATAAATAAAGGAAAAAGATAGAAATGGATAAAAATAATGAATTTAAATACTTCTCCTATCACCTATTCCCTATTCAAAAGGAGCTAGGAATCGCACGCGCCTTAATATGGACCCCCTTTGGTTTTTTTTAGAATAATTATTACATAAATCTACTAGTAGTGGACTTTTGTTGGGTGTTGAGGTGTTCCATATCTAGTAGTCAAAATTCTCCTACATATTTCTTTTCTTTTTACTTTAAATTTTAAAAGAAGAAAGGTGAAACAACAAGCTACAACAAATGATTACTTAATCCATCTCTTTCTCGATTTTATACGCTAGCAAAAATCAGGAATAGAAGAGATTGAGATATTTCTCTCAATAATACAATACAAAAGAGGCCATCTTGCACTGCATGGACAGCAAAATTAAATGTTTGATTATTCCAAAAATTTGTTTCAATAACAATTTAGTTTTAGTAGTAATATTTTCAATAGCCCAAATAATGGGAAGAATTTTGAAGTGGTTGGATCGCATCACATTTATGGCATAATACCCTTCAAACAACACAAATTAATACCCTAGACTTTTCCTACTGTAAATTATTAAGAAGGATGCTTTGGCTTTCCTTAATCAGAGGATCTATTAGCTTTAGCTGTGTCCAGTCCAAACGAAGATGATTTCTCCCTTGTGATTTGTTTCAACTGTTGTTGTATTATGTATAGTCATTGATGGTTGCATTAAAGTTAACTTTCAAAAAGTGGGAAAGATGTGGATTCCATAGACATCAAACCTACAAAATCCTAGGAAGTTAAATGATCATCGTATATATATTTTATTCATTAATTTGCCTAATTAATTAAGAGTAAAACATCAGTTACTTCCCTCTTTGGTCGCCTCACGATGCAGTTTCTTGTCATTCATACTAAATCACAACATACTGTTGCGAATAAAAAGAAGCTTTCTTATTTTTTTGTTTTGGGAGCATCTAATTCTCTTCTGATTGATTGTATCACCAAACTTACCCAATCAGAGATGAAATTGAATTGCATATCAAATAATCTTAACTCTTAAGGGCCATAGAGAGAGAGAGGGAGAGAGTTGGCCCAAATAACTTTGCTACTAAGCAATCAATGGATAGATGCATGTTCTGGAGTTTCTTCCTCCACCTCAAAGAATATGCATTCCTTCTCACGTATAACGTAGTTGGGACAATTTGTTTTGCTATCTTTCACATGAATAGTTCAAGCGTCTCTTAAATTTTTTATTTCCATAATTTTTCCATTCATTTATATTAAGTAAGGAGTTTTCTAGTCCTATTGCTTGTTGGGACACTTGATAAGCAAATTTTGTAGAAATCTTATCTAATGAATTGAGGACCCAAAACAACGAGTCTCCTAGTTCGATTAAGGTAATTGAATTTGGAGGATATTCTTTGCTGAATATCTTTTTGTTTCTTAATATATGTGATTCATTCTAATTTGGGAATTATTGACAAGCAATGTCATGCAATTAAAAAACTAGAGTGGTAAAACAAGATGGATTGGGATCATGTGTGGTTAGAAGCTTGTATATTACGTTCTTTTTGTTTCAACTATGATGTTTTCTAGAAAATAAGTCATTTTTTAAAAAGCATTTTCTATAAAGTTATCTTATTTTCCTATATTTGGTAGCAACCTTAAATGAGTTGAAAAATAATCTCCTAACTTCCCTTATTTATCTTGCTATGAGATAGAGTTGGTTTCCAAAAAAAATTAGTGGAAAACAATCTCTAAAAATAAATCATACTTTTTATGTTGACTAAAAATAATTTTCATTTGACTCATTTTTTATGATTCTACCAAATACTAGAAAATATGGAATATATATATGTTTTTAAGAATAAATTTTTGTAAAGTCCATAAGCTAAAGCAATATGTGATCCCTCCTTCACTATCCACAGTTTCACTTTTGTGATCATGTAAATAAGAACACAAACACATACATATTCTATAACAACAAATATATAACTTAAACTAGAAGAAATATGTAAAAACAAGCTGGCTTGGGCTTGGGAGTGTGCATGATGGTAAAAAATGGTCATTCAAACACTTCAAACAACCCATTTTTCTAACAGATACCTCAATTACCCGAAGGGCTAAAAGTTAACAATCAAGGTTCAGTTTAACAAAACCTAAAGGAGGTGGTGTCCAGGAAATCAGTAGCATGTTTAAAGATATGCACAATAGTAGAAATCAGTAGCATGTTTAAAGATGAATTATTTGTCGTATTTGATGGAAATTGAACTTATTCTTGACTAGCCATATATTCCATATGATAAAAAATGAAAGGTGATGGCTATGGAAGTTTGAGTGAAAAAGAATTGGAATACCAGTTGTGGTGGCATCGATCAAATTAGATCATGATAAAAATAAATTATTTGAGTATAAGGTTGTAACTTGTAATTGATGTCAGTCTTGATGCAACAACAAAAAAATTAAATGGTATAAATGAAGCAAAAATAAGAGAAGGGAAGGGGAAAAAACTTTTTTTTTTCTTTTGTGTTTGACTTGAAGGTTATAATAGAATGAAAAATAGCTATGCGTACGTGAGTTCCACCTTAAGAACTCATATCTCTCATTTTCCTCTTAAATTGGGAGAAAAATAAGATTGTTAGCTGAGAGAAAAACATCCTTCATCAAAATTTTATTTCCTAACCAAACAACAAAATTTTACTAGCCCCGGCCCCCTTTTCACCTATTTCCTTTCCTACCCTCTCATAGCAAACCATGTCATGAAGAGTTTAGACATACAATTTTAGCTAGAGTGTTAGCACCCGGTCTTCCATAAGCCATATGTTGGTATATTTTAGAATCAAGGCACAAAAACAACCCATTACCCGGATGTGTATTTGCTAAAACTTTTACAATACTGCTATAGTAGACTTCTACATATACATGTTACTATTCACCAATTATAAACTTAAATTTCATTTTTTTTATTACTCACTCTCTCTCCTCTATCTTTCACTTACTCACTGACTCCCCTCTCTTCTCCCTCATTTCTCCCTCTTCTCTATTTGTGCTCTTTGTTTCTTCTCTATCGCTATCTCTCTCTACTTGTCGCGGTGGTAGGTTTGTCTCTCTTCTCTGTCACTATCTCTCTCTGGTTGCCGCCGTGGGTAATGGCTTTGATGATCGATGTAATCGGTTTGCTGATCGGTGTGGTGACAATTATATTCTACTGCTATTATAGAAGCCAACAAATTGTGCCAAAGTAGACTGAGGATGTAACTAAAGTTCTCACTAAATTCATTAGGAAACTAAGACAAATACAATTATTAAATTTTTTTTTATGAATTGAAAAATTTTATTCCAACAGCAGCAAAAAAATTAAGCAACTACAACAAAGCCAGCTTCTTCACTAACATTTTTCTTTTTCCTAATATGTTGTTTAGAGTCTTACTTATATCCATTATATTCTTATTCAAGTGGTTATATATTTTTATGTTTTTTTTTTTAAATTAGTTTAATTTCCAGATCCTTTCATTCATAACATTACAAATTACAAAAATAATGCACAATATTTTGATTAAAAAAGATCAAAATATATAACCACCTGAATAATAATATAATAGACTAGCCTCATCACACATGCAAAGTGTCAGCAATGAGGCTTTTTTTTTAGTCTAGAGTATGTGAGATTAGGAATTAAGGAAACTGAGAATTTAAAAAATAATAATAATGATAAAAGAAATTGGTGAGTCTTTGATAAAGTTAAAAAAAAAAAAAAAAAAAAAATTGGAACGTGGTCTTGAGGTAAATATCAAAGTGGACTGAGATTTTTTTTTTTTTTTTTTATTTTAGATAATTTTGTTTTGAATACATGAATTAGTAGGAAAGTGTCATATTTTGTAAACATTTTACATGAAGTTAGAGATATATTTTTATCAAGTTGTCCTTAAGTTTTGTCCCTATTAAACTTATGGTAGGAGTATTTTTGAATCACATAAAAGTTCAGTTCAAAGAGGAGAATCTTCTTCTATACTACTATTTAAGGACTTTCTCTGTTTGGACTAAACATTTTTTTGATTTCAAAATATTCTTACAACCTACCTTTAAGTACGGCAAAACTTGAGGATAACACTAAAAAATTATATCTCTAACTCTCACCTAAAACATTTCCTACAAAATAGGATCACTCTTCCACTAAGCCACTCCTTTAAAGCAACTATACATTTATTTTTTATTTTTTTAAATAGAAAAACAAGTTAAACAACCCTATACTGCTATTGCTTTTTTTCCTTTTTTTTAAAAAAAATCATCATCAGGTTTATCTTCCTATCAATTTTTTTTATTTAAAAACATTCTCAAGTTTATCCCAAAAAAACCTAAATAGATATATACAAGTTTTTTTACAATTTAAACTGCTATTAACTTAAAAAAATAAAAAATAACTACTCTTCCAAATCGATTTGGAACAAAACCATTTCCTAAAATAATATCTGCATTAAGGAATAGATTGATTAAGGAAAAGTAACTTGTTTGAAAACTTGCAATTTAATTTTTAAAGTAATATTCCAAGTGAATTTGCATCCAAAACGCATTTGTATTCAATTGAATTTGCATCCAAGTAAATTTTTAAAGTAGTATTCCAAGTGCTATGTATGAGAGGAGATTATTTCAATAGCTAAGTCAAGAGATGTGATAGTATTTTGCAATGCTTTGATTAACGAAATCATATTGAATACAAAATTTTATCAATGAAATATTAATTTGTTTGGCACAACTATGCAAAGTAAATATTGATAATTTGCATTCATTATAATTTGAGATTACTACATTTTCCAATCACAAAAAAAAAAAAACCTAAGAATGTAATGAAAAAATTATTTTATCCAAAGCGCATAACACTCATCAAACCCTTAGGTATTTTTGTAATTGGAAAATTTAGTAATCCCTAAGTATAATGGATGCTAATTATTAACTTTTACCAAAAAAAAAAAAAAAAAAGTCTCGAAGGCTAGTATAAATAGATAGATACAAAACTCTAAACAACATATTAGGTAAAAGAAAAAAGGAAAAAATAAAAGTCATTTAGGCTATAATGCAAAACTCACCATCTAAGTTTCACAAAATTCATTTCAATCTTCTAACTTTGCATTCAATCAATTCAATCCTTGATAACGCCTTAAAATGTATACTTGTTATATATTTATATGGGCGTTATCTCCTTATTAGTATGCTTGATTTGTATAATTAAGCCATGATTTGCATTAGTCTCTATTATTTATCTTTACATAATTTCTTGAATAAGATGCTATTCATTGTATTTAATTTTCTACTTTCAGGAAATCATATGAGAAAGATGAGTTTACAGGAATTTGTGAGAGAATGGAGGCCAAACTAGAATTAAAGTGGAGCTAAAGGGCCATGCTTAAATGTCTAAGGAGGTGCAGCTGGAGTGCTTGGATCGTCTACCATGATTGGAAGCTCCAAATAAGGAAAGAAATCAAAGAGGCAGAATCTGAAAAGGAAAAATCTAATTTGAGCACTGATCAATATTTTGGACGTATCTCTCTCCTCAAAAATCCAATTAACACAAGGCCAGATGGGTTGAAACCGTGATTTAAATATCTACAACTTTCCAGTTTGAGTTTTGTGAAATTCTCAATTTTTGACGGCCGAAATTAACTCACAAATTACTGCTGTAAACCTAGAAGAAAATTAAAATAGTAAATGTTTTATTTTCTTTGGACACTTAGACATTAGGGTTTAGAAGGGAGGCTGTGATAATGAATTTTGGAGAGCAAACCTTGTATTTTTCTTTCTCTAATGCCAGCCCAAACTCTTTGCTAGGGTTAGGGGTTATGTTTCTTCTATACGGTATGAATATTCAATGTGATTCTTTCTAGGATTTTATCTACAATATATTTGATTGTTCAATTAGATTTCTTTGATGTATTAGTTCTTCCATGCTTTCAATAAGTTCAATCATGTTTTTCTTATTGTTTAGATGAATTTCTAATAGTTTCAAATAGAAATCAGGATTTAAAGTGAATGGGTTTTTCTGAAAACTTTTTTAACCGCATTATCAATTGAGGTTATCATGCATTCTTGAATTGTCTCAGTTCAACCGAATCATAAGTTTTTAATTGTATAAGAATAATCAATTATGAAATAGATGTTTTCTTAGATCACAAAGAATTTCATCTCGATATAGGGAAACAACCCGATGCCCTAGTATTTACATTATTGATTTAAATTAGTTTTTATTATTATTGTTGTTAACAATCACCAAGCAAAAATATTTTTCTTCTTTACCCAAATTTTTGTTTAATTATATTGTCTTTAAATCTATCCTACTCCTTGTGGTTCAACCTCAGTACTCCGAAAATTATATTGCTACGATCTCCTGCACTTGGGAGTGAGCAAGCAATTTTGGCGCCATTGTCGGGGAGCTGCTGTGGATTTAGAGGCAATTTTTTTTTTTTTTTTTTGGGAGCAAAGCATAGCTAGTGGAAAATTTTCTATTGGTAACTTCGTTCCATTTTTTTCCCTTATTTTGTTTTTATTTTTCGGTTTTTATTTTATTTTATTTTATTGTGCATTCATTGTTGCATGAGCATTTGGGTTAGAAATAAGAGAGGCAGATTAGAAAATTTTGAAACTTACTTTGGTAATCTTTTTGACACACCTTTGCCTTCACCTTCTTCATCAATCATGGGTGATGAAACACGTGATAATCATGAGGAGAATAGAAGAACTATGCATGAATTGTTGCATCCCACACAAAATTATGTTCCTTCATGCATCATGTTTCCACCTAATGCACCACATGTAGAATTGAAACAAAGTTTACTAGCAATACTTCCTGACTTTAGGGGACAAGAAAATGAAAATCCTTATGTCCATGTTAGAGCTTTTGAAGAGGTAATTAGTAGTTTCTATGCACAAAATGTTATTGAGACTACTAACTTACATTTCTTTCCTTTTTCACTTAAGGATAAGGCAAGAAGTTGGCTTTACACCTTGAAACCTAGGTCTATAGGTAGTTGGGAGGGGATGGCCAAAGAGTTTTTTAAGAAACATTTTCCTCCCCACAAAGTCCAGCAAGTAAAAAGAAGGATAGCTAGTTTTGTCCAAGGAGAAAATGAGACCTTATACCAAGCTTGGAAAAGGTACAAAGATCTTTTCAATTTCTGCCCAACTCATGGGTATGAAGATTGGAGGTTGGTTAGCTATTTTTATGAAGGACTTACACCTAGGGACCGACAGTTTGTTCAACTCTCATGCGGAAGGGACTTTTTACAAAAAGAACCCGAAGATGCAATGGATTATCTTGATGAGATAGCTGAAAACTCTAACACATGGACTGGACATAGCCCTATGGACTCCACTGATAGGACTAGAACTAACACTACCACTTCTAGTGGAAGTGTTTTCAAGTTGAGGGAAGATGATAACATGAGTGCAAAAATCAGCATGTTAACTAAAGAAATTGAGGCACTCAAAATGAAAGGAAGTAGGAATGTTAGTGCTACCTTTAGAGAGGACCCGATGGAGGTGTGTAAAATTTGTCATGAGATAAACCATGCTACAAATGAATGTGTATCACTTTCATCATTCTTGAATGTGCCAGAAGAACAAGTACATGCATTTAATTCATACTGGCCAAATAATTCTTCATATTCTAACATTTATAATCCAAATATGCGAAACCATCTGTATTTGAGTAATAAGAGTGACAATGTGTTGAATCCTCCTACTCCAAGGAATTTTAATTCACCACATGCATCATCATCATCATCTAGACATTCCTTGGAGGATGCACTTAGTACTTTCATTCAAAGGCAAAGTGAGCAAAATCAAAAGTTTGAATCCATGCTCACTAGGCTAGATAAAGAGGTAAGAGAGACCAAGAGTCATATAACTAGGCTTACAAATTCATTGAGTGGGATAGAGAGAGGGAAGCTTCCTTCCCAAACTCAACCTAATCCCATCAATCAAAATCTAAAAATTGGCTCTAAAGATAAATATGAGGAAGTAAAAGCTGTGACCATTTTGAGGAGTGGTAAAGAGATTAATAAAAGTTCTCCTTTAGTAACTAAGAAATCAAAGGAGACCCCAGTTGAAAAAGAGAAAGATGAAACTGAGTCACTTAGATTTGGTGAAATTGAACAATGCCCAATCCCTCCACCATTTCCACAAACCTTAAAATTACCTAGGAGATTGGACACCGCATCTGAGATATTAGAGCATTTGCATCAAGTCAAGATAAATTTGCCATTATTGCATGTTATCAAGCAAGTGCCTGCATATACCAAGGTAATTAAGGACCTATGCACCATCAAGAGAAAGCAGCATGTGAAGAAGACCGCATTCCTAATAGAACAGGTAAGTGCAGTTTTCCAACATAAGACCCTGCCAAAGTATAAGGATCCAGGTTGTCCTACGATCTCTTGTACTATTGGAGATTACATCATGGAGCATGCATTGCTAAATCTTGGGGCAAGTGTTAATTTGATCCCTTTCAGTGTATATCAAAAACTTGAACTTGGTGAGTTGAAACCTACTTCAATAACTTTACAGTTGGCTGATCGCTCTGTAAGGGAACCGAGAGGGATTGTTGAGGATGTGTTGGTGAAAATTGAATAATTTTATTATTCTGTTGATTTTATTGTTCTAGATTACCAACCTGTTTTACATCCTAATGTTCATACCCCTATTATTTTGGATAGACCTTTTCTTGCCATAGCTAATGCTTTAATTAATTGCAGGAATAGGAGAATGCAACTCACTTTTGGTTCCATGACTTTGGAGCTGAACATATTTCATGTGGCTAAACAACCACATAAGGATGATGACTGTGCTTATGTGAACCTCATTGGGGCGGTGGTTCAAGAAGAGTTTAATAAGAATTGTTTTTCTGATCCTCTTGAAATTCTTCTTAATAATACTGTTAGTTCTTATGATTTAGAATGTGATATTCATGTATCTGAAAATTTTTCTTTGTTGGATTCCTCACAGGTTTTGGAAGAACAACAGATGATGACAATTAATAAAGGGTGGAAGCCTTGCTTTGAGGAGCTACTAGAAAATGAAAAAAAGCTCGTGCATTCAAGTGAAGAGGCACCACAGCTGGAGTTTAAGTTGCTGTCCAGTGGTCTTAAATATGCATATTTAGGCCCAGGTAAGTTAAAACCTAGATGGGATGGCCCTTTCATTGTAAGGGAAGTGTTTAACCATGGAGTTGTAGTAGTTAAGGACCCTAGAGATGGTAGGATTTTGAAAATAAATGGACAAAGGTTAAAACCATTCTTAGGGGGAGTTATACCAGAGGAGGAGACTATGTCACTGAAGATCCCTTCCTATTGGGATGCTACGTGAACTCTGAAAGAGCCTTATGAAGTTGTACCATATTTGTTTTAATTTTCTTTTTGCCTTTTTTTTTTGTTTTTGTTTTTTTTTGTTATTTGTTTATTTATTTTTTGTTGTGAGCTAACATTTGTAGGTGTGAAAGAAATTTCAAAAAAAAATTAATTAATTAATTAATTAAATGCTTAAGGTAATTTCTTCCCTTTATACTTGAATTTATTTTAGCTTTGACACATTGAGGACAATGCAATATTTTAGTTGGGGGGAAAGGTTTAAACTTTTTGCTACACCTTGCATTATTTTTCTTTCTTTCTATTAAAAAAAAAAAAACCTTGAATTTGAATGCAGTAGAGTTATAAGCTTTATTTTTATATCATGTGATGGAATGAATAATGCTGAGTTGGCTATATTATTTGCTATATTAAGACTCTTTCATGAAAAGAACAATTGGAAACTTTTGAGCACAATAGCCAGGTTAGCGGACGGTTGGATGTTGGATATGCATGGATCATGAACAAGCTAGATATAAGCTGAAACTCAACCCATATGGAGAGTTCTTGAGCCTTACTTTTCTTTGTGAGTGTATATCTTTGTTTGAACTCTTAAATTTCTCTCATATACTTCAGTTTTTGTAAAAGATCTCTACATTTTTTGGTTGACTACTGGAAACATTATGGGGAGATATACCATGATCCTACTTATTTTTGTCCTTAGGCATGCTGGTTTATGCGGAATTTTAGGAGCTAAGAGCCTAAGACCACCAATTTTTTGTCACTAGCTAAACAAATATTCAGCCTACCTTTACATTAACCATTGTCACCATCATTTGAGCCATGAGAAATACTTCTACAATACCACAAAACATTTTTATTTATGGGTATTCTCATGGGGGTTCAAGTTTTGAGCAATTGATGTGTTTAGATACCACCATTGTCTCTCTTTTCTTCCAAAAAAAAAAATCAAAAAGAAG
Organism: Quercus robur; assembly: GCF_932294415.1. Classification (NCBI taxonomy): domain Eukaryota; kingdom Viridiplantae; phylum Streptophyta; class Magnoliopsida; order Fagales; family Fagaceae; genus Quercus; species Quercus robur. The sequence goes on along the minus strand of NC_065541.1, from coordinate 412,425 downwards.
AAGAAAGAGAAAAAAAAAAAAAAAAAAAAAAAAAAAAAAAAAAAAAAAAAGAAAAAAGAAAAAGAAAGAGACATACATAATCAATCAATAAATCATTGGTGTCTTACACATCTTTCATGTATTTCAGAAGGGTTATATGGTTGAGTAAAGATTGTTTTGATTCAAGTTGGTTGTTACTGCTATGAATTGGGTGTGGCTTGAATTTTCTGCATTTGATTCATATACCTCATATTTCAAAGAGAGCAGTTTGCCTTTACTTAGCCATAAGATTATACTACCACTGAGCTTAAAGTCCTACTTGATCCTAAAGGTGCATGACTGGTATGTGTTTGGGATAAAAACTAGGGATAAGAATGGTATTAACCTCATGTTTCCAGGAATTCAACATCCTTTCCAAGAGATCTTTTTTCCGTTGTTTTAGCGGTTGTTTTTCTATACACATGTGATATTCTTAATACTTCTTCTTTCCTTTTTGTTCACATGTGATTTGAAGAGAGAAACCATTATTTCTGTGTTTTCTTTCAAAGTGTTGATGACTTAAGAAAGGTTTTGGAGTAGAGGCTCTAATCTAGATTATTCTTGGTTTATGCATGTTTGGAAAAGCCGGTTTGATTGGATGGGCTATGCACACACACACACTCCAAAAATGAAGCTAGTGAAAGCTATTTAATATGATGAATAGTATCCCAACTCAAAATTGAAAGTTCTTTTGTATGATATAATGATAAAGCAGACTAACATTTGCTGCAGGAATTTTCAGGAAACCTTTGACTTTTGTGGGTAGAGTCACTACAAACCCTCATGAGAGTAAACTCGTCCACTAGGGTGACCTAGGGGTTCAAAGACTTGCTGCACATGGGAAGTGCAGTCGTGTAACCTATGAAAGTGGCTTGTATTTTAGTTTTAATTTTTCACTTTTAGTAGACATGGGTGCTTTGTGGATTGCTAGGGACTAGCAAGATTTAAGTTGGGGGGTGTGATAACGCCTTAAAATGTATACTTGTTATATATTTATATGGGCGTTATCTCCTTATTAGTATGCTTGATTTGTATAATTAAGCCATGATTTGCATTAGTCCCTATTGTTTATCTTTACATAATTTCTTGAATAAGATGCTATTCATTGTGTTTAATTTTCTACTTTCAGGAAATCATGTGAGAAATATGAGTTTACAGGAATTTGTGAGAGAATGGAGGCCAAACTAGAATTAAAGTGGAGATAAAGGACCATGCTTAAATGTCTAAGGAGGTGCAACTGGAGTGCTTGGATCGTCTACCATGATTGGAAGCTCCAAATAAGGAAAGAAATCAAAGAGGCAAAATCTGAAAAGGAAAAATCTAATTTGAGCACTGATCAGTATTTTGGACATATCTCTCTCCTCAAAAATCCAATTTACACAAGACTAGATGGGTTGGAACCGTGATTTAAATATCTACATCTTTCCAGTTTTGAGTTTTGCAAAATTCTCAATTTTTGATGGCCGAAATTAACTCACAAGTTACTGCTGTAAACCTGGACGAAAATTAAAATAGTAAATATTTTATTTTCTTTGGACACTTAGACATTAGGGTTTAGAAGGGAGGCTGTGAGAATGAATTTTGGAGAGCAAACCTTGTATTTTTCTTTCTCTAATGCCAGCCTAAACTCTTAGGGCTAAGGGTTATGTTTCTTCTATACGGTATGAATATTCAATGTGATTCTTTCTATGATTTTATCTACAATATATTTGATTGTTCAATTAGATTTCTTTTGATGTATTAGTTCTTCCATGCTTTCAATAAGTTCAATCATGTTTTTCTTATTGTTTAGATGAATTTCTAATAGTTTCAAATAGAAATCAGGATTTAAAGTGAATGAGTTTTTCTGAAAATTTTTTTAACCGCATTATCGATCGAGGTTATCATGCGTTCTTGAATTATCTCAGTTCAATCGAATCGTAAGTTTTTAATTGTATAAGAACAATCAATTATGAAATAAATGTTTTCTTAGATCATAAAAAATTTCATATCGATATAGGGAAACACCCCGATACTCTAGTATTTACATTATTGATTTAAATTAGTTTTTATTATTATTGTTGTTAATAATCACCAAGCAAAAGTATTTTTCTTCTTTACCCAAATTTTTGTTTAATTATATTGTCTTTAAATCTATCCTGCTCCTTGTGGTTCGACCTCGGTACTCCGAGAATTATATTGCTACGATCTCCTGCACTTGGGAGTGAGCAAGCAATCCTATAAGTAATAAGTTTGAAAAATGTTCAATAAGTTAATAACGTTTCCAAACTATTTAATAAATTAACATCTCGAGTCTTTTAGAGTTAAGTTCACAGCAGTAACTCGAGGGAAAATTTTGCTAAATAGTACGATTTTAGGAAATATTTCGGTGAATAGCATGCGCGTGAAAGTATTTAGTTAGTTAGACTAATTTTGGAACTCGAGTTTGCCAAACTCGAGTTCTATCCCAAAATTTGACCAACATATATTTGTAGTGGGTCTTTTTGTGGTTAAAGTGGGTTAGGCTACCTTCTGCGGTATTGGGCCCGAATGTTCTGAGTAAGGGAGTTGAGACTGGTCCAATTGCAACTCAACTTAGTCCGGCTTGTGTACAAACTATGCCTCGTCTATCAGAAGCACGCTTACGGCAAGTGGAACTGTTTCAAATGAATTGCGGCAGACAGACATGATAATAATAATAAAATCAAATATTTTGAGATCTTTATTAAGATGGTCTATTGATGCATGCCCCTATTCCTGCCATATTTTCTCTCTTTGTTTTACCACTTTCTTTCTTTCTCTCCGTTCTTTCTTTACTCTTAGTTTTTTTTTACTCTCCTACCGTGTGTTGTTCCCCATTTGTGGTCTTTCCTTTTCTTGGGTCCCTCTCTCTGGGCGCTTACTACTCTCTTACCATGTGTTTTCCTCCCTTAAGTGCTTCCCTCCATTGGGTTTCTCTCTTTCGGTGTTTTTCTCTCTTCCCCTATTTTTCCTTTTCTTCCTCTATTTTTCCTCCTCCATTCCCCCTTTTTTCTGCCTAGTTACCTTCCTTTTATAGCCAACTGATTCAATGAGATTCCTCCCTTTTACTCCTAGGGCTTCACCAACTGTTTTTGGTTTATTATGGTCATCCTTTCAAGATTACCCACTCACCCATTGGTTGCCCAGGCCACTGCCATTGTTCAGTTCATGTCTGCTGCACCACTACCCGTTTCACGACAAAGTTCCCTTTTGTTTGTTCCTGCTATATACCTCTACCTCACTACCCAGCTTTATGGAATGCATCAGATGGTCCCAACCATTTATTACTTCTTTTGGGTAAGATACTATCCCATCAAGATATATTCCCCAAAAGAAGTCACGGTAGGAAACCAAATATAAACCCCCTTTTCCGCCCACCACCAAACCACGCCCTTTGAATCCCCTTGACCGTGAGCCCACCTTCCTTGTATTGGCTGGGTACAGGTTGGTGGTGCCCTGGCCCTTCTGTGCTTGCTCCACTGTTTTCTGTGTTTGTCTCCCACGCCGTTTCTATCGTAGCAGATTAGCTTTGTTTTGGTCTACTGCGTGTTTTGTCTTATTTCTTCACGTGTTTCCTACTACGTTTGTCATTTTCCTTTGTTTGGCTTTTCTTTCCTTCACGTGATTCCTGCTGCTGACACTTCCTGCTGCTCCTTGTTTCTTTTCACCGTGCTTCTTCATATTAGCTTTCACGCCTATCTTTTTTATACAAAAAGATTTGAGCCTTTGTGGACCAAATAATGTTGACTGGATCAAAAGGGTCTTAGGCCCAATTTGTCTTTGTCTGCCAAAGTCATTCTGCCAAAAAATTGTATTTTGCGACAGATTTGTATTTTGCTGCAAATCCATTTCCCTTGCACTTCTTTCTTTGGACCTTTCTTGCTCTTCAGTCTTCTTGGTGGGTCTTTGAGCCTTACTTTTTCATTGGGTTTTCTTCCTCATGGGCCTTTGGGTATAGTTTTGCAAAAATGGGCATCAACATTCAGCCCCCTGAGCATATAGATTGCTCCTGCAATTCTTATGCGAAAACTCATGTAGTTTTCTTTTGCGGGTTGTTTCACAACTCACATGCAAATGCCTCCCTTTAGCTTGATTGTTTCTGTTGATTGTCTGCATGTTATTATTTGACTTGTGCCTGCTGAGCCTCTTTGGGCCTGTTGTATGCTTTCCTTTTGCTAAATTCCATTAGCCCAGTACTATCATTAGGCTTGTACTATGCTGTTTCGAGCTTTCCTAGCTCATTTCATTGCTTTTGGGCTCCTTTGTCCCATTTTATTCTTTTGGGCATCCTCGACCCATTTCATCGCTTTCAAGCTCCTCTATCCCATTCGGGCTCCTTTGTCCCATTTGTTTTCCCTTGGGCGTCCTGGGCCCGTTTGCTTTCCTTGGGTTTCGTCGACCCTTTTCCTAACTTGGTAATTACCATGGGCTTTTACTAACTTCATTGGGCTTCTCCAGCCCAATTACCTTATTCTCATCCTTGGGGCTCATGGGCTTGCCATCAACCCCTTACTTTCTTTGTTTTCATTACTTTGGGCCTGTCGCGGCCCATTCTCACTTTTTCACATCATATACTGCCCATGATTTGCTTTTTCTCTCTTTCTGGGCTCTTTTAGGCCCATTTACCTCTTCAAGACCTATTTGTTTATCTCATGAGCCTGTGATCCATTATTCTTGCCATTCGGGCTTAATGGTTTTCTTCTCAATTTACTAACTATTTTCTTCCCATATTGTTGGGCTTCTTCTTGCTATTGGGCCCCCTTGCCAAAGTGGGCATCAACACTACCCTCATTCAAAGGGATTGTCGATGATGATGATGTGTGCATCCTTCCTTTGCTTGTTTCTTGGTTTGCTTCTTGGAAGTTCCTTGTGATCTTGGACTTCTATAGTGGTACTCATTTCTTTATGTTTGTGGCAATTTGTATACTTATTTCTTCACATTTCTACAGTAGCATGTACTCATTTCTTTGCTTTTGGGGAACAAATACTCATTTTTCTGCTTCCGCAGAATATGTAGACACTTTCTGCTGTATTACATGTTTCACAAGTGACGCAACATGGACACGTTGAGCAGGGGCAACATGATCAAGTTGAGTAGCCACACGATGCAAATGATCACGCTCCACCTAAACGGAAATCAACTTGCACCATCCAACCAAAGAGATGTGGCACAGGTTCCCACCTAGTATTCCAAGTGCTTTATTGTTATTTTAATTTCATTTATTTTTCGTGGTTCTATATGCATGAATTTGTTTGTTTGTATAAGCTTACAAATGGTTTTATGAGCAGGTCAGAGCTCTAAATGAGTCATTACAGTAGGTTGTAGCTCCAACTGACAGAAACGCTCACCTTACAACCAATCAGTACACTAGACATGACCAGAAAAGAAGTAAGCGCAGGGAGGGTGTAGCCCAAAGAAGATATTTTTTGAAAAGGTGTGGTTTTTGCGTTTTCCGTGATTTCAATGGTCTCTTTAATTTCTTGCATTATCTCTTTAAAGTGAGAAGCATCTTATTTGTTTCACAAGAAAATATGTTAACGGTAGATGAATTTAAGATTTTTTTAGACCTTGATATATATATATATATCTTCAGCTTTCTTAAGGCAATCCAATATTTTATCAAGTTTACGAGCTTGAGTAGCGTATCCTGCTTTCAAGGCCAGAGACTTTAAGAATGGGTCCTTAAATTGAGTGTTGAAGTTGCTAGCAACATGTCTAATGCAATATCGATGATATACCGATACATAATCATGGGGCCACTATTCAATGGAAGATATGATAGCTCTATGTCGGTTAGATATTATGCAAATGCCGGAATCGGGTACCACATGTTGTATTGCTGTTTGTAAGCAAGATAAAAACCATCTCCAATTGGCCCTTGTCTCATCATCCACAATCGTAAAGGCAAGTGGAAAAATCTCATTGTTAGCATTAGTAGCCACTGTAATCAACAATTTTCCTTTATGTTTTCTATAAAGATGAGTTCCACCATTACTAATTACTGGCCTACAATGTGCGAATCCAGCAATGGAATGAGTGAAAGCCCAAAACACATACTTGAATATAATAGTACCTGGTGTGTCCCCGTTGATTGACCAATAAGACACTTGTGTACTCGAATCACTATCCTTATATGCCAACAACAACTTCTGCAACTTTTGGTACGACTTTTCCCAATTCCCATGTATGTTTGCAATGGCCTTTTATTTTGCATCCCATATCTTGTAGTACGATATTTTGTGCTGAAACATTTCCTTCATCAGGTTTTGGAGATCCTTTATTTTGTAAGTGTGATCTTCAAGTACATATTTATGAAGTTCTTGAGCAAGAAAATTTGAATCCATCATTCTGCCATCTTTGTTCACCCCAGCTGATGGACAAGTGTGAGGACTGTTGTATACTGTGATGGCCCATAGTCTGTTAATTTTCCGTTGCGAGAATGCTCGAACTTTCCATGCACATGACTCGTTCATGCTCTTCACACACAATCTCTACCGGTTGGACCACTCAGTTGTATAACTCCTATTGTTGTCCATAGAGTACACTATTAATGCCAGCTTCACTGCCTCTTTATTAGGGAAAATCAACCCTTTGTTAAAATTCATTCCCCACACCCAACTTGATGCAAATGGTATCTCAACATTTGGAGGATCAACTATATTATCCCAAGTGTTTGCATGAAATGACAGGGTATGAGCTTCGTAGGTAGGGCAATTATTCGTAACATTTTGCACACCTATATGATCGCCTATGTCATCATGAAACTCCATAGCATCATCATCATGATCATCCACAACATCATTATGAACATTGTCAACATTTTCATAGTGATCAACATACTCATGGAAGTTGTCTCTTCCAGCCATCTCTTCATACTCATCTCTACCATGATCAACATCACCTTCGTCTTCCCCCCTAGAGATTATATACATTCTTGTTGATAACTAGATCTGCAAACATCCATTGGAGTTGGTGTCTCATGACATGGTAGTGTATAACCCCTAATTGTGGTGCATGGGGTAAAAGTTGGATGACCATCTGCATGTAATGATTGTAATTCTTCCCCTCCACCACCCTCCAAAATTGTTTGTTGCACAATCTTCACCGCCAAGTTCTGTACGAGGCTCTACACTTATATATAATTCAGCAACTTTTAACTAAGGCGTCGAGTTTATCCTATCAAACATAATCTTTACATGCTTGTCTCCTTATATTTTAATAGGTGTGAAGACAATGCGAACACTGAAAACCGCATGAGGAGAACGATATATAATTTTTATGTCATGGGACCGACGGTCCAAATCTAGCTCTTTCGTAATTTTCTTTTTCAACTTCTTCAAATTGATCTCTCGTCATTTTTTTAGCTGAATAATCTCTAACCTTTTACCAAGCCCTTCATATGTCACTCCATGAATCACATCACTGCAAGGCTCCCCACCTTAATATAGATATAAATCAATTGAACCCATTACAAACCTATTCAAAGTCAAATAAGTTTACTAAAAGTTAGTGACAAGTATAACACTTTTATCCGATATGAACTATAAAATATTATCTCCAAGCACATATAAAGATAACATTGAAATTTTATTATCTCGAAGCAAATAGAAAATATAAAATATAACGTTGTACGGTCAGCCAAGTAAAAATAACATTGTGTGGTCCACCAAATATAACATTGGAGATAATATTTTTGAAATTTCCAAGCAAATTTTGTATGATTAACCAAGCACATATAAAATAATCTCTCCAAGCAAATAGAAATATTTGAATTTTTATTCTCAAGCAATTTTTTATATGGTCACTAACCTTTAAAAATTAAAATCTGTTACAAATAACAAACCCATTACAAATAACAACACATTGCAAATAATAACATGTTAAACACATTACAAATAACAACTCATTTCACAAAAAAACTCATTACACATTGCAAAGAACAACCCATTACAAATAACAAATAACAACCAATTACAAATACATTAAAAAAAAAAAACACATTACAAAGAACTAATTACTCATAAATACTATAAAAGTGGTATGTGAAAAATATGAGAAATGATATGTCCACAACATTTTTACAACAAATCCTAAGTGGCAGGTTGTTTTTGTTGGGGTAAAAAAGTAATTTTAGTGTTAGGTTCAAATTTGAACCAATAATAACTAACCACCTATGATTTGTTGTAAAAATGTTGTGGGTTTAGCATTTCTCAAAAAATATATCTACAAATGAAAACTTAATTCACCAGGTCTAACCAAAATTTTTTTGAAAAAGGTTTAGATATTTACCTAGTGGTTGAAGAAGAATGCAGCTTTTAATTTTGTAGAGATCAATGAAAGTTTGCTTTGAAGTAAAAAAAAAAAAAGAGCTTGGGCGTGGGCATGGGAGAGAATGAAAGTTGCATTTGAAGTAAAAAAAAAAAAATGGTGTGGGAGAGAGCTGGGAAAGCAGTCTGTGTGTATTAGGCGTGGCAGAGAGCTGGGATTTGTGATATATTTGAGAGTTATGGAAAGTTGAGACAGTTGGGTTAGTTGGAGTAATTTAATTGGAGCTCGAGTTTAGCAAACCCGAGTTCCAACTTTTAAAAAATTTTACCTGTCTGGAACTCGAGTTTGCTAGACTCGATTTCCAAGCGAGTAAACTGGAACTCAAGTTTGCTAAGCTCGAGTTCCATGTGGATTTTTTTTTTTTTTTTTAAAAATTCCACGTCAGATTTATGTTGGTCGGACCTCGAGTAGTAAAATTGATTTTTGAGGTGGAACTCAAGTTTGCCAAACTTGAGTTCCAAAATCAGTCTAACTAACTAAATACTTTCACGCACATGCTATTCACCAAAATATTTCCTAAAATCGTACTATTTAGCAAATTCTGTCATAACTCGAGTCTTAGAAACTTGAGTTCTGTGGAACTCGAGTCTTTACGCACCTAAGCAACCTAGCAACATAAATGCAACTCAAAGAAGCAACAAAATGAAAACAACGATGCAACAAAAACAACCAATCAAGAGAAGCAACAATGGAGCAACGAAGCAACCCCCACGGTACGGACTGAACCTAGGTGGCAAAGGCTCCAAGCGAGGGAAATTGGCTCGAACTAAACTTGTCCACTTTGGATTCTCAGTCACTCTCTCTCTAAACAAGATTTGTAGAAACCCTAGCATTTGGGTTTTGGGTATTTTCTGAATTTTTATTTTGGGTTTTAAGAAATAAAATCGGATTCTCACTCTCTTTCTCTCTCTCTCTCTCTCTAAACCAGATTTGAACTAGAGCCTTTGGGTTTTGGGTATTTTCTAAATTTTTGATTTGCTACCGTGAACTTAGGACTAAAAAGCTCGAGATGTTAGTTTTCTAAATAATTTGAAGATGTTACTAACTAACGAAATTGTTTAAAAATGAGCATTATCTAGAAAGAAAAAAAAATCCAGTTTTTCCGTTTGATTTCGTCAAATGCACTGTTAGTTTCATTTATTTTTTAAAAAAATTTCTCCATTAAAAAATCCATAAGAATTAGCAGAAAAATTATATTTTGAAGAAACAAAAGTTATAAAAATATAAATCGTAATCGCTCTCAGTTCTCTTCTTCTCTTTCTATAATCTGAATCTCTATCTCTCTCTCTCTAGGCCGGATCCAGGGAGCTCCATTCCAAGCTTCGTTCAATGCCGACCACCAAGCTCAGCCGCTCGCTACTTCTCACCGGTCACTGTCCGACTAATGTTGCTTGGCGGTAGTCAAGTTTACTGTCCGACTATTGTTTGTGTTCAGCTATAATTCCACGGCTGGGCTGTTGTGTTTGGTTGGTTTCAGAGTTTTTTGGATTTGGTGAACAACCCGACGAGGTGAGGTGAGGTGAGCTATCTCTCTTATCTGATCTGGGTCTCCTTGGACTCTCTCTTTCTCTTAACTAGCGAATGTGTTTCATTGCGCTGGAACTGTTGTGTTTCTGGGATTTTTTTTTTTTTAATAATTAAATTAGTTTTTTGCATTTTTCAATTAAAAAAAAATGAAGAAAAAAAATTTACTTAACGGTAGACCATAACGGAAGTTTTACGTTAATTTTTAGAAATATGGGTGGGTGGTGAAAAAATGTGTGAATATACCTATAACGTTGTTTACTGAAACTGCTGATCTAGTGACGCTATCCAACAGCCCTGGGTTGTTGCTTTTGAGATTAAAGTGGGTCTATCTCTATTTTCCATCACTCTTATCAGATTCAGATAAAAGAAAATCTTCTCTCACAGTTTCTCAGAAATGGGTTTCTATTCCCCAACCATGTAAGCAACTCTCTCTCTCTCTCTCTCTGCGTCCCTTCTATGTTTTTGTCAAGTTGCAATTTTTGACAAAGTAATTTGGTTTTCTTGCAGTGTGATTTGCCCTTCAAGCTTCTTCACACACTTGGCTTCGAAGTCTAGCTTTCCCACCAGACCTTTCTTTCCTCCTAAAACAAAATGCTTCTCAAAAAAGTTCCACGTGGCGTGCTCTACTTCTCCTTCTGGTATGTTTTCTTTGCTTTTCTTTCTCTACTATATATATTTGTGTGTATACTTTAGGTTATGGTACTCTGCCTGATAATGGGTAATTCTGCATTTTTGTTTGTTTCAATTGGTGAACATGTTATAGTTTGCAATGGGTTTTGATGGGCACACAGAAATTAAATTAGTAATGCCCACAATCCTAAGTTACAGTTTTCTATTTACTTGTTTGGAAATGTATATTATATACGAGGCTTTTTGTGCTTTGTCATTTAAAATTGATAAACTACTATTTATTTCAAAAGCTTAAGCTATTAGGAAAATGTAAATTTAATCATTTAATCGCTATTTAAACACAATAACTCTCTCCTCAGGTGTGGGGGATACGTGGGATTAAATTTTTTATTTTTTATTTTTTATTTTTATAATTGGAGGTGGAGTGGAGATAGGATTCAAATTTCAAACTCAAAGCTACTTGCTATACCGTAATAAATTACCAGTTGTCCCAAAAACTTAAGTTGTTAGAAAACGATGAATTTAATAATTTAACCTTTATTCTAACAAGAATATTGCCAAAAGTTTTAGCTAAATGTATGTAGCTTCTTCCCTCTGACTGAGCTACGAACAACATTATGATTTTGAGTCCATCCCTTCAAAGGATGTAACAAATCGGAATAACTTAATTTTAGTACTACACACCTACCCACTCACACCCTGAAGCAGAAAAACTGGTTCATAACTCTTTCTATTTAGTTCTAACTCACTTTTTAGATAAGATGGGCGTATCCAAGCACTAGAAACAGTAGTAGAAACAAAGCAGCTGGAGCAGCCCATAAGCAGTAGTTAGTTGACCTTTTCCATTTCAGGATGACTTTTAGGGTCACATGTATTCTATGCTTAGGCTGACTGCTCAAGATAAAATACTTCATATGACTTTGGTGGAATTAGATGTACCAAATCAATGTTCTTAAACCATAAGTTTTTGTTAAGTTCTCTGCAATAATAGCAATGATGGCTGTTATGAAAATATGCATTCTTTTATGCGGAATATGTATTCCTTTAATTTATTAGGCTACCTGACATAAGGGATTTCTTGTATTACACTTATATTCTTTTATGCTATATGATAAATGAAGATCATTCATAAAGTTGCCTTGGAGCCTGTTTTAATATTACACTTGCTGGTTTTACTTGTACCTGCAAATATTTTTATGTTGTCAACCCTGCTCTTGTAGTCTTATGGAATTCTTGGTACATCCGCTACTACGGAGCCCATGACAAAGGATTTGCCATCTGTTAATTTAACCTTCTTTTCCTTTCTTCCCCCTCATTTGAAAATTACCTATATCTGTTGGATTATTATGATATTTTCCCAATGTTTTGGACTCCATGTTTGAACATAAATAGATCATCTTTTTTTATCTGTTTCTTAACCTTGATGTTTTGGGGACGTGTAAATTTTTTTCCTTTGAGAATCAAGTATGCTATTGTACCATTGAATATTACTTGATGTTTGGACTCCATGATTTGAGATATGCGGAGGTCTTCATTTGACCCTCTTATGTTATTTATTTATATTTCCAGATCCTATTTTGGTTAAGGCTGCAAGAGGAGATCCTGTAAATCGACCTCCAGCATGGATGATGCGCCAGGCAGGAAGGTATATGGCTGTTTATAGAAAGCTTGCAGAGAGATATCCATCCTTTAGAGAGAGGTCAGAAACAACTGATCTCATTGTAGAAATCTCTTTGCAGCCTTGGGAAGCTTTCCATCCTGATGGAGTTATTATTTTCTCTGACATACTTACCCCTCTACCTGCCTTTGGTGTCCCATTTGACATAGAAGAAGTAAGGGGTCCTGTTATCCAGTCACCGATTTATTCTGAAGAGGGATTGAAGTCTCTGCATCCCATTGACTTAGAAAAACTTCATTTTGTGGGGGAATCCCTTAGGATATTGCGCCAGGAGGTACTTTCTATACTCATTCATGCCTAGAAAGAATAACAATTGTGCTGTTTGGCATTTGTTTTACATGTAAATTATGATAGAAGTGCAGTATCTCTCTTTAGTCTTGCTCCTGTAATTTATTTTATTATTTATTCTTTTGGGTAGGTTGGTGGGAACACTGCTGTTTTAGGTTTTGTAGGAGCACCTTGGACAATAGCTACATATATAGTGGAAGGGGGTACAACACGCACATATACAACCATAAAGACCATGTGCCATACTGCACCACATGTATTGAGGGCCCTTCTTTCTCATTTGACACGGGCAATATCAGACTACATTGTATTCCAAGTGGAATCTGGGGCTCATTGCATACAAATTTTCGACTCATGGGGTGGACAACTACCGCCTGATATGTGGGAACGCTGGTCAAGGCCTTATATTGAAGAGGTAAATTGGAATGAATGGTTTCACCATTCACTGCTGTAGTTGTGGATGACATTGATTATTTTAATCTGGGCACTATAAAACTTTTCTTAAACTGTGCACCATGATATTGGGACTTCCTGTTAACAATTTGCTTCACAGTGCACTATGCATAGCTTTATTCCCTCCCCCCCCCCCCCCCCCCTCCCCTCCCCCCCACCCTTTTCTCTTTTTATTGTATTGATCTACTTCTACTTGACTTACTGTCTTACCCTAAAAATTTAAAAATATTATTTTTCTACTTGGTTTGCCACGATATGCAAAGGTGTGAATTTTCAAGTCAAGTTTCTTGCATAGTTAGTGTGTCATGTATAGAATTTTAGATACTGTGAAAATTGCAGAGCACAATTTTGTAACATGCGAAGAGTGACTCATAGACCAAGCACATCATTTTCACCTATCTGTCATTGCCTTCTCACTTATCATTTTGATGAAATATTGCTGTACACGTTATGTCTACATGCTATATTCTTGACAAAATTGCAGGATTTCAACCGCTTTAGGGTTTTGTTTTTTGTTTATTTTCTTTTTTTGTATGTGTGTGTGTTCTGGAGAGCAGAGCATGATTTGTGTAAGTTTTCACATTTTCTTATTTTTCCTTGGTATTAATTGTTTTTCTGAAAGTGCAGATTGTAAGTATAGTGAAGAGCAAATGTCCTCAAACACCACTTGTTCTATACATTAATGGAAATGGTGGTCTTCTTGAGCGTATGAAAGGAACTGGCGTTGATGTGATTGGGCTTGACTGGACAGTGGACATGGAAGATGGAAGGAAACGATTGGGTAAGGAGGTCAGTGTACAAGGCAACGTTGACCCTGCTTGCTTATTTTCTCCTCTTCCTGCCCTGACAGAAGAAATTGAAAGGTTTGTGACAAAAGTTTCTAATAAAAATTTCTGTCACCTGCAATTCATACCCTCCTTTGCTAAATCTTGTCAAATTAGATAAAATTTGCAAGTTTTAATTAAGTTTAATAGACGTTTGACCAAAAATCTGACTGTTTACTTGAAATGAATCATGTCCTAAATCCTAATACATAGAAAATTTAAGTCCTTTAAAATGACAAGTGGATTGCTAGAATCAGACTTAAAAACAAACAAGATATCAAGAAAAGGAGAAAACTCTTCAAAATTAAAACCGTAACCCTAGCCAAATTTGGGGTTTAAGCGAAACTTGACCAAACGACCTCTAAAGGGCGTGAGCCACATATCATTCAAAAGCTTCTATGTGCTTGCCACGGAGACTTTCCTCTTTGCTGTTTATTGCCTAAGATTATATAGATTTTGTAATTTTTCTATTCAATCAAGAAGTAAGAGTTGGATAGATATGTCTTGTCAGGGAAATTGGTTAGGAATGGAGTTATTATTCCACAGAGATGATAAAGATTTCCAATGGTTTGAAAATATCCTAATTGGAACATCTAAATGACACTTACTTACCTGAGTCTCTGCATGAGCTGGTTGAGTCTTTCTTCTTATAGTCAAAATTACTTGTGTAACAAGAAGAACATGGGTATCATTTTCTAACAAAATTACCAGGTGTGACTCTGAAACTTAAAGAATTTTGATTTAATTTATGTATCTATTAAAGCATATGGCTTTGGTGGCAGTTGACATGTACGAGGTGTCTGACATGACATGAAGTGAATCATGCACTTTTTTTTTTTTTTTTGTCAAATTGACATGCACTTTTGGTTCTTGTTGAAATTAAACTTAAAATTGACTTTGGAACTTTCATAATAGTATTTAACTGATAGATTTTGATTTTGATTTTTATTTTTTGGGGCCAGGGTTGTGAAATGTGCAGGTCAAAGGGGACACATTCTAAATTTAGGACATGGCGTTCTTGTTGGGACGCCTGAAGAAGCTGTTGCACATTTTTTTGAAGTTGCAAGAAGCTTGAAGTTTGATACACTTTATCAAAATCAAACAGTAGACTCTAAATTGGTAGTTTGAGGACAATATTCATTAAGCACAAGCAAGCTATTTTGTTTTCACTACCACATTCCTGTAAACATGCATGCTTAATCTCAATTTAGCTTTGTTTTGTTTTGTAGTAGAGGAGGGGCTTTCCTAAAAGCTTTGAGATTGTGTACATTTTTTTTTTTTTTTTTTTTTTTTTGTGTGTGTGAGCTAACTAGTTAAAATCAGTTGTATCTGTAATTTATGATTAATTTATTCAATGAATTAATAAATTATTAATTTTTGGTCAGTGTACCTGTACATTTACCATTTTCTTCGAGCATCACAAATTTAATACATGCGGGCTGCTTTGGCATCTGCAATCAGAGGATATATTTTAAATTAATCCCTTTTCTAAATATTATAATGGAATTCAAGAAATAGTTGTGATCAAATTTTTTTTTTTTAAAAAGGCTACATATATGATATGAAATAATGAAAGTGCAATTGTGGCGACATTATGTGTAGGGAGGGAGTAATAGTGTGAATGAAGTAAATCAAACATATGAAAAGGGAATACAACGATGTAGTAATTTGCAAGAAGAAGTGAGGAAACACAAAGTTGAGATCATAAATATGTCATCATGAACGAACCTCTTTAAAAACAAAAGATCTGAGCATAAGGGAAAAATGATGGTTATTACAAAAGTGTTTGCTACAGGGTTGTTTTTTTTATTTTGAAAATTGCTGCAGGGTTGTTTTCTTTCTTTCCAACCACTTTGATAAATGTCAACGGCGCCGCGCATTGCAGTTGTATCGCAAAGTCGCAGCCACGTCATATTTTATTTTTACTGTTCAACGTAGGGAATAATTTACCCATAATAATAATAATAATAATAATTACTTAATTAATAAAAAGTAAAGCCCAATATATTTACTTGCACAGTGACAGTACAACGACGCTTTAAGTAGTAGGCTGATTTGCTTCAAAATGCGCCGTGGAAGGGACAAATTCTATTCATCATCTATATATATATATATATATATATATATATATATGTCTCTAATTGGTAATTACATTACAGGGAGTTGCTTCCCTTCCTAGAGAAAAAGAGATTCTTAGTATTGTGGAGTGAGTCGAGGTCATATATGTTTGTTTGGACCAAAAAAAAAAGCTAACTTTTGTGCAAACCAACAATGCACGGAACGTTTAAAAAAAAAAAAAAAAAAAAAAAAAAAAAAAAAAAAAAAAAAAAACATGGAACGGAGGAATTACTAATAATTAAGAATAATAATTTTGTTCCTTTTAAGAGTATTCACATAAAATATGTGAAAAATGCTAAACCCGAATTTTAGCTCTCGTTCCCTTAAAATATCATCCACATTAAGTATGCTATTCTTAAAATTTTTGATATCTTCGCTACAGTGGAGTGTCATTTTTGACACCCTATTGTAGCAAGTTGCTAGATTTTTTTTTTTTTTTAAGTTTTTTTTCTCTCTCTCTCTCTCTCTCTCTCTCTCTCTCTCTCTCTCTCTCTCGTGCTGTGCCTCTCTCCACTGCTTTCCTCTCTCTCTCTCTCTCTTTCTCCTTCTCTATGCCTCCCCATCTCTTTTTGACTCTTGATCTCCACTTTAACAACGATGAGTGACATGACGACAAGGATGGCACCACTGTCGCCATTTTTTCAAGGCCCTTGTCAAAGGTGTCGTGGACATGTTCCCTGTTCGTGGCTTCCATAGATAGTGCCACGTTGGACATGAGACGCTCCGGGTGTGGCTAGGTTTTGCTGGGTTGATGGGGCGTTTGCTGGTTATGGGTGTGGGTTGATTCCATGGTGTATGTTGATTTGTGGGTGTTGGGTTGATTCGATGGTGTGGGTTGATTTGTGGGTGTTGGGTTGATTTCGTGGCGTGGGTTGATTTGTGGGTGTGGGTTGATTGATTCGGTGGTTGGTTGTAGTGGTTTGTTGTGGGTTGTGCCGTGGGTTGTCAATCTCTCTCTCTGGTGGGTGTGGGTTGATTGATTCGGTGGTTGGTTGTGGGTGGTGGCTTGGGTGGTGATATTGAGTGGGTGGTGGCTGGCGGTGGTCATGAGAGGTGGGTTGGTTGTTTTTGCTTGGAGAAAAGAGACACACAAAGAGAAAAAGAGAGAAAGAGATGTCTCATAGAGACAAAAAAAAAAAAGAATTATAAATAATAAATAAATAATATTTTAATGAAGTAGTAAAAAAAATAAAACCTTTGGTATTGGATGAATAATAAAGTGGAGTGTTTAATAATAGTTCCTTTTAACCAAAAAAAAAATAAAAAATAAAAAATGGAAAACGGTGGGGGTGGGGGTGGGGGGAAGAAAACGAGGCAAAGAAAGAGTACGATTTAGTTTTAGGAATGAAAGTGATCTCAATAAATTAAAATAGAATAGAAATGTCAATGATCTCGATCTCGATCTCGTCTCTTTTTGTCTCAATCTTTTGTTTCATTGAAAAGCAGAAATCCCTCCCAATGACTTAGAAAGAAAGAAAGAAAGAAAGAAAATGCCAGGAGTTGTAGAAGAAGAAGAGTACAGTGATGATACTCATCTTCTCCGATCAACCAACGACCATGATCATGAAGGCGTCGTAGTCGTCCTCGACATCGAACAACAACAACAACCCTACGCCGCCTTCTCATCTCCCTCCTCCTCTTCTTCTTCCAAACCTCGTCGCCACAGTTTCAAGCGCCTCCTCGATAGAACCATTTCTTCTTCTTCTTCTGTAAGAGACAGAGACAGAGACAGAGACAGAGACAGAGATCCTGTTGTTGTTGATGCGGATCCTAACGATGATGCAGTTCTAACCGACGCTGGTGCACCTCCCGAATGGGTTTTACTCCTCTTGGGTTGCCTTCTCGGCCTCGCCACGGGTCTCTTCGTCGCCGCTTTCAACAAAGGTGTCCACGTCATCCACGAATGGGCCTGGGCCGGTACTCCCAGCGAAGGTGCCGCTTGGCTCCGATTGCAGCGCCTCGCCGACACCTGGCATCGTATTCTCTTGATTCCTGTCACCGGTGGTGTTATCGTTGGGATGATGCATGGTTTGCTTGAGATTTTGGACCAAATCAGACAATCCATTTCCAATTCCAACAAATCCAAATCCCAAAGGCAAGGTTTTGATTTCGTTGCTGCTGTTTTCCCCACCATTAAGGCGATTCAAGCTGCTGTCACTTTAGGTACTGGTTGTTCTTTGGGTCCTGAGGGTCCAAGTGTCGATATTGGCACATCCTGCGCTAAGGGTTTCTCTGTTATGATGGATAATAGCAGTGATAGGGAATTGGCTCTTCTTGCTGCTGGTGCTGCTGCTGGCATTGCTTCTGGTATTCTTCATTCCTTTTCCAATTCTTTATTATTATGAATGGATTTGTCAACACCCTTGGTGTTTCCAACTTCAAATCTTTCCTCACCCATTGTAACTATCAATCAAATTATGAGTGGATACAATTTAGGGCAATTGCAATTCAGTCACTTTATTATGAATAGGATCATCAAATATAGAGCAATCATGAATTTAGTCACTTTATTATGAATGGATACAATTTAGGGCACACTATGATTTTAAATTTTTAATCCCTTAAATCTGCTAGGATTCTTCAATTTTGTTAGTGAACCATTGATTGTGTCAATTCAATCCTTGGAAGTCTTGAAAGGGGTTTCATTCTTACTCCTGCTGACATTGCTTTTAAAAATCAAGTAATAAAAACCTATAGTTAACTTTGATCTTTACTAACATGAGAAGCAAAGAGTTCAAAGAAGGCAAGGTTTGTATGATTATTGCTCTAGGAAAATTGATCTGTGGAGCTTTTGCATTAAAACTTTTGTGATATAGAGCTTTGACTAAGAATCTCTTCACCGTTCTGACTGTTTGGAAAAATTATAGTGAATAGTGCTCTAAAGATCTGAATTTCTAAAGCATGTACACTAGTTCAATTTTCCTAAAAGCTCTAAATTTCAGCTTTTCTGTGTAAAATTTTAAGAGTATAAAGCTCTTTTTAGTGGGTTACCATACGCTTCATTTTTAGCTCTAAAATTTCTGTAAGCCTCTACTCAACACAGAGCTAGGCAGAGCCTTTGGCAATTAGCTTTGCCAACAAGTTAGGGTAAGTGTAACTTTGAATCTTTTTGGAGGCTTTAGGGATTAAATTGAGATGTTTGGTAGTTAAAGGACAAACGTAAACTCAGACTGACATGATTCAAGGACCAACTAGTAGTTTGGCCTACAATTTAACTACTAGAAATTTATGTAATTAGGGTTGCAATCAGTGTAATCTTGGTACATGCAAGTTTAGTGCAACATTTTTTTTTTTTTTTTGAAGTAGATACCATATAAGGTTTCTGCATATAATTCCATGTTTTCATGTTATAACTTAAATGGTTAATACTCTTTTAAAATTCTTTCTGCCAGGTTTTAATGCAGCAGTTGCTGGTTGTTTCTTCGCAATTGAAACTGTGTTAAGGTCTAACAAAGCAGAGAACTCTCCTCCATTTACAACTGCGATGATAATATTGGCCTCTGTCATCTCATCAACTGTATCAAATGTTTCACTTGGGACACAATCAGCTTTCACAGTGCCTACATATGATTTGAAATCTGCTGCTGGTTAGATAATCATACCCTCATTTTTTACCCTCCTCTCAGTATACACTATACACTTGCTTATATGTGCATGTGAGTTTTCTACAGGTGTTTTTCTGAAAGGAGAAGCATAAGTATTTGTTTTGTGTTTTCATTTTTTTTATTAGGATGAATACACAGTTATTCTTATCCAGAGAAAAGAAATGGTGTTGTGGGGGGGGGGGGGGGGGGGGGGTGGGGAACCCAGCTTGACTTGAACAATAAACCTTGTTTTCAGGAGTCACCAGAGATTCAGTCAAAGAACTTAAGGTTCTTCCCAAAAAATAAAGCATTAGAAGTTACTCAAGATTCCATTCCTTTTAATATGATATTTATACATGTAGGCTATTCCTGTTTGTGTACCCATATTCTACTTTTTGCTTCTTGCATTATCCCTTTATGAATTGTTACTGATATGGACATCTTCATATAAAATTGGGTGTGGTGCAAATACCGCTGCCTCAAGATGTCATGTAGGTGTAGTTGAAACCTTATATAGTCTCTTTCAAATTTTGGTCTATGCTAAGAAGCATGTTGGTCACTTTTGTTTCGTTATTTTAGAACTTCTGATATTTCTTTAGAGCAATGCGTCTAACTTTACATGAAGCAACATGCTGCCTTTGCATTTGTATATTATTGTGTTTTAAGTGTATCTGTGTATGCATGCATGGATGTCATTGTTATGCAAATAAAAAAATTCTGATAGTTCCAGGCAGTTTGTCGTTTATGGTGCTAGGTACTATAAAGTAACTATTCTTATAAAAATCAAATATGAGTAGTTAAATAAAAAAATAAAAAACATCCAATAAAGTAACATGGGTACTAGGAAAGATAAAACAATGGGTGAACACATCCGCTTGAAGGTGGTGGGGGTGTACCTACCGAGAAAAAGATGTATTGAAGTTGCTTCATATGGTTTTATGATGTGTAACAGAGATCAATATATGCACAAATAAGAAAAAGTGATTTGATTCAATTTGAAGTTGTTAAATTACCGATTGTTCCAAAAGCTTAAACTATTAGGAAATGTTGAATTTAATTATTTAATCATAGTTCTAACACTCCACCTTGTGTGGGCCTAAACTTCCCCTTGATAAATGGGGTCCAACATGTGGGATTTTTAATATTTTAAATAGGAGGTAGAGTAAATATAGGGATTGAACTCAGGATCTCCTGCTCTGATACCATGATAAATTATCGATTGTCCCAAAATTAAGTTATTAGGAAATGATGAATTTAATCATTTAACCATAGTTCTAACAGAAGTAAAGGGCAGGGAGGCAATAATGAAAAAAAAAAGGCCCGAGTAGTAAAGAAGCACGAGATAAATAGACATGTGATAGAGAATATTAACTTCACTAGAATAGATTGGCTGAAAGAGGATACATCAGGTAGCTTTTCCCAATTACCCCTGTCCTATTTTGTTTGTCCACCTTTCCCTTTTGAGATGTCCCATAATATATACTACTTTCCAAAATCCATGCACACATGTCTAATTTTTGTATTGCCATGCAGAACTACCTTTGTACCTGATATTGGGCATGCTATGCGGTGTTGTCAGTGTAGTCTTCACTCGCTTGGTTACTTGGTTCACAAATTTCTTTGACTTCATCAAAGAAAAATTTGGCCTTCCTGCTGTTGTGTGCCCTGCTTTAGGTGGTTTAGGAGCTGGAATAATAGCTCTTAAGTATCCTGGAATACTGTACTGGGGTTTCACAAATGTTGAAGAGATTCTACGTACTGGGAATTCTGCTTCAGCTCCTGGAATCTGGCTGTTAACTCAATTATCAGCGGCCAAAGTTGTGGCCACAGCTCTGTGCAAGGGGTCTGGACTTGTAGGTGGACTTTATGCACCAAGTTTGATGATTGGTGCTGCTGTTGGTGCTGTATTTGGTGGCTTAGCTGCAGAACTTATCAATTCGGCAATTCCAGGAAATGCCGCTGTTGCCCAGCCACAGGCATATGCTCTGGTAAAATTTTCCTTCATAACTGGCTCATCTTAATTCGGCAAGTATTAACTGCAGTTTTTCTCACTCCCTCTTACAATTTTTTATTTGATTCTGTGAAAATTGATTTAATACTTTCTAACATGTATTGCAGGTAGGAATGGCTGCTACATTAGCTTCTGTTTGTTCAGTACCCTTGACATCAGTCCTTCTCCTGTTTGAGTTGACAAAAGATTACAGGATATTGCTTCCTCTCATGGTAATTCTTGCTTGATAGTTACTGCATATATAATAGGTCTAAAAGGCAGCATGGTATTAACCATATCACCTGAAGGAAATGTTAGCTGCTTTTGCTTTCTCAACTAGATTGTAATTCTCAGAATTTGTTGGTTACATACCTTGGCTTTAGTTAATTACAGTCCATCACACATTTCTTCAGTATGCTGCATTCTGAAAAAGCATTACTGTTTTTTTCTCCAATGTTGTCGGACAGTGTATCACCCTACATTTATCTTGACATTTTTGGCCTGAGAAAAATGCATTGCTCTTTCATAGCAGAGTATAATAAATTCTCCAAAAGTACTCCTTTAATTCTTGCAGCTGCTTCAGTTTCTGAAACAGTAAGGGATGGCATAACAGCCATATGAAGATAATATTATGCAAAGCTCTGGTAGCTTGAAATGGAAATCTTCTTCTCCTTCTTATACGAAGATGTAGAATTCTCCATATCTTTCTGCAATATTGGGATTAGGCTCTATTGTTGCTTTATTGTTGTTGATGAGTAGATTTTCATTACTTTGGGTATTATTGTAATATGGATGTCTACAATTTTATAATGCTTGATTTTACCCTCTGTTCCTGTGAATTTTGCAATTAGGGCGCTGTTGGATTAGCAATATGGGTTCCCTCTGTGACAAACCAGGGCAAGGACAGTAAAGCATCTGATGCACGGAGTTCAGTGAGAGGTTATGCTTCTCTTTCACTTGCTGATGACAAAGATGATGGAGGTGATTTAGAACTTTCTGTTATAGAAAATGGTGCAGATATTGAGGCATTGGATAAGCTTCTGGAAAAACTGGAGGTTTAATTATTTTTCCTTTCTCAACTGATATTTGTATTTGCTATTTTATCTATTTATTTCATCAATGCTGTTTCTTATTGTAATGTTACACCTTGAGCATATTATTTGATATTATATATATTGCTTTTTATTTTTAACCTAACAGCATTAGTTTTACATCCCTAATTGTCAGGTTTCTCAGGCCATGTCAAAGAGTTGTGTCAAGGTTTCCTCGGAAATAACCTTGAAGGAGGCAAGAGATCATATGGATGATAACCAGCAAACTTGTGTACTGGTGGTTGATGAGGAAGGCCTTTTAGAGGGAATACTAACATGTGGTGACATTAGGCGGTATCTTTCTAAGAAGTCTAGTGACGATGCCAAAAGTGATTCAAGACATTTGGATGTATGTAATATGAAACTGTCTTTGTTGTTCTAAATTGTCATATTAATTTATTTAATTGGCTCATATGCATCTTTCTCTCTCTCTCTCTCTCTCTCTCTCTCACTCATGCACACACACAGGCGTACTCAGAATCGTTTTTTGTTTGTGCTAAATGGTCAAAGTTCAATTCCTATTGAAGCATTTGTTGTTGTTATTATTATTGTTTTTTCCTTCAAAATTTCTCATCATGGCTATATTTTGTGATGTATATATATTTTTTCTTTCTACTTTTAAGATAAATTTCTAGTTTTAATTAATTAATTAATTTTTTTACAACTTTTTGATGCACATTGTCAAATTCTTTGTAGGTGAGTGCATGTCTTGTTTCCTCTGTTTGTACTCGAGGTTTAAGCTATCGCGGGCGAGAGCGTGGACTTTTAACCTGT
The DNA here is from genome assembly GCF_932294415.1 of Quercus robur. Classification (NCBI taxonomy): domain Eukaryota; kingdom Viridiplantae; phylum Streptophyta; class Magnoliopsida; order Fagales; family Fagaceae; genus Quercus; species Quercus robur. The sequence continues at coordinate 389,121 of NC_065541.1, read as the reverse complement.
TATCCGGACACCAATTTGGCCGTTGCCAAGGAGTTAATGGAGGCCAAGGGCATCAAGCAGCTGCCTGTGGTTAAGCGGGGTGTGGAATCCAACAAAGAAAGGAAGCGAAGGATTATTGCTCTTCTTCATTATGATTCAATCTGGAACTGTCTCAGGTTCTCATTGATTTCAAAGTCTTGTCTTCTATGATTATATCCTTGTTTCCTATACTACATTTGATGCCTGATCCTGGTTTTAAATTATGATATACTAACAATGTTGCATTTATCTCATTCTTGTGGGGATTTTTTATTTTGTTTCTCAAAAGGAAAAAAAAAAAAAAAAAAAAAAAAAAAAAAAAAAAAAAAAAAAAAGAAGAAAGAAGTCTCTGGTGCTTTCCGAGCTCTTAGAGGTAACAATCTTTTGTCAAGAAACAGTGAAAGTAGATGATTGAGTGTATTAAAGTCATATAACTAAAAACATATATAAGAAATTGTCCCCTTCTTTTTTCCTCCTTTCCGATCAAACAATAGTAACCAACCAAACAGTTTCGACCAAACGATAGTAACTAGAAACCCAATTAACTGTTGGCATAGCCTGACCTTTCAAACTAATGTGTGTCTTGCATAGCCCATACTATTGGACCAATGGGTTCATTTTCAGTTCAATCATTCAATTTTGACATATAACAATACAATGGCAACAATAACAACAAACGTTTTTTCCTATCTCTTTTCGTTCTCTCGATTTGAATGAAATCACTCATTCTTACCTATCCCCCCCAAAAAAAAAAAAAAAAAAAAAATTCACTCATTCTCACTAGTGAATTAATTGCTCTCCTTTGCATATGGCCAAACCATCGCAAACGATTCTCTCTCATCTTTTCATCAATAGGAACCACCCTCATCTTTATGCTGATTTATTCATTTAGTATTCTATATTTCTTTGTATTCCTCTTGTTTACCTTAACTTCCTCCTTTTAGCTGTGCTCATTTTATGAACGTATTGCTTGATATGTGGGGTTTTCATGGGTTTTAAGACCCTTGAATTTTTTTTAAATGCCACGTGTCTCACATTTGACTTAAAATTGGAGAGTGGGAGGATTTCATCTTTTTTTTTTTTTTGGGGGTGGGGGGGAGGGCAATCGCATCCTCTTCAATCTTTGATCTTAGATATGGAAAGTAACTTTTGGTATCTCTAGACCATCAAGTTTTACAATTCCTTCATCTTCGTTTCTATTTATACTAAACTTGAACTGCATGTACTCTATTTTAGTCTTGATTAACTTGGAGTCTTTAGATTCTAAAGCATCCCTCCAAATCTCCAACTATCAATGTCTTGTTTCATCCACTAAAACTTTATTTTCTACAACAACAAAAATAGCAAGAAACTTCTTGAATTGATAACCTCATCCATAACCAATGCAAAATGCAAACCAATATGAACTTAATGCTAATCCTTAATACAAACCTATTGTGATATAAAATTTGCTTGTGATGCCTCCACCTGTTCTCACCCTACTCATAGAATTGTCTTACATATCCTAAATCAGCTTAATATCTTTTAGAGGTACTCTTGTTTTCTAGAACCTACAGCCTCTCTACCCTATCATATCCTTTGTTTAAATCAAAATAAAAATATTTTTATGGGCTTCTCTTTATTCCTTCATTAGATGTTTTAGCATGAAAATCGCTTCTGTTGCCAGTTTGTCTGGCATAAAACCAAATTGATTAACCAATATTGTTGCTTGTGTCTTAACCTATGTTCTATAACCCTCCTAAATTTTCTTAGCTCATTAACTTAATTTCATGGTAATTTGTGTATTTTTGAATATCTCCTTTGTTTTTGTATATAAGTATTGAAGTGCTTTTCTTCCATTTATTAGGTGTTTTGTTATTATAGATCGTATAGAAAAGGTTTGTCAACCATCCTACACCTGCATTACCTAAGCACTTCCAAATGTCAACGGGAATTTCATCATGCCTTATGGCTTTTCCCATCTTCATCCTCAAAGCATTATTTACCATAGTTGTAATAAAACCTTGAATAAACTTACAATTTCTAACCTCCTTTAGATTATTCAGTTCGCTTAAATTTTTTATATAGCTTCCATTTAAAAGTTTATCAAAATAAATCTTCCATCTCTCTTTAATCTCCATCTTTATTGCATTTTGCACCATTCAAGTCTCTTGTTTTTCTTTCGGTTGTCCTAGCATGTTTTATAGTTATAGATATATCTCTCTTGTTAATTTATCTTTTGCATGAATGTACTCATTCCACCCCCAAGTGGTCCAAGTCTGCTTAGTTGACTCTACGTCCTTCAGATTCTCTAAGTACTTTTTTTTTAAGTACTCTAAGTACTTCTTTAGCTACTCTTCTAATACAACTAGCCATTTCATTGATGCTACTTTTTAAGATTGCAACCTCGTGATTTTCTTTGATGCGAATTATGTTGATAAATTCTCTATTATGCCGATTTGCTAAAAATTACACAGGTCATTTGATGATAGATCATTGATACTTGGTACTGAAATCATCCAAATTATATATTCCAATTATTTTAAATAATGTTTCCTTGTTCTCTAGCATAATGGCCACTTCTTTTGGGCCCCATGCATGATGGGTCCAATATGAGGTGAATATTTTTTGTCGAACCTATTGGCCGCCTCCAGCCTGTTGTTCACATTAGTTGGTTTCTTGTGTATATAAACTTTGATGGGTTCATCTAGAGCTGGGATCTGGGAATGAAATGAGCATGTGTGCATTATATCCTCCCACGACATTAAAATGGAAAATTTTGGGGAGCAATAGATTCCAAATGGTCTTTCATTGCTACTTAGGTATATCTCTATTTAGGGCGCTGTTAGGCTGAGTGAAGATTCTAATTCTTTTCTTTCTTATTGTGGTTTGAAATTTTCTATTGTTGTTCTTTATTCCACGATTTATGATTTTTGCATCTAGTTTAACTTAGATTATTTGCTTTACTTGAGGTTGATATCTTTTGCGTGTGCAGAGAGGAGATTAATCGCAGAAATTCCATATATCAGCATAGAAAAGAGAACAATCAAGAGGTGCTGGTTACTAATGGTCATTGATGGGGTCATACAATTGATTGTCAGAGTTCCTTCAACTGCCCCTGCAAAAGAAAAGTTAAAAGTTGAAAGTGAGACCATGGCCATCATTTTTGTTTTGCTGGTTTTGGGCCTCCTAAGTCAGCGATATCCAAATATATATTCGCGAGTCTCTAACTTTGGGGGTTGAGATCTATTTTACAACAACTTTTTGCTGATATCCAAGATTCCTCAGTGTAATATAGAATTAGCGCTTTGTACATGCAAATTTCTATTACAATTCATATCTCAATGAAAAAGAAGAAGAGAAAATCTATTACAATTCGTGTCAGAAATGTAACTTGAGTGAAAAGAATAGGAAGCACAGTTTGAGTTGAATTTAAAAGTATTGAAGCAAGCGAAATTGGCCGACTTAAAGGCTGCTGTCGAAGACATTCCAACTATAATTTAGGCTTATATATTGGACTAGAGAATTGTGGACTGCCCATGCTCATTACAAAGGCGTTTTCATAGTAGAATATAATTATATATCATGGTTGTGTATGTCTGTTCTTTTTTACTCATTTATATGTATGTCTGCAAAAACTGCAATAAAAAGACATTTCTTTCCTCTCTTTTCAAGTTCTCCCTCCTCTTTTTTATTTTTTCGTTTTTAGTCTCGAGCACACAGTCGGGAAGTCTTGTAAAATGTTTACTAAAATGCAAATGACAGATACAGCCATGCAAGCTTTTTTGTGTGACAATAACAAGAAACTAAAGTAAGAAACAATCGCATTTGTAGAAATCTTCGTGACAAAATTGATGATAAAAAACACTGTTAGTGTCTGTTTGGGAACAACTAATTTAGCTTAAACTAAATTTTTTTTACTAAAAGTACGGTAGATAAAACTAAAAGATAGCTGAAATAGTACAGTGAAACCTATGAATAGTATTAAAAAATGTAACGAGATCTATAAATAGTAGCAAAAATAAACTGAATAGTAAAAAAAACTGACTTAAAAAGTTTTTAAGTCAATGCCAAACGCACACTTAGTTCGTGGAAGCTTGTAAGACTTTCCTGCTCATTAACTCCTAAGACAAATTAACATGGTTTGGGTATTCTTCGTCATTGATGGCTCTATATTAACATGGTTGATCCCTTGTATTTGTGTGGTTGTGCAAGCACTGGTATGTCTCTCTCACTAAACAAAATCAGCCATAGCAATTGGGACGTCTAAAGTCAGTAGAAGAGAAGAAGCGGCCTATAGATTAGAGCTTCATCCGTAGTCTACAAATTTTTTCTTTATATATTATCACTTGTTTCAAAATTTTAAATTGAAAGGAAATAGTAAATCTAATAATTTGCCAATTATTCTAACACTACCATGCAACAAGCAATATATACTGATGCAACAAAAAGTAAATAGATACTGATTCTGATGAGATATATAAAACCATTACTCCAGCTTCCATTTCAATGGAGTGGGAGATGCAGGGTTCCAAAGGAAAAATCTAGTACTTGGGAAAAGCCTGTGATAAGTGTTCATCAACCAACATACATAGTTTCAGGTTTTGATTGTACAGTATTCTTGGTTGCTGCAAGTCTGTGACACGCAATAGCAGTTGTTTCAGCCTTGGTTCGCGTTGTCAAGGACTTGGGACTTCCAATGTAAAAAGTACTCTACTTTTTAATTACCCAATCTTTATAGGAACATGCTCCTGCTCCATTTTCTATCATGCACAAGTTCACGCAAGATACTTACAGATATGAAAATCAATTTGCATGTCCGATTTGGCATTAGCATTGCCTATAAGGCTAACAATGATGTAGTGGAGGAAAATGTGGTAAAAAAAGATACAGATATATATATTATATTTAGCAAGGTTTGGATGACAATGTCACTTATAAAAATTAAAGAATCAAGATGTAAATGGATCACTAATTGAAAATGACCATATATGCATATATATAGAAAAGTAAACGTTCCTACTTTCCCATAGAAAAATAGAAATGAGAAATTTACATCTGAGGCCCAAGTGGCAGCCTACTCATAATTTGTTGGTATACTGATGAACCATTAGACAGGTTCAGACCAGGCTCAGACATAGGCTCCACCTTGGGTTCTCCTTTTGGCAACAAGAAACCCATTTCATTCACCTGGCGTTGTTGCTGTGCCAAGTATGGATGAACAGGCATTACAGGGAGCTTGCCTTGGCCAGGACCCAACCCAGCCATTGCTAGATTGGCCAGGCCTGGTTGACCCATTCCAAACGAGAAGCCATGGGAAGGCCCCATCTGCTGCCTTCCAGGTAGGCTGAACGATCCGAGTGAAGCAGGCCTTTCAAACCTTGCCATGCCTGGGTGAACTTGTGATGGCTCGGGCCTGTGAACATGAGCTTGAACTGCGGCAGCAGCAGAAGCTTGGGCAGGTACTGCACTAGAGGCGCCAGAATTTACATGACTACTATTGCGAGCTGCAGGAACATCATGATTGTGCTTTCCCTCATAAGTGGTGATCACTGACTTAAGATCATGTGATGCCCTCTCCACATGCTTCCTTACTGTACAACCTGCACTGGTGCACTTGTAGTAACTCCTGCACAAACAAAATGTCTCCATCTTTTCAGTTTTGCAATGAGGGTAACTGCGAGGACAAAGAGGAAAATAAATAAGCTAAGCTTGCAGTGATTATTATTAACAACCTTGGATTTGGATTTCCTTTCACAACTTTCTGACCATACTTGCGCCAACGATATCCATCATCAAGGATGTCTACCTCACTGGTTGTCTGGACCACAACTCTAGGTTCACGAATAGCTCTAGTGGCTCCACTCATTTCTGTTGCATAAGCTTCAATTTTCCTGGAACATATAAACAAGATTTGTATTAGTTTCAGGGTGATCTCAATATTTGAAACAAGATATCATTCAGAAAACAATAGAAATATGTAGCAACCTTCTCTTGGACTCAGATTCATCTCCTTCACCATCATAACCTAATGACACACTGCCATGAGTCCCCCTGTCATCTTCGTCTTCATCATTGGAAAAAGTAGATGATGCATCCACTGCATCACCTGATTCAAAGTGAGTACCATTCTGAGCCTGCACAGAGGCAGATTGGTACTCAGGGCCCACAGACGCTGATGATGTCACCTCAAGGTTGTCATGCCTCCAATCAGAAGCCCCAGCAACAACTCCCTTTTGTGTACTTGCCCAAACTGGTTCACCATCAGCACCACTTTGCGGCACAGCTTGTTCAGGGATATCTAGTTGCATGTCCACAAGTGGGTTACCAGAACCAATGGCTGATCGCCGATTTGGAGGAGGTTTAGGGTGGTTATGGGCCCCCTTGTAGATGATCTCTGTTATGTGGCCCTCATGAGATCGTTCTACTTTCTTTTTAACCGGACAATTTGAATGAGTGCACTTGTAATAACTGCGTGGATATTCACTCCCTTTTACTTGTTTTTGTCCATATTTTCTCCAATTATATCCATCCTCAGATGGTGCACCACCACCACCTGCAGCCATGGGATCTCCATTGCCTCTTTGATCTGATTCTTCATCTGGTTGCTCATCAAGTGGTGGAGAATGTTCGACAATACCACCAACAGCATCAAAGGCTCTTTGATCTACCGAGATAGTATTAGCCCCATTATCCTTTTCAGTAGATGATCGAGAGAAGTCTGCCTGAGGATGGAGGTTGCTTCTATTCTGTGTTTGAACTTTGGTAGGTTCTGCACTTTGAAGAGAATTCTCTGACTGAACAGAAACCTCAATTCTTGGAAAGGATTGTTGAGGAAGAGTGGCTGGTGTCATCTGTACAAGATGAGTGTTATTAGCAAGATGAGAATTAATTACCACTCACTCCCCATACATCATCAAGTGCAGAGGACTCCTGAGTGGTGAGCACTAATATGAATCATATCTGACATGTGTGCATGCATTAAAATTGAATGTTCCAGTAAGTACAATTTGTATAGTATAATTACTTTGCTTGAAGTGCCGAAAAAGAAAGAGGTGCCTGGTTCTGGCATAGGCTTGAAAGCAAACGATGAGGTATTGATATCTTCAAAAAGACTATCTTTACTTTTATCAGGTGCCTCTGGCATCAATGTCAAGCTCCTACCGTCAACATTTGAAACAAATGGGAATTTTCCAGTTGTTGGAGATGGCTGTGCCTGTAGTTTGACAGGTTCAGAAGGACACATCAGGCAGAGCAACATCAACAGAACTAGTATTCTACCTTCAATGTAATGATTTGGCAATCACCAGACTTTCAATCTTAATCAAAATTAATGTTAACCCATTTTCTAATGATGGAAGCCTTAGCTTTTTCAAATATCTTCTCTCTCTTAATCTGCTATAACTATTTAACTGTCAGTAGAAATTGGTCATAAAAATCTTCTTTCAGCAATGAACTGTTTATCATAGCTTAGCATGTAAGAAAGCATATATGACCAATATATTTCTAACTCAGTCTACAGTAGAGTTGAAAACAGCATTGATGACTTCCACTCCTAGGCCCCTAACGCATAATAAGCAATTTAGCATATACCATTATAGCCTGATACAATGTCCTCATATTCTATACATTACCAAGAAAATGAACCAAACAGTATTTAAAAACCAAAAAGGTAAAAAAATCTTAAGCTTACCAGAGAATTGGAAAGGAAAACAGGAGAATCTAGCAGTGTAGTGGGACTGAGACCAGGAGGTATTGTTAAGTAAGGAGAACGATTGTCAGAACTCAAAGACAGGTCAGCCGATCTAATGCTTTCTGTATTCAACCTGGGAGCATTAAATCCAGCTCTGGCTGCCATCCTTTCAACTAGGCCACCACGTGAGCCGGATTTTTGCTCAGAAAATGAACCAAATTCAGTGAGCTTGTCACTGGAAAGACAGCCTTGTAGTGTACCATTGTTGTTTACAGCTCTATTTCCTGACACCATTTGGTCTGGAGGTCGTCCCAGAAAGAGTCCTTCACTTCTATTACTGCTGGGAGGTTCTGAGACCAATGGTCTGGACCCAATATCCTCACCTAACATTGCAGAGAAAAATGTTCTTGGGCTTGGACTTGGAGGCACCCAATCTCCAATTATAGCAACATTGTCATCAATCCCAGCCATGCACAAGCTCAAAACCGGGACTACCAACAACAAAAATCGAGGTCTGAGGTTGCACCCAGATGGAATTCCTGAGTTCACAATTGGGGTCAAAACAAATTTAGCCCAATTATTCTGAAATGGCACATAAAGCTATATTAACAAACAATTCAGTCAAAGAAGAAATGGGCTTCCTTTACGTTAATTGCAGAGAAAATTAACAAAAAGAAAGAAAGGAAAAAAAGGAAAAGAAAAAGAATATCTGGTTTACACATTATATGCAATCTAAGAGAGCAAAAAACGACCACTTCCAGAAAATTAAGAATTAAGAAGAAAGACAAAAACTTGTTCTTTGTCTGAAAACTGGGGATTTTAAAATAACATTCTAAGACAACATTCATTAACAAAATCCTAGGTATCATTATCCACAAACGAAAATGGATTGCAGACGAGAAAATTTTCCATCTGTGTCCAGCTTTTCAGTTTGCGCAAGGTTAAAAAAAAAATCAAAATTTGAAGAGGATCCATAAGAGAAACATAATTTGATAAATTAAACAAAACCCAAATATATTAGATCCTAAAAGCACACTAAGATCTAATAAGATAAACAAACTCCACAATCAAAACCCAACAATTGCACAGACTGCAATAGTTAACATTTATTAAAAAAAAAAAAAAAAAGACAAGATAAGATAAGATATTGATTGCAAAAGATCAGACAAAAATTTCCCAAATTTGAAAATTAAGAGACACATACATAACCCAAAAAAAAAAAAAGTGAAAGGGAGAGAGATAGGAGATAATGATGAAATGAATAAAAATGATTACCTGAATGATTATAGACTCAAATTAAGTATGTAATATATGTATTTATGTGAAGGAAGACTCAGCCACCTTCACCTTCACCTTCACCACCACCACTACCACACAACACAGACTCAACCCACCCTAACTGTCTTGACCTGACCAATTGTCCAAACCCAGACCCAGAAGCAGACCCTCTCTAGTTTCTCTTTTCCATTTTGTTTTTGTTTTTGTTTTTCTCTCAAATTTTCTAGCTTTCAGTCTCTATGTTTCTGTTTCTGTTTCTGTTTGATTTTTAGCCCAATTTGATAATGATGATGTTCTTCCAGAATAATTACAAAAAGAGAGATATAATATTATATTGATTAGTATTTTTTTTTATTATAATAATAATAATAAAGAAAAAGAGGGTGCGGTGGGGGGGTTGGGAGGGAAAGGAAAAGAAAGCAGAGGAAAGGAAAAGGAAAAAAAATGAAAAGACAAAAAAAGAAAAGGAAAGGAAGGGCGATTGTGTAATGTGTTGTGTGCAGTGGTGGTGAGGTGGTGGACCGGAAATTTGATGGAATCTTTGAAAGACAAAAAGAGAGAGAACAAAAAAGAAAAGGCTTTTTTTTACACAAGGATTCTAATTTTTCTTCACCTCTGCTTTGCCTCTTTGATTGATTTCCATCTCCTAATTATTATTCCCTCTCTTTTGAACTCAACCCTTTCCTTTTCTTTTTAACCCCACCTCAATCACATCTCCTCCAACTACTAGTTTATGTAACTACTTCATCCTTTTTTTTACGGCCCAGATTTTATTTTCTTCGTTTGACAGTGTGTACTCAATTACATCACCACACCACACTATATAACCTCTAGATTTTTATTATTTTATCTAAATTATAAAATAGATCAATTTCCAAAAAAAAAAAAAAAAATCTTTTAGGTAGTTCATACAATTTCTAAAACTAATGACGTGTTTGATTGTGCTAGAAAATGCATTTTAACTTTGAATTATTATTATTATTTTGGTGGGGAAATTGGAAAATAGTTGTACAGCTGGGGTGTCTAAAGTCTAGGGGAATATAATAGGTGCTAACACCTGTACCCTTCAAATGTGAAGGATGTTATAACCACCACCTATTTGCTTCCCTGCCTTGTTTTACCATTTTGGGTTGTGCTTAAGCTACTACCTATTATTATATATTGTTCTTCCAATTTTGGCATTCACAAATTGACACATTCAGTTTAGTTGTACACTACACTATTTTTACGCAACAATAACCAGTTATGACTTCAGAAGTGTCTATCTATGACTTCAGTTATATCTTTCATCAATGAATTTGTATCACTTTCAATCTAATAAGTTAACAATGGTTTAGTAGAGTTTGTGGTGTATATTTGAGTTAGAATTTCATTCCTTTTATTTTGTGTGTATGTTTGTTTCTATGTATATAAAGTTAATAGTAACAGTTTGAACTGGATGGTAATCCATGAATTGTATGTGTTTTGGACTAGAAACCATTTCGTTATCAACAGTACCAAGTTCATCCAACAAACATGAAAATGAAAATTAAATGCAATCGTTATTATGTTGTTTTTTTCATTTTTATCTAATGTCAAAAATTGTGTAAAAGGAAAACCATGTTTGTATTCATGGAGCGACCTAGTTTCTTAGATCTGTATCTTAGGTTTTAAAATTAAATTCAATTATGTAACTGTATTGACCAATAATGCACAATATTCTTTTCAAGGAAAATTAAGTGCAAGGGTCATGATAATAGATGCCTTAGTGTAAGCGTTAAAGATAAAATTTTATAACTTTATAGAGAGTTGAACCACTTTTTGAAAGAGTTGAGTTTTATTATTATTATTATTATTATTATTATTTACTTTTGTTATTTTCCAATACTGGAGAAACTCCTTCTAAGCATCCTGAGTGGTTGGCAAAGATGCCCGTTAAAAAAGCCTAAATTCAGTCATGTGGTTCATTTGGTCAATGCAACCACATTACTAGATTTACCGTTTTTGTCAATTTTATAAATTAAGTTGCATTAAATACTCCATTAAACAATATTATTATTATTTTTAAATCAAATTATTTATATATATCAAGAAAAGAGGACACAAGCACAACAAATTTATACTACTAGCCAAAGAAATTATTTACACATGTTTTTTTTTTATTATTATCGAAAGTGTGCTTTACAACTCACAATTAAATATTAAGAATTTCTTTAAGTTATGCTCCAGGGGGCATTTGTGGATGGAACTCTAAATTTAATTTAGTTGAAATATGTTATCATGTGAAAAAAAGAGCATCTTCCAGCACTGTAGGTTCACAAAGAGTCCACAATTCACATTTAGTTTAAAGAATTTTGGGGTGAGGACAGAGCATTAAGACAGTTTACATGGTGGATGATCGGAGCCCCCAAAGATCAAAGAATGGTACCGTCCCACCACAAGTCAAGACTCTTAAGTCTCACCACTTTATTAATTATTCTTGAGTCTTGAGAGAGGGAATCAAGCAATTACAAAAGACCGTCATGAGAAGCTTCCAAATATGGTGAGGTTATTATTATTTTGCTACTTGGAAACCTATCACTTTAGTTACATGGTTGAAACTTGATTGGATACAATATAGCATAAACTAGCTATATAGCTCTAACATATATATTGATAAAGAGCAATCATCAGGAGCGGACGTCATAGGTTGAAATTCTCTCTCAAGAAAAAAAGCTCTAACATATATATACATATGTAGTGTCTTTTACTTTCTCTGAAAGGATATGAAAAGAACTTCGAATAATTGTTTCATTATTAACAAGATTGTTGGTGATGGAATTATAGATTCAAAATTGACATGAATGCTTATTTCTACTACGTCTTGACAAAAGGGAATGCTTTAATGCAAAAAAAAAAAAAAAAAAAAAAAAAAAAAAAAAAAAAAACCTTAGGAAATTATATATGTATATAGAAAGCTTTGGAGACAGATGTTTGCTTTCATCACTTGGCTTCTTACACGAAACTTAATTGTACAAATTTAACAAGAGACCATTATGTAGTTGTTAGCGTGTTTGGTTTAGTTTTTTTTTTTTTTTTGGTAGCTTTTTGCTTTCTTCTACTACATCCCCTAATTAAGTAGGTCGAGGTTTTGACTATACATTATGATGCAATTCTTTATGTGATTGAGATGTTTATTCTTTATTTTTTTAGCTGGTTATAGGTCTGAAAACAGGTAGTGTGACAGTGTGAGGTTTACCCTTGCTAGGCTTTTTGTACTTTTTTTTTTTTTTTTTTTTTTTTGATGAGGGCTTTTTGTACATTGTTTTCTCTTTGATTTGTGTAATAAATTCTTTTTCATACATTAAAGAGAGAGAGAGAGAGTCTAACCTAAGTAATATGTTAAATTGAAAAGGACAAAATGTGAAGTATATTTTCCAAAACTATGAATTTATTTGTATTTTGTTGAACTTTGGAATAATGTTGGATTGAGGGATCATTTGCTTCTACTTTATATAATATATGATTATAATAATGATAATGAATACAGTGTAGAAACAACTGGTTGATCATAATGAATTGTTATCTTATCTTTAAATATCTATCCTTTATTATTATTATATATAAAGAGGATCTAATTCTACCCTAACAAAATCGTGCGACGTGGACCTTCATGAATATATAATATTCTAGCTAGTCCATTCCTGCGTTGCCTTCTATTTGTTGTACGTCTGGTTGTGAGCTTCCCGGCCACTTCTTTTCTAGTTTTTTTTTTTTTTTGAAAGCCAAACCAACTTCATTCAAATAGACAAGGAACATGAGTCCACAGGACCACATCTATGAAGCACGGGTGCGTTTCGGGACTCGGGTGCGGGTGCGGGTGCGGGTGCGGGTGCGGGACTCGGCAATTTTTGAAAAAGTAGGGTGCGGGTGCGGCGGGACTCGGCGATTAAAAAATTATTAAAAATATTTTTATTTATATTTTCTATATATTTTTACTATTAAAATATTCTTAAAAAACACATTAATATACTTGATTCACAAAACAAAGAAAGAATAAGGCAAGAAACGCATCTGAGGCCAGAATTTCGGCCTCTCCGGCGATTTTCACGGCCGATTTCGGCCTGTTTCGGCCGATTCCGACATGTTTCGGCCGTATCGGCCATATCGGTCGCCGGCCGATACGGCCGATACGGACCGATTCGGCCCGATTTGGGCCGCGTCGGCACCGATTTTGCCCGCGTCTGCCCGAGTCGGATCCACCACGTGGCGCGACGCGGCACGACGCGGGACAGACGCGCGGTCTGCGGCGTCCCTCCCGCGTCGCCGAGTCCCGCCGCGTCGGACGCGGGTGCGCCGGCCTGGGAGCCGCGTCCGTGCATCCTTGGTCCACATACAAAGCTTCAAGCGCCGGAGGAGGATCCTCCTCCAGCCAAACAACTTCCTCCCTAAGATTTCTAGCAAACCGAGCTAATGAATGGGCCACTCCGTTAGCAGCACGACTAATGGCCCTGAATTCCACCAGTCGCAACCTTCCGGCCAAGCAGCGAATATCCTCATAAAGGTTCCCCAGCCGAGACCAATCTGCTTAAGTTGACACAATGGACCTCATAACATTTGAATTGTCTCCTTCCACAATTAAGTCTGAGAACCCAACTTCAATCGCAAACTCCAAAGCTCGACAGCAAGCCAAGACCTCAGCCTCTTCACTGTCCATGACGGTGAGACCCCTTGACGACAAGGTTGCCATCACTTGACCGCTAGCATTTTTGATCATCACGCCCACGCCTGAAGCTGAAGAATCTAAGAAGACCGCCGCATCAAAGTTCAACTTATACGTTGAACCATCAAGTGGCCGCCACAACAGTGATGAGCCAGCAGGGGCAGGGAGTGCAAGCAGAGCCTGAGCATCCTTATACTCTGCCAACAAGTTGCGTGCCCACTCATTCAATGTACCCGGCTCCTGCAAAAAACCACCATGCACTACTCGGTTGTGCCTATGCTAGAGCAGCCAGCTTTGCACCAGAAAAAATTCAAGAGCATCCTCAGGCAGCTTTTGCATTAGCTCCTCAACTAGCCGAAATACAGAGACCTGGGCAGTCAGCCCTTTCTGCAAAACACGGTGAGAGCAACCAGCCCACACGTCTTGGGCTACTCCACATTCCCACAATGCGTGAATTATTGTTTCAGGGGCTTGCATGCATATGGGGCACAGTGCATTTTCAATAATCCTTTGCTGCCTAAGCCTTTCAAGCGTTGGTAAAATATTATGACAAGCTCGCCACATAAAGACTTTTATCTTATTTGGTAGGCGAAACTTCCAGATTCTCGCCCAAATTTCGCTGCTAGACCTTGGATTGGACCCCTCACCTTCCTGCTTTAACTCATTCCACAAATACCTTGCTGTATGATAGCCGGATCTCACTGAGTACCTCCCATTTTTGTTATACAGCCAGAACAGCTTGTCTGGAACACATCGCCTACTCAGAGGGATCCGGTAAATAGCCTCTGCATCATACCTGTTAAAAGCCATGTCAATGAAGGCACGGTTCCATTGGAAAGTAGCCCAATCAATTAACTCCGACACATGCCAATCTTCTTCTACTTCATATGGTGGGACTAGATCTTATTATTCCTAGTATTCTATATGATGGATGATAATGATTTAATCAATCGAATCTATTACTATACAAGTTTAAGCTTAAAATCCAAGTTTGATTAGCCATTAGCCTATGTATTGTCAATTGCGGCCTTCAGGCAGATGAGTTTGAGGCATACGTACATTTGTGTCAAATGCACTGACCTTTGGCTAAAAAGAAATAAGTACAGCAGGCTAAAATACACTTGCGGTTGGCTAGAATTTTGAAGCATCCTGTGAATTTCTATCATTATCTTATCAAAATCTATGAATAGGTGCTTTTTGACCTGTTACAAAAATTTGTCATCATCCTTCAATGGATACTTATAAACTAGAAAAGTTATGTATGCTCTCTAAAATGTTGCCTCGGTTGTCCTTGTCATTTCCGCTTGTTTTTGCTGCAAAATTTTTATAGAAAACAATATTTACAAATGTCTCTCACTTGAGCAAGCTCGTTTGGGAATAGCTTATTTAACTGAAACTGAAAACATTTTACTGAAAGTACTGTAAATAAAGCAAAAAAGTAGCTGAAATAATATAGTGAGACCCATGAATAGTACCAAAAAGTGAAATGAGACTCATAAATAGTAGCAAAAATTGTTGTATATATAGGTATATACATGAATAGGTTGTAATAATGATATTTGAGTTTGGAGAGTATTATTTCATTAAGTGAAAATTCAAGTTCTTGAATTTTCTAAGTGAAATTCAAACTAAAGGATTTTTGATTGATCCAAACTTTTGCTTGATTGATCAAAATGATGAAGAAAATAATCCTGGAGTCTCTAGATGATTCAATTGCTATTTGATTCATGTTCGATCAATTGAAAAGAGTATTCGATCAATTGAAAGGAACTCTCGACAGAGCGAAACACGTTTTCTGCAAAAATTTTGGTAATTGTTCTGAATGTTTGAAGAGGTTTTAAGCCTTGTGAACGGTTTTATGAAATATTTTGACTCTC
Source organism: Quercus robur (assembly GCF_932294415.1). Classification (NCBI taxonomy): domain Eukaryota; kingdom Viridiplantae; phylum Streptophyta; class Magnoliopsida; order Fagales; family Fagaceae; genus Quercus; species Quercus robur. The sequence goes on along the minus strand of NC_065541.1, from coordinate 373,595 downwards.
CATACGTGTTTTTTGATGAAATATAACTCTTTGAGTATAAATAGAGGCTTATGTTCACTCCACAAAATAGTAAGTTAGAGAGAAATACAAGAAATCTTGTGGTTATTCTTTAGAATTGCTATTTGTAGAACTCAACAACTTAGTTGTATTTTGGGGACAAATTTGTGATAACCCTTTAGCAACAAGAGTGTGGGTGCAAATATTGTCTAAGGATATAAATTTGTGCCTCCAAGTTAGCTATTTATATTTGTCTTTTGTGTTATCCTTGTTTTTCCTTTATTACTTTGTATATTATTCCTAATAGAAACAAGCTAAATGGTATTAAAAAAAAAAAAAAAAAAAACTGGTTTTTTAAGCCAATGCCAAACGTACACTTAATATCTTACGCGAGCTCACCTATGCTGCTTGCCTATCATTCACTCGAGTGGGCTTCACTTAAATGCCATTTTGAGAACTTTATTAATTTCCTGATTGGCACTTGACTTCATAATGGATTTGCTCAAGCAGGCCTAGGGCTTGCTTGAGTCTGAGTGAGTTACTAAAATTTAGTTTTTTTAATTTGTTCTTTTTTGATTTACCTCCAAAGTAAGATGATCACTAAGAGCATCTCCAGCAGTGTATGTATCCGGGTATATTAGCTAAAATTTGGAGAATTTGTGCACTGTTCATGCTCCAGCAGATTCGGTAAACCTGGATTTTTTTTTTGGCTCATGAACAGTAGCCCATCAGGTCTGATGGGCTACTGTACATTAGCAATCGAATTTCTTGGATTAAAAAATTATACCAGCTATTATTATATCAATTCTTTCTCTCTCCTCCGGATTTCCTTTTTTTTTTTCCTCTCATTCACTCCGTTTCTCACATAATCCAAACACAAAACACAAAACAAAATCCAATTCTTAAAATAAAGTTGAATCAGAACAAGCAAATATAAAAAAAAAAAAAAAAAAAAAAGAAAAAAAAAAAAGAAGAAGAAGAACAAGCCGACCTGACCCCGTTTCTCACATAATCCAAACACAGAACACAAAACAAATTCTAATTCTTATAAAATAAAGCTGAATCAGAACAAGCAAATATGAAAAAAAAAAAAGAAAAAAAAAAAGAAAAGAACAAGCTGATTTGACCCAGCCTGGTGGTGGGGAGGAGGACGAGCGGCGGTGGGACGGCGGACATGGTAGTGCATGGTGAACGCCGATCTCCGATGACATGGTGAACCTCGATCTTCAACGGCATGGTGAACGCCGATCTCCCAGTCTTTCTCCTCTCTCTTTGTCTCTGTCTCTCTCTTTTCTCTGATGAGAAGAGCAAATTTTTTTTTTTTTTGGAGGAACAGAGAAGAGCAAATGATGTCACTGGAAGGTTCTGGAGGAGAAAAAGAAATAAAAGAAGGGGGATAGAGGACATGTGTGTGGAGGAGAATAAAAAATAATATAAAGAATAAAAAATCCTAATTGAGAAATTCTACTACAATATTTTCACAATAAATTTTAAATAACAAATTGTTATTAGTTAATATTGGCGAGAGAAAAAATAATTTCAGTAGTGAGTTCAAATTAGAATTAGTAACAACTTTCCACATAAATTTTGTTGTGAAAGTATTGCGAAAAATGTTGTAAATATAACACTTTTCATTAAAAAATATAATTGTTGAGAATAAATATAGGAAGAATAAATGATGATAAAGAATGAATGAAGAAATAATATTTAAATGAAATAGAGAATGAGATAGAGAATTTGTTGGAAGTGTATTTGAAAAAGTGGGTATGTAAAAACTAAATGTTATTGTTCATTCTCCAAACAGTGCAAAAATTTGCTGAAACTGTTGGAAATGCTCTAACATATTACAAATTATGTGTATGTTCACAAATATACAATACATGTATACCTATTGCTATAAATATACAATACATATATACCTATTGCTATGGGTAAAAAAAAGTTTAGTTTTGGTCAGAGGAGGGTGTAAAAATAAAAGAGAAATGATATGTCTATAATATTTTTACAACATTTTTACAACAAATCCTAAGTGACAAGTTGTTACTAGTTGTTATTGTTGGGGTAAAAAAGTAATCTTAGCGTTAGTTTGAAATTTGAGCCAATAATAACTAACCAACTGTGATTTGTTGTAAAAATGTTGTAGACGTAGCATCTCTCAAAATAAAATCCTCATTGACCCTATATATTAGGGTGAATGTCGAGTGTTGAGATTAGGCGACAAAGCTCACTATGCTCCCTGGAGAAGATTGCTACGAGGGTCTCTAGAGCTTGTCAATCAACAAGAATAATTCGGATCTAAATTGGTATAGTTGGCTTTGGCGTGCAAAATCTTGACACCATTCTCGAACAATATCCCCAAATTTGTTTTTTGTTTTTTGTTTTTTTTTTTTGTCTTTTTAAGATTTAAAACCAGGAAAACCACCAATTTTGGTTAGTGTCAGTCGAACAAAAGCTTGTTAATAGGTTTGTTTGGATATCACTTATTATTGAAAACTGAAAATTTATTGCAGAAAACATTATAGTAAAATAATTTTTAAACTATGAATAGTATCCAGGGGACCCAGTTTGGATGTTACCTTTGCTTTATTAAAAAACTTGCAAGCCCCGTGAACAGTCCATGGGACCTAGGGAAAAACACAAATGCCAGCTGCGTTTGTTATCCAAACTCACACTAAGTATCGCTTTTAAGACTTTCAAAATTTACAATTGACACCCTTCACTTTTATAATGATGTTAATGTGTTCTTTTCATTGACCTATGGTCAATTACATTTTCATTGTTAACCCACCTAAAAACACTTCTGTCTTTTTTTTTTGGTATCCAAAATGATGTTGTTTATGAGTGAATTAATGACAAGATTCTAATGATGTTGATAGAAGGGACAAATTGATATTATATATTGTAATATTTGAGAGTGCAAATTACAAATTTTCACAATTAAGGGACCGAATTAAAAGCAAACCTAAACATAAGAGGAGTAAATTGCAATTTAACCTAAATAATCTTTTTATAACCCACTTTACTTTACTTAACTTTTTTTTTTTTTTTTTTTTTTTGAGAAACACTTTACTTTACTTTGTGATGTAATGTGATGTGGGACAATTAAGGTTGCAATTTGCCAATTGTTTTTAAATGAACGAGAAAATAGATGGAGACTTGTGCTTCATAGTTCATATGATCTAGTTTGTTTATAAGACATGTACGAAGTCAAATCCCATGCCTTTGTTTTGTGAAGTTTTTCTTTTGGATACTGCTACATAACCTAGGCACTAGGCAGAGAACTTTCTATTTTTTTGCTGAAAACCTAGGCAGAGAACTTGGCGCATGTAATCAGTATATAATACTCTCTCTGTCTCACTTTTTTTGTCTTCTATTCCATTTTGAGATGTTCCAAAATATCCTTTCAAAAAAAAAAATGTCCCAAAATATTGTCCTATTTTTGAAAATAAAAGTCATTAATTTACTAATGTTCCTATTATATCCCTATTAATTTACTAATTCAATTTTTTGATAAATTTTTTAAAGAAAGTAGCAATTATTTTATGAGACAATTTTACGAGACTTTCCTCTCATAACACTTAGAGCCCACAAATGTGTAGATCCCAATATATTATGAGAGAGATTTCATAAGATTGTTTCGTGACTATAAGAATGGTTTTTTTTTTTTTAAAAAGAAATCACATTACCAAGGACTTTTTTTTTTTTTAGGAAGATATTACCAAGGACTTTTGCATGTAAAAGATTTCTTAAACTTAATTCTTATATTTATTTGTTACTTTATATTGACATGTTATCTTTTTGAAAGTAGTAATTATTTTATGAGACAGTTTTACGAGACTTTCCTCTCATAACACTTAGAACTCACAAATGTGTAGATCCCAATATATTATGAGAGAGATTTCATAAGATTGTTTCGTGATTATAAGAATGGTTTTTTTAAAAAAAATCACAATACCAAGGACTTTTTTTTTTTTTTTTTTAAGGAAGATATTACCAAGAACTTTGGCATGTAGAAGATTTCTTAAACTTAATTCTTATATTTATTTGTTACTTTATATTGACATGTTATCTTTTATCTTTTTCTTTTTTTAATATTTTCCTTATTTTTTTTATAGCATGTATTTACTACGTAGAGATTGATAGATTGATTTTCGCCATGTATTTTGTGTATCCAACTACTGTGCTAATAGGCTTACCGAATCCGAACATATATATATATATAACGTGCATCTTTTTTTTTTTTTTTTTTTTACTTGTCTGTCTACGTGAATTAAAAATAAACTTCCTGTTCACTTCATTAAAAAAAAAAAAAACTTACTGTTGAGGAATAAAACTAGGCAAAAATCTGTATTAGATATAGGACGAATAGGCGGAATTACTAATTAATTAGTTCTAGGCTGAACAGGAACTACAACATGTCCCATAAAAAAAAAAAAAAAAAAAAAAAGAGGAACTACAACATGTACATGTGGAGTATGGAGGACATTTAAATAGGATGTGTGTGTGTCTCTCATCAACTACAACAATGTCCTCATCTGCTCCTCAAAAAAAAAAAAAAAACAACAACAACAATGCCCTCATCTATTAAATTCTCCGCCATCTCTGGATTCCCAAACTTTTTTTCATTAAATTTTTTCTTGGAACGCAGCATAGGCAGCTGAGTCCATTAAATCAAAAGGCCTGTAGTGTAGTGAATTATTGTGACCGTTAGAGCATTCACAGCATTTTAGTCAAATTTGATCTATAAAACTACTTTAATTTACTTATTTGTAGGTACACTTATATCAGACTCAATATTCTACCTTTAATTTAATTTAAAATATTTATTTTATTCATTATTAAGTATTTCTCTCTCTCTCTCTTCTAATCTTCCTTAAGGTCTCGTTTGGGAGGAAAAAATGGAATGGAATGGAAATAAATAAAAAAGAATAATTTTGGAATATTCTTCCATTTCTTTGTTTGAGAGTTTTTAATAGAATGAATGGAAAGTCCATTCCATTGTTTGGGAGTTTAAGATCTCGTTTGGAAGGAGGGAATGAAATAGAATGAAAAGGAATGAAAAAAAATAATTTTAAAATATTCATCTCTTCCCTTTTTTGGGAATTTTAATGGAGGGAATGGAAAGTCTATTTCCTTATTTGGGAGTTTAATTGGGAGAGAATAGAATGGATAGGAGAGAACACTCATTCCTCTTTATTCCCTTAAAACCTCAAATTTTCATTCCCTCCGAAATTGGGAGGAATGTGAGGGAATGAAATTAGATTTAATAAATTTTTTACTATAACTCCCAAAATACTTTTATATATTCAACTCTTTATTTTAAAATAGGGGTCTAATAGTAATATTGTCATAAAATAATTTCATTTCATTCCTCTCATGTTACTCCCAAATAAGATTACTTACATTCCATTCATTTTCATTCATTTCCATTCCTTTATTTTAAAACATCCAATCAAGGTTACTTAATTCCATTTCATTTCATTCTTTTCCATTCCTTTCTCTTACTTAAATACATTTTGTGGGGACCAGCCCAAAATAACAGGTTAGGCCTTGGACCCGTCCGAGGACACCGGCCCATCCGATGAGTTAATGTGACTCAAGCCATCCATATTCAAACGTCACTGGGAACAAAGACGACATGTTCGAGGAGATATTTCTCCTCGGATACTGAAAAACCGGAGCAAATGTACATCTCAGCGACTGAAGCCCCTCTCCTAGATACGTGAACAGGAAAGAAACACGAAATATCTAAGTAAAAGTTGCCACCGCTACATTGAATGCACTACAACTACTCTCCTGGTCGCATTAATGTGGAGAAGACCTCTGAACAGTACTACCTTGGCTACCGCAACTCACAAAGAACTGAGAGGGGTGTTTGATGGAACAGTTGCTCAGGTAAGGGTTTAGATGATCGACAAGTGTGAGGCCCAGATGATAAGAAATGGCCTATATAATGTGTATAAGTCCCCGTAAGAGGGGGCATGAAAAAAGGGGAGAAAAGAAAAAAGAGAAAAGACTATTGCATGTAAAGAGGTCCTGTTGCATTACTTTGTATCTAGAAATTAGGTTTTATCCTTATTGTTGGGCCCAACGATTTATGGGCCGAACCTATCCATTCATAGGGAGCCCTAAGGCCCAAGCCGAAGAGGGTTACAATCCAAACTCAATAACATAAAACCCAAAATGGCCCAGAGATGTTGCCGAGGACAGTTCAGTCCTCGGCATACCCAAAATTCCACCGAGAAGAAGGGCAAAAACGGTATAGGAACAAGCCTGAAGGAAAATCCAAAATATCTAGGAAAAGCTGCCCTTCCCATGCAAGGCTCTGACCTAACAGAGTCGTATTCGTCAGCTTTATCAACCATCCCCAACGACTTTGGGTTTGGATTGATGGGACAAGTATCAGTCTTGGAAATGTCGACCCTACACGTGGACAAAGGAAAGTGAATGCAGACTAGTATAAAAGAAAAAATAAGTAATCTAAAGAGGGGGCTGAAAAAAGACTGGCCAAAGAGGAAGGGCTTCCAGTCCATTTCCAGGAGAAAGACTCCAAGGGGAAAGGCACTTTAATCACATATGAACACCACAAAAACTCACCGCTGGGTAACCAAGGCCTAGCCTTTCGAACCCACTCTCTACAAATGATATTGTATGGGCCCACTCACGTGCGAACCCAACTCTACTGCGGTTCGTCGCGGAACGTGTCCCTACAATTGGCGCCGTCTGTGGGAATGGCTTGCGCGTTGGCTTAGGCGGCGGTGGAGTTAAGCTTTTGTTGAGCGGAGGTCTATGAGGATGCCTTTATGACCGACGACACATTGTTGTTATTCCAACATAAGTTCCCACTAGGGGCTACGCCTCGCAGTGTCAATGGCATGGAGAAGTCTAGGGGCTTCAAACATCAAGCTAGCTTCCCCCACCTTGTTCGAGGAGCTAACCTTCGGAAAATAAAAAATAAAGAGAATACAAGTTTTGGACAGAACCAAGGCCTTGTATGGTCCTCGGACCCAAGCCTCTGGGGAAACCAACTACTTAAAAAAAGAGAATACAAGTTTTGGACAGAACCAAGGCCTTGTATGGTCCTCGGACCCAAGCCTCTGGGGAAACCAACTACTTAAAAAAGAGAATACAAGTTTTGGACAGAACCAAGGCCTTGTATGGTCCTCGGACCCAAGCCTCTGGGGAAACCAACTACTTAAAAAAAGAGAATACAAGTTTTTGACAGAACCAAGGCCTTGTATGGTCCTCGGACCTAAGCCTCTAGGGAAACCAACTACTTAAAAAAAGAGAATACAAGTTTTGGACAGAACCAAGGCCTTGTATGGTCCTCGGACCCAAGCCTCTGGGGAAACCAACTACTTAAAAAAAGAGAATACAAGTTTTGGACAGAACCAAGGCCTTGTATGGTCCTCAGACCCAAGCCTCTAGGGAAACCAACTACTTAAAAAAAGAGAATGCAAGTTTTGGATAGAACCAAGGCCTTGTATGGTCCTCGGACCCAAGCCTCTGGGGAAACCAACTACTTAAAAAAGAGAATACAAGTTTTGGACAGAATCAAGGCCTTGTATGGTCCTCGGACCCAAGCCTTTAGGGAAACCAACTACTTAAAAAAAGAGAATACAAGTTTTGGACAGAATCAAGACCTTGTATGGTCCTCGGACCCAAGCCTCTGGAGAAACCAACTACTTAAAAAAAGAGAATACAAGTTTTTGACAGAACCAAGGCCTTGTATGGTCCTCGGACCCAAGCCTCTAGGGAAACCAACTACTTAAAAAAAGAGAATACAAGTTTTTGACAGAACCAAGGCCTTGTATGGTCCTCGGACCCAAGCCTCTAGGGAAACCAACTACTTAAAAAAAGAGAATACAAGTTTTGGACAGAACCAAGGCCTTGTATGGTCCTCGGACCCAAGCCTCTGGGGAAACCAACTACTTAAAAAAACAGAATACAAGTTTTTGACAGAACCAAGGCCTTGTATGGTCCTCGGACCCAAGCCTCTAGGGAAACCAACTACTTAAAAAAAAAAGAGAATACAAGTTTTGGACAGAACCAAGGCCTTGTATGGTCCTCGGACCCAAGCCTCTGGGGAAACCAACTACTTAAAAAAGAGAATACAAGTTTTGGACAGAACCAAAGCCTTGTATGGTCCTCGGACCCAAGCCTCTGGGGAAACCAACTACTTAAAAAAAGAGAATACAAGTTTTGGACAGAACCAAGGCCTTGTATGGTCCTCGAACCCAAGCCTCTGGGGAAACCAACTACTTAAAAAAGAGAATACAAGTTTTGGACAGAACCAAGGCCTTGTATGGTCCTCGGACCCAAGCCTCTGGGGAAACCAACTACCTAAAAAAAAGAGAATACAAGTTTTGGACAGAACCAAGGCCTTGTATGGTCCTCGGACCCAAGCCTCTGGGGAAACCAACTACTTAAAAAAAGAGAATACAAGTTTTGGACAGAACCAAGGCCTTGCATGGTCCTCGGACCCAAGCCTCTGGGGAAACCAACTACTTAAAAAAAGAGAATACAAGTTTTGGACAGAACCAAGGCCTTGTATAGTCCTCGGACCCAAGCCTCTGGGGAAACCAACTACTTAAAAAAGAGAATACAAGTTTTGGACAGAACCAAGGCCTTGTATGGTCTTCGGACCCAAGCCTCTGGGGAAACCAACTACTTACAAAGGAAAAACTACGTTACGTAGACCTTAGAACCTCCCTGAGGAAAACTCTCCATTAACAACGGGGTCAATTCCTGAACTACATTGCTTCTCGAGTTTGCCCTCGGATCCTCGACACCAAAGGGACCAGTACGGAATGGAGCAACATGTTTCCAAAAGCATAAGCGAAGTCATTCAATGCTTGGTCACCCCCTTGGATGAATCATTTAGAATTCGTCGTTCTCAAACAGTATTCTCGCACGTATTACAGAACGTTCAACCATTATCTCGGTTAGTTTCCTAAGTTCAACTTACTATGAATTGTTATTATTATGCCTGGTAGTGTCGGCAAAGTAGGATTAGTTGGATTGTGTTTCAAGGTTTCTTGCTTTAAATATCGCCGAGGAGAAACAAACACATGGAGCACGCCCATTCACAAGGTGGTGTTGTTAAAAGAATAGTATTCAAAACAAGTAAATAAATTTCCATTTTTACTAAAACAAAGAAACAGTATAGCGTACAATGAAAAGCTGGAATCAGCTTATGTCAAAGCTCACTACATAATTGAAAGGAAAGATACAAGAGAATAAGACAAAGCCGAGGAGGCAGCAAAGAAAAGAGGTTGGCTACTGCCTCAAGACCTTGTTCTTCTTCAATGCTTTGACATGCCCATGATCCAGGCAGTAAAAGAACCCAGCTTAGGGCTTGCACCATCGAAGGAAAGGTGCAGAGAAGAAACCCAATTTCAGCCTCACACCGCTGAAGGAAAGGTGCAGGGAGCCGGAAGTTGAGGAGCCTTCACCAAAAATTTGCCTGCGACAGGGCAGAGACGATGATGGCGAAGAACTTTTCTTCTGACACACCAAAATTCTGGCATGAGCAGAACCTGCTTCGGATTTTGACTAAAAAAGGGAGAAACACCCTTTCCCCTCTGTCAAAACGGAGTATTCTCTTGAATTTATGTTTCCTTTGTCCGTACCTCACTGTTCTGAGTTTCAGGAGGACACGGCGCCTCTGTGGCGGAGAGAGTTTCTTCTCCCCAACCCTCGCCTCAAACATGTTATACTAAGGGGGAGTAACACTGGATATGGGAGTTGTGATTTGGGAGGAAACTGAAGAATTGGTGCGTAGGTGAAGCAACCTTCTCTCCTATTTATTTGAAAAGATAAAGTGGTGGCATTTAATTCACGCAGCGTCCCAAGGAACGCTACAGGCAAGATGGCTCTGGCTCAATCTCCAACGCCACCTGCAACCATGGGATTAAAGGAGTCTCGGGAAGGTGCACCTCGAACATTGGGACGCCAAAAAGTACCGCGTGACCAGAGACTACAGAAATACCCTTTAAGTTGTGGGCCTAGTGAATTCGCGGCCCAGGCCTGTTCTGCATGGGGGCCCAGGGACAATGGCCCACGCCGAGGAATAGCCGTTGCCGAGGACAACCTCCTGCTCGGCACCTCGCGAGATACATGAGGAAAAGAAGAAATTGAACTACAGCCTTCGGACTCAAGCCTATGGGGAAACCACCTACCTAGATGACAAAACTAGGTTTTGGACAGAACCAAGGCGTTGTGAAGTCCTCGGACTCATACCTATTGGGACGTCCACTACTTGGACGAGGAAAGCCCTCGGCTCAAATACTGTAAAATGTTAAGGCCGATAAATATGTTTTCGGATGATTACTTCCTACACCGCATAGAGCATCCAGTTCTACTGTCGGCATTGTTTTGGAAAAGTTGAAGGAGAAGGAAGAAGAAAATGAAGGACAAGGAAGAAGAAGATGGAGGAGATGAATGAGGAAGATGGAGGAGATGAATGAAGAAGATGGAGGACATGAGTAAAAGAAGGGGGAGAAGAAGAGGGAAAAGATGAGAAGGAAAAAAGAGAGGCGGAAGGAGGCGCCAGTGAACGAAGAGAGGAAGAAGCAGGGGCACTTAGTCCCTGCCCCAGTCCTGACTCCTAACACACTAGCGCCATATTAGATATGCTCATGAGAGAGCGGGTAGTACTGATGATGTGTGTCCTCGGCTCAGTCACGCCAAAAATGTGACGTGACGAGTCCCTGCTTCGGATTTTGGCTGAAAGAAAGGCGAGACAAATCTTGAGTCTCCGCCATCCTTGCCCTGATCGAGGCATTTCGAGCTTCGTTAGAACATGGTGTTTCTGGGAGGGGAATAGTTTTTTCATTGCTTATTACCACGGTGAGTGTGTTTCAGGTTAAGGTATAACCGGAGAATAAGAGTAAATTCCGGAAGGAATCTAAGGGTTTCAAATTTTGGTGGGACTAAAGGAATTCATCTGTGGGAGAAACCACTCCTGTTTCTTCTCTTTATATAGGGGACGAAGAAAGGAGTGCTTAATGAGTTCAGATCTCCAAGGAAATCTGCAAACATAAATACGTCCGTTTCATTCCCCCACGCCATCTAAAACCGTTGAACCTGGGAGGTCTCGTAAAGGGAAGATATTAAATACGCGCTGCAGATAACCAAACGGCATAAACGCATCGTACACAAATCAAGGGGGATATCTTGTAGACCAGTACATTCCCTGGGCAGGTGAAGAGTCGCCAGCATCAGTCAAGGGCTGAATTAAATGAGTTATAATATAGGCTCGGTATTATCAAAACCCCCCTCTCCAACCAGGAAGTCGGACAGCAGGGTTTTGAGGGGCTATTGTGGGGCCCAACGATTTATGGGCCGAACCTATCCATTCATAGGGAGCCCTAAGGCCCAAGCCGAAGAGGGTTACAATCCAAACTCAATAACATAAAGCCCAAAATGGCCCAGAGATGTTGCCGAGGACAGTTCAGTCCTCGGCATACCCAAAATTCCACCGAGAAGAAGGGCAAAAACGGTATAGGAACAAGCCTGAAAGAAAATCCAAAATATCTAGGAAAAGCTGCCCTTCCCATGCAAGGCTCTGACCTAACAGAGTTGTATTCGTCAGCTTTATCAACCATCCCCAACGACTTTGGGTTTGGATTGATGGGACAAGTATCAGTCTTGGAAATGTCGACCCTACACGTGGACGAAGGAAAGTGAATGCAGACTAGTATAAAAGAAAAAATAAGTAATCTAAAGAGGGGGCTGAAAAAGACTGGCCAAAGAGGAAGGGCTTCCAGTCCATTTCCAGGAGAAAGACTCCAAGGGGGAAGGCACTTTAATCACATATGAACACTGCAAAAACCCACCGCTGGGTAACCAAGGCCTAGCCTTTCGAACCCACTCTCTACAAATGATATTGTATGGGCCCACTCACGCGCAAACCCAACTCTACTACGGTTCGTCGCGGAATGTGTCCCTACACTTATCATTCTAGGAGATTTTGAAACGTAATGACTTTGTTTCTTGTTCATATATTTCCTCAACTCATGCAGTAATCCGTTTAGCTTACTTAAGCCTAGTTCTTAAACCTATGCTCTACAAGAATTCATTGTGTTGGACTTTTTGGACCAAGACTTGAACAACAAGGATTGGGCCACCAAATTGTTCCCCTACACATTCCATTCTATTCTGTTCATTTCCATTCCCTTGTGATCATTTCATTTTATTCCCTTATGAACTCCCAAACGAAACCTAAGTGGGAGGGAATGGAATGGGTAGGAGGGAACACTCATTTCTCTCTATTCCCTTAAAACCTCAAATTTTCATTCCTCCCGAAATTGGGAGGAATGAGAGGGAATGTAATTAGATTTAATAAATTTTTTATTAAAACTCCCAAAATACCCTTATATATTCAACTCTTTATTTTAAAATAGGGGTCTAATAGTAATATTGTCATAAAATGATTCAATTCCATTCCCTCCATGTTACTCCCAAACTAGATTATTTAAATTCTATTAATTTTCATTCCTTTCCATTCATTTATTTTAAAACATCCAATCAAGGTTACTTAATTCCATTCCATTATTTTCCATTCCTTTCCGTTACTTAAATACATTCCATTCCATTCCATTTCTTTCCATTCCTTTATGATCATTCCATTCCATTCAATTTCATTTCCTTATGAACTCCTAAACGAAGCCTAAGGAACCTTCTGTGTCTCTCTCTTTGTTTCTCACTATCTCTTCCACTAACCACTGAACCTCTCTCTCTCTTCCTCTCAATTTCTCTATTCCTCCCTGGCCACTGAACCCATCGTCGATCTTTCTATGGGTGGATTGGCTGGGGTGTGTGGTGGTAATAATGGCGGTGATAGACGGCTCATGGGGTTGGGTTTGTTGTTCACTACGTCTTTGAGTTCTTTGAGTTGAGGCTTTTGATGGCTATTTGTTGTGATTCTGAAAGTTTGAGGTTGATTTTGGGTGAAGGGTTTGGTGTTGCAATATTTGAAGTTGATTTTTTTATTTTTTATTTTTGTTGGGTTGTTTGATTTGAATTGGGTGGAGCGGATCAAATGATAGGTTGGTGGTGGCAGATCTGAGGTAGGTTGCTGCCTTTGTGGTGGATTCGGTGAGAAAGTGTTGGGGTGAGAGAGAAAAGGTTGGAGAGAGATGGAAAAAAAAATCATTTTTTTAACATTGGCAATGAACAGTACCTCACCACAAAGTAGTGTGGTACTATTCATCTCTAGTTTTTTTGGGTTATTTTGAGGAGATTGATGCGTGATTAAATTGTGGGTGCTTGACTTTTTTTTTTTAACATCAAGCTAGCTTGACTAACCAGATGTAAATGCTCTTAAGAACCCCTTATTAATCAAATTGAGCTGAAAGTTGAAACACTCAAATAGATTATTTTAGTAGTTACGATATAAGTAATATTTTTTAGAATCACAATATAATTTGAATATATGATGTTGATTATATGATGGTTGCTTTTCATTATTAGATTGATGTTTATTTTTTGGGTTATGTAAGTGGAAGCCTTTTATTTGATCACAAAAAAAAAAAAAAAAAAAAAAAAAAAAAAAAAAAAATCAAACCAACCAATTGAAAATACTCAAGAGTGGCTATAAGCCTTGTAACTCAATTAATTCCTCTGAATATTTTCAACCAAAAAGTCTAGCGTTCAATTCTTTTTTCCTTGTTATATGTATTAAGTGTGAGTTTGGATAGTGTGTTTGTGTGTTTCCAGTGTGTTTGCGTTTTTTTCTGTGGGTTCTGTGCACTATTCATGAAACCCGCAAATATGATTTCAGCAAATCTAAGTATCTAATTTTAAAATTGGGTCTCATGGCACTATTCACACATTTAAAAATTATTTCGTTACAGTGTTTTTAGTTTTTATTTTTCAGCAATAAGCGGTATCTAAACATACCCTAAATTATCAAAAAACAAATACTTTAGGTAGCTTTTATTATTATTATTATTATTGTTGTTGTTATTATAATTCAATAATTGATGACCTTAAACATTTTTGTTAGAAATAAATACTCAAATAGACTTTTTTTTTTTTTTTTTTTTTGTTGAGAATTACTCAAATAGACTTAGTCAAAGAAAGAGAGGTGGGAATATGATAAATCAATAACATAATGAAATGAAAAAACTTGGGAGGAATGAGCCAAAAGCCGGCATAAAGACGGAAATTTTGTTTGGAAGTGTGATAAAATAAGCAGCCAAAATGGAAGGATGACGCATTGACGGACCCCAAACCCAAGACCCACCCCCACGGCATAGCACACCACAAGCCTCAACTCAAGCCACACCAAAAAAGGAGTCCAAATTTGATTTGAATACTCACAGTGAGCGGTAACATTAACAAACACTACATCAGTCTACCTCTCTACCATTCCATTCATGATTCATGTGACACGACACTGACTTTTATATCCATTTCTTTAACCCAACTCCCAAACACCAAGTCAAAAAGATACTTTGACTAAGTCTTTGTCTCATTCCCACTGTCCTGTTAGTCTGTTACCAATGTTGGATACCTAAGGGCTAAGGCCATGTAGATTTTGGACATCTGTTATAGTTAGAGGTACCCATCCAACACAACTAAAATCAAACTCAATTTAGCGCTGTGTATTGATTTTTGTGGATTAGCGAGTTGAGTTGGGTTATAATTTTTGTGAATTTAGGCATATTGTATGAATTTTAATCATTTATTATAAAACAAATGTTTAAATAGTTTATGAAAGCCTAATTATTTTTACAAATTATGAAGTATGTACGTAGAACCATTAATCCAACTCAAACTATATAGATTGGATTTTGTTAGTTTTTACACGTGATGAATTTGGTTGGTTTGAAAATTTCTCAATTTGACAAAGTTAGGCACATTCCTAGGTTGAGAGTATTAAAGTATGGAAGTTTTAGTTAGTTCAACTAGTAAAAATTTTGTTTTTGTTAAATAAAGACTTGAGATTGAATTATATCTATACTAAAATGAAATTTGTCAATGTTTTAACAAGCTTTTATCATGAAGCACATCATTATTACATTAAAATTTTCATAGTTTATAAATTCAAATCCTATTACATGTATCACTTTTCGTTCCTTTATGAACTTTGAAACAATTCTCAGCCAAAAAAAGAAAAAGAAAAAAAAAGAGGTCTGAAACGATGTGTAAAATGGGAAAGAGAATGTAGAGATTGTTAAAAAGGGCAGATTTGATTAAAGGAGGCTGTATTGTATACAAAGCAGAGGTAGAAAAAAACAAAGAATGGAGTTAAAAGCTGTTGAATCCTGAAAAGACGGAGAGACAAACAGATGGAGCTGAATCTTATCTTTCAGTCTTCTCTTACTTACTAGTATTATATATTATATATACTATACTCCTAATAACTAAGCAAATTAATAACGACTTTTGTGTCAGCTCTGCAGTCAGTGTGGATCTATCTTTTTTTTGATAAATGGAGTTTGGGACTTTGAATAAGAAAGAAAGAATTCCCATATTGGGATAATGGGCCCCACTATCTCTATTTGTTCTTTTCTTTGTTGTTGAGGCCCTGGCCCTGTGCTCTGTGTCTGACAGCTTGGGCCAACAAATATGGGTTTAACCTCTCACCAGCCCATACAGACTCTCCAAAGTCTAGAAATTTGCACTTTATTTGGGCTTGGGAGGCCCATATATGGAACCTCTTTACCTATTAACTTTTGTTGGAAAACATAGGAAGGAATGTGAATTTGCCACTTATTAGGTCTCATCCTTCTACTTCTAGCCGACGGATGAGCTCGTGATCAAAGTTTATGATTTTTCTTATGTGAAGAATTTTGAATAGTTACAAGACTTTTTGGTATTGTTATAAATATTATATATATTTATATATTATGGCTTTACATTAAAAATCCATACAAATAATTTGCGGCATATCTATGATCTCTAAAATTTTACAAGATTGATTGTTGTTATAATCTCCAAAAAAAAAAAAAAAAAAAAAAAATAGTGTATCAGAAAGAAAGAAGTTTGTTGAATTCAAAATGTAAGTTTTGTAAAATATTCTCCCCCTAGCTAGAGTAAGGTGAGGGATATTTTTTTTAAAGGGTACTCTTCAAACTTGCTGGAGCTTGGCAACTGGAAACCACTTGGGGATGCCAAAGTGAGTCATGGAAAATTAATACAGGATATTATTATTATAGCAAGTGACTAAAAAATCCATTCAGGAAAAGCGAGTAGAAAATCCATTGAGGAAAGTAGTAATAAATATCTTTTATGGGGATACCGACCAGAAAATCTAATTGGAAAAAGAAAATCTCTATCACACCACGGGAAAATAGAAATTGCATACGATGCGCCTATAAAAGGGTTACTTAGGTCTACTCCCCTAACAAGTCACAACAGAAAGTTGCTTTCCATTAAGATATTATTATACTATATATATTCAGCTTTAAATTAAAGCCTCAATAATGATATAGAGAGTCATATACAGACAAAACATATATATATATAAAGGAAGGATTTTTAAAATACAAAAAGTCACATGATTTATCATCATTCTCAAGGGCAATTAAATAATTGGCATAAGTTTTTGAAAACCATGCTTTATATATGTGGAACAGGAACACCGACTTATTACACTCAAAAGTTCCACAACAATGATGGTTAGCTTTAGCTAAAACCTCCCAACTTCAAACTTCAAACAGCTTTCTCTTTTTCATTATTTGCCATCACTGCCTCTCAAATACGTTTTTGACCATAACAGCAACCCCAAACTCACCCACTAAATTCAGCTTTAAGTTTACTTTACGTAACAAATGTTACATTTTATTTTATTTTTTTCTTTTATTATTAAATTCTTAAGTCAATAAATTGTGATTGACATACAATAAAAATGATGTTAGTGACTCGTTCGTACAAAAATGATGTTTATACTAATAGTAATTTTTCATCTCAATAAATTATGAAAAAAAAAGTTGTAAAATTGCTCGCATCTCTAGCACTACTCTTGAAAAATGTTCAGTTCACATAGTTGAATATTGGAACATTTTTATATACTAAGAATTCAATCTCCTTAAGTCTTTCAGAAGCTAGAACTTCAGACATCTAAAAAGGTCTTGCTCGCTTTGCTAGATGTAACGAGGCTTATTAGGCATGTAAATTGGAAATGAGTGTCTCCTCCTGTCCTGTCCTGTCCTGTGTTGAGACACCTTATCCACCTTGATGGTTTATAATGCTGCATACATTCTCTTGTACTCCAATTCATGGGGTAGGCCTAAGACTTGGAAGTTGGAATCACCCTCTAAATCCACGAATGAAGATTTTGACTAATCCCAACTACCCACCCCCTCCAAACAAAAGCTAGGCCAAATTACGATTTTGGTTGCGATACATTTGTCACAGTTTCAATTTCGTCTCCTATATACTTTAATATGTCAATTTTGTTTATCTTTTAATATTCAAAATGAAGATCCCAAACTATTAATTGTGTTAATTTCATCTAATAACTTACAAAATTAAGTTAATTTCATCTCTTAATATTCAAAGTCAAATCAATTTTATCATTATAAATTGATGGATGAAATTGATTCAAATAAACATATAGGGATGAAATTGAAATGACCTCCAATAGAGAACAAAAAGTGTAATTTGGCCAAATGGGTATTAGGATTTAGGGTTGAAATTTTACTGTAGAAAATATGTTCATTTTCTTTCTGTCTGTGTCTGAGTCTGATTTAAATATAAAATATTGAACCTGTAATTGGTTTTGGTATGGATTAATTATAGACATTTGGTCCATAGGAATAAGCAAAAACCAAAATGAATTATCAAGAGCTAACAACAAGAATGATTTTTCTCCAGTAGATATGAAAATCTAATTTGAACTTTTTTGCTTCAATTTGGTCTCAACATCAACAGAACAGATAAAATTAGATTGTTGAAAATCATCAAATATTCCACAGGACATAGATTGTATAACCTAGATACTGCGGGATCTGCTCCTAAAAAGTAAAAAGGAAACCAAAAATATCCCAAAGTTGTACAGGAGGAAATAACTAAACCGACAAAACTTCAAATCCAAAATGAGTCTCACATAATGCATGAACGTGCAAATGATGACATATTCTATATTGAAGATTTGACTAAATGCCTAGAGCCTAAAATTCTAGGACATAATGAGAAAACAAGCAAAATTTGACTTCAGAAAAGCATATTTAGATCATGGTATTCTTAACATGCAGCAAGATATATTCCAATGGCACCACTGATGTTGCTTTACCTATGAGATAAGCGCAAGAATCTAAAATCTAAAGTACAAAATATAAACAAATAGCATAATTTTGTTTTGGGACAACCAGAGCTCTTGAGAAGAAATTCCTATGAGAAAATTAAAATAATTGCAACAATTAATTATATGTTGGATATACATGCATGAGTCAAACCCTACATTGAATAATAATAAAAAGAATAAGTGATTGATATAAGAGAAATGATATGTCTACAACATTTTTACAATAAATCCTAAATGGCAAGTTGTTACTGGTTGTTATTGTTAGGGCAAAAAAGTAATTTTAATGTTAGTTTCAAATTTGAACCAATAAGAACTAACCTGTAATTTGTTGTAAAAATATTGTAGACGTAGCATCTCTCTTGATATAATATATTTGAACCCAAATTTATAGGCTTAAGTTTTTTAAGTTTATGAGAAAGTTATATTTACTACTCAACTGAAATCTCTCAAAGTATTCTCTCTGTTACTGTTGTCCCAACATTTATAGCATGAGAAAGGTTTAAGTTGAACATCTAGATGAACTTAAGCTGGGGCAAAAATTACTTACACGCACGAATAGGTCAGATAACTTAAGAATTTCACTGAAGAATCAAATCCATTTATGTCGATTCAATCAAATTCCCATTGTGATTCCACCAAACTCATAATTTTGCTATTAGCTTGATAATTTGTAGCATAGATTTCACATTTAAATAGATGCTTATGTTTTACCAGCACTCGCCCTCACGTGTGAATCCAAACTCCATCTCAATAAATGGGACAAAACACTAGAATTTCAACTTTTAAATGGGACATTGTTAGAATAATGTTATCAGCTTAATTGATAAACCAAGACTTCAAGTCATCATTGAAAACCAAAGCTGAAAAGATCGCATAAAGGGACTGGTTGTGGCACTTCCAAACCTCAAGCACCATCAGAGAATTAAAAGAACACTCAATTTGCCAAGGTTATCAAATATGAACAAGTTCCATACAAAGCCGACCTGTGAGTTGGGTTGAACAAATCCCAAAAAAAGCTATGGAACAAGAGAATCATGTACTCATGTGATATGCATTAGTGTCAAATGAGAAACAACAATCATTGAAGGAAATAATTTAGGTTGTTTCTTTACACAAAATCAAATTAAGCCAGTAGCAGAAGAAGAAAGGTGTCCAGACACACACACACAAAGAAATATGTATGCACACATTGAGAGCAATTTTAAAATCTCATGCTAATCTACATTCAATCTCTACATGTTTAATCTTCCTTTTCCACAAAGATGCCTGTTGATGGGCTTTACAAAACCCTTAATAATAAGTCATTCCTTCGAGAAATCATAATCCTAAAAAAAGAGTAGCATATTAGTAATAATAATTGTTAACCGAGAACTAATGATACTTATAGAAATTTTAAAAAGACTACTAATATGACCTCATATTACCAATAATGGTCTAAGTGTCATGCCGTCTACTAGCAGTATGATAGCCACATTAGCTTTTAATTAATTGGTTTTGGTGGAGGTTGCGTAGTTTATCTTTTTTCCCACTGTACTCCCTCTCTTCATCTTCTTCTTAAATTACCAGTTTAACAAAAACGGCTGCAAACTTTGTCTCTCTGTCCTCAATTCCAACTCCTGCTACAATTATGCTCTAGCTTTGTGTGGTTGCCAAGAAACAAAATAATAAAAAGGGAAAATACAGTCTTCCAATGACAATTTTAAGCCGAAATGGACCCCCCCCCAAAAAAAAAAATCCTTCTAAATGAAACTGAGCATCAATTAGCACATTTTGGCTATTGTATCATCCATTTCAAAATTTTAAAGTAAAATGCATTATATAAAAGATAATTACTGCATTCATGCAAGGAACAAGATATGACTGACCATTCATGAATATCTTAACACAATTTCTGGTCCTGAATGCACAAGTAGCAGAATTCACTAAAATCCAATTTAAATTTGCCAAGAAACTAACATGACCACAACTGGTTACAACTAGATACTGTAGAAATCAACTTTATATTATTTCTAGAATTCTCATGTCTTTTTAAATGACAAATCTGGAATAAAGAACAAGTACAGGAACTAGCACTACGTTAATGGGACTTAAGAAAACAATGCCTAATATTAAAGAGTAGCTTAATTTAATCATTCCATCTTATGTGGCAGTCAACAAAATTTTATAACTAAATGAGAACATGTACTAATGCTTGATACAATCCTACTAGACCCTTCTTTTCTCTTTGAAACATAGAAATTGGTGCAAGGAATGCATAATTGCATACGCTTAAATTGGATGAAGTTCATTAAAACAGCAATGACTGATAACCTTGAATTGGAAGCTTCCTTAGACTAGAAACTTGTAAGAGAAAACAGATAGTGTAACCAAACTAACTTTTGAATGTAAGAACACTCATTTGCAATCACAAACAGATTAAAGCAATTTTATGCAGAGAAAATGAATTTAAAATCTAGTAAGCAATCAACCAAATGTCATTCTTGAAAACCGTTGTTATATGCCAAACACCCCCCTTTTCTCTCATGACAAATAACATTTTCATATTTCATTAGTTTTGTGAAAATTCAGTAATTAGATAAATACAATAGCCATGCTAAATTAACATAGTTATTTATTGTCAGTTACATGTGATACAAATTTGCACATTTATTCATACACAAAGATATAATATAAATGGAAACAACAATCAAGAAACTATGTTATCTGCCATTATAAGGCTATAGCTTACTAGTGTTGCCTTGTTTCCAGCAGTAAGAGCACAATAAAATGAACTACATAATCAACAAACAGATGCCGTAACTCATTACCAAGGAAAAATATGCCAAATTTGACTCACTTAGGTATTTCAGATAAAGGTGGCCAATTGTGCAGGTCCTAAAGATAAAAGAAACCATGAAGTGCAGAGTGAGGGAGGTGACATTGCAAGGCCTGAACTCTCTTAAAACCCGCCACTTTTCTTCAGCCATGTAACTCCTTTTCCTTTGGGATTCCAACGCTAACATTGAAATTCATAAACATTCACAGTTTCTGTTACACACACAAGGACACAGTCACACAAAAGCAGTAGTTTCAGTTAATTCATGTCCTAACTAACCCATAGCTTGATGTACGAAATCCATCCCAGAGGCCTCACAAGCAAGATCAGAAATTTAATTCAATGCTTTGGAGTGCTTGAAAGTTTCATGTTGGTTTTGGAAAAGAAAAGATTAAACAGCAAATAGTTAGAGAGGAGGTTACAATTGCCAATTGAAAAAGATACAAACTTGTGAATCAAATCCAGAGACAATTGCGAAAACCTTTTTGTCAAATTCAATAATTACCAGAATTACACAATCGTAAGACAAACAAAATACAAATGGCTCAAATACGATTTCAATTTCCCAATAATGCTAATGCTACAACTTTACAAAACTTTCTTCTAAAATTCCAGCTTTCTATAAACAACAATAATTGGAAATTAAGACAAACTGCAGCACATCAGATACCAAAACTGTGACAGGGAGAAGAAAGCAAAGGCGAAGGAACAAAGATTTGAAGTCTTTAGTAACAGATGTGATGACGAAAGGGAACAAAAAATAAGCTACCATGAAAGACTCCATTACTTTGTTCTCCCTAAGTTTTCTTCCACTCTATCTCATCCAGTGTTCTATTATATACAGTGGACAAGAATTAAATTCAACTCCAATTTCAGAGGTTTACATCATTGTTA
Organism: Quercus robur; assembly: GCF_932294415.1. Classification (NCBI taxonomy): domain Eukaryota; kingdom Viridiplantae; phylum Streptophyta; class Magnoliopsida; order Fagales; family Fagaceae; genus Quercus; species Quercus robur. Next base: position 351,630 of record NC_065541.1, on the reverse strand, counting down.
CCACATCTGCGTAGCCATGGCCCAGCCAGATTCAGGCTTGCAAGAAACGTCTTTTAAGTCCAATTAGGGATGAGTGCTATGAACTAAGGTTCTTTTTCTCGTGATTCATCAATAGCAGTGTCTTTCAATGAGAAGTCATCGATACTATCATTTTCTGTATCAACCTGAAGCTCTTTAAACATTGCCATCACCTGAATCATGGTTGGCCGACGGAATGGCCTATCATCTAGGCATTCAAAGGCAATCCTCAGATACTGGAATAATTCAGCCTCACCAGATTTCTCTGTCATCAACTCCAGGTCAAGTATCTCATTGCTTCTCTTCTCCCTCTGAAGCTGCTTTGCCCATCCAACAAGGTTGTTGTCATCACCAAACTGGGAAGGGTCTATTGGCTTCTTGCCCGATATAAGCTCTAGCAGTATGACACCATAACTGTAGACATCTCCTTTTGCTGTGCACCTGAAACTTTGGTAGTACTCGGGGGGCACATAACCTGGAGTTCCTGCAAGGGTGCTCACACTGAGATGAGTGTCAAGGGCATTCACCAGCCTTGCCATGCCAAAATCAGAAACTCTGGCTTCAAAATTCTCATCTAGAAGAACATTACTAGACTTCATGTCCCGGTGTATAATGTGAGGTATGCAGCTATGGTGAAGGAATGCTAGACCTCTTGCAGCCCCTACAGCAATCTTCTTTCTAGCTGTCCAATCAAGCTTTGAGCCCCCGCCTTTATTCCTGTCATGAAGAACAGCCTCCAGACTCCCCCATTTCATGTACTCATACACAAGAAGCCTCTCCTCTCCAATCTTACAGTAACCCATCAACGGAACAAGGTTTCGGTGCTTGATCTTCCCAATAGTTTCCATCTCTGCCATAAACTCCCTATCTCCCTGACCAGTTACATGAATAAGCTTCTTAATTGCAACAACACAGCCATCTCCCAATTGAGCTTTGTAGACCTCACCAAAACCTCCAGAACCAATTAAGCTGTCAGCACTGAAACCATTTGTAGCTTCGAGTAGATGAGCGAAGGTCAACTTCCGCAGAGGTTTTTCAAATGTAGCAACATTGATACTAAGGGGTTCAGGAACACTGGAAAGTTTCCAGCTGCTACTACCTGAAGTTGGAAGACTATCAATGTATTTCTCTCTTTGTTCTTCCTTGAGCTGGTATTTCTTCACCCGATAAAGAGCAAAAGTAAGTCCGAGGATACAAGAGAGGAAGAATGTGATGCCAATGATCATCCCAGCTTCCATTGACTGCTTCTTCCCCTGAGTTGAGTAACCTGCAGAGTGGCTTTGAGAGACACAAGGGGGCAAGGGTACCCCACAAAGGCCGGAATTGTTCTCATATCTGGACGCTGGGAAAGTGGTCAGCTGCCCTCCAGAAGGGATGAGGCCAGTGAGGTTGTTATTAGACACATCAAGGTCACTAAGAAAAGAGAGTGTCCCTAAGGACCCTGGAATGTATCCTTGAAGATAATTGTGTGAGACATCCAGAACTCCAATCAACTTAAGACCTCCAAAGCTGTCAGGAATGTTTCCACTTAGACTGTTATGTCCCAAATTCAGGACTTGCAAGAAGTTCATTGAACCTAAGTCTTGGGGAATGGTTCCAGACAAGGAATTGTAAGCTAGATCAAGATAGATCATACTGCCATTGCTGGGGAATGTATAAACTGTCCTGCCAGAGTAGATTCTGGTTGATGAGCAAGAGTGAACCATAGGAAAACTTTCCAGCCTCCCTTCTCTGATTCCCTCAAATTCAACTAGTCCTCCAGCACCCCTGCAAGCTGTTCCACCCTCATTTCTCACAAATACAAACTGCTTCCCAGAGACCCTTCCAGCAATGACAAGGCCAGCTTGATTGGCAAGCTCAGATGGGATAGCACCATAAAAGTCATTGCTGTTTAAATCAAGCCAAATGAGGCTCTCGCACTTGCCAAGCTCTGGTGGGATCTGTCCGGTAAGTGAATTGTTACCCAATTGGAGGATAGCGAGGTTCAGGAGATTCCCAATACCAGCAGGGATATTTCCAGTGAGCTTGTTGCTAGCAAGTGACACCCATATCATGTTTGTGCACTTGCCAATTGACTGTGGTATAGTTCCAGTAATAAAATTGTTGTTGAGGATCAGTGACTCTAAGTTTCCTCCATCTACACAAATGCCTTCTGGTATTTCCCCAGTAAGGTTGTTTGCCCACATAACCATGTCAGAAAGATTTGGTAACTTCCAAATTTCCAAGGGAATTGTGCCAATCAGGTTGTTGAAACTAAGATCAATTGTCCTCAGGCTCTTGCAGTTGGCAAGCTCCGAAGGCACTGTCCCAGACAGGTAATTGTCAGCTAGAAGTAGCCTTTCCAGAGCTGATGAGGCTTTGGAGGAGCAGAACTCAGCTGGAACCTTCCCTGTAAAGGAATTAGAACTGAGATCCAGCACTCTTAGTTGAGTACAATTGGTCAGAGAGAGAGGCACAGGACCAGTTATGTTGTTGAATGGTACAAAGAGATATCTCAGGTTTTGGAGAGTACTCACAACTGTAGTGAGGAAATCTCCAGAAAGTTGATTGTTGCCAAGATTGAGAGAACTCAAAGAGGAGCACTTTGCAAAAGTCGAAGGCAACCCACCAGAGAGTTTGTTTACAGAAAGATCAAGCTCCCGGATCCCCCCACATAACTGTCCCAATTCAGATGGTATCTCGCCAGAAAACTGATTATTGGCCAAAGCTAGTAACTTTAAATTCTTCAAACTTGCCAGCAAGACACCCGGAATTTTAGACTGCAACATATTGTGAGAAAGGTCAAGTGTCTCCAGAAGCTGACAGTGTCCTAGGCTCATTGGGAAGTCACTGCCAGAGAGGATGTTGTGAGCTAGAAAGAGTGAAGCTAAATTGGGACACATCCCAAAATCAAGGCTGGACAAGTTGCCAGAGAAGTTGTTGTAGGAGAGATCTACATGGTAAAGAGATGCAGGGGAGTCAGCTAGAAAACTAGAGGGGATAGACCCAGATAAGAGATTGTTGGAAAGGTCAATAAAAGAGAGATTTTTGCAAGTCTTGAGGGTGGAGCTAAGTGATCCAGTGAGCTTGTTGTCGGAGAAGTTGAGTGAAACCAAGTTTTGGCAGGAGGAGAGAGAGTAGGAAAGGAGGGAAGAATCAGAAATGCGATTGCGAGAAAGATCGAGGTGCAGAAGAGAAGAAGGGACATGGAGAGTGCCACCAGGGATTGAGTTGCGAGAGAGATTGAGGTAAGAAAGATGATTACAAGAGAGAAGGAAAGAGGGTCCTGGAAGAGGGTCTGAGAAGTTGTTGGAAGACAAGTCTAGAGTTTGAAGGCTGGAACAGGAGCTTGTGGTGAGATTGGCAGCTGAGAAGGAGTTGCCTTGCAAATATAGGCGTTGGAGAGTGGACACCGCTGTGAGAAATGGAAGGTTTAAGCCACCAATAAGACCTGCATAACTTAGATTCAAGGCTACTACTTGGCCATCAAGAGAGCAAGAGATGGCTTTCCATGAGCATGGACTTGAAGAATCATCATGCCAATCTGCTAAGAATCCCTTGGGATCAGAATCAACTGATTGCTTGAAGGCCATCAACAACCCCACCACATCATTGCTTTGTTGTTTTTGAGCTAATTCTCTGGCGCCTGAACCTGAAGTCATTATTACAAGGTGAAAGACAAGCAACAACAACCACCCCATGATGCCTTGTCCTGATGATATCGACACCCTCCAATTCCATTCTCTCTTCATTTTGCTCAGCTTTTCATCACCAAACTGATCAGCTGACAATTTAAACAAAAAAAGAGTTTCTGTCTATTATTTAGCATATATTTTCTTTGGGAGAAGAATCTTTTTGCAAAAGGAGGTGTTTAGTCTCTACTACTCTCTCTTTCTACATTAACAATTAAATGAGAAAGCTGGATCCTTTGACACCTCTCTATGCTCTCTTCAAGGACCAATCTTTCTTTACTTCATTTCAGATCCGGGCTAACTAATTAAACTTACTCTTTGCTAGCTGCCTCTTGATGCTTCTTTAATTTCTTATAAGACTCCACAGGAAAGCTGAAATATTTAGAAGAGGGATAATAGTTAGCAAGAGAAGAGACTAGAGAGTGAAAAAATCACGGGCAAAAGCTGGTAATGATGAATTACAAAGCAAAACACAGAAGTGCTTGTATGTAATTACTGACAATAATAATAATTGCAATAAGAACAAAAAGATAAGGAAATGATTTTGAAAGAAAAATAAAGTAGGCAGACGACACTAGTAGCTGTTTTGTTTTGCAAAAAGGTCCAAAATCAGTGTTGGTTTAAGGAAAGAAGGAAGGGAAGGAAGATACCTTGGACTTGTTGGAGTGACAGACTTGAAAGAAGTACGATGTTCAGAAATGTCGGCCGTGACACAAACTTAAGCCTGTCATATCTGGATCCTATAGTAGGACTCCAGAAAATAGATAGATGGCATAACACATGAAAAGAAAAGCTCTTTTTTTTTTTTTTTTTTTTTCCCTTACAGTTGTAGCACTAAAAATTTACTGGCTGGTGGTACTACTTCAGGGGAAGGCAGAACCAACCCAGTACCCAGATATCAGACCCGCAACTATATATATATTATTGGATTTATTGCTTCACGCTGCACAGGACAACCACAGGGCCAAAAAGTAGAAAAATGGTTATAGAAGGAGGAGGAGAAGAAGAAGGAAGTGGGTGTTGCAGAGGAAGTAAAGTTACATACCAGAACAAGAATAGAATGGAGTACAAGACAAGTTGGAGACTTGGGGGCAAAAGAGAGAGTGAGAGTGAGAGAGGAAAAAAGTAAAATTGTGGGAGTGGCGCTCCCAAAATTTCGTTCTCATTTTTCGGGTCCAGTCAAACTTTGGATTTGATTCCCTCTCTTTCTCTCTCTCCCCAAACTCTGCCTTTTTGAGAGGGACAGTGTTCCTTGTTGGATGAGTTACTCAGCGTGTACGTAATAGTGTTCCTTGATGGCCATTCATACGGATTTTCACTTTTTTTTTTTTAGGTGAGTTTTCTTTATAGTTTGAGACTTGAGTAGTTGTTTTACCAAAAAAAAAAAAAAAAAAAAAAGACTTGAGTAGTTGGGCTTTTCTTTCAAATCTTCAATTTCCAGTCAGACTATTTATATATATATATATATATATATATTAACTCGTCCATTTTTTTATTGAATTAAACCCTTCCATTAATTGCTTATCCAATCAAATTTGAAGCCTTTCAATAGACATAAGTAAAAATCTAGTTTATAATGAAAAACAAAAAGAAAGAAATCGAATTTGAAGCAAACTTTCGAAAAACTTACTTTGTTTATCAGTTCAAAATTCAAACACTGACTAGGGCCTCGGATGATTATGAGTCATGAGTTATGACACAACAAAGCAATATGACCAAAAGTGTAGGACCAAAAGCAATGAAAATGTGACCCACTGAGAGTCAGTGACCAACAACTTCGAGTGTCCAGCATTTTTTTACCCACGTCTACACCTCAATTTTACCCCATACAATATCCATCTCCACGGAATATAAGCGTATAATATAACCGTATGTTAAAAGCAAAACTTTGAACAATACCGGTTTAAGTGATAATATAGTGATAATGGTATTTTCTATTATATCTCTAAACTTAGTAGTTGAACAATTAACGAGCATGTCATGTTTAACAGGAAAAAAAAAAGGTTTAACTTATCTTTAGTATTGTGTATTTAAAACAAAATGAGATTTCTAATTGAAAAAGTAATAGAGGTAAGTTAAATTCAAAAAGACAAATCTCAGTTATCATATGTATCAAACATGAATAAAAAAGCATACCCTTCAATCTTAGATCATGTAGAATGCTACAAACATAACAAATTTTATGAATGTTTTCACAATTTGTCAAGGTAGTAATTGTTATTAGTTTAACATTATTTTTTATTTTTAGTTGAGATTACTACCATGGACACTGATTTATTGTACAAAGAATCATAATCCGTTAGTGGTAAAAAAAATAAAATAAAGAAAAAGAAAAAAAAGAAGGAAATTTGTTGTGAGATGAATGTAGATGATGATAGGGAAAGAATAATTAAAGGAGAGAAAGGGGGGGAAAGTCGATCTCCCAAGTCCAAGAGCAAGAAAAAAGCAAACACTTTTTTTACAATGGGGGATAAAAATGGATTGTATTGGGAGGAGCAATATTTGTCTTGAGGTGGTAGGGAAAAGTGGTGGGTAGGCTTAACATATTTAAATAATAGTGGGCATACAAATAAATAAATATTGAATTTTAGGAGGATGGCATTAGGGCGCGGGGCGCGGGACTTGAGGCTCTGTAGACTTTTCATAGTAGAGTTGTGTTGTGTTGTGTTGTGTGAGAAATGTGAATTTGTGATTGAATGACAAAAATGATATGTACTTAAAGTCATAATAATAATAATAATAAATAATAAAATAATAATGATAATGTGGGAAGTGTGGGGTTGGGGTTTGCATTTTTGTCAGTATGCTTTACACACGAGCGCATCCTATTCTCATATCTCAAGATAATGTCTCTCTCACACACACCTTCCTTTTCATTCGCATTTTGTCCCCCTTTACCTAAATACAAAAATAAAATACAAAATCCTTTTCCTACTTCCTACAGGCTACAGGCTACAGGCTACAAACAAACATATTATGTACTCTCACTCTATCCTTTTTTAGTATACTACTATTCCTGTTACCGTTTTCCACTTTATCGTTTTGCATTAATTAATTAATTATAACTGGTATTGAAGCTAATAACTCACCAAGTTTCGCTAGAAAACACCGGAATCCTCGCAAAGAAACCGGGCTGATTTCTCAACCGTTCCTTTATTTATTTGTTGAAAATTGTTTTGTTGGTGATGAATAAAGTGTTTTCCACTCTTTGCCTAGCTGTCCCCACCTTACACTTACGCATACAAATATTTTGATTTGCCTAAAAATTACTACTAGTACTAGACAGTAGACACACATTATCAGTAAAAGTCTTCTTCTACCCATCCTATGGGACCCATTTCTTTTTGGCGCACGAGCGTCCGTAATCTATTCTTTTATTGGTGCGATTTTCTTGGTGCCATTGAAATAAAAAAATGAAAATTATTAAACTATTTAACTTATTTTTATTTATGGGCTAATTGCATTTTTCGATATTATTTATGAGTTTCATTGTATTATTTCAACTAACTTTTACTTTTATCTATAATACTTTCAGTAATAATTTTTCAATTTCAGCAAAATAAGCGTTATTCAAACGTACCATTTCTCATCGATTCTATCTTATTTCTTTTTATTCTCTTCTTCTTCTTCTTCTTTCTCCCTAATCATAAATTTATTTATATATATATATATTATATAGTCCAGAATTATTATTTTTCATTCTAATATAGTTGACTCTGCATTGCCTCATGATATATTGTATTTATCTTCTTCTTAATAAAATTACAATATACATATACATATACATATATATTAACTATAACTTGAGAAGTGTGTAATATAGAATTTCACCATGTGAATAATATTTTGTATATTCTTTTATACAATTCATTATTATTTTATACAAAATATCAAGGTTGACAAAATCGAGATTTTATATAGGATCGTTGAAAGTAGGTGAGATCGTAGATCGTAAGATTGGATCTTGAATTGTAAGATCCTACATATTTTCAGATTTAAAGCAAAAAATGCATTGATAATGACTTTGTGTGTTAAATAATCACGTAAATTATAAATTTATCCATAAAATAAAATTTTAAAAAAAAACTAAGATTTGCATCATATGATGTAATTTGCATGTCATACATCGTTAAGTTTATACTAACGAAACAAATATATTTAAGTTTTGACCCAATATATCTAAAAAGTTGAATAAATGTTTAATTAGTAACTAAATACCAAAATATTTATCAAAACATATGGAAAATATTTTCCAAGTTCTAAGTTCCAAGTTTGAAATTCAAAATAAGTTAGTAAATGGAAACTAGCTAACTACAACATGAAATCCTAAAGCAAGATGAATATTAAGGTGAAGTGAACATTTAATTATTCTTATTCTAAGGTTCTTATAACCAGAGTCCTAAATTCTTAATCATCATCATCCATTTCATCATCTATGTAGACATTATATACTTGTATACTAGAGCTGCAAAAGACATCAAGATACAATTTTACACTCAACTATTCAAGTTATACCACTCAGCAACAATTAAAAAGCATGCTTAAAAAAATCAATCAATCAATATATAAATACAAGCATAGCTGATAAAATTATACATAAAAAAATATTTTAGTAATATTTGAACACAAATTAGCATATTGATCAAACAAATTTAACAACATTATAGCTTAAAAAGCAACAAAACCAACATCAAATTCTTCATTTAGAAATGACGAAGCATTCCTTCATTTTAATTACAAGTGAGCTAGAAACTAGAAAATATTTGCTTAGGTTAACATAATTAAAAAATAAAAATAAAAGTCATACCATCACAACATAAAAAAATAAAAACACTCAAAGTTTCATCAAAACCAAAAAAATTATCCCATAAAAAAAAATTTATGTCTTTGGTAAAATCGGTAGGATCGCATACGATCCTACATGATCCTACGTATAATCCTATCATTTTTACGATTTTAGTGCGATCCTAAACATTTTGGTGAGGAGGGATCGTAAAATCGTGTGATTCTACGATCCAAATTGGGATTTTGACATTCATGCAAAATATTAAAAATAGCCATTTAATATATCTCTAAACAGAAAAATAAATCCATTTAATTTGTTATTTTATAAAGGCATCTCTGTTCTTTTTTTATTTATTTATTTATTTATTTATTTTGGTTCAGAATAATGAAACAAGTGTAAGGCCTTTGTTGAAATATTTATGTTTAATATGTACGGATAAAGTTCTTTTAATAGTTTTACTAAATATATTTTTTTAAAAAGATAATATTTCCCACTCTATTTTATGCCACAATTTTTCTTTTTGTTATAATAAATAACCTAAACTTTCTTTTATAAAAAAGTGGACAAAATGCTTTAACTTCTGATCGAGCATAAATTAGTTAGGTGGGAGGAGGCAATTAGGGGCATCAAGTAGTGTTATTAATATGCCTTTCCGAAATATTTGACGGTAGCACACTAAACGTGTTCTATTATTCTACTAGTTTTTTAGGTGAGTTTGGTCTTTGGTTAGCTTTGAATAGACGTCTTGCTCTGTTTCCTCCGCACTGCACTGCACTGCACAAGCACGGCACTTTGTCACTTTCGCTTTCACCCCTTTGGTACTCGCAAATTGCAAACAGCATTTCACTCACGTGTCTTTTAATTTCTGGCTACTCTCAACTCTCAAAGTAAATAAATATAGAGAGGGAGGAGGTAGGGGTTGGAATCACTTGAAACATTATTGTAATGAGCTCATCACTATTGAGCTATCACTTGAACACAATTCTGTTATATGTAGATGGGTTAAGGATTAATTTATTACTTTTTTTTTTTGAGAGAAATTTATTACTTTTAAAATGATAGCATTTAACTTGCTATACTTCTAAACTATAGGGTTCAAAAATTATGATTCTACAAAATTATAAATACCACTATTTTTCCATGAAGGAAAAAAAAATTAATAGCATTATAAATTTTCTTCCATCCAATATCAAAATAAGATTAGCCTAAAAAAATCAAAATAAGATTTTGCATGTAGCATACCAAAAATATTAAAATAGAGATTATGCTAACTCAAGTGCAAGTTGGCATGCTAATTTTAGGAACATCGTGAAATTGTTGTAACATTTTGTCGTATCTCTAGCATTACTTTTATCTTTGTTGAATCTAAATTCTTGAATTTTCAAGTCAAGGTGTTCAATTTTTGTTTTTTTGTTTTTGTTTTTGTTTTTTTTTTTTTTTGTTTTTGTTTTTTTTTTGTTTTTGTTTTTTTGTTTTTTAAGAATAGACAAAACAAATTAATTTAAAAATAATTAAGTATATACATTTTTTTGCAAGTATATTTTTTTTTTTGGCAAGTTAGGGTATTCATATATAACAGCACCCTCACTTATATGTAGAGTTGCCACCAGGGGCCTACTAAAAGAGAATGAACATACCAAAGAGAGCAAATTAGAGTAGGGTGTGCCGCCAACCCGCTAAAATGGACTCAATCCAACCTAACCCGCCCAGTTCAGCTGGGTTATGAAATTTATTTTTACAGTGTGTTGGGTTGGGTTGGGTTCGGATCATAAGTTCACAAATCCGCCTAACCTGACTTGACCCACCTATATTTAATATATATTTAAATTTATAATATATTATACAATTTTGTTATTTACTTTTTTGCCCATCTTCCTAAATAAAACACAAACTCTAAGTTCTCTTCAATTCACTATCTTTCTTATCTCATGTTACACACACACACACACACACTCTCTCTCTCTCTCTCTCTCTCAACAGCCACTCCCACTTCTACTCTGAGCCCTAGATAAAATCCAAACCCTAATTTCTCCTCATATAATTTGTCTTCGTTTGATGTTATGCTATGGATTATTTGGATATAAATTTGTTTTTATTTGTGGTGTTATTATTCTAATCTCAATTTAATAATAATAATAATAGCAATTAAAAAAATTGCCCAACCCATGGGTCCAACCCAATCCACGTGGGTTGGGTTAGATCCCTGTGATGGGTTGGGTTGGATTAATTTTTTTTTTTAACCCACCATGGTAAGTTGGGTTGAAAAAACCACTAAACTCGACTCATGCACACCCCAAACTAAAATACCAAAAAACTATAGATCTAATTTGGTTGGAGATGGAGAAATGGTCATCAACCCTAGTTTGAAGAGAGGATCCAAATTCCAAAATAGTTTGGTGTGGCCACCCAACGGGACTTTCTCTTCAAACTCCGATCTACAAATTGGATTTTGGGCAAATTACAACTTATCCATTTGTGGTTTGGCTGAAATTTAAGTTATCTACTTGTGATTTGAAATTTTGACACTTTATCCACAGTTAGAGTTTTGTAACCCAACTTTGTTAAAAACATGGGTAAATATGTAATTTTGCTCCACTTTGTCTCTCTCCTCCAAAAACACAGAAAACATAAAAATACAAGATCAAATAAGATCAAAAAGAATCCAGCAAAACACATACATCATGAGACTTTAAATCACAGGTAGGCAACTTAAATTTCAATCAAACCTTAGGTGGGTAAAGTGTCAAGTTTCAAACCATATGTAGGTAACTTAAATTTCAGTTAAACCATATGTTGGTAAGTTATAATTTTCCCTTGGCTTTTTTAGTACTTCAGTTTACTCTTTCTTCCGTATGCTTTCTTCCTTTCCGATTGAATCGAGTGTCTATGGGTCCATCTATTTTGTTTTGTTTTTAATAATAAATATAACGTTTAAGAGGAATGTTGATTTATGAGTGAGAGGATCTTGATATTTGAAGAGTGATGATATGACAAGAAGAAATGATATGTCCACAATATTTTCACAATATTTTCATCTCTTTATGGCAAAAGTGTTATGGAGGGTATAAAAAAAATGAGGTAATTTGAAAAGTATATAGGTAATTGAATTTATTCTCAAATAGTATATAGGTAATTTGAAAACAAAACTTTGATGTTAATATATAGGTAAAAACTATCTCACCGACCATGTCTTAGCTCTATTTTGTAATAATGGAAGGAAAATAATGTTATTGTGGATAAGACAAATCATAGGGGCCACATCTTGTAAACCAAGTTCCACGGCTCGATCTTTTTTCTTCCCTAATCTACCAACCCATGTATGACTTAGAGATTTTTTCTTTTCCCCACCTTGATTGCGCTTCTTTGCTTTGACATTTCAAGCGATACAAACTATTATTGAGTGATAACAATAGTTATGAAAACTCTAGTCTCTAATAAAATATCCATCCGTGTGTCTGTATCTGTGTCTGTGTCATGTCATATATAGTATCCACCCAGATCTTGCGCAAAAAAAAGGGAGAGAAACAGAGAACACTAATATCTAAACTGCAAGTTGGTCCCCTAGAATTTACAACATTTATCTATCCCTCTTTTTAATTTTATAAATTTAATACCTTATTTTTGCAAACGTTTTATTCATTAACATAAAAAAAATTTTGAATTATTAAAACGAAATTCTTATTCACTCACAATAGAACGACCACTGCTAGTTTCAAAATTTTGATTTTTTATAATATCCAAAATATTAAAATGATTCACACATAGGCCAGTAAAAAATTCCTGCCATAATATCATGAAGCCCTAAACTCAGTGCTAAAGGTCGACCAAAGACTTAAACTGAAGCTCCAAAAATTAAGTCTAAACCTGCTAACCACAACCAAAGTGGGCCGACTTCCTTAGTGGTGTATGAAATTGTCTTTAGCGAGTAATACTAAATGGGCTTCACCACCGGGAGTTGTTGGTCTAGTGATGATGAGCTCACTTTTAGGGGTTTGGGAGGTGAAGGTCTCAAGTTCGAATCTCACAATGGAAAGCATCTGTAAAATAACTCCATACTCTTGACACATACTTACTAGCATCTTTGATGGGATTGAGTGCACAACTATGGCTCATTCAGATCCCTTACTCTCGCAAGCTCGGGTCCAATGGGTTGGGTGTCACTATATTCACACTCAGGTAGAAGATGCCAACTTAAATCGCCCCCTACCCATTTTTTGTTATCAAAAATAAAAAATAAAGGGCTTCACATGGCGTTAAGGGTATGTTTGGTTGGGGTGAAAACAAGGAGAATGGAAAATAAAGAGAGGAAAATAGGTTGAAAAATGGCATTTTCCATTGTTTGGTTGAAGAGAGAAAACAAAAGAGACAGAAAATAGGGGGAAAAATTTTCTCTCCGAGCCCACTTTTTTTGTTAGTAACGTTGCTAGTAACGTTGTCCCCTTTTTTTTGCTTCTTTTTTTTTCTTTTTTTGGGCAATCATGTTGTCAATTTTCACTTTTTTTTCTTGGGCATTCACATTGCCTCTTTTTTTTTTTCTTTTGATTTTTTAGGGCTTGGGCGTGATAGTTTATTTTTATTTTTATTGGATGTGATTTTTTTTGGAACATGTTTTTTATTTTTATAAAAATTTTTGGGTGATTGCTCTTTTTTTGTGTGGTTATTTGTCATTTTAAAAAAAAAAAAAAATTTGGCATCATTCTTTAACAAGGGTATATGAGTAAATTTATTCAAACTCATTTTTTCCATGTTTCTACTTTTCCACTCCCAACCAAACAAAAAGGAAAGAAAATAAAATCTTTTCTATCCTCCCACTTTTCCACCCTTTCAACCAAACGGACCCTAAAACTTAAGACTTAAAAATCATTTTCTTTTTTTTTTTTTCAAAACCACCCGAAGAACAAATCTAGAATTCAAATTCATAGAATAAAAAGATTGCATCGATGTACAAAATTTTTACTTTTGTAAAGTTAGAAAGAGATGGTTATAACTTTTAACTTATAATTGGTTGCAAATCCACTCGAAGCGTGGGAATAGATAATCATTTTGTAATTGTAATAAATGTATAATTTGTTTCCTAAAATTTGTTGCGTGGGGGGGTCAAGGACCGAGGGGTCCAATCCAAGGATAGATTTGCCTAATCCATGCAAGGAAAGGTAGGCCAACTCCAAGGACTGTGCCTACCCGAGGAGAGTAAGAGAGCAAAAGGAAGAGTGGCATCCCTGAAAAGCCTAAGGATAAGGGAAGGGATGGCAACGGGAGGGTAAAAGACCTGCAGGGGTGGTGGGAGGAAGTTTCTTGAAGAAGACACCTCCCACCTCTGCATTCAATACTCTGCACCAACCTAACTAGCTGCATTAATGAGGAAATGACCCCTGAACAGTAACTTCATAGCTAAGAACTCTCTCTACCACCTCCAGAAGGGTCTTGATAGGACAAATATCCTAAGGGGTCCCTTGAAACGTACAAATAGAGGGTTGGGATGCAAGGGGAGGGGCTATATAAAGAAGGGAACCCCCCAGAAAAAGGAGATGAATGTTTTTCAAGAAAAAAGGAACAAGTGAAAGAACAAGGAAATGCCCTATTAAGCATTATTATCCTAACTTATCAATACAAGATCTATCCTCGGATTCGCCCGAGAAGGCTTTCCATCGCTGAATTGTTGGTCCATCTACTCCTATTTGTCATTTAGGTTTTGTTAGTTTTAGACTTGGGTTGATTTAAGTGTTGCACCTGACTTAGAATCCTGCTCTATTAAAAATTCATTGTTTGAGGTTGGTTTGAAGATCCAGGCATCACTATTCTAAGTAGGCTTGGGCCTTTACTCTTTTAGTTCTTACATGTTGAAAATAATTTTGTTCTCCCTAAAAGTTAAACTATTTCTAAAATTATTTTTCATCTTTCTATCTCTACCAATATATCATTCTATTATTTTTGGTGTGTCTGATTGATATTATTCCTGTATAAGGTCCATATTCTTTGAGATTACCATGATAATCAAACTCATAACAAACTTATATCAAATTTGTATATTTTATTTTCTAAATTTTATTGTAGATAATTTGTTCTTCCTAAAAATTAAATATTTTCAAAAAGTAATTTCCATCACTCTATTTTTATAAATATATAATTTTTTAATGTTTTTTTTATTGATATTATTATTCTTTTTTGAAAAGGTTCATATTCTTTTAACTATTGTTATTATGCATTATATTTTCTGAATTTCTTTTGGTACAACTAAAATTTTTAAGTTTTATAGTTATTATTCAAATTCTCATTCTCTTTAGGAGATTATTATAATAAGTTAATAACCAAAACTTATCTTATAATTACAATTGATATTACTCAAATAATTGATAGTACTCTCAACCAAAACTTGTATTTTTCCATTTTTAAGTACACCGAATTAGGCTGAATGGACCCAATAAGACTGAATTGGGCAAATGTGGACCAAATGGGCTGAATAGACCGAAATGGACTGAATTCAACCGGAATGGACCGAAGTGGACCAAAGTAGATCGAATGGACTGAAGTAGACCGGATGGACTGAAGTGGACTGAACAGGACTAATTTGATATGTTTCCTATTTATTTTTTTTTTCTTTACAACTAAAGTTTTTAAGTTTCAAATATATTATTCAAATTTCTCACTATCTTAAAGAAGATTATTATGATAATTAAAACTCATCACAAAATTACACTGGATATTACTCAAATAATTGATAGGCACATTCAAATACATAGCTAAGATTGTGTTTTGATATATATTCAAATTCTCACTTCCAAAATGACTAAGTATTAACTCAAAGAAAAACTAAACCAAAGCTATAAGAAGGAGAGAGAGAGAGAGAGAGAGAGAGAGAGAGAGAGAGAAGTTATGATAGGAAACTCAAAAAACACAAAACCAAAAAGTATTAACCCAAAATAGAGTTATAAGAAACACAATGATTCATCAACCTAAAGTGGGGTTGCAAGAAAGAATGAAAAACAAAACGATATTAATCAAGAGTCAAGAACTTAAAAGATGAAGCATAAAAATATCATTTCCCTTGTAATATTTATTGATAGAATTTTGCATATAAGCTATGTTAGAAATTTGAAAAATTTTCTCAATATCCAAACTTTCTCTCCCTAGTATCAAAAGCATAGAAAACATATATAAAAAATGTATAAGCCAAAGAAAAAAAATAAAACAACTACTTTTTGGACCTAAAATACAACAAATCCATATTTCTGGAGAAAAAAATGTTACCTTTAATATGTTCAACTTTTTCTAAGACTATTTCATCTTTACCAATGTATCATACTATTATTTTGAGAGTGCTTGATTGATATTATTCCTTTATGAGGTGGTACATATTCTTCAAAATTATTTTATACTTTTTACATTTCAAATAAATTATTCAAATTCCTCATTCTCTTAAAGGAAATTATCATGATAATAAAAAATCATAACAAAATTGCACTTAATATTACACAAATATATACACACTCAAAGGCCTTGTAGCTGAATTGGCACCTCCCCATGCACAAAGTGCTTGGGGGTCTAGGGGGATAAGGGTTCGAGCTGCGGGGTTAGCAACATGTTGTAATTATTTCTCAAAAAAAAAAAAAAAAAATTATCACTTCCAAAATAACTAAGTGTGCTCATTCTCTTAAAGGAAATTATCATGGTAATAAAAAATCATAACAAAATTGCACTTAATATTACACAAATATAGACACACTCAAATGTATAATCAATGTTGTGTTTTGATATAAATTCAACTATCACTTCCAAAATAACTAAGTATGAGTTTGGCAACACTTATTTTTGTCAACTTATTTCACTATTCAGCTTATTTTTGCTACTATTCATAGGCCCCACTTCATTTTTGGTACTATTCATGGGTCTCACTATACTATTTCAACTAACTTTTATCTTTATCTACAGTACTTTTAGCAAAAAATTTTCAATTTCAGCAAAATAAGCGGATTTCAAACAAACCCTAAATATTAACTCAAACAAAAATCAAACCAAAGCTATAATAGAGAGAGAGATTAATTGTGATGGGAAACTCAAAAATACAACACCAATACATATTAACCCAAAATAGAGTTTTAAAAAGCACGATGATTCATCAATCTAAAGTAGAGTTGCAAGGAAGAATATAAAATCAAGAGAGAGAGAATAATTACTTTTTCAAGAGAGAATATGAGAGAGAATGACAAATTTATAGAAAATAAGATGAGCAGAAAAAGAGTAAAAATAAAAGACATATTAATAAACACTAAATTATCCAAATCATGCTATGTAATAGAATACCATTATATTTCTTATATACTATCTTTGTAATCTAATAAGATAACATCTATGAAATCAAGAAAAGAAAAAAGATAACAACTTAAAAATACAAAACTAAATCACATCAACATAAAGTAGAGATGCAAGAAAAATAATAAAATCCACCAAAAATGAAAAAACAAAAAATGAGAGAGAGAGGGAGAGAGAAATAACCTTTTGTGCATGGGAAAACTATGCATAGAATGAGAGAGTGAATTGCAAATTTATAGTAAGAGGATAGGAATAAGAAGAGCAAAAAATAAAAGGATAGAGGAAGAGTGATACTAAGGGTCAGTTTGGTTGGAGGAGTGGAAAAGTGTGAGGATAGAAAATGAGGAGGGGATATAAAAGTGGGAGGATAGAAGAGATTTAATTTTCTCTCATTTGTATTTGGTTGGGAGGATGGAAAAGTAGAGAGATAGAAAACTTATTTGTTTGGTTTAGAAGAAAAATGGGAGAATGGAAAATGAAGTTGGCATAAATTTGCAATTATGTCCCCATTAAATAAAACAAAAAAATAACACATTTTTTTAATCAAAAAAATGGTGTATGGACACTTCAAATATATATATATATATATATATATTTAAAAAGCACAAGCCAAGGAAAGATGAGCACCAAAAAAAAAAAACTAAGAAGTACAAGCCAGGAAAAAAAACAAAGAAATAGAAAAAAAGAATAAAGGAACAAAAAATAAAAGGCAAAACAAAAAAAAGGAAATGCAACTGGATGAAACAAAAATCAAAGAAAAGAAAAGAAAGAAAAAAAAGAACAATTGGACAAAACCCATGTGCAAGTGCACATGGGCATTTTCGTTATTTTCTCCCATTGAGCTTTTCCCCCCTAGTTTCTCCCCATTTTGGGGAGAAAACATTTTGGTGGGTTCAGGGAGAAAACATCCGAACTCCACCAACTTTTTTTTTTCCTCTCCCCCTCCCAACCAAACACCCACTAAAAATGTTTTATTTCCTCAATTTTCCATCCTTCCTAAAATCCCTCCAAACAAATAAAGATACATAATAGTGGAGATATAAAAAGGTAAAAGGGAGGAGAAATGTTAGAGAATGTATAAAAATAAGTTGGAAAATTAATGATGGGAAATTAAAGTTAAGAGTTTTACAAATTATTGGGTGTTTGGTCGTTAATCTCTTAACTTTTACTTCAATTGTTAAATTAGTCATTAAAGTTTAATTTTTGTAATTTAGGTTGCGTTTGGGATAGCTTATATTGGGTAGCTTCTTTTACTATTTAGCTTATTTTTGTTACTATTCATGGTCCCATCACACTTTTTAGTACGATTCATGGATCTCATTATATTATTTCAGCTAACTTTTAGTTTTACCTATAGTATTTTTTTAAAAAAAGTTTTTAATTTCAGCTAAATAAACTGTTCTCGAACGGACCCATAGTCTTCCCATCTCATAAAAATGAGTTAAGTTTAAGGTTGTCCACGGGTTGGGTTGGATTGGGTTTTAGGTTGACCCGTACTCGACCATCAGATCGGGTGAACAAAAAATGGACTCGAGAGTGACCAAATTTTAGGTCGGACTTGGTGACTCGGGTCGTCCGTTAAGCGGGTCGAAACTGTCAGATAATTTGGGTCTAAAGTACAACAACAAAGAGAAAAGAGAAATTCAAAACCTAGACTTAAAGAATAGAGAAATCAATACCCAGACCCATGAGAAATCCAAACTAACCCAAACCCATGAGAAATAAACCAAAGAACAGAGAAATCAAAACCAACACAAAGACCAGAGAAATCAAAACCCAAACCCATGAGAAATCAACCCAAAAAACACAGATAAATCAAAACGCAAAACACAAACCTAAACAACACACAAACCATAATCCAAACCTACATAAATCAAATAGCACAAATAAGTCCACAAACCCTAGGTTTATGAGACAAAAAGAGAGCACTAAACCGGCACCACCACCACTTCATCTCCCACCATCACCACATCCATCATAAGATCAGTACAAAATTAAAAAAAAAAATACTGATCCACCATCAAATGCACAAGATCAAAGCCTTAGATGGCAAATCAGAGAAGGCTTTAAGAGAGAGGGGTTTAGGTGTGAGAGAGACTACAAGCCAATGACGGCAAGTGCAACGAGGATAGTGAGCCAATGATGGCGGTGGTAAGAAGGGTGCTAGGGTTAGGGATTAGAGAGAGAGAGAGAGAGGAACGTGAAATTGAGAGTCTGAAATAATGAAAAGTTTGAAACTATTTTGATTTGATATTGAGGAGTTTTGAATTGATTTAGGCTTTGCATGTACGTTGAGTTAGTGTGTAAGTCTTAATTAGTCAGAACTTAGACAACAGTGAACAGACTATTGTCTTATCACTTCACAGATGAAAAAAGAAAATTTAAAAATCTTCAACCTTTGGTCGGGTCGAGTTATACGGGTTTTTTAATCCCTTCAACTTGTTACCCAAACTGAATATTTGGTTTTTGTTAGAGAAGGACCCGAATCTGACCGACCATGGGCTTCGGGTCCACCTATTGGACTCAAGTCGGTCGAATCCGATCAGTTTGGTCGGGTTTATGAATCGCTGGATAGCCCTAGCTAAGTTGGTCATTTCCTTCAAATCTATTAACAAACGGGGTTGTTAATAGATCTGGACAAAATATCAAATTAACACATTTTAACAAAAAAAAAAATATTAAAAATTGATAAAAAATTAAAATTTAAGGATTAATTTAACAATTGAAGGAAAAGTCCAGCTTTATAAATTGATGATTTAAAAAAAAAAAAAAAAAATATGATAACTAGTTAATAAATCATTCATCTCATGGAAGGATAGCTTAAGGAATTCGCTTTCATGTGAAAGACTATTACACAAGATAATAAATGGGCATGTTTAGAATTTACTCATATTTATAGAAAAAGAACATGAGTGCGTTTGGAAACTACTTATTTCTATAGTATTTATATATATAAAAAAAGTTTTTGGTAACTTTTATATTAAATATGTGATAAAAGGCTAAAAATTAAATTATTTGTAAAAATACTGAGATATAAAGCAAAAAGTAAAAAAAAAAAAAAAAAAAAAAAGCTTTTTCCGAACACACTTTTTTGGAGGAGGATGAAAAAGGAGAGGGGAAAATAGGGAGAAGATGTTTTTTAGGATTGTTTGGTTGAGAGGAGAAAAATGGGGAGGCCTAGGTGTTTTCTCTTCCATTCCACCAAAACTAATTCCCCAATTCGGGGGATATGGAGAGAAAATAAGAGAAGGATTTAAGGGAAGCAGGTAGGCTAGAAATGACTCATCTACCCCTTTACACACCGTTGTACACACTGGTTTTGTTTGTTTGTCCTTTTTTTAAAAATATCAAACGTGCAGGTTTTTTGTTTTTGTTCTGTTTTTTTTCCCCCTATAGGTATTGTGTATGTTGACGTTATTTTATTTTATTTTTTTGTTCTGTTTTGTTAGCTTTTCTTTTGCTATATGTTTTATTAGTTGTGTTAGTTTAAAATAATTCAAATTTTTTGTTTTCTATATAATATGGTTATAAAATTAAATTTATACAAACTACATAGTTGTGAAATTGATTGCTTTCTTTACAATTATATTGTTCATCTATTATATGTATAATCTCTCACTTAATATATGGATATGTTGTGATAGATATGAGTATCTACTAAATACACAATATTCTCATTACAGATCAATGAATCAGGCAATACTCTTGCTAATAATTGTTCAAATAAGAAACCTAGTAAGAGAAGCTCATTAATTGAATTGTTTTTTTAAGAATTACAAGACATCTAAATCATACAAGTAAAGAATCTAATCATCAATGAAGAAAAACAATACAATCTGTGCTTTACGACATTAGGTCTTCTAGAATAACTTTTTGTAACCTAAATAATAATCCAAATCCAATAATCAAGCTTTAATGCATCACCATTAAATTTATAATCCATTCATGGAGCAAAACAATCATAAATGAAATCCATAAATAACAGAACATGCATTTCCCATTGAAATTTGATTGCAAATTTTGTCTTCACATAAAAAAAGAAAAAGAAAAAGGAAGTACTCATTCCATAGTTGTAGAAGTCAATAGGGCACTTAATGCTGTCAATTTTACAGCCTTCTAATAAAAGTACTTTTTTTTGTATCCAATGTCTATCTCTTCAGTAGTTAGTAGTTTGTGCTAGCCAACTACAGTAGTTTACATTCTTATTATAAAAGCATAGAAAGCAGGACTTGGTAGTGAAATACTCAGAACCTTTGTTTTGTTTTCGTGGTTCTCCTTTGGCTTATATATGTTTTTTTGGATTTGTTTCTGTTTCTTGATGAGGATGTAATAAACAGAAAAGCTGAATTATGTTGGTTCTGACAGTATCTTCTTCCTTCTATCTATCATTGTTGAGATGAGAATAATGTACACTTGTATGTGTTTATTTCTTTTTGTAGTCCTTGAAATATTGATATTTATTTTGGAATATATTTATTTATATACACCACTTAATTTACTACATATAATAATAAAACGAAAAATACCATTTGGACTAGAATATACAAGCAGAGGTGTCAATATTTATTTGATTTGAAAAGAAAAGAAAAAAAAAAAAAAAAAAGGAAGTGGAGGAGGAGGGCAGGTCTAAGAAATAAATGGTAAAGACTAGGGATAAAATGCGGCAGTTGAAAAAAAAGTTACCGTTACAAACTTGATGTAGACTTATTATTATGAAATTGTATGTCTTGCTTCAATAACAAAGCCACCATTGGAGCTTGCAGAACTATTGAAACTTGTGATAGTTCTCTCAAAGCATATATGGAGAAAGGGGGGCAAGGAGGGCCATGGTACACCTTAACTTTCCAAAAAATCCCCCCTTGATTCCTCTTTTATTTTTGGTAATATATATATGTAGGGACTGGCTTCGAGCACTTCTTCTATTGGAGGAGCGGACTCAAGCCCAACTAGCCCAATACAATAAATTTATAGAGAGTAGGTTCAAGAACTAGGTTTTAGTGAGGATTACAACAACCAGACACGGTTATGAACGGATCGAACAACAAGGACATGGACTAAAATATAAAATTCTGTCCTAAGGTCTTTCGTCCGAGGAACTTAGTGTTCTTATTCTTTCTTTAGTGCTAGGTTGCAAAGGTTCTCCAGGATCATGCAAATTGCTACTGTCCTCCTCCTTTTCCAGGAGGATTTCTCTCATTATATATCCCCTTTCAGTTGATCTTGGCTCTCCATCTGTTGGTTATGCAGGTTAACGCTCGAGTGCTTGTCCTATCAGCCACCTTCCTAGGCCTTCTATGTGTTGCAGCGACTAAGACAGCACTGTTCAGGGGTCATTTCCTTATTAATGCGACCAGAACGTTAACCTGAACTAACGTGGCTGACAGTTTCTCTTTGAGCTATTCCTACACCATGCTTCTGTGGCTGTCCTACAGTACTTGTTCTTTTTCTTGGGACGCTCTGGGAGGCTGCCGTTGATGGCGAACCATTCTTCCCTACTAGGATTTGGGTTGGCCGAGGACAGGATTGTCCTCGGCGATGTTTCTGGACCACTTGGGCTTTCTTTATTCGTCCTCGGCCATTACTTCCTCCTCGGCGTGGGCCTTGGGCTTAGTATGAGGTGGACCGGGGTTGTCAGATTCTTTGACCCCACAATATATATATATATATATATATATATATTTATATAATTATATGTAAATTTTTGTATAAACTAAAAGAGATGGGTTCAAGTTACACCTGGTGTAACTCTACAAGAGTTACACCTTTTTTAAGCCATAGATTTCCAAAAGATCTAACGGTTAAAAAGAAAACACAATTTTTTCAACTCATCATTAAATACTTACCTAATTAATAGCATCCTTATTAACTCTCTCCTAATTAATTACTTCTTGTCTCTCTTTTTCTCTCTCTTTATTTCACTGTAATTCATTTTTCCTCTATCACTTTCCTCGTCCATTTTCATAAAATGTTCAAGAAAAAACATTAACACCAGGAGCAGCAATTATAAGCATCAGATAATTACTACCATATCATAAATTTGATTGTAATTTTAATCTCTTTTATTCTTCTTGAATGAGAGAGTAAGTCTCACAAAGTTAAGAACTACCACAAACTATGGCTTTGGAAGGGCACCAACACTCTCTGAACCAGTAATCTTCGTTAGATCTATTTGCCCATTAAAACTAATCCACTTTACAAACTGAAACTCAGGAACAACAACACAATTACAATTAATTTTCTATTACTTTTCTAATTCAAAGTTTGTTTTCAAATTTTCTCTTCCATTTTTTTTCTTCTTTGGGTTTCAAGAGTTATGGGTGTCAAATATTACCTAGCGGAAAAAAGAAAAAGGAAGCTCTAGATGAAACTACATTGAGATAATAAAAATTAAAAAAAAAAAAAAAAGTAAGGTGGGGAAGATAATAGGTCCAATCTGAAAGTGGTGCAAGAGAACAGAGAGGAGGAACAAATACTTGGAAAGAAAAAGGAAAACAAAGAAAGATATGGCAGACACGTACAAGGAAAGAGTGAGTAGTAGTGGTAGTCTGGTAGAAGAAGATGTAGGGTAAAAGAGTATTGTAAATATATGCCAAAAAAAGAATATATATATATATATATAATGTTTTAAACAATAAGTATGGAGAGAGAAATAAAACTGCTATTAATTAAGTGAATAATGTGTAAATCAATTAGCATTTAATACTATTTTTTTGACCGTTAGATCTTTTGGAAATCTATGACCTAAAAAAGGTGTAACTTTTGTAGAGTTACACTAGGTGTAACTTGAACCTATCTTAAATTAAAATAATGGCCATCTTAGATTGGATTAATACATCATTTTTGTTTCCTCAAATTAATCTCTCTCTCTTTATATATATATATATATATATATATATATATATATGACTCAAATTAATCTTGTACCATTCTTAACTCATTAATTCTAAGTGTATTTAATTTATTTTATAAAATAATAAAAATTTATAAATTATTAATGCACTATATTTTTCTTCTAATTACTCATATATCATAAGAGAAGTACTGTCTCCACAACATTTTCATAACAAATCATAGGTGATTAATTGTTATCAGTTCTAATTTAAATTTATCACTAAATTTTTTTATTTTTTTTTGCTCCACCAATAACAACCTATAACAACCTATCACATAAGATTTATTGTGAAATTTTTTTAAACATAACATTTCTCTATACCATAATAGCTCGTTGAACTAAAGAATATTTAGGAGACATCGATCCTATAAATATTTAAGTAAATATTTTTATATATTTTTTAGAAAATTAGAGATATTATGGACATTTTTTTTTTTTAGAAGAAACCATAAATGTGGATTTGATGATTAGGAGTTAAGAATTATTTAATTTTTATTAATTATATATATATATATATATACACACACTTGATGTAAATAATTTGATAAATATAAGAAAATAGAATATGTTAAATCATGTTATAAACATTTTTTTAAAACCATTATAAACATATTTTATGTGTTTATATATGTTATTTTTTTATTTAATTTCTCTATGTATATTTCGCTTGCCCCCTTAAAGAAAATTTGTAGTTTCATCATTGGCTCAAAGGCATGCCATGAACATTATTTGGAGGTTTATTAGCAACGTGAAACAATAATGTAAATAAAGTCCTATTCTTATAGAATTCACAGTAAGATAAATCAAAATCTGGTTATGCTTCAACCTACATTACATATGTGTATTTATATATGATTTTTTATGTTAATATTACCTGTAAGGACACGATTCGCAACGAACCGCAGCAGTGTTGGGTTCGCACGTGAAAAGGCCTAGACAATATCATTTGTAGAGTGTGGGTTTGAAAGGCTAGGCCTTGGTTACCTGGCGGTGGGTTTTTTTGTGGTATGCATACATCGTTAAGGTGTTTTCACCCCTGGAGTCTTTCTCCTGGAGGTGGGATGGGAAGCTCTGCCTTTTTTGGCCCTTTTTCCCCAGTCCCCAGTCCCCAGTCCCCCTTATCCAGGTTACTTACTTTTTCTTTTATACTAGCCGGCGTTCGCTGTCCTTCGTTCACGTGTAGGGTCGACCTTTCCAAGACTGATACTTGTCCCGTCAGTTCAAACCCAAAGTCATTGGGAGTGGTTGAAAAAGCCGAAGAATCCGGCTCTGTTAGGTGCAGAGTCTTGTATGGGAAGGGTAATAAGGGCATCTTTCCTTAGATATTTTAGATTTTCTTTCAAGTTTATTCCTATGCCGTTTTTGCCCCTCTTCTAGGTGGAATTTTGGGTCTGCCGAGAACTGAACTGTCCTCGGCTGCATCTCCGGGCCATTTTGTGCTTTATATTATTGAGCTTGGGCCATAGCCTTCTTTGGCTTGGGCCTCTGGACTCCTCATGAGTAAGTGGGCCTGGCCCATAAATTATTGGGCCTCACAATAGCCCCTCAAAACCCTGCTGTCCAACCTCCTGGTTGGAGAGGGGGGTTTTGGTAATACCGAGCCTTTATTATGGCTCATTTAATTCAGCCTTTCACTGACATAGGCGATTCTCCACCTGCCCAGGAAATGTACCGGTCTACGAGATGTTCCTCTTCATTGATTCATGATACGCTCATGCCGTTTGGTTATCCGAAGCGTGTTCTTTAATAGCTTCCCTTTACGAGACCTCTCAGACTTAATGGTTATTGATGGTGTGGGGGAGCGGAACGGGCGTATTCTTGTTCGCAGATTTCCCTGGAGATCTGAACATATTAAGTACCCTCCTCTTCGTCCCTCATATAAAAAGAAAAGACGAGAGTTGTTTCTCTCATACATGAATCCCTTTAACACCCCCCCCCCCCGAAATCTGAAACCCCTAGATTCCTCCCAGAGTTTACTTTTACCCTCTGGTTCTACCTTAACCTGTAATACGTTCGCCATAGTAACAAGCAATGAAGGAGCCTTTCCCCTCCCAAAAACACCGTGTTCTAATAAAGCTCGAAATGGCTCGGTCAGGGCAAGGATGGCGGAGACTTAAGATTTGTCTCACCTTCCTTTCAGCCAAAATCCGAAGCAGGGGCTCGTCACGTCACACTTTCGGCGTGACTGAGCCGAGGACACCCATCATCAGTACCACCCGCTCTCTCATGAGCATATCTAACATGGCACCAGTGTGTTAGGAGTCAGGACCGGGGCAGGGACTAAGTGCCCCTGTTTCTTCCTCTCTTCGTTCACTGGTGCCTCCTTTTGCCTCTCTTTCTTCTTCTTTCCACCACCAGATCCATCTTGGTGCTTCTCCTTCTCCCTCTTTTGCTCCTTTTTCTTTCTTTTCATCTCTTCTCTCTTCTTCTCCTCCTTATTTTCATTCATCTCCTCCATCTTTTTCTAAAGAAGGTCCTTCTCTCAATATGGGCGATACTGAGGCAGAGATTGGAGAGACTTTGGAGACGAGTTTAAAAGACACCTGACTGTTTACTTATTTGTATTGCTGATTTTTTTTTATTGTTTCAGCAGTTCACCTTTTGTATAGGCTTGTTTAAGCCCCTCTTTGTACGTTGTAATACATCTTTATACTAATAAAAATTGCTATCATTTTACTTCGCATGTTCTATCTCTATGTTTCAGAAATGATAACGCAATGCATAGACATACAATCTTGTAAATTCTTTTTATTTTTAAATTGTGACCGACGTCTAGGACCGAAGTTCCAGCTAATAAAAAGATCTTGCTCTGTGTTTATAAAAATAACCCTGATCAATAATACTGAATCGAACAAATGATACTTAGGGCCGAAACTCCCATTAGGCAGGAAAAGAAAGGACATTATGATGAGCTTACTGAATCGGCCGAGCACAATACTGCCGACCTTAGTACAATACTTGGGGCCTTAATCCCTTATCAAAGAGAAAAGCGTTTTTATGAATTTGCAAGTGCTGTTCGGCACAAAAATATAGCATTTGAATCAATGACAACTAGGGCCAAAATATTTGCTAAGAAAAAGGTGTAACCATAACTTTAATAGAGTTGTTTGGCACAACAATGCCGACCTGTGAAGAACGATACTTACCCCAAAACTAGCCGAGATGAGAACTGAATGCTCGATGCGGTGTGGGAAGTAACCATCCGAAGACATATCACCCGCAAAATGAACAGCCCCCTTAGGCTACTGAATAGTGGGGCATTTCGTCATCTTCTTAACACTCTTACTGGCCTTAACCTTTTACAGTATTTGAGCCGAGGACTTTCCTATCCAAGTAGTTGGTTTCCCCATAGGCTTGAGTCCGAGGACCATGCAAGGCCTTGGTTCTGCCCAAAACTTTTTTGAGTACTTGGTTTCCCCATAGGCTTGAGTCCGAGGACCACGCAAGGCCTTGGTTCTGTCTAAAATTTTTTTGAGTACTTGGTTTCCCCATAGGCTTGAGTCCGAGGACCATGCAAGGCCTTGGTTCTGTCCAAAACTTTTTTTGAGTACTTGGTTTCCCCATAGGCTTGAGTCCGAGGACCATGCAAGGCCTTGGTTCTGTCCAAATTTTTTTGAGTACTTGGTTTCCCCATAGGCTTGAGTCCGAGGACCATGCAAGGCCTTGGTTCTGTCCAAAACTTTTTTGAGTACTTGGTTTCCCCATAGGCTTGAGTCCGAGGACCATGCAAGGCCTTGGTTCTGTCCAAAACTTTTTTTTAAGTACTTGGTTTCCCCATAGGCTTGAGTCCGAGGACCATGCAAGGCCTTGGTTCTGTCCAAAACTTTTTTTTTTTGAGTACTTGGTTTCCCCATAGGCTTGAGTCCGAGGACCATGCAAGGCCTTGGTTCTGTCCAAAACTTTTTTTGAGTACTTGGTTTCCCTATAGGCTTGAGTCCGAGGACCATGCAAGGCCTTGGTTCTGTCCAAAACTTTTTTTTGAGTACTTGGTTTCCCCATAGGCTTGAGTCCGAGGACCATGCAAGGCCTTGGTTCTGTCCAAAACTTTTTTTTTTAGTACTTGGTTTCCCCATAGGCCTGAGTCCGAGGACCATGCAAGGCCTTGGTTCTGTCCAAAACTTTTTTGAGTACTTGGTTTCCCCATAGGCTTGAGTTCGAGGACAATGCAAGGCCTTGGTTCTGTCCAAAACTTTTTTGAGTACTTGGTTTCCCCATAGGCTTGAGTCCGAGGACCATGCAAGGCCTTGGTTCTGTCCAAAACTTTTTTGAGTACTTGGTTTCCTCATAGGCTTGAGTCCGAGGACCATGCAAGGCCTTGGTTCTGTCCAAAACTTTTTTTTGAGTACTTGGTTTCCCCATAGGCTTGAGTCCGAGGACCATGCAAGGCCTTGGTTCTATCAAAAACTTTTTTGAGTACTTGGTTTCCCCATAGGCTTGAGTCCGAGGACCATGCAAGGCCTTGGTTCTGTCCAAAACTTTTTTTTTTTGAGTACTTGGTTGCTTTTTCGCAGGTCAGCCCCTTGACCATGGTGGGGAGAGTTGGCTTGAGGCCGGAAGCCCCTAGAGCTGCCCGTGCCATTGACGCTGCAGGACGTAGCCCCTGGCAGAAGTTTATGTCGGAACAACAACTGCATGTCACCGGAGATGGGGGAAAACCCGCGAATCTCTGCTTGCTAGAGAGTTGACTCAAACGCCACCTGTGCCAACGCGCAAGCCTCTCCACAGACGGCGCCAATTGTAAAGACACGATTCGCAACGAACCGCAGCAGTGTTGGGTTCGCACGTGAAAAGGCCCAGACAATATCATTTGTAGAGTGTGGGTTTGAAAGGCTAGGCCTTGGTTACCCGGCGGTGGGTTTTTTTGTGGTATGCATACATCGTTAAGGTGTTTTCACCCCTGGAGTCTTTCTCCTGGAGGTGGGATGGGAAGCTCTGCCTTTTTTGGCCCTTTTTCCCCAGTCCCCAGTCCCCCTTATCCAGGTTACTTACTTTTTCTTTTATACTAGCCGGCGTTCGCTGTCCTTCGTCCACGTGTAGGGTCGACCTTTCCAAGACTGATACTTGTCCCGTCAGTCCAAACCCAAAGTCATTGGGAGTGGTTGAAAAAGTCGAAGAATCCGGCTCTGTTAGGTGCAGAGTCTTGTATGGGAAGAGTAATAAGGGCATCTTTCCTTAGATATTTTAGATTTTCTTTCAAGTTTATTCCTATGCCCTTTTTGCCTCTCTTCTCGGTGGAATTTTGGGTCTGTCGAGGACTGAACTGTCCTCGGCTGCATCTCCGGGCCATTTTGTGCTTTATATTATTGAGTTTGGGTCATAGCCTTCTTTAGCTTGGGCCTCTGGACTCCTCATGAGTAAATGGGCCTGGCCCATAAATTATTGGGCCTCACATTACCAATAATAATTTTTTTTTTAAATCATTGTAATTTATATATATCATTAATAATAAGAGTTTAGCATATCACCCATGCACCTTTTTTGTGTGAAAAAAGAAAAAAAAAAAAAAAGAAAAAAAAGAAGAAGACTAAAATGCAAAATTCACTTTTTTTTTTTTTGATAGGATGCAAAATTCACTTTCTATGTTTCATCAAAATTCATTTTAATTATCTAACTTTGTTTTCATTCATTTCAGTCTTGTAATTCTCAAGTTTATTCAATTAAGATTTTTCCATCAACTTTTGTTACATGTTGTGATTAATTTTCTAATTTTATAAATTTTTCTTCAAATTTTTTAAATTAAAAAATTCAATTAATGTTTGAAAAGTTGACTTAAATGACTTAATTAAATAAATCTAAAATTTAGAAGATTAAAATGCACAAAAGAAAAGTTAGAGAACTGAAATGAATTCTAAAAAAATTTAGAGAGTGAGTTTTGCATTTTAACCCCCCAAAAAGAACACGCATGTGTTAGCACAAAAAATTAATTAATTTCTCTTCTAATTTTTTTTTCTCCTCTTGAGATTTATGAAGTAATTTGCCACTAAACTAGGATTATTTAAAATTTAAAAAAGTCAAAAAATAAATAAAAATGGTGAGGCTTTTCTAAGTCCAAGTGAACAACGGCCCAGAGGCGAGACACTCTGCTTTTACACGCGAGTACAACTCCGAATTCCTACAGAACTCGGTGAACAATGTTAAAGTCCGAAACTTGATATGAATACCACCACCAACCGTGACTCTCACGTTTCCTAATCCTCACAGAATTCGGTTTTCAACAAAGGTTAAGGTTAAACCCCAAAACTTTTCTTATAAATACCCCACACTTCACTCTATATTCTATTGCTTTGCTTTTGTTCTATTGTTTGCTTTTGTTTCTATTTAGTCCATAGCATGGCAGAGCAAGCATCAACATCCATGGATACCCTCAACGACAAGAAGAAGAAGGCTCCCAATAGGTTGGTCGTGGAGGAACCCATTAACCACGACGACAACTCTGTGATCTTACTGCACCCTGATACCATGCACACCCTCAACTTCTTTCATGGTGATACTGTCTTGATCAAGGGGAAGAAGAGACGGGACACGGTTTGCGTTGTTCTTGATGACGCTGCTTGTGACAGTTCCAAGGTTTTCATGAACAAGGTGGTGCGTTCTAACCTTAGAGTCAGGCTTGGTGATGTGGTTTCCATTCATCAATGTCATGGTATTAATTACGGCAATAGAGTTCACGTTCTGCCTATTGATGACACCATTGAAGGCCTTACTGGGAGTATCTTTGATGCCTACTTGAAGCCTTATTTTATGGATTCGTTTAGGCCGGTGAGGAAAGGTGATCTTTTTGTTGTGAGGGGTGGGACGAGGAGTGTAGAGTTTAAGGTTATGGAGACTGATCCTGCTGAGTATTGCATTGTTGCACCTGAGACTGAAGTTTACTGTGAAGGAGAGGCTTTGAGGAGAGAAGATGAGGAAAGATTGGATGAGATTGGTTATGATGATATTGGTGGTGTTAGGAAGCAACTTGGTCATATTCGCGAATTGGTGGAATTGCCTTTAAGGCATCCACAGCTTTTTGAAACTATTGGAGTGAAGCCTCCCAATGGAATTTTGCTATATGGGCCTCCTGGTACTGGCAAGACACTCATAGCAAAGGCTATTGCTAATGAAACTGGGGCTTTCTTTTTCTGTATTAATGGACCGGAGATTATGAGCAAGTTGGCTGGTGAGAGCGAGAGTAATTTGAGGAAAGCTTTTGCTGAAGCAGAGGAGAATGCTCCATCGATTATATTTATTGATGAGATTGACTCTATTGCTCCCAAGAGTGACAAGACTGGTGAAGAGGTAGAGAGGAGGATTGTTTCACAGCTTTTGACATTGATGGATGGTGTGAATTCCCGGGCACGTGTTATTGTTATTGGAGCCACCAATAGGCCTAATAGTATAGACCCCGCATTAAGAAGGTTTGGGAGGTTCGATAAAGAGATTGATATTGGTGTTCCGGATGAATTTGGGCGTCTTGAGGTTCTTCATATCCATACCAGGAAGATGAAGCTCTCTGAAGATGTGAACTTGGAAAGAGTGGCCAAGGAAACTCATGGACATGTGGGTGCGGATCTTGCGGCTCTTTCTACTGAAGCTGCACTACAATGTATTAGAGAAAAAATGGATGTGATTGACATGGAAGATGAAACCATCGATGTTGAGGTTCTCAATTCCATGGCTGTCACCCAAGGCCGGCTCAAGGCCTAGGCAAGTTAGGCCTACGCATAAGGCCCCACTAAAAAATAAAATTTTTCTTGAGAAAAAATGCCCAATTTTTTATAGTTAAAAGCCCAAATTTTTATAAAATTATATATTTTTTAAAGGTTGTACTTTTTCTTATTAGTGATGTACAAATTTTATTATTAGTTTACAAATTGTCATGTTATTAATCACAAAAAAAATATGATATAAACATTCATTAGTTATTTTTCATTTTCATTTTTATTAAGACTCTCAAAGTACGAGACAACCTTAACTCAATTGAAACCCTAAAATATTTCAAAAAGATGTTGCAAATGTGTTAAATCATCAATTATAGATTAATCTCCCCCAATAGTTTGAGACTTTGATTTTTGTAAACTAATATCCTACAAAACCATACACCAAATAATATATATATATATATCTCTCTCTCTCTTAAAATCAAAATATAAAATTAAAAATTAGATTACAACTTTATTTAACTATACATAGTCTTATATCCAAAATAAAGTATATTTTTCAATAGCAATATATTTTTATTTATTTTTATTAATATTTATAATTCAACTATGATTTTCAATTCTCTATATGAAATTAACATTAGTCTAGTTGGTATTATTTATGTATTTAATGTATCAAATTAACCTTAATTTAATTAGTATTAAATAATTTTGTTTAATTAATATTTACATATTAAAGGTCCCGCATAAATTTTTCGCCTTAAGCCCCAAATTATGTTGGGCCGCTCCTATCACCAATGATCACTTTAGTGCTGCTCTTGCAACTAGCACTGCCTCTGCTTTGCGTGAAACGTTTGTGGAAGTGCCTAATGTTAGCTGGGAAGACATTGGTGGACTCGAGAGTGTCAAGACAGAGCTTCAAGAGACAGTTCAATATCCAGTGGAGCATCCCGAAAAGTTTGAGAAGTTTGGAATGTCACCATCTAGAGGAGTTCTCTTCTATGGTCCTCCTGGTTGTGGAAAAACCCTTTTGCTATTGCCAATGAATGTCAGGCTAACTTCATTAGCATCAAGGGTCCTGAGTTGCTCACAATGTGGTTTGGAGAGAGTGAGGCCAATGTTAGGGATGTTTTCGACAAGGCTCGCCAGTCAGCACCTTGTGTCTTGTTTTTTGATGAACTTGACTCCATTGCTATTCAGAGAGGAAGTGGAGTTGGAGATGCTGGTGGTGCTGCTGATAGAGTTTTGAACC
Organism: Quercus robur; assembly: GCF_932294415.1. NCBI lineage: Eukaryota > Viridiplantae > Streptophyta > Magnoliopsida > Fagales > Fagaceae > Quercus > Quercus robur. The sequence goes on along the minus strand of NC_065541.1, from coordinate 319,061 downwards.
AGCTTTTAACCGAAATGGATGGGTTATCATCCAAGAAAACTATTTTTGTCATTGGAGCTACTAATAGGCCTGATATAATTGATCCAGCACTTCTAAGACCTGGTCGTCTTGATCAATTGATCAATATCCCTCTGCCGGATAAGGCTTCACGGCTTCAGATTTTCAAATCTTGTCTTAGGAAATCACCTGTGTCAAAAGATGTTGACCTTACAGCTCTTGCCAAGCTTACAGGAGGCTTTAGTGGGGCAGATATCACAGAAATATGCCAGCGGGCTTGCAAATATGCCATTAGAGAGGACATTCAAAACGATATTGAGAGGGAAAGCGGCACTATGGCAAAGGATCCCGCAGATGAAATGGCTGAGATCAAGGAAGCTCACTTTGAGGAGTCATTGAAGTTTGCCAGAAGGAGTGTGAGTGATGCTGACATCCGCGAGTATCAAGCTTTTGCTCAAACATTGCAGCAATCCAGGGGCTTTGGGTCTGCTTCCTATGGAGATCCTGTTGTTGATGATGCACCTCCTGCTACTTCGAGTTCCTCCACATCTGTTCATGCCATTCCACAGCAAGTGCTTGACATTCAAGCAACTCAAGGAGACATGTTGCAGTCTTTACTGACCGCTCAGGCTGCACATGGTCAGCTCTTGGATACACTGATGGGCAATATGGCTGATTTGCGTATCCAGCTTCATCAGTTGAAAAGTTCGTTGTCCTCCACACCACCTCCTGGGCCCTCTGATAGAGTTTGCTTTGCCAATGTGTCACAAAAGGAGGGAGTGAAGGGAATTTAACCTAAATCCCAACCTGTGAGAAACAAAAAAAATAGAGAAAACACACACCAAAGAAAGCAATCAAATGCACAAGACAATATTTACGTGTTTCGGCAATTTGCTTACATCCAATTAAGGAGTTGCAGAGATTTCGCTATTATCAGGGAAAAAGAAATACAAGGTGCGGTTACAATTTTTTCTCTCACACAAAAACACAGCAACAACCCTATAAAAACCCTAATCACCAAAGTTGGTTCCACAATGGGCTAAATGGGCCAAAATTTTTTTTTTTCCTGGGGGCGTTGCCCCCGAACCCCCAAGAGGTTTGTCCATGAGCGCTTCGGCTCCACTCCATGGACTAAACCTCAGTAAATCTCCTATTAAAAACCACACAATATTATTCGGGTCGTTGAACCGGATCAAACGAAATTAGGCTCCATAAAGCCCAACAAGGAGCATATCTGTTTGCATCTCCTGCTGATGGGGTTGATGATGCTAAGCTTTTTGATTAGTTGCCTAATAATGTTTTATTTTCTTCCTATTTAGGATAAGGACTTAGATATCCAGAGAATCAGAATCATACTATTCTTTGTAGCTAGAATAAGTATTATAGGATTTTAAATTTAGTTCTCTCCCTTCTTACTTTCTGCAATGAACTTTAGCTTTAATGTATTTGCTGTAACTCAATAATGATTGTAGTTGTTTCTGCAACAAGTGATTCAATATAATTCAATATTTTACCTTTAGAAAAGCTTCCTTTCTGTTGGTCTTGTCAATTGTAATTATTTACTATTGTAGGCACACGATTTGCGTTAAACCTCTGTTGGGTTGGGTTCGCACGTAAATGGGCCCGTACAATATCATTTGTAGAGAGTGGGATCGAAAGGCTAAGCCATGTTTACCCGGCTGTGTTTTTGTTAAGATCTTTATGAATGATCTCGAGGTATTCACCCTTTTTGGCCCTCTTCTCTGGAAGGATCCGGCCCCCTCCTTTAGGCTGCATATTTTCCTTTTATATTAGCATGCATTCAATTTCTTTCGTCCACGTGTAGGGTCGAACTTTCCAAGACTGATACTTGTCCCATCAGTTTCTGACCCGAGTTGTTGGGAGTGGTTGAGTGGGCTAAAGAAACACGACTCTGTGAGAGGCAAAGCTCTGTCTAGGGCAGGTAGTATGGGCAGCCTTTCCTAGATATTTTAGATTTCTTACAAGATTATCCCTATGTCGCTTTTGCCCCTTTCCTTAGTGTAGCTCTGGGCCATCCGAGGGCTGTACCCTCCTCGGCGGCTTCTCTGGCCCATTGGTGCTTTGCGTTATGGGGCTTGGACTACTATCTTCTTCGATTGGGCCTTAAGTCTTCCTGTGAACAGGTGAATCTGGCCCAATTGTTGTCGGGCCCCACAATAGCCCCTCAAAACCATGCTGTCCGACCCCTTGGTTGGATAGGAGGGTTTTGATAATACCGAGCATTTATAGCGGCTTATTAAATTCGGCCCTTGATCAACGTCGGCGACTTTTCACCTCCCCAAGGAATGCGCCGGTCTACGAGATGTTTCCCTCGATTTGCGCGTGATGCGTTTATACCGTTTGGTTGTTCGTAGTGTGCCTTTAATATCTTCCTTTTACGAGGCCTCCCAAATCAAGCGGTTACTGATAACGTGGAGGAACGAAACGGACGCACATTTATTTGGGGATTTCTTGGGATATCGGAGCGCGTTACGTACCCTTGTCCCCTTCCCCTATATAAAGAGAGAGGACAAAGGGTGATTCTCTTATATTTGAATCCCCCAGGCTCTTCTCAGAATTCACTTCCTCCATCCGGTTACTTAATATTCAATAATACATCCCCCACAGTAATCCGCCATGAACAAAGCCTTCCTTTCCCAGAAACGTCATGTCCTAACAAAACTTGAGATGGCTCGGTCGGGGCAAGGATGGCGGAGGCTCAAGATTTTCCTCCCCATTCTTTTAGCCAAAATCCGAAGCAGGGACTCGTCATACTCCATTTCTGGTGTGACTGAGTCGAGAACCTCCCTTGTCATCTCCATCCGCTCTCTCATGAGCATACCTAATATGGCTCCCCTTCTCCCTCTTTTGCTCCTTTTACTTTCTTTTCATTGCTTCCCTCTTCTTCTCCTCCTTCCTACTCATGTCCTCCATCTTCTTTTTCCCTTGCTTTCTTCAGTGACAAGAGCTTGCTGAAGTGCTTCCATGTGTTCCAATTCTTCTTCCTTGTCCTTCATTATTTTTGTATAAGGTTCTTCTCCTGATATGAGCAGTACTGAGGTATAGATTTCAGAGAGACTTTGAAGGCGAGTTCAGAAGACACCTGATGGTTCACTTATTTGTATTACGGATGTTGTTACTGTCTTAGCAGTTCATTTTTTGTATAGGCTTGTTTAAGCCCTTCCTTGTACGTTGTAACAATTTTTCATATTAATAAAAGTTATTGTTACTCTATTTCGTATGTCTTGTTTATATATTCTAACAAATGTGAAAGCGCTGCTCGGCATAATAGTATAGCATTTGAATCAATAATAACTAAGGCCAAAGTAATCGTTGATAAAAAGATGCCAAGATAACTTTAACAAAATTATTATTCAATATAACAGTCCGACCAGTAAGGAATGAGACTTATCTTAAAATTAGCCGTGATGGGTATTAAATGCTCGATAAGTTGTAAGAAGTAGTTATCCGAGGACATGTTATCCACCGGATGAATGGCCTCTTTAGGTTGACGATCATTAGGTTGTTCTGCCATTTCCATGATATGCGAGCCTTAGCCTTTTCCAGTATTTAAGCCGAGCAATTTCTTCATTCGGGCAGTTGATTTCCCAGGAAGCCTAAGTCCGAGGACTTTGCAAAACCTAGGTTTTGCTCAGGACTTATGCGTTTTATCTTATGTACTTGACCTTTCCCTTGGGCTTGAGTCCGAGACTTGTGTCTTTATCGGTATTTGGTTTTCCCTTTTAGCTTGAGTCCGAGGATCATGCAAGCCTTAGGTTCTGTCCGAGACCAATGTCTGCATCAGTACTTGGTTTCCCTTTTAGCTTGAGTCCGAGGATCATGCAAGCCTTAGGTTCTGTCCGAGACCAATGTCTGCATCAGTACTTGGTTTCCCCTTTTAGCTTGAGTCCGAGGATCATGCAAGCCTTAGGTTCTGTCCGAGACCAATGTCTGCATCAGTACTTGGTTGCCCTTTTAGCTTGAGCATTTCCCGAGGTGCCAAACAGGGGTTGTCCTCGGCCATGGCCACTGCTCGGCGTCGGCTACAGTACCTGGGCCCTTACACAAAGCGGGCCCGGGGCCACGAATCCACCTAGCCCATGAATTAAGAGATATTTCTGCAACTTCTGGCCACATGGTACTCTCTGATGTCACGGTGACCGAGGTGCGCCTTTACGAGGCTCTTTAATCTTGTGGTTGCAGTTGATGTTGGAAGTTGAGCCAGGACTGTTTTGTCTGTAGCGTTTCTTGGGACGCCACGTGAGTTGACTGCCATCACCTTGTCTTTTCCAATAAATGGGAAGGAGAGAAAATTGCTTTATATACGCACAAATCCTTCAGATTTTCTCCCACATCACAGCCTCCATATCCGGAGTTTTCCTTTCTTGGCATAACATGTTGAAAGTAAGGGTTGGGAAGAAAGAACTGTCTCCGCCGCAGAAGTGCCGTGTCTTCATGAGGCTTATAACAGTAAGGTATGGGCACAGGAAGCACAAGTTCAGGAGAGTATTCCATCTCCACCGAGGGGGAACAGCGTCTCTCCCTCTTTTAGTCAAAATCCGAAGCAGACTCTGTTCATGCCAGCACTTTGGCATGGCAGAAGAAAGATTTTCCTCCATCAGCGCCTCTGCTTTGCGGCAGGCGTATATTTAGAGAAAGGCCCACCACCTCCAACTCCCTGCACCTTTTCTTCAACGGTGTCAGGTTCAAGTTGGGTCTCTTTGGCTGCCTGAGTTATGGGCATGTAAGGGTGCGGGGGAAGAATAAGGCCTCGGAGCTGTAGCCAACCTTTCCTCCGACATACCTCCTTGGCTTTCTCCAGCTTTCTTGTATTTTTCTTTTTCTTGCTTATGTAGTAAGCTTTGACGTAGGCTGATTCTAGCTTTTCATTTGTACACTGTACTATTTCTTCATCGTAATAAAAATGGAAATCGATTTACATGTTTTAAGCGTTGATCTAATGGGCAACACAACTTTGTGAACGAATGTGCTCTATGTATGTGTTGCTTTGAGAATATTTGTGATAAAACTACTTTGAAGCATAATCTAATCAACTCTCATCTGTCAGCACTATCAGGCATTATATCGATAATTTGTAATAAATCAAACTTAAGAAACTAACCGGGATATCAGTTGGATATTCTGTGATAAGCGCGTGAATATCGTCCAAGGCTGATGATTTATAAATAATCCATCCGAGCAATCGACTGGGAATTAGGGAACTCCGATGGCGCTTTCGTGTACTTGGTTTCCCCATAGGCTTGAGTCCGAGGACCATGCAATGCCTTGGTTCTGTCCAAAATTTTTTGTTTGGTTTCCCCATAGGCTTGAGTCCGAGGACCATGCAATGCCTTGGTTCTGTCCAAAACTTGTATGCTTCTTTTTAAGTAGTTGGTTTCCCCAGAGGTTTGGGTCCGAGGACCATGTAAGGCCTTGGTTCTGTCCAAAACTTGTATGCTTCTTTTTAAGTAGTTGGTTTCCCCAGAGGCTTGGGTCCGAGGACCATGCAAGGCCTTGGTTCTGTCCAAAACTTGTATGATTCTTTTTAAGTAGTTGGTTTCCCCAGAGGCTTGGGTCCGAGGACCATGCAAGGCCTTGGTTCTGTCCAAAACTTGTATGATTCTTTTTAAGTAGTTGGTTTCCCCAGAGGCTTGGGTCCGAGGACCATGCAAGGCCTTGGTTCTGTCCAAAACTTGTATGATTCTTTATAAGTAGTTGGTTTCCCTAGAGGCTTGGGTCCAAGGACCATGCAAGGCTTTGGTTCTGTCCAAAACTTGTATGATTCTTTTTAAGTAGTTGGTTTCCCCAGAGGCTTGGGTCCGAGGACCATGCAAGGCCTTGGTTCTGTCCAAAACTTGTATGATTCTTTTTAAGTAGTTGGTTTCCCCAGAGGCTTGGGTCCGAGGACCATGCAAGGCCTTGGTTCTGTCCAAAACTTGCATGCTTCTTTTTAAGTAGTTGGTTTCCCCAGAGGCTTGGGTCTGAGGACCATGCAAGGCCTTGGTTCTGTCCAAAACTTGTATGCTTCTTTTTAAGTAGTTGGTTTCCCCAGAGGCTTGGGTCCGAGGACCATGCAAGGCCTTGGTTCTGTCCAAAACTTGTATGATTCTTTTTAAGTAGTTGGTTTCCCCAGAGGCTTGGGTCCGAGGACCATGCAAGGCCTTGGTTCTGTCCAAAACTTGCATGCTTCTTTTTAAGTAGTTGGTTTCCCCAGAGGCTTGGGTCCGAGGACCATGCAAGGCCTTGGTTCTGTCCAAAACTTGTATTCTTCCTTATTTGCTTATTATTCCGAAGGTTTAGCTCCTCGAATAAGGTAGAGGAAGTTGGCCTGATGTTTGAAGCCCCTAGGCTTGCCCATGTCGTTGACACCGTGGAACGTAGCCCCTAGTGGGAGCCTATGTTGGAATAGCAATAATGTGTCGCCGGTGATACAGGCATCCTCATAGTCCCTTGTTCGATAGAAGCTCAACCTCGTCACCGCTCGAGCTAACACGCAAGCCTCCCCACAGACGGCGCCAATTGTAGGCACACGATTTGCGTTAAACCTCTGTTGGGTTGGGTTCGCACGTAAATGGGCCCGTACAATATCATTTGTAGAGAGTGGGATCGAAAGGCTAAGCCATGTTTACCATTGTAGGCACACGATTTGCGTTAAACCTCTGTTGGGTTGGGTTCGCACGTAAATGGGTCCGTACAATATCATTTGTAGAGAGTGGGATCGAAAGGCTAAGCCATGTTTACCCGGCTGTATTTTTGTTAAGATCTTTATGAATGATCTCGAGGTATTCACCCTTTTTGGCCCTCTTCTCTGGAAGGATCCGGCCCCCTCCTTTAGGCTGCATATTTTCCTTTTATATTAGCATGCATTCAATTTCCTTCGTCCACGTGTAGGGTCGAACTTTCCAAGACTGATACTTGTCCCATCAGTTTCTGACCCGAGTTGTTGGGAGTGGTTGAGTGGGCTAAAGAAACACGACTCTGTGAGAGGCAAAGCTCTGTCTAGGGCAGGTAGTATGGGCAGCCTTTCCTAGATATTTTAGATTTCTTACAAGATTATCCCTATGTCGCTTTTGCCCCTTTCCTTAGTGTAGCTCTGGGCCATCCGAGGGCTGTACCCTCCTCGGTGGCTTCTCTGGCCCATTGGTGCTTTGCGTTATGGGGCTTGGACTACTATCTTCTTCGGCTTGGGCCTTAAGTCTTCCTGTGAACAGGTGAATCTGGCCCAATTGTTGTCGGGCCCCACAACTATTAATTCAAATTTAATTCCTTGTAAATATTTTTTTTAAATTGCCATGGTATGACAAACACTTCAGAAATGTTTTCCATAAGCAAATTCTGTGTTTCATGACTTTTTGTTTTATGTTTTCCTTAACCACATTACGAGATTGGTTAAAAGAAATGTCGTTAGGATTGGCTAATATATAAGCTCTTATAAAATGCTTTGTTTTGTTTTAGGAATGAAATGCACCTTTTGTGCCCTACAATATAGTGAGCTACAGTCAATTTGATTGGGGTGGCTTTCCACTGATTTCAAACAACCAACTTCATAACATATGGCAACAATCAAAAGTGCTATCTACCAATCTGCCTATTGGAGTAGGATCTGTGTCCTGTGCAATGTGGCAAGAACATGTCATTGCCCAGTTCATTGTTTTCTCTACCCTTTTTTTTTATTCATACAGTAGATTGTCCCCATATGTTGCTTGCAAATGAAAATATTGGGCTTATTTCATACCAGTTTCTGCAGTATATTTTTTTGTTCTTGTTTTTACCAGTGTTTTTATGCAAAAGAGATTAAGATACTTGAGTGATACTTCTCATTTTTCCTTATTTTCTGCTCCCAAGTTGTGCTTTCTGAGATGAGTGCACAGGAACATGAAATATGATAAGCTTTGCACGGTTGCACCAGACTGATGCCCTCCTAGGCTCCTATCTAGTCTTCAAAGAATGATCTTGTATATTAATTAAAAGTGATAGTCCATAGGATTTTAAGAAGTTGATTTATGTACGGAACTGAAAATTAAGTATCAGAAAAGTCAAGCTTAGGCACCAAGAGATGTCTAAAAATAGTGCTAATAATCAGTTGGCAGGTCTTCAAATGGTACTTTGAAGTAGATTGGCAAGAGAACATAATTTCAGGAGTTTAGAGATGTTTTCTGGTACTGTCCCCCTTGAACTTGGAGAATCTGTCAAACTGTGTCAGTGTTTCTTTCTTTTTATTTTATTCATTTCCAAATCACATTTGATGATTCATTTTTTAAAATTTTCAATGATTGACTTATTCCATCAGCACCAAGCTGAACTGGTCTGAACTTTTCATTTGGTGACTGCAGCATTTTTAGTGCACAATCTCACTGGCGAGTTGCTAGTTGCTCTCAACCAAATTAACTGAAGTGTAAGTGGTTGTGAACTTTTCCATTTATGTACTAATAGTGATTATAGGTTTATACTTGAAAAACTTCAGGTTTTCAATTTGGGCCATATGCAGTAGGATTAGATGTAAAAACTTCACTAGTAGAATACCCCAACTTTTTCAAAGTTGGAAACAATTTCAAAATTTGTATGCATTTTCTTCCCAATAATATTATTCAAATATATTCTTGTAAAATTTTCAAGTGAATCTAACCCATTAGAGTTGTATTTTCAACAAAGATATCCAAGCTAGTGGTCTTGAGGGGTCCATTTCTTCTACTGTTTGTGCCCTGAGTAATTTAATTGATCTGTAAGTCCAACCTTCCAAGTATTCTTTTGTTGCATTATCTCTATGAAATTCTTATGTTACAATCCAATTCATTATTGCACAATGTCTTGGGCTGGTCTTAATGCACATATCCTGTCTCAAGTGAATTTCCCTTTTAACCTTACATTTATTTGGTTGCATCCCATAATATATATTTAACCCCTTCATATTTCTTTTTAAATTATATTTGAAAAAATAAATAGTAATTATGAGGTACATTTTTATTCTAATTCATTGACAATTCATCGTTTTCAAATATTATTTCCCACCTAAGAGAACCCAGAAGAGTGAATGAAGTAATGAAACCATAAATAGAAATTATGGAGAGGGAATTTGGGAAGTAATTAAAAATATAAATTGATTAACAAATAAAAATTAATAAGGAAATAAAATTAAAATTTAAAATGATTTGTGGAAAATGTATTAAATTATCCAAAATAGGAGATAAAATTAGAGGATAACACAATAAGTGAGGAATCAATGTTATACTTGTTCAAAAAAAAAAAAATGTTATACTTGGTGGGTGAGTTTTTGCAATGTAAGTTTATTTTGATAAAGTTTCAAGTATGATTTTCTTTTTTTATAATTGTGCTCTTTATCATTAAACCAAAATACCAATATGTTTTTTGTGTAAGTAGGAATTGAATCTCAGATCTCTTATTTAATCAGCAGAGACTTTACAGTTGAGTTAATCGAAATCCACTTTTACGGTGTAAGTTGATGCACCATGTGTATATAGTGTCAGATTTCATAACATTTTTATTTATTTATTTTTTTGTTTTTATTTATTCTTTTGTGGTTGTAGGATGATTGATGTAAGGCCACAATTTGGTGCCTAAGCCCAAAAGGTAATAAGATCTAGGCCCAAAGAGTCCAATATAATGAATTTGTAGAGAGTGGGTTAGAAAACTAGGCTCTAATGAGTGAGATAACAATTATAGTGGATCCAAATGATGAGAAAGTAAAGAAAAACTAGTTTACCCAAAAAAAATCATCCTCGGCACGATCCAAGGAGATTAGTTCTTATATATATATATATATATATATATATTTTTTTTTTTTTTTCTTTTGGATTTGATTACAAATCTAGTTCCTATTGTTACTGTGTTTCTTTCTCAATTCTCTGATTCCCCTCACTCAAGGGCTTCTTTCTCTCTTATACCATCCTCTTCCTTCTATCTCCACCCTCCACGGGTAAATCACGTTGCTAGTTTTGATCCTTGTCCCATCAACACCTTCTTGAAGTCTCTGGGAGTAGCTGTAAGGCTGAAAATCACTGTTCAAGTATCACTTGCACATTAATGCGGCCAAAAAGTTAGCTGCAGAGTATTTAATGTGATGGTAATAGCCTTTCCTCAAATATTTCTTACCTTTCCCATGTCTCGCTACTTCCTGATACTTATCCTTAATAGTGGAATTGCCTGGAACGTTGCTCTTGATGGCAAGTTAACCCTTCTAACCTCTGCACCATTACAGCCAAGGAGGAATTTGTCCTTGGGCCACCTTCCTAAACTCTTATGACCAGTCACTTTCCATTATTTACTAGCTCGTATTTCTATATCAACATTCCCTTATCCTCGGACTACTAGGTATCCTCGGACTACTAGGTGTCCTCGGACAGGGCTCATGGCCCAATATATATTACTAGGCTTTTCTTCCCTACAATTGAAATATAAAAATAATATTTGAGTAGAATAAAGAAGGAAATAAAAATATTGTTAGGAACATATCCAAAAAGTTAATAGGTAGAATAGATTGAAAAATGACTTTCTAACAAAATTTTAGTTAAGTTTAGCAAAAAAAAAAAAAAAAAAAAAAAACAAAATTTTAGTTAAAATTTTATTTAGCCAGGTTGTTTGTTGGTCACAAAGTGGGGCCATTTTCATCACTTCTCTTCCCCAAGGGTTGGGCCTAGTTCACTTAGGCCATGTCCTAGACTCTCCTAATTGAGAAATGTCCAATAAGGTGAATAAGTGACTTTGTTTTAATAAAAAATTGTGAGTTATATATATATATATATATATATATAAAATTTTTCTCTCCACTTTTGAGAAAGGCTGAAAAAATTATGTGATGTTAAAAATATTACAATTTTATTATATAGGTCTAATAATTTGTTGTGTCATTAATCACAATACGTAATTCAAAGACTTAGTTATTATTTTATAGTTGTTAATGTGCCATCAATTATAGTCTTTTTCACATCAATTTTTAAAATTTTCATTTTTGTATTAAAATTTGCAGTAGTTTTAGCATGTGCTCACTCACTCACTCACTCCGCTCCTACTGCTTTGCTTTACATACCCACACCTAATTATGCCTATCTCATTTTAACACTCATATTTCATTCAACAAACCCTCTCTCTCTCTGCTTTCTGTCTCATTGCTTTGTGAGTCAAATTCCTTTCTCACTCTCTTTGGAGATGGAGCAAAAAGAAATTTTGGTCTCTGAAATTTTGCTCCGAATTCCATTCCTCCACTCACAATGCTATTTCAGATTTGGGTATCGCTTCAAACCCATTTGGGGTGACCACAGAAGAAGATCAAAATTTGCTAATTCTAAATCCCAATCCCATCCCCAAATTCCAATTTTGAATCTCAAGAGGAAGAGGGATTATGAATTTGCTTGTTCACAAATATAAACATGAAACACTAATACAACAAGATTTTCAATTAGAGTTTTGGAAGAATAAAAGGGCAAAGAACTACCAAAGTAGGAAGGCGCATTTTAGTTTATGGTATCAGTCACAAGTTGTTGAAATTAAATTGAAATTAAATTAAAAATAAATCAAAGGTGAAGGTAGTCGCTAAATAAAGCTAAAATTTGAACTTATCAAAGACCAGAAGATGCAAAAAAGTTTGTGTTTGTCTGACAGTACAGTTAAATACTTTCCACATTTGATGAGGATCCTCCTTCCCTCTCTTGATTTCATTAAATCCAGCAACTGATTTATTTATTCACAAGCCATTCCCACAAAGCTTATGCTTCAAGATATATGCGTCTGACTGCTTTTGCTTCAGGAACCCACACATTAAAATCGTGTTTTAAACTAATGGATCCATCATAAACTTTCCAAAAAAGATGAACCAAGAATGAGGGAATGTCATCATAAATATTGTAAAAGAAAATAGGCATGTATGAGCTTTGGGATTTTTTCAAGATAGACAAATTGTCCTGTCAAATTCTCAGAGATTTAATACACAATTATCTTACACAATAATTTGTATTAATTCCTAACAAAAACTTTCATCTAGTAATCTGGGGGCTCTAGAAATGATGAGAAGTGCTGAGATAGCCTGATAGGTTCGCAATACTTCAGATACTTTGAAGCATTATATTCTCAACCCACCATCAGTAATCATACCACTCTTTCCAATTGCAAATAGTCATATGAGGCATAGGAGATGTATAAAATCTGGATGTGTGGAAGAAAGGATGACGGGATTCAAAATCAGTTTGTTGACGGTGATGACAAATGGTCAAAGAAACAGTTTTGCAGAAAAACAACTATTTCTATTTCAAATGAAAAGAGGATTTCTGGAACCTACATTAGAAGTGTTCATTATTTATGCAGAATGCACAAGGACAGCATTTTATAATCATTTGAAAGAGAGGGATTTTTTTGGGGGGGGGGGGGGGGGGGGAGGCGATTGTGGGGGGGAAGACTACTTGTTTTCTAATATATGCAACACAGTTGACCAATAAATGATATGTTCCCTTAAGTTAAAATCATGTAATCCTGCAAAGAGTATATTTTCATGCTAGCTAAAAAAAAGGAAAATTAAAAAAAAAAAAAAAACTTGGTGTTCCTGCTCTGCTTGTTGAGGAGTGTCGGCAGGTTCGTCGGCATCAACATCTACAAATTGCTGGACCTCCCTCTGCCAAAATATATCAGAAGCTTTTGATATAAAATCTTCACTTAATTTTCTCTCCTTAAAGAACATTTGCAAAACATCCTCTTTTGCTACTCCACTCACTGGAAGTCAAGAAAAATAACAAAGAAGATAAGCTTGCAGTAATTACCCTGGTGAGTTGGCGAGGGAGGCAACTACGCAACCATAATCATGTAAGGCACATGCAACTCAACACAAGTAGCTAAAAACTAGTACTTGATGAAGTATTATAAATAGAAACAAGTCCTGACAATTTACAAGGTCAATGAAAAATGCATACATAAATCATTAAATGTAACTAGAAAGAGCTCTCAATATCTAAAATTCTAGTTGTAACATCCATCTACAAAGACCAATAAAAGTGAATAACTTGGCTCTTATAAACAGCATATTCTTAGTCACAACACAATTAGTAGTTTCAAAAGTATGTTTGGCCTAACAAAACCTGCTTCCAGAATACATATCCATCCAAGTGCCAATTACAAGGGAATGAGGTGCCATTTTAGTTAGAGCTCACTGGCAAAAGTCCTCAAATGTTACCCATAACCCCAAATTTGTGCACTTTGTAAAAACATCATGTAACCCATACAGGAGTAACTATAACTATTAGTCCAATATCCAGTGACACCCAAGAAAAAAAAAACCATAATTTACTACAAAGATAAAGTCTTTGTAAGAAAAAAGGAAAAATAAGAGTTTGAATGGGGTCTTCCATTTTCAAGGAAACTGAGAAGAATTGCATTGTTATCTCTAAGTGAGCTGAGTGATTCTATTCAATGTAATCAAAGTGAAGAAAAGGTACTATAATTATACCACACTGACTAACCTGGACGAGGACTTGTTCTTAGGACTGAAACAGTGGGAAGTGTGGAGCAAGGAGTTGGAGAAATTCTTGGAAATGGGATGTTGGAAGAGTTGGTAGTGGTAGTGAAGCACCTAACTCTTGAAAGGGTATCCATTGTGATTGGGCAATCTAGTCCAATCACAATGATGTTGATGTTGAAATGAACAAATATCTTTCTATAAAAGCATATGAAAGTAATCTATCTGTGTGAATGATGTTGATTGGTGGAGTGGGCAAAACTGAAAAGGGCGTTTAAAGATGTGACCATTTTCAAAAGTTCGGTCTACATATTTCTCGTGTCTTCAAAAGACAAGTTATGGTTGAAGATGCTGAACCCACCTTCTCTTTTAGAACCTTGCAAAGTTTTAAAATAACCTTCAAAGATAAACGAGCAATCATGACTTAATATGCATCATTTGGTTTTTCCCACAAATACATTCATAATTTAAATCCCTACAATTGTTGTAACTATCAAAATATCAACAACAACAAAAATGTAACTAAGCATGGTATTTGTTTCCTCCAAAACTTGACATTTAATCATAATACCTATTTAAATACTAGGTATTTACAATGCAATATGTCAATCCCATGCTTTTCTTTTCAATTGTCTGGCTCATATGAGCTCAATAACTTACACCACAAGCAAAACAACGTAGCAAAAGCATCAATATCATTGAAATTATAATCACTTAACGACACGCGTTTAATGGAAGTTGATGTGAAAGCTTTAATTGAATAAACTCAAAATTTTGAAAACTCAATTGAATCAAAGTGAAGTTAGAAGCATAAAATGAATCTAGGTCAAACTTAAAAAACCATTCTTATTATTTTGTGAGGTGTAAAATTATTACTTAAGTTTTGGTATTTAGATTTATTAACATCTCTTTTACCATTGATAATAAATACTCTAATTAATCAGTACGCTCCTAACAATTTCCTTCTTGCAAAACAATTCATGGGTTACAAATGAGCTGGATTTCTATTGGCTCGACACTAAGACCACAAACCCAACTAAATCTGGCCCATGACACTATTTAAACTCCAAAAACCATTAAAATAACAAAGGGTTGTAACTCAGGCAGGCCCCATTCAAAACCAAAAGATCCGTTTCCATATCTAAGTCCCAAATTTAAGCCTAGCCGCGAAGGCGCATTGCCTCTTCATTCTCTTCTGCTTAAACCCTCACACACACCTTGCTCTCCACCACCAAGTTGTTTTAGCAAAACCCAAATTGAACACATACACACACATAAGAGAGAGAGAGAGAGAGAGAGAGAGAGAGAGAGAGAGAGAGAGAGAGAGAGAGAGAGAGATGGATAAAGTGAGGATAGAAGAGGTCCAGTCCACTACGAAGAAGCAGCGCATCGCTACTCACACTCACATCAAAGGCCTTGGCCTTGAGGTATATAAATTTCGCACTCTAATTTTCCACTTTTAGACGCTTTAAGGGTTTTTTTTTCCTTGGTGTTTTAAATTTCTATAATTTATTGCTGACTTACATTTTCTTTATATAAAAGTATTTTCAAATAATTGTTTAAAAAAAATGATATGGTAGTTGTTCTAACTGTGCTTAGGGCGCGTTTGTATAAGCTATTGGGAAATTGATTTTTGAGTTTAAAATAAGTGTTTGAAAAAAAAAGGTACGTACGAGGAGTTGTGGTTGCAAAATAGAGTTTTGGGTTTTAAAAAGACAAAACTACATTGTTGATCCCTAAAGTTTACCTACGGAGCACTTTTAGTCCCTATAGTTTCTAGTGAGCGCTATTGGTCCCTAATAATTATAATTGCTATTATGTTATATCTCCAAACCTTGAGAATGTTTTCAATTTGTATTTGATTTCGGCATGTACTACAAATTTCCAAGCGGTGGTGAATCTAATACCTAGTAAGAAGGCAGGCAATGGTAAATTCGGCAAGCTAGGTTTTAGCGATTGGAAGGCTTCAGTGATTGGAGAATATTAGTAGTAGTTTTGTTTGGTTAGTAAGAAAATCAATGGAAGATCCAAATAAAATTGGGTTTGATTTGGGAGACTCAAGCTAATGTGTAATTTTTTAATAATAAAAAATCGTCACATCATTAAAAAAATGCCACATCATTATTCTGTTAGACACATAGACAAAAAAAACTAACAGAAGTTAATAAAAGGACCACTAGCGCTCATTATTGAAATTTCATGGACTAATAGTGCTCATTTGAAATTTCAAGGACTAAAAGTGCTCCATAGGCAAACTTTAGGGACCAACAATGTAGTTTCGCCTTTTAAAAACGCTCTTTTAATCTTCCAAAACGCCTAACAAAATGTACTCTTAGTATCATATATTTTGTTCCAAGCCCGGAAATAGAGGAGGGCTGTGGCAGGTTGTCGGCATTCGTGAAATTTGGTCACTTTATTATGAATTATTATGTGATTGGTAGGAGTTATACTTGTTTGGTCACTGAATATGATGCTGAGATTAGTTCTTTAGGACTATATGATTATGAGTATTTTAGATGGTTGTATGGATATATTGACCTATATCATAGGTTGATGTGTTTTTTCAAAAGTGGAAGACCCTTTGCTTTGTGTGCAAGAAAACAACATATGGAAAATAGAGCTTGTGAATGTCAATTATAAAGAAATGTTTATGGTCAGCAAAGGTGGGAAAAGGGGTCGCTTACCATATATTTTGTTCATAGCACGGTTCCAAGCCTTGAAAAAGAGGAGGGGTTGTGACAAGGTTGACGGGTCCCATAGAATTTAGTCACTATATTATGAGTTATGTGGTTTGTAGTAGTTCTACTTGTTTGGTCACTGAATATGATGCAAATATTAGTTCTTAAGGACTATATGATTCCGAGGATTTTAGATTAATATGCATCATTTGGTTTTTCCAACAAATACATTCATAATTTAAATCCCTACTACTGTTGTAACTATCGAAATATCAACAACAGCAAAAAAAATGTAACTAAGCATGGTATTTGTTTCCTCCAAAGCTTGATATTTAATCATAATACTTATTTAAATACTAGGTATTTACAATGCAATACATCAATCCCATGCTTTTCTTTTCAGTTGCCTGGCTCATATGAGCTCAATAACTTACACCACATGCAAAACAACATAGCAAAAGCATCAATATCATTGAATTTATAATCACTTAACGACAAGCGTTTAATGGAAGTTGATGTGAAAACTTTAATTGAATAAACTCGAAATTTTGAAAACTCAATTGAATAAAAGTAAAGTTGGAAGCTAAAAATGAATTTAGGTCAAACTTAAAAACCATTCTTATTATTTTGTGAGGTGTAAAATTATTACTTAAGTTTTGGTATTTAGGTTTATTAACATCTCTTTTACCATTCAAAATAAATACTCTAATTAATCAGTACGCTTTTAACAATTTCCTTCTTGTAAAACAATTTATGGGTTACAAATGAGTTGGATTTCTCCTGGCTCGACATTAAGACCACAAACCCAACTAAATTTGACCCATGACGCTATTTAAACTCCAAAAATCATTAAAATAACAAAGGTTCGTAACTCAGGCAGGGCCTCATTCAAAACCAAAAGATCCATTTCCATATCCAAGTCCCAAATTTAAGCCCAACTGTGAAGGTGCGTTGCCTTTTCATTCTCTTCTGCTTAAACCCTCACACATACTAGGGGTGTGCAAAGAATTGAGGAATCGAAAAAAGGGCCAAAAACCGATCGATATATATAAATATTTATGTAACTTTAATACATAAATGATTAGCGGCTTAGTGGTATGCACTTTCTGGTTTGGCTAGGTTTTTTGCTATTTAATTTTTTAAAACCCTAGAGCATGAGATAAATAAGGTAATACCCCTATTTTATTCTTCCCTTTTCTTCTCTTCAGGCGCCCCCTTCCCCAACTTTTTCTCTCAATTTTTTCTGTCTCTTTCTTCAAGCTGTGAAAATCTTACATATTTGTACATTACAGAACGCCAAACCAACGAACATTGGTTGGTCTTTCCTTCCATTCCTCACATCCCATTTTCCCACAAACTTTCTCTGCAGTTTCTTGCCTCTGAGTTTTTTTTTCCCCGGAAAGTTTCAAGCTTCAGAAGAATTTTCATTTTCCCAGATAAGTTTCCTCTCCATATTCTCTGATTCTTTCTGAACAGATAAGAACATCAAGAATTTCTGTTTTGGAAAAAAGGGGTATCTGTTAGCTGTGTTCAAGTGGTGCTTTTTTTAAAAAAAAAAAAAAAAAAAAAAATCTTTATTTGAATTGGGGTTTGTTAATTCTTGGATAAGTAGTAGCAAATACTGATTTGGAGTGGAATGCTGGTTTTGTTTGTGTTTTGAGCTTATGGTGTGGATTTGAAAATCTTAATAACCCTCTCTTTGGAAAACCGAAACCGACTGAAACCGAAATACACCGAAACCGATTGATTTCCAGCCATTTCGGTTGAGAATTTCACAAACCGAAATATTCGGTTTCGGTTGGCCATACCCATTCAAACCGACCGAAACCAAACCGAGCACACCCCTGTCACACACCTTGCTCACCACCACCAAGCTGTTTCAGCAAAACCCAAATTGAACACACACACATAGCGAGAGAGAGTGATGGATAGAGTGAGGATAGAAGAGGTCCAGTCCACTACGAAGAAGCAGCGCATCGCTACTCACACTCACATCAAAGGTCTTGGCCTTGAGGTATATAAATTTCACACTCTAATTTTCAACTTTTAGCCGCTTTATAGGTTTTTTTTTTTTTTTTTTTTTTTTTTTTGTTTTTCTTGGTGTTTTAAATTTCTATAATTTATTGCCGACTTACATTTTCTTTATATAAATGTATTTTCAAATAATTGTTTTAAAAAAATGATATGGTAGTTGTTCTAACTGTGCTTAGGGCGCGCTTGTATAAGCTATTGGAAAATTGTTTTTTGAGTTTAAAATAAGTGTTTGTAAAAAAAAGGTACGTACGAGGTTTTGTGGTTGCAAAACAGAGTTTTGGGTTTTAAAAACGCTCTTTTAAATGTACCCTTAGTATCATATATTTTGTTCCAAGTCCGGAAATAGAGGAGGGTTGTGGCAGGTTGTTGGCATTCGTGAAGTTTAGTCACTTTATTATGAATTATTATGTGATTGGTAGGAGTTATACTTGTTTGGTCACTGAATATGATGCTGAGATTAGTTCTTTAGGACTATATGATTCTGAGGATTTTAGATGGTTGTATGGATATATTGACCTATATCAGAGGTTGATATGTTTTTTTAAAAGTGGAAGACCCTTTGCTTTGTGTGCAAGAAAACAACATATGGAAAATAGAGCTTGTGAATGTCAATTATAAAGAAATGTTTATGGTCAGCAAAGGTGGGAAAAGGGGCCACTTACCATATATTTTGTTCATAGCACGGTTCCAAGCCTGGAAAAAGAGGAGGGTTGTGACAAGGTTGAAGTCTCCCATAGAATTTAGTCACTTTATTATGAATTATGTGGTTTGTAGTAGTTCTACTTGTTTGGTCACTGAATATGATGCAGAGATTAGTTCTTTAGGACTATATGATTCGAGGATTTTAGATGGTTGTATGGATATATTGACCTATATGTTGATGTGTTTTTTTTTAAAGTGGAAAACCTTTGATTTGAGTGCAAGAAAACAACATATGAAAAATAGAGCTTGTGAATGTCAATTATAAAGAACTATTAATGGTCAGCAAAGGTGGGAAAAGGGGTCACTTCTCATATATTTTTTCATAGTGGGTTCCAAGCCTGGAAATTTAGTCACTTTATTATGAATTATGTGGTTGATGGTAGTTCTACTTTTTTGGTCACTGAATATGATGCTGAGATTAGTTCTTTAGGACCATATGAATCTGATGATTTTAGATGGTTGTATGGACATATTGAGAGTGAATTGTCATGCTCTGCTTAATTTTCTTTGTACTGTCCTCTCTTGCCTATATGTTGATGTGTGTGTGTGTGTGTTTTATTATTATTATTATTATAAAGTGGCAGACCTTTGTCTTGTGGGCAAGAAAACAACATTTGAAATAGAGCTTGTGAATGTCAATTATATACACCTGTTTATGGGCACCAAAGGTGGGAAAAGGGGTCACTTGTCAGGAGACCAAATCCTAGAGGCCTAAATAGATCCTTGCTTGAATTGATATTGTAGATCATGACTGGTTTTCTGGTTTGATCTTCATGTGAATGACTGGTAATTCTATGTTGGATTTTTGGTCATTAATTTCCAGGCCAGTGGAAGAGCATTGCCCTTGGCTGCTGGGTTTGTGGGTCAGGCAGAGGCAAGGGAAGCATCTGGTCTTGTAGTTGATATGATACGGCAGAAGAAAATGGCTGGGCGGGCACTTCTACTGGCTGGGCCTCCTGGTACTGGAAAGACAGCTCTGGCTCTTGGAATAGCACAGGAACTTGGGAGCAAGGTACTTCTCACATTTTATCTTGGTAACTTGTTTTGTTTTTTTATTTATCAACATTTTTTATGTTTCCTTGGTGAGAGTTCTTTGTTGATGTTTCATGTTTTTCCCCCATTATGATATTAGATGATTGATGGCCCTTCAGGCTTATTAAATAAAACTCTTCTTTGTTATTTTGCAGGTTCCATTCTGCCCAATGGTTGGGTCAGAAGTGTACTCATCAGAAGTAAAGAAAACTGAGGTTTTGATGGAAAACTTTCGACGGGCCATTGGTCTACGTATCAAGGAAAATAAAGAAGTCTATGAAGGAGAGGCAAGTTACTAATGCTTCTTTCATATTAGTCTGATGTGACCATAATTTCTTTGTGTTATTTTTATCTTTACTTCTTAATTTCTTGATATGTTGCTGTTCTTGTTATAGGTTACTGAACTTTCCCCGGAAGAAGCTGAGAGTGTGACAGGTGGCTATGGTAAAAGTATTAGCCATGTGATCATTGGATTAAAAACTGTGAAAGGAACCAAGCAACTGAAGTTGGACCCAACCATTTATGATGCCTTGATCAAGGAGAAGGTAGGTTCCTTTTATTTATTTGCTGTTATTTTTCCAGTGATAGAAATATATTTGCTTTTTTGATATATTCATTTACTTTGTATAATCTCTTTGCGAAGTATTTTAAATTTACTCATCCTTCTTATCCATGGAGTGTGTGTGAAGCTGTTATATGCAAAATTTTCAATGATTATGTTAATTTATTATTGTCACCTTGCAAAATGTTCTTCCATCAAAAGGAATACAATCCTTGTGGATTGGTGTTGTATGTGTAAAGCTAGTGGCAAATTAGTTGAATATCTAAGGCTTTATTGTTTTATTGCTAGAGATTTGTGGTCTTTAACCTTTTCTTTATTTTGAGTGGGTGATACCTTCAAAGGTTACTGATTTGTTCCTTATGTTTGGAGGGCAAAGTAACGGATCAATATGGAATGCTACTCTATGTATAACATGGGTGATTTGTAGAGAACAAAATGATAGCAGTATGAGTGAATGTTTGCTTGCTTGCTTTTGGCTGCATCCTCATTTTTTGGGTTTATAAATAGATTTTCTAAACAAGATGGATCTTAAATGTGGTCTTTAGGTGAACCTTTGTACACATCTTCTGTATACTTTACGTCCCTTTTTATCCTAATAAAAAATTCAGTATTACTAGTGTTGCAACATGTGCTTGAGTATGCCAGGTCGTCTGTTTTTGGGGCTAATTTCTGTTTTATTTTTAATTTTAATTTTAATTTTTTTTTAAACGTAGGACAGGCAACTCAATCTGATGTCATGTCACTTTGATTCCTGTTCTTCATTTTCCTGCTGTTTTTATTTATTTATTCTAAAACTTTTAACCTGGGGTTTGGTGTGCTCAAAAGGAGAATCTAATTAAAAAATTGATTATAGTTTGATCCCTTTTTGGTTTACCTGATACAATGTTTCAGGTGGCTGTTGGTGATGTTATATATATTGAAGCAAATAGCGGAGCAGTAAAGAGGGTGGGCAGAAGTGACGCTTTCGCTACAGAATTTGACCTTGAAGCAGAAGAGTATGTTCCACTTCCTAAAGGAGAGGTTCACAAAAAGAAGGAGATAGTTCAGGTCTGTTTTCATTTAGCTACTAGTTTTTTTGTGTATGTTGCATATTCTTAAATTCATAAGTGACATACTGATTTATAACAATAGTGTTGGACATTTCCTGACTATGTGTGTTCCTTATGAGATCAGGATTTAAGATAGTTGCACATTTCAATTTTTTGACTGTCAGGGTAGTTAGTAATTGCAGCATTTCTTTCATAAATGCCATATCGACATTGTGTGAAGCATATGCCATCAAAATATAAAGAATTTAAGCTGCATATTTGTTTGACCTATGAGGGAAATGCGTTACAGAAATCATCTGACGAGATGTAACTGACTCTTGAAGTTGCTTGAATTTCTCTTATGACTGCAGCCGACCCAAGGATGATATAGCTAGAATTTAATGCCTCTTAAGTTGGTTGAACTTATCAGCTTGTGACTCTTGCTGGCTTAGTAAGTTGTTGAGCTTCTTATAGGATTTGTAACCATTAGGCCTGTTCTAAGTGGTAAAGTGGGGGGTGGAGTTGGGTGGTTCATACAATCATATTTTGCTCAGCCAAAGAAAAAAAGGGAAAGAAAAAGAGAACTAGGAGAGAGAGAAAGAGTGAGACTGAGCTTAATGTATATAAGCATTGCTTTCGGTTCATATATATATATTGTTGTGCTTCTGATAGAATTTTCTTTTTGTTTTCTTAGATTATGTTGATGTTGACTATTGGTACTGGAAGTTTATACTTATCAGAAGACTCATAAACTGATCTTTTTTGCGATGTAATGGGCTTCCTATTTTGATGTTCAGTTTTCTGTTTGCTTATCCAATCTCTAACAGGATGTAACACTACATGATCTGGATGCTGCAAATGCACGGCCTCAAGGTGGGCAAGATATACTGTCCCTAATGGGGCAGATGATGAAGCCTAGGAAAACAGAAATCACTGACAAGTTAAGACAAGAAATTAATAAGGTACTACATCATATTTTTTTTGATAAGAATTAATAATAAAGTAAATAAATTAATCTACTTAATAAATTTATGTCAGATATTAATTTCAACGTATTATTTTCTTTTGATAGAAGCTTAAGTCATGGTCAGCAAGTCATTCGAAGTTTCTCAAAAATTTCTTCCATTATTTTGGGAAATCCTTTTCTTAAGTTGTTATTATTTTTCTTAACAGTTCTCTGATTAAGTTGAAAATTCCAAGACATTGACACAGTCCATTCTTCTTTTCACCAATAATACATAAAAAATCATTCTATACTTTGTCTTTATCCCACTATGATGCATTAAAGATGAGATGGTGTATGTTTGTTCCCAAATTTATGTTTTTGTCTAGCTTTGGAGGTAACACATTTTTTTTTTTTTTTTTAAATTTATTTATTTATTTATTTTTAATTTTTTAATGACAGGTTGTTAACCGGTACATTGATGAAGGTGTAGCAGAACTTGTCCCTGGAGTTCTATTCATTGATGAGGTTCTTTTCTCTATTATGTCTGTCCATGTTTTAAATGTTTCATGGTTGCTCTTTATTATTTATTTATTTGTGTATCTATCATTATTTGCAGGTACATATGCTGGATATGGAATGCTTTTCATACTTGAATCGTGCTTTAGAGAGCTCACTGTCTCCAATAGTAATCTTTGCCACAAACAGAGGGTTTTGCAATGTGAGGTATGAAATTCTTGTGCACCTTAAAAATTTTGGAGTGCTTCTTCCTTGACCATCTTTTTAACCTTAATAAGCAACTTGTTACATATGAAAGTCACTGTTGCCAGTTGACAAGTCATAAATCTTGAAGCAGAAATTGAATGCTTTTGTAATTGATTAATAGATATGCATGATATACTTCTCTTAATGTGTTATTATTGTGGTTGGTGTTATCATCATTCAGGCCTTAACCAATAAATTTGCCATCTTTATTGCATTGTTAAGGCATCAGCCTTGATACTTAAGCCATACAAATGAGTGCATCACTCTTTTGAGCACTATTTTTCCTCTATGGTTTATAACTGGAGCAACTTGGAGATGTTTTCTTTGGCTTGCAAGGTGGTCAGGGGATAAGAAAGTGAAGCTGTGCTAATGCCTAAGTAACAAAGAGTTTAACAACTAGGTATTGTATGTGTTTTGTGGGACATGGGTTTGTGAAATATTTTAAACCATGCTGCCCACTGCTAGAAGATCCATACCTAGGAACTTTGTCGATCTGATATGTAGAGCTTTTATATTGTTTATTCATTTTCATTTGATCTGCTAATGTAAACACAAAGTTAAAAAAATATGGTCTTCATGGCTTCTGTAGTCTGTCCATGATTAACTAGGCCTTTTCCTGGGATGATGCCATGGTGGTTCCATATTTCTCAATGTAGTAAAATGTCAAATGTTTGGATTGATCGATGATCTTAAAGCTGCATTTGGTGGGGTAGGATACGGTTTGCACCCCAATTGCTAATGGTGGATTGGGCGAAAAAAAGTTAGTGACCTTTAACGAGAACATTTTGGGTAAATGGTTATGGCATTTTGGGTTGAAGGAAATGCTTCTATGGAGACGTGGTAGCCGTGGAATATGGAGAGGAGTGGGGAGGTTGGTGCACAAAGTCTTCGAGGAACTCATGGTTGTGGCTTATGGAAAAGCATGAGCATGGGTGGGAAGGGTTTCTACAGTATATATACCTGCTTTGATATAGGGGAGGGTAGTTGTGTTTGGTTTTGACATTACAAGTGGTGTGGTGACCAACAATTGAGGATGATTTTTCCGGATTTATATGATCGTTCATTAGTTAGAGATGCCTTTATTGGCTCCTTGCCGGGGAGACAGAAGGGAACATAGGAATAGGGGTGTCAGATTTGAGCGTGACTATTGATTGGGAGATAGAGGCAGTAACCTCCTTCTTTAATCTCCTTTATTCCAATATCCCTCATTGAGGGAGTAGAGATAGATTGATTTGGCAATTGAAAGGGAATGTAGATTTTGATGTGCGTTCTGTTTGTGATGCCTTAAGGGGTCCCTGTTCTAAGAGTTTTCCTGGGAAAAGTATTTCATGTGTCAAGGCCCCAGGAAAATTTCTTTCTTTGTTTGGACGGTAGCATAGGGGAGGATCCTTGTGATAATCTCATTAAGAGAGTATTCATGCTATTAGGGTGGTGTTGTAAGCACCATAGTGGGGAGATTGTGGAGTATCTTTTGTTACACTGTAATGTTGCATTCAAGCTGTGGATTTTGTTTGGATGGTGGAATTGAATAGGCGAGCGTTTTTCACATATTGTAATCTGACTCTATATGTTTGATGCGGACTCTATCGTAGGAGCATAACTGTCATAAATTTGAGTATTTGGGAATTTCAAGGACACATTTGATAGAATTGTTTTTTTATTTTATTTGATTGGTTTGATTGGTATCGGGCATGGGGTTTTACTAATTGTAACTCCATTCTTAAGTTTTTAGAATCATTATACTTCTGTACATAACATCTTGTAATTCTTTAGATTCCTTTGTGTACTTTTCCATGTGCATGAAGTAGTCTCATTCAATAGAATTCTAATTTACTGATCAAAAAAATTATTGGGGTTTTTTAGCAATCTTATTGAGCAATTGTGTGTTGGGCTAAGTGGACAAGTTCTGTTGTAGATGGGCTCAGTGGTGGGGGTTTACCTGCTTGGATGAAAATGGTGGTTAAATTGATTTTGTGCAAGTGATGGAGGTTGGTGGCATGTGTGACAGCAGTTGCTTATATATATATATATATATATATATTAATTCTTGTATGTGATGCTTTAATTACTTTGATCTTTTGTGTTTGTAGTGGTCTACAAACAATAATGCTTTTGTCATCTGGGCCTTACCTCATAGTTGCCTAGGAACCTTGACTTAAGTTACTTTGATGTTTTAAATTCTGAACATGAATCTTATAAAAATTTCTGAATATGAATCTGTTTTCATGCAGAGGGACTGATATGAACTGTCCTCATGGCATACCTGTCGACTTGTTGGACCGGTTGGTTATTATCCGAACACAGACTTATGATGTTGCTGACATGATAAAGGTTCAACCCAAATTTTGTGTTCTCTCACTGTCTACAATTTCTCTTCAACTCCTAACCATATTATCATTGTTCACATACTGATATTTGTGGTCTTTGTTACTGTCAGATTTTGGCTCTCCGTGCAAATGTGGAGGACCTAGTAATAGATGACGAAAGTTTGGCTTACCTGGGTGACATTGGTCTACAAGCATCCTTAAGGTTTGGCTTAATCTTTAGATTTGCTGTTTCTGAGTCCCATCCCTCAAAAGATATTTAGTGACGCTTCTGTCATCTCTTCAGGCATGCAGTTCAGCTGTTATCGCCCTCCAGTATTATGGCAAAAATGAATGGCCGCGACAATATCTGCAAGGTAATAATATGATTTGGATTAATCTGTAATCAATGTGATTGAAGATGATTTAAAATATTGCTGAATTCTTCTTCCATCAACTACATTAGTAATTTTGTTTCAATTTATATGATTTATAGGCAGATATTGAGGAAGTGAAAGCTCTCTATATGGATGCAAAGTCTTCAGCAAGACTTCTTCAAGCGCAGCAGGAAAAATACATTTCATGAAAATTCTAAACAATTTTTCCTGAATGTCAAAGGTAGTCTGAATTTGGAAGTAGGCATTATTTAGGTTCGGTTAGCTTCTCTGTCGTGGGTTTTGAAAGAGCAGGAGGTTTTGGTCAAAGACTTTGGCTTCGTTGATAATTAATGTGTGTAAAGGCGAAATGTTTCAGAAGTGTTCCAAGCTACGGGAAATTTGTATGTCACATGAGTAGTGTCATGGTTATGCTGTCAGCAGCGATGCAAGTGGTGAAACTCTAGTTGTTGCACCATTCTGTTAATGAATGCATCGGTGTATGGAACTAAGCTTTCAAATACACTTCATATTTACCCTGGAAAATTACTAACCTAGTTATGTGATGATCACTAATTCTTAACTTTATTTAACAATTTTTATGCGAATCTGTGTGAGCTTTATTTACAGCATGGAAGTAGCCATTGCTTTATATTTTCTTCCTGACTCCTGTGCTTCACATGCTACTTGAAGAAATAGTGATCAAGGGTAAATTGGAAGATATGTATATATATATATATATATATATTGATATATTGCTCGAGTTGTTAAACCATTACTATATAAGTTCAATTTCAATATCAAATGTGGGTTTCCTGAAATTATGAAAGAAGGAAAAACTAATAATTTGGTTTTGATGGTGAATGAGATAGTATGTATCCTTTCATTCCTTTGCACAAAGACATTCTTAAGGGTTATGTGTGGAGAGTATTGCAGGACATAATCATTCGAACTCTTGTCTATAGAGTTGAAAGATTATTTTCTTATACATAGGGAGATAAAAAAAAAAAAATGTTTGGCCAGGTCATTTCAATTACACAAACTTAAAAATGCTCACTCAATTTTTATTATGCAAATACCAAAACACAAAAAATTCTTTTATGTATTTTCATTTTTTTTTCTCGACCTCTTTCTTTCTCCTGCAATCTCACGCTCTCCCTCTTCTTCCTCATCACAGTAACCACATTGCTCTCCCCAACCCTCGTTGTCACTTTCACCCCAGCCCTGCCACTATCAAAGCTTCGATTTGACAAACCATAAGTGGCTTCTATGGCAGCATCCACAACGGCTGCATCTCTTGGGGTGATGAAATGCTCGAAAACCCTCTCAACTTCAGCGGTGTGGCTAGGTCACTAGCCACACCCCTCTTGCCCCCAACCACTTTCAAGAATGTTGCACTTTTCTCCAAGAAGTCGCCATTGCCACCCAAAAGATTTTTTAATAATATATGTTAAGATATTTGCTCTTATTAATATATCATTGACATACCTAATTTATTTGAATCCACAATTTCACCCTTTATGTTAAAAAAAGAAAAAAAGAAAAAAAAAGCCATTTAAAGTAGGGTTCATTAACAAAGTTTGTAATGACTTAGGAGTTATAAAACATTCCTTTGATGCAAAATCTAAGAAAATTATAAAAAATTGAAATTCGCGCCAAATAAAAAAATTTATAAAATTCTTTGTGAGATTAACTTAGTGGTAGAAAGTTCTTATGACTCATCATACTTGTAAGTTCGAGAGTTATAAATTCGAGTAGTGACAAGTCTCATTATTGTGCGGATGACCCAATGCTATGATGAGTTGAGTTTAAGTAGGTCAGGTGTAATAAACACACTTGTGATTCCTTTTTTTGACCAATGAAATATTTTTTTAAAAAATGACAAGAGTTGGGAAAAAAAAAATTTTAATATCTTGTTTTTGCCTAGAATACAAGCTTGTTTCTTTGCCCGACCCGAGAACCTGGAACCAAACCACCTTCAAATAGAAATGTTATAGTAGACGAGGCGGGCTAGGGTTTTTGCATTCGTCGTCCACAACAAGAGCCAAGACACCAGACCGATAAATCATGACTCGGTTGAGCTCGGAGCAGGTCTTGAAGGAAAGCAAAACCAGCGATCCCAACTCCGTCACATCTCTCAAGCTCAGTTGCAAAGCACTCTCCGATGTACCATTTCTCTCTCTCTCTCTGAAACCCTATCACAACGCCATTTTCACTATCTTGAATTATCAGGTCTCATGCTTGAGCTACTTCACCAACTTGGAGAGACTCGACCTCAGCTTCAACAATCTCACTTCTCTCTAAACCCTAACATATTTATATATATATGAATTGGAAATTTTTGACATTGATTTCTGAAATGATATATACAAGTCAGGTTTTGGAGGCTTGTGTCAATTTGAAGTGGTTAGCTGTTGTGCAGAACAAACTGGAAAGCTTAAATGGAATTGAAGCTCTTTCTAAGCTCACTGTAAGTAGTGACAATTTCTTTTCAATTTTCAAATATTTCATTACTCATTTAAAAAAAAAAAATTTATTTACCATCTTGGTTTGGTTTGTAGTATAATGATGTCAATTTTTAAATAACTATGAAGCATTTGAATGTTGAGATTTGTAGCATGGAATGTTTCGAATTGTACCGAGGTGGTGTTTAAGAACTCATTCAAGCTACCCAATTGATTCAATTTTAATTATACCATCTCGGGATTTATCAAAAAAAAATTACACCGTCTCGGTAAAAGTATTATTTGTTCTATTTTCAAATGAGTTTCAGTTTGTTCCTTGGATTTCTGATTGAACAATTAGCCTCCTTGATGTGCTTGTTGACAGTCTTGTGATTGAACAATTAGCCTCTTTGATGTGCTTGTTAGGTAGAAAACTCCTCATTAATGCGGAGGTAAAGATCTTTGTTATCCTTATCTGTTTGGAGGATTTCCCGAGGTTATATTTTGGCACATGGTGGATTATTTGTGTTTATTACCTCGGATAAGGCTTCGAGAGATTTTGCATATCATCAATTTCGTGAAAACAATCTGTAGAGATTCCCTTCACTTCTTAAATAGATGGGCTCATCCCATTCTATTCCATGGGATCCTCCAGGCATTTGGGCATTATCTTAAGTAAATGGGTCCGGCCCATTTCACTTCATGAGATCCTCTAGACATTTGGGCCTCAGACCTAGGTGTAAATTCTTCCATCCCCCACAATATGGTTTAGGAAATATTTTTAGAATTTTTTTATGAGAAAAAAAAAAAAAAAGAAGACATCCGTTAGGCGGGCACATAATAATAAACCCCATGCTTAATTTTTTATTTTTTTAAAACCTTAAGGAAAAATAAATTTATTTATTATTTATAACTCAGTTTACATCTTCAAAGGTAAATTTTGCAATAGGGGAAGAGTTCACTCCAACAAAACTTATGCTAGTTCGATCTCTGAAGCAAAGGATTAGGAATGTGGAGCTTTATATACATGTCCAAATGATATCTGCCCAAGAAAAACTTGCACAATCTCTTGTGCATAGTGAAGCCCTCCACAATTATCACTGGCAATTGGCAAACACTGTGACCTAAAATATTTTGACAAGACCAATAAAACCTACCTGTAATTTTTATTTCCCAAATGAATGAAATGATAAGTCTGTAACTTTGTAAGAGATAGTTACATGTATAGGATACTACAATTACTCTTTGTTTTTTCTCACAACTTACATTGATTCCTTACTCCTTCTTTTTTCTCACAATTTACATTGATTCCTTACTCTTTGTTTTTTCTCTCAACATACATTTTACATTGATTCCTTACTCTTTGTTTTTTCTCTCAACTTACATTGATTCCTTTTTATTGGTGGGGAGGGGGGACCCTCATAATTTAAATGTGTATTACAAAATTCTTTAAAAAAAAGTCAAATTCTGGAAACAATATAATTAAATAAAAATTCTTTCATATCATGCATATTATAATCCAACTAGATATAAATAGCCAATAGGATACACTGATGACTCAATTAGATTGCTTTTTTTTTTTTTTTGCCAATTCTGTCACATAATAACTTGACCGACTTTTAATTTTTGTGTGCGTTTAACATGAATTATTTTTGTCAACTTATTTTACTATTCAGCTTATTTTTGCTACTATTCATGGGTTCCATTGTATTTTTTGGTACTATTCATAGGTCCTCTTGTACTATTTCAACTTATTTTTACCTTTATCTACATTACTTTCAGCAAAAAAAATTTCAATTTCAGCAAAATAAGCAGATCCAAATGGGGTTAATTATTGGATACTTCCAGATTACCATAAATGCATATTCCTTCCTCTCACATAATTATGGGTCCTACTAATTAAATTCATGGTGGGACCCGCAATTCATGTGAGAGGGGGGAATGCGCATAAATTATATTCCCGGAGTATTCAATAATTTTCCTTCAAATAAACACTTTGTCTCAAACTTATAATACCAAATTGTCTACTGTAGTACTAAATACTACTCCAATTAACTAATCGGCCTGAGCCGAAGTGTGAAAATACAAAATTTTAGTACGGCACGCTGAGAGGAATTCCCTCATGAAAAATGCCATTGTTTGGTTTGCCTCGTTTTCATCACTCATCACTCAATTTTCATAACTCATCCTCACTTTTCTTGAGACCCACACCAGTTGCAGCTGTTTGGTTTGATTTCTATTCTCAATTTCCATAACTTACGACTCAAAAAATTGAGTTAGAGTTATGGAAAATGAGAACAAGTTTTTGGTGTTTCCGGATTCTCAATGATGGAAATTTTGCAATTTTGCTCATTTACTTGGGTCCCACATGTATGTATTATCAACATCAAAGTCAGAGTTTCACATGCACTACAACGGCTCAATCACTGTGCACACACCAGACTTACGTTGTTCCTTCACTTTTCCTTAGTTTCACTTTCCTTAACTCATTTATTTTAGTTTGGAGCTTCATCTCTTCCAAAAAATTGAAGAGATATCTTTCCTTCTTGCACCCTTAGAAGTGAAGAACAACTCCGATAACTGAAGAATCGGTCTGGGTCTTGCAAACTCTGAAGTTTCGGTCTCTCCTCTTCCATGTCCGTGTGTGTTGTGAAGTTTGCAGTGGGTCTTTCATCTTTGGGTCTCGCATCTCACGGTAAACCCAACTGTGTAAGCACTTTCGTAGTGGATCGGGGGAAAATTTCTTGGAACTTTCTATAATTTCTAAATTCCTAACTCCCTAAAGCCTGATTTGATTCTCTCTATAATTTCTAACATTTTTTTTCACCTTTTTGTTGTTGGATTTTCTATTAGATTTGCTTTTCATAAAACCCATTATCATATAAAGAAACTTCATCCATGTAGCCATACAACAGCTTTGAGAAAACAGAGAGATAGAGGAAAGCCAAATTTATTTTAGGTTTTGTTTAAAGAGATGAAGATGTGAATGGGCTCTAAAGTGGAGAGAGAAAGTCTACACGGGTACTAATAGTAGCCATTCTGTGCATTTTGCTGAGCAATAATTTTCGTAGGTCCCACAACTTTACTTCAAAATTGAGTTTTTGAATTGAAATATTACTGTGAATTTCCATCCAAACAGATTGCAAGTAGAATTTGGGAAAATTTTGAGTTAGAAATATGAGAATTGGGTAATGAGTTTGAGTGATCAGATTTGAGTGTTGAGATATGAAAATTGAGTATTCTCCAAACCAAACATGGCCAATCTCGTAGACCAACCTATTAAAAAAAAAATTTCTTACTTGGATAAAAATAATATTCCGTATTCACATTATTTTGTGCAAAAATTTCTATCTATTTTAATATAAAACCATACTTTTTCTATTTTACACAACTACATTTCAAAAACACTTACATCGTATTATTAAAATTTTGGGCAAATTACAACTTACTCAATTATGGTTTGGCCGAAATTTAAGTTGCCTACTTGTAATTTAAAATTTGACACTTTACCCACCTAAAGTTAGCTCAGTTAGAAATCTGTAACTCACTTATGTTAAAAACATGGTTAAATATGTAATTTTGCTTCAATTTTATATAGAAGTGGGGCAAAATTACCAAAAAAAACACAAAAACACAAAAAACATAAAAAGGCAAGATCAAATAAGATTAAAAGAATCTAATAGAACACTTGCATCATGAGATTTCAAATCATAGGTAGGCAACTTAAATTTCAGTCAAATATTAAGTGGTAAAGTGTTAAATTTCAAACCATTGGTGAGAGAATCGTCCTACTCATCTCTTGGCTTAGCATGCTAAGGAAATTGATGGTTATATAGCGTGGATAGAGGAAAATTCTATTATGATTGAGTCAGCTTTGACCCAAGATGTAATGTTTTTATCTTCTTTTTAATAATAAAGTTATGAGGTTTTCCATCCTATATATACATATATACACACAGATGTGATTTATTTATTTATTTATTTTTATTTTTATTTTTATATTAGGGATAATTACAGTAAACCCACCTGTGGTATTGCTCGTTTTCACTTTGCTTACCCATGGTTTAATCATTTTACACTTTGCCCACCTGGGGTCCGTTCTGTTAGAACTCCTTACACACCTCTATTAAAATCGAGGGTAAATATGTATTTTTGCTTTTTTTTTTTTATATATCTCTCTCCTCCCAAAACAAAATAATACATTAAAAAAAAGAGAAAAATAAGATATAAAAGCAAATTTGCAAAAATTGTAAAGTTCTAGTGGAAGAATACACTATCTTTTGGTAAAAACATTTTTGAGCCAATCAATCCAAATAAAATTTCATATTCACATAAATCCAGAAAACATTCTACTCTTATATACATACAGTAACCTTAATTTATAAAATCCTACTCTTATATAAATACAATAACTTTAAATTAAAAAATCCTACACTTTCAGAAACTCACACACACAAACAACCATCACCACCACCGACCTCAAATCCATGGTTGATCCACCCGATCTCAGTTTCCACCTTTCATTCTCTTCAATCTCATCCAAGGAACCCATGGCCAAAGTTTCACTAGGTTTGTTGTCTTCTGTCTCTCTTCACCTCACACACACACCCAAATGGTAGCCACCGTGATGACATTGCTCTGCTTCATGGGTCTTTTTTTTTTTTTTTTTTGGTGGTTTTTTGGGTTGTGGGTTGATCTGATTTTGTTGTGGTAGAGGTGGTTGATTTGATTTTGGTAGTGGTTGTGTTGTGGTTTGCGATTGGTTATGGGTTTCAAAGGTGGAGTAGCCACCACGATGACATTACTCTGCTTCATGGGTTTTTTTTTTTGGTGGTTTTTTGGGTTGTGGGTTGATTTGATTTTGTTATGGGTTTCAAAAGTAGTTGTGGTGACTGTTGGTGGACGGGAGAGAGAGAGACAAGTGTGGACATGGCAACCCAGTTTTGGGTCTTTAGAAGCAAACCTAGTTTTGAGATTGTTCATGCTATTGAGGCTTCCAACTGTTCATTCGTTTGGGTTCCTTCATATGTTGGAGGGAGTTTGTTATGGTGTGCCTATGATTACATTGCCTCTTGCTGAACAGTTCTTGAAGTTTCTGCATTTTTGAAGTTCTTAAGCAACTTTTTACCATTTTTACATAATGACATTTTTTGATCTTGTTTTCTTTTGATTTTGTATGAATTTTTTGTTTGGGAGGAGAGAGACAACCCAAAGTTAGAACCTCATCCTCACATGAAAGCACGATCAGAAAAATCAAAACCCCAACTCAATACAAGGGATTTTCGTGTTTCTAGGGCTCGTTAGGAAAAGATTCAATAATTCGTGTTTTTGATCCGTATTATGTTCTAATTTTTAATAAAATGTTGTTTTTCTAACGTTTGTTTGAGGATGAGGTGGGTAACGGATGGATAACGGATGGATAACGGATTGAAGTTCAGGTGGGCGAAGTGTAAATGATTAAACCACGGGTAGGCAAAGTGAAAACGGACCATATCACAGGTGGGTTTACTGTAATTATCCCTTTATAGTAATAGTAATAGAGAGAAAAAAAAAGGGTTGTCAAGTGTAAACACATATAGCTGCGGGTCAACCGTGGCAAGTTGCAAAAGACTTGCTTTTGAACGTTTTATATAGGACACAAATAAAACTTAAATCTTTCTAATTGTTGATTAATTAATAAGTTTCAACTCAAAGCTTTTAACCCCTAAATAAAACTACAAAAAAAAACCTATATAAAAAATATATCTGTAAATGGTTATATATTTAAATCTATTAATAAATAAATAAATAACGTATAAAAATGATGCAAAATAATTAAATAAAAATTTGGGTAAAAAGGATCTAACATAATTTAATCAAATATTGTTTAGCGTTAAAACTTAAAACAATGAGTTTTAATTGGTTTTAACTAACATGTACTAACAACTATCAAAATAACAAATTATATTATAATAAGATGCCAAAAAATGTAAACTATCAAAATGCTACATAGCAACTTAGGAAATAATAAATAAATAAATAAAAATAAAAGGATTTCAATTTTTGTTTAAAATTCATTAAAAAAACAAATATAAGCAGTATTAAATTTAGGTACACACATTTCACTTAGCACGGAATTAGAATAGCTTTGAAATCTATTTTGGAGCACATATGAAATTAGAGCGAATTAAATTTATCCCTGTTATTTTTTGAAATAAAACTTAACTCTTATTAAGCTTTTACTTTAATATATTATATAGATTTGAGAACAACTCGTGAAATCGATCTCAACACATACATAAATGGCATCAATCGCATATATTTTCACCTTATTTTGGAAAAAAATATAATAAAATTGACAATATTTTTAACATTTTCATTTAAAAAGTAAACAAATAAAACTAAATACTAAGCCAAACAATCTGGAACTTCAATATTGGGCTTGACCCTCAATTTGATTATAGCTCTAACTTACTAACACAAAATATTAATAATATATTAAATGTGAGTGTGTGACACATATGCATTTAACTTTCTCATACCTTCTTTCTAAAATAAATAAATAAAAACTTTCTCATACCTTAAATACTCAAAAAAAAAAAAAAAAAATTCATACCTTAGATTCTCAAAAATTAAATAAAAATAAAGTTCATACTTTAAATTAAAGAGACTGCACAACAAATTGGACAATTGTAAAGTCCACTAAAACAATCTACTTGCAATTTGCTACCACCAATGACCTAAACTGGAGGACACAATCCTTTTTATTGGTCAATTCCGACCCATTTCTCATTATATATAATATTTGATATCAAATATTATATATAATGAGAAATGGGTCGGAATTGACCAATGAAAAGGATTGTGTCCTCCAGTTATAAAATTATAACTGGAATCGATTCCAATTATAAAATGGATTCATATGTAGATGAGATTTTTCTATCATAATCTGAAAGCACCACTTGTTTGTTTTTTTTTTTTTTTTTTTTTTTTTTTTTTTGCTTTGAAATTTTATACAAAAGTGGTGTGTATAACATAACCTCTTGGACCAAGACGCAAAATAAAAAGGAAGGCAATGGAAATTTTTTTAAGAGAAGAAAAAGAAAAAGAAAAAGAAAATCACAGTACACGTATGAAAAATTGGAGTTTTTAATTTTTAAAATTTTGTTCACTGGTCTCTTTGAATATAAGGGACAACTTGCATTAATACTCAATTATTTGTTCACTGGAGTTTCGTAGAAGTACTATTGAGTATTTGATTAATAGAATTATGCAATTGACTAAACGAAGTCCCGACAGCTAAAGAAGACCATCGGCCGTGACAAAGTCAGAAAAAATTAGAGTGAGACGGACATGACTTTAAAAAGGGAAAATTCATTTTAAAAAAAATATCCACTACAATGTGTTTCATTCACATCTATATATATCTAAATACCATCATGGTAACAATTGAAAAAGAGACAACCAAAAGCATCTGCATATCTGGATTTCATTCTTAAATTCTCAAGAGGGCAACTTCTAATTTGTAGGAATTTCTTATAGTCCATTTTGCAACTCCAATGGCAACTGAAATATCTGCATTTAAATGGTATAACTATTAATGCTTTAAAAAAGAAGAAGAGATGTTCGTAAGAGCATATCTCTTTGCATAGAGCCTTAGATATTTAGTGTGCGTTTGGGTTTGGCTGATGCGTTTTTTTTTTTTTTTTTTTCACGCGTTTTGGGACAAATTTTACTGTTATGGCTACTGTTTATGTACTGTTCATGAACAGTAGTTGCAAAGTTTGACTTGTCAAACAATTTTCAGCCAATCAGTGCACACCGTGCACTGTTCACAGACCCACAAATTTCACTTTTCATCAACTTTTTAATTAAAAATGGATCCCACGGTACTATTCACACATTTAAAAATTATTTTGTTACAATGTTTTTCAGTTTTCAATTTCAGTTTTTAGCTATGTCCAAACGGACCCTTAGTTATTATTTAAATAACTACAATTACTCAAGAACTTTAGCTTATCTAGCTCAAATTGACAATATCAAGTTCAAAATCATATGTAATAAGTTTATTATAAAAAAAATCAAGCAAAGAACAACATGCTAAAAAAAGGGATATAATTAACCTTTGAGAGGTTTCTTGCAATCTGAAAGTTGAGTAATAATGTAAATGATTGTGGGTGCATATCAGTGTTTTAGCTCTGTTTTAGAGCTTGATCTTGTTACATGGACTTCAATTGTATGTGCATATGCATTCTAGATGTTATAAGTGTTTGGACTCATTTACAGAAGCAATACACAACATAATAGGCAAAATTTTTAACTTATTTAATAAACCCATCCATAAATTACATCAGATGTTCCCTAATAGCTTCCAAGAATAATCATATCACTTTGTGCAACATAAACATACACAGTGACTCCATTGACACATTTGGCAGTTGGTTCTTTACATAATCAATTGCTTCGGGCTCCACAACTGGAGTTTCCATGATTTACAAGATCCATTAAAGGAGGAAGTACATCTTGGATAACACCGTGATAAAAAATTTCACACTTTTAACCATATTTTATAGTTGGTTATTAGCATATCTAACCATATCCTATATAAAGGAAATATCTAAAGTAGTAAAAACCTTAACTTCAACTAAATTAACAATGGGCATCAATTTATTTCAATCTTTGGGGGTTGAACTAGATTATGACTAATATCCAGTGAAAACATTATGTGGAGTTGGTAGTCTTGGGATTCAATTTTTACACATATGGACATGCTTGCACATGGTTGCTTTTAAGTAAACATGGTACTAAATTCCACAAATTATAGATGTCATTTTTCTTTATCCAGTGCAATTCCAAAAGTGCAGAAAACAAAGCTTACAATAATACACAAAAATAAAGCCAACAGATGGAAATATGCTTTGTAAACATAATTAGAGTACATATACGAACAAATATAGAAAATCCTTATTCCAATGTCAAATAAACCCTCTAATCAAGGGCTCTAATCTGTCTATGAACAAGGGTCACATAATGATTTAATTTCTCTGGGTCGAGATGGAGAGTATTATTCTCTATTAGAACTACAATGTGGCAGCTCCTCTAAGAATTAAACTAGAGTAACTATGAAACCTTATAAACATTCATAACTACCTAAAAAAGTTGAGAAACAAAAGGTGACACCCATAAATTATAAAGGACATGAACATGTAATGCAATATACTCTTTCTCCAAGCTTACCTTGTGCCAGATCTCTTACAACCTAACAATTTCATGCACAATACTCTTATTACTAGTAATAAAATGACAAAACAAAACATGTTGTAATAGAAGTATAAACATGAAATATATGGAATACACAAAGTGCTTCCCTTCGGTGGAGAACACAATCAAAGGAACCTTGATTATGAAGGCAGAATGTTGAATAAGTGGCATTTGCCATATTTTGAAGTTAGTGACTTCCAAGCACGCACATTTTCACATCTAAATAACTCAATGAACTGTGTCATTAATTAAAATAATTATAAATTATCCAAAACTTCCAAATGACCAATACTTAAAACTTGAATAATAATAATAATAATAATAATTATTATTATTATTATTATTATTATTTTATGAATCAATAAAGATATTTTTTTTTGGATAATACAGTAAAGAATTTTATTCAAAGTAAGATAAGAATACAGTAGGAGCCCCAAAGACTCTAAACCAGCAGCTGACATAGTAGAACTCTGCATTACATACCACAATAATAACACAAACACACCATCCAAAGTAGGCAAATTCAACCCTCCTAGGCATGATTATCATGGTAAGGGGAAAAGATGACATCACAAAATGCTTAATCATGCATGAAAAAAAGTTTCAAATGGTCAATAATTTTGTATTCTTAATCATACATTATGTTAATTTTGTTTTAATTTTACTTATTAATTTGAGAAGACTTTGGGGGACATCCTGTTTTGGCTGATATAATTTCCAAGCTTGGATCTTTGCCCCCAAATCATCACAGATAACTAGCAATCATATAACCCAAAATACCCAAACCAAATCAAGCTGAAATACCCAAACAAATTAATCCAAAATCAGGAAGAACAAGAAAAAAAAATTCTTACACAAGATCTATCGTCTCAATACTAAAATACCTAAATCAAATCTATCCTAAAATTAATAACCAAATCATATATATATATATATATATAAACAGCTTCTCCCACAAAAATTCTCACCGGTGGTAGTAGCGGACAATTTGACGTTGACGGATGGTGTACGACGGCTGCAGTAGTGGTGGTGGAGGCGGTGGTGGCAGTGACATAGAGGTTGCCAAGTCTCTCTCTTGTTTAGCCTCTTTTGTTCTCTGTTTCTTTTTCTTTTGGTTTTCTTTTTCATTTTATACACTACATATTCTATTGGTAACAAGTTTACCTAATTTAAAATATACTGCTAAGATTTGGGCGGGTACCGTACCTTCTTAAAAAAGAGATGGGTATTGTACAATTGCCTAAACTTAGATAGACACATGGCGAAAAACTGAACTCTAATTTAAAATCTAATTGAATTTGAAGCCTTCGATTTTTATCATTAATAATTTACTTAGCACAAAATTAAAAATTAAATAAACACGGGGAAGTGAAGTGGGTGTTTCATTGTTTCTTTAACTAACAATAATAGATAGATATGAGAACACCTAAGGAAAAAAAAAAGATAGGACATGATAACACGGTGTGGACCGTTTAACATTGCTTTGACACTCTCCCTCTGTCTCTCTCTCTCGCTATAAAAGCCTCCATATCCACCATTCTCTTTGTCACAACCTCATAACTTCGAATTAAGCTCTAAAAGGCCTTTTTCCCGGTTGACCCTCATGGAATCTGGCACAACCACAACCACAATCACGACCGTCGATCATGATCATGATCATGATCACAATCACGGCGGTGGCACTGCAATCTCAGACGTCCACCAGGACGTCATCAAGACCCACATCCTCACCAGGCTCGACGGCGCCACCCTCGCCTCCGCCTCCTGCGCCTCCTCCCACTTGCACGCTCTCTCCACCGAAGAACAGCTCTGGCGGGAAATCTGCTCCTCCACGTGGCCTTCCATCGACGACCCACGTGTCCGCCACGTCATCTCCTCGTTCCCTGGTGGTTACCGTTCTTTTTTCTCTGACTCATTCCCACTCCTCCGGCTCCACCACCGCTCTCCGCCGAAGCAGCATCATCATAACCGTCCGTTTCTGGCCGAGATAATCTCCGCCGTTGATGTTCACTACAAGGAGAGTCTCATTTTCTCGAAGGTCCAAGAGAACGAGACCAAGTCCGATTGGTTTCTCTGCTCGCCGCTTCGGTTCGACTTACTTGGACAGAAAGAGTCGGTTCAGACACCGATACGACACGTCGGAGAGGACCAAGCCTGGCTGGACCACCTCGAGGAGAACCTGAAGCTAAGCTGGATCCTTATCGACCCGACCCGAAACATTGCCGCGAACGTCTCTAGCCGGAGCCCCGTCTCGGTCCAGCGACAGTGGCTGACCGGAGACATGCAGCTCCGGTACTCGATGGTCATCTCCGGCGGCGAGGACTGGTCGGAGGTAGTCCAGTGCGCGGTGGTAGTCACGTGCGAGGGAAAGGTGGGAGGGGCGATGCAGGTGCTGGAAGTGAGCATGCAAGTGGAGGACTTGGAGGGGAAGCATTTGAACGGGAAGGACGGCTTGGTAATTTTGCAAGGGGCGATGGAAAGTGGGAAGAGGAAGAAGGAGAGGAAAGGGGAAGGGAAAGAGCGGTTCGAAGAGTTTCTGAAAATGAAGAGAGAGAGAAAGGAAAGAAAGCAGAGGAGAGAGAGAGCGTTGGACATGGCTTGCATTGCCACTGGATTCACTATTTTCGTGGCTTTCTGGTCGTTTCTTTTGTTCAGGTAGAGAGAAAACTAAATTAACCGCTACCGTTAAGCTGGATGTTCTTACCGTTGATTTTATTGGTAAGGAAAACAAAAGAAACGGAGATAGTTAAAACCATAAAATAGGTTTCTATTTTTTATTCTTTTGAATTAAAATGTTAAAATTGAAATAAGATGGAAATATATATGTAGTTTAGGGATTATTTCATTGATATTCATCACAATTTTTTATTTTTTTATCGTGATAAAATGTAATATGTGGGCTATATGATACACGTGGATGTAGTGTTTTTATCACCATTATATATCATAGTTTAATGCTCCATTTTTATTGGCTTCTTATTGTAAAGTATTTCTTCATTAGCAATTGGATTGTTAAATTAGTATCCATAACATCCTCTCTCAACCCAAAAGATAAACGAGCCTTATATCCACAACCAAAATCAAAATATTAGACATACGAGCTTGGGCCCTTGGCTGGTGAGGTCTGAAAATCCGAATCAATCCAGTTTTGCTACAATATTGTTAATAACTCAAACCCAAAACCTTAAAGTCAGCACTATATTAGTTTATCTATTATAGTGTTTCTAATTTTCTATAATAGGTTAATTGCTGCACTACATTTTATGACTTTGACCTTTCTTGTTTTGGAGTCCAATTCTGCGTTGGATAAGTTTATAGTTTAGCTCAATATGCTTTACATATCTCAGACTTTATTGAGTGGATATTCCACTACAAATTTCTTTAGTAATTCTGGTTGATTTAGTCTTTTTCATTTAATATAAACTACGCTGTCTTTTTCCTATTTAAAAAAAAATTATGTGTCGGACAAGTTTTGGCAAATAGATTTTATCTGTATTCTTAATTTTTTTGGGGGTTCTTAAATTAGAAAAGGGGTAGGTGTGAGAATCATCTTAACAAGAACCCCATTGGCGTGGTAAATAGATTAGAAGAGAAAAAAAAAAATGTTAGAAAGGGCGGCAGCAGGCTGGTCAACACTTTGAATAATTTTTTTTTTTTTTTTTTTTTTTTTGGAAAAATGAGTTTGAATAAGTTATAAGTCCGCTTGTAGATGCTCAAAATTTACAAGTTATCTTTGGCCACTAGTGGTTGCCAGCTTTTAGCTTCTCCTTATCTTCTAGTGCATGAATATTTACTATTTTTATGTGGGGCATTAATTTAATTAGGTGGAGCTTTACTTCCCCAATTGCCTCTTTGCTTTTGGGTAGGTTCTACATTCCATCAATCAACAAATTTGTGATGACAATTTTGTTTTCTTTTGTTCATATAAGACCTAACCTTTCCTTTCCCTTGAATCAACAAATTTTGTGAATTCTTGAAGGAATATGATGGTGCTTGATCACTAAAGTCTCAAGTCATGCACTTAACTTACATTTTATTATCTTTAATTATTTGTAATGTTAACATGTTTTTCCTTTTTCTTTTTCAATTGACCAAGAAAATAATATCTGCAACTTTCACACGAAGATAGAAATTTTAAGTTGCAGAAGAGAAAACTAATGTAGTGTTGGTGTAAGAAAAAAAATTCCCTTCAAATTTTATAGTCCCTATGATTTGAGCATATTTTTCAATAAATTCTTGAAAATTAAAAAAAAAAATACCAATCAAGTCCCTTAGTTTATAGTTTTGTGTCAATCTCATATAACTATACAGTCTGATGACACCATCACACCACATATAATTTATGATTTGGTCACAAACCATGACATGATACGATATAACATTTGTATTATTGAGTGTCATTTTCTTTGTCAAAATTCACTTATTATGTATAGGTATAAAAAAGAAATAAGATAGAGATTGAAGAGAAGCTGCGTAATTAGGGCGACTGTCCCTAATTACAATAATCAAGATTAAAAGTTTTTGTTTTTGTTTTTGTTTTTGTTTTTTTTTTTTTTTTTTTTTTTTTTTTTTTTTTTTTTTTTTTTTTCAGTCTCAACTATTGAAAGCAATTACATCGGGTGCTCAATTTCCAAAGATATTATTGGTTTATGACCAAATACCAATTGATATATTAGCAGTCACGGAAAACTTAAAAAAAAAAAAAACAAAAAACAAAAAAAAGAAAGAAAGAAGAACACAGTAGCCTTGTCTACACTCTACACACATGATTTTTTCTTGAAATGAATGTGAAAAGAAGTTTGAATTTTTTAAGAGGGCCTGTTTGTTACCCCATTTCAAACTCACATTTTTACATTTTAAACAACATTACACACATTTTCACATATATTTTTACCCATACGTATTTCAAAAAACTACAAACAACCTTTCTTAAACTACTATGCCAAACACCCCTTTAATCTGGGGCCCGCGATGCGATGAACTCTCCCCCATGACTCCTTTTTCCAGGCCTTGTAGAAAAAAGCTCACCCAGGGACCCACCGCCCACACACCTAACTGACCTAAGTTCCATTCTTCCAAGTCTTGATATCACTTTTAAATTTCAATCATAGGCATATTTAGCATGTGGAAATAAAAACCTTGTTTGAGAATATTTTGACAATCTTTTTGTGAACTTTTCTTTTTCTTAATTAGCCAAAACTTGACGAGTCTTTTGACTGAATATTGCAAAATTTGGAGTTTATTTGCGTTATAGGCATTGTTCCAAGTTATTTAGGGAATTGAGGAAAGAGAGTGAATTTCGGCAACGGTGTTGCTGAAATTCAACAAAAGTATGAGAGATAAAGAGAAAAAGTGGGAGAGAGAAAATTTTGAATTTCGGTAATCACATTACCAAAATTCCTACTGCCCAAACCTAGGGAAACCAATTGTGGCAATGTCATTGCTGAAAATGGAAGGAAAAAAAAAATAGTGGTATGTCCACAATATTTTTACAACATTTTTACAACAAATCACAGGTAATTAGTTATTATTAGTTCAAATTTGAATTTAACACTGAGATTACTTTTTTAATCCAACAATAACAACTTGCCACTTAAAATTTGTTGTAAAAATATTGTAAAAATTGTGTGCACATATCATTTCTCAAAAAAAAAAAAAAAAGATTGTGGAATGGATTTGTGGCAATGGCATTGTCGAAATAGGAGGGAAAAAAAAATTTGCAATTGGTTTGTGGCAATGCCATTTCCGAAATAGGGGGGGGGGAAATAAATTTGTGGCAATTGTGACAATATCATTGCCGAAAATGGGAGGAAAAAAAAATAGTGGTTGCTGAAATCTGGGGAGGAATTAAAAAAAAAAAAAAAGTGCTACGTCCACAATATTTTTACAACAAATCACAGGTAATTAGTTATTATTAGTTCAAATTTGAATTTACCATTGAGATTACTTTTTTAATCCAACAATAACAACTTGCCACTTAAAATTTATTGTAAAAATTGTGTGCACATATCATTTCTCAAAAAAAAAAAATAAAAAATTGTGGAATGGATTTGTGGCAATGGCATTGCTGAAATAGGAGGGGAAAAAAAATTTTGCAATTGGTTTGTGGCAATGCCATTGCCGAAATAGGGGGGAAAAATAAATTTGTGGCAATTGTGGCAATGCCATTGCCGAAAATGGGAGGAAAAAAAAATAGTGGTTGCCGAAATTTGGGGAGGAATTAAAAAAAAAAGTGCTATGTCCACAATATTTTTACAACAAATCACATGTGATTAGTTATTATTAGTTCAAATTTGAATTTAACACTGAGATTACTTTTTTAATCCAATAATAACAACCAGTAACAACCTGCCACTTAGAATTTATTGTAAAAATGTTGTAAAAATTGTGTGCACATATCATTTCTAAAAAAAAAAAAAAATTGTGAAATGGAATTGTGGCAATGGCATTGCCAAAATAGGATAGGAGGGAAAAAAAATTGTTCCAACAAATCTTAAGTGGCAGGTTGTTACTGGTTGTTATTATTGGATTAAAAAGTAATCTCAGTGTTAAATTCAAATTTGAACTAATAATAAATCACGTGATTTGTTGTAAAAATGTGGAAAAAATATTGTGGACGTAACATTTTTTTTTTCATTCCTCCCCAGATTTCGGCAACCACTATTTTTTTTTCCTCCCATTTTTGGCAATGGCATTGCCACAATTGCCACAAATTTATTTTTTTCCCCCTATTTCGGCAATGGCATTGCCACAAACCAATTGCAATTTTTTTTTTCTCTCCTATTTCGGCAATGCCATTGCCACAAATCCATTCCACATTTTTTTTTTTTTTTTGAGAAATGATATGTGCACACAATTTTTACAA
The DNA here is from genome assembly GCF_932294415.1 of Quercus robur. Lineage (NCBI taxonomy): Eukaryota > Viridiplantae > Streptophyta > Magnoliopsida > Fagales > Fagaceae > Quercus > Quercus robur. The sequence continues at coordinate 274,638 of NC_065541.1, read as the reverse complement.
TATTTTTACAACAAATTTTAAGTGGCAGGTTGTTATTGTTGGATTAAAAAAGTAATCTCAGTGTTAAATTCAAATTTGAACTAATAATAACTAATCACCTGTGATTTGTTGTGAAAATGTTATAAAAATATTGTAGACATACCACTTTTTTTTTCCTCCCATTTTCGGCAATGGCATTGCCACAAATCAATTGCAAATTTTTTTTCCCTCCTATTTCAGCAATGCCATTGCAACAAATCCATTCCACAAATTTTTTTTTGAGAAATGATATGTGCACACAATTTTTACAATATTTTTACAACAAATTTTAAGTGGTAGGTTGTTATTGTTGGATTAAAAAAGTAATCTTAGTATTAAATTCAAATTTGAACTAATAATAACTAATCATCTGTGATTTGTTGTTAAAATGTTGTAAAAATATTGTGGACATACCACTTTTATTTTTATTTTTAATTCCTCCCCAGATTTCGGCAACCACTATTTTTTTTCTCCCATTTTCGGCAATGACGTTGCCACAAAATTCTTTTTCCCCTTATTTCGGCAATGACATTGCCACAATTGGTTTCCCTTTGGACACTTCACACTTCGAGCATTTCACACCCACTCGGTTAGCAGGTTTGGGTAGCAGGAATTTCGGTAATGTGATTACCGAAATTCAAAATTTTATCTTTCCTACTTTTTTTTTTCTCTCTCTCATACTTTTGTAGAATTTCTGTAACACCGTTGCCAAAATTTACTCTCTTTCCTCAATTTCCTAAATAATTTGGAACAATACCTATAAGGCAAATAAACTCCAAATTTAACAATATCCAATTAAAAGACTCAAAACGTGATTCTCAAAAAGAAAAAAAAGAAAGAGATTAGCCAAAACCTGTACAATGAAAGGAAGATATTCTTCCACGCAGTACTGATCAAATAATGGTGAACCATACTCTGTATCATTCGCCACTAGGGGTGTGCATGGGTCGGATTGAGGGGATTTTTTGACCCAACCCACCATGGTGGGTCAAAAAAAACCCAACCCATCACATAAGTCCAACCCAACCCAACCCAACCCAACCCACATGGGTCGGGTTGAACCCATGGGTTTGAAATTTTTTTTATTATTATTAAATTGAGTAGAAAAAAAAAAATTAAAATATTAAAAAAAACCTAAAGATTAGTATCAATGTAACTCCTTAAAGGTAAACAACATTAATGACTAAACAACAATAGTAATTTATTAGGATTTGTGTGAACTAATTGGCTTTTATATAGGATAGGAAGAACTGACTATTTAAAAAAATTTATTAATTATATAATATATTATATATATATATATATATATATATATAAAAGTGTCCTACAATTGATTTAAAAAAATTATTAAATATAAAAATATATTTTAAATATATATTAAATATGGGTGGGTCGGGTTGGGTTTGGCGGGTTTGTAATTTTATGACCCAAACCCAACCCAACCCATCATAAAACTTTTTTTTGTAACCCAACCCAACCCACCAAACCTTAAAAACTCACCCAACCCGGCGAATCGGATTGGATTGGGTCGGGTTTGGCGGGTCGATGGGTTTTCTGCACACCCCTATTCGCCACTAAAGCCAAAAACATCACAGAGTACAATTTACTGCAACAGGGGCCAAGATTAAATATAAAAAATTCACCTGACAAAAACGTGAACATCGGGTGAAGATATAAAGCTTCAAAATTATTGCAAGAATCTCCGTCAATAATGATGATATGGACCCCAACATCCTCTGCAAATTTCCAAATAGAGCTCGCAATACCGTGTGTCTATGTGTTCACTAAATTGTACAAACCGTAAAAATGGCATCACAATCATCCGCAAAATAGTAGAATCGCATTGCACCATAAGTAATGGTGCATTGCATTGCATGATGCAGTATAATTTGTGGTTTTATAATATAAAAACTATACAAACCGCACCACACCGTACCCTCTATATATATTAATAAATTTATTTATTTTATATTATATATATATAATAAAAACAAAATATCAATACATTAATAATTTAATATCCTAGTCATATCTCACTGTTCTGTTAGTAAAAAAAAAAAAAAAAAAAAAAAATCTAGTCACTCTTTTAGCCCTAAAAAATCAGACTCTAGTCGCCACCCTTCCACTTCCAACTCACTACCCTTGCACCAGTTGCTTCTATTATTGTGGTATTAATCTCTCTATATGTGTTCAATTCAAGTTTTTCTTTGTTAAAGTTTTTATTTTTTATTTTTTGGGAAATAATTAATTTAGAGTATTTATTATAATTTAGGATTACTGCATTTTCTAATCACAAAAAAATCTAGGGGTGTGATGAGTATTATGTGTGGTGAAATAATTTTTCATCACACCCCTAGGTTTTTTTTTGTGATTGGAAAATATAGTAATCCCAAATTATAATAAACGGTCTAAATTAATCATTTCCCAAAAAATAAAAGAGCCTCAAAGGCTAGCCTATATTACTAAAAACATGATTTTTTATTTAGGTTTCATCATTTTGCGTACCAAAATACCCTTAAATTCATATGTTTAAAAAGATTAAATAATAAGGTTAGATATGTAAAGGTACTAATTTAAACACTCCTAAATTTTAGATACTTATCCATATCCCTTAAAATTAGGCACTTCCATCTCTCCTTATTCCTTCCTACTCAAGATTTTAAAATTGAGAGGTGCTACGTCCACAACATTTTTACAACAAATCATAGGTGGTTAGTTGTTATTAGTTCAAATTTGAACCTAACACTAAAATTACTTTTTTGCCCCAACAATAACAACCAGTAACAATCTGTCACTTAGGATTTATTGTAAAAATATTGTGAAAATGTTGTGGACATATCATTTCTCTTTAAAAATTAGGCACTTCCATTTCTCCTTATTCCTTCTTACTCAAGATTTGACAGAATAAGTATTTCATTTTGCAATGACATATTTTCAAGTTTATCAGAATAGGTATCATAAGAGTTTCCCATGCTATTGATGTAGCAACATAGTCATTTATATCACCTAAATATGCAATCTGTAAAAATGCAGCTTTATTCAGGATAAATAGGTGTGAATTATCACCTAAAGCTGCAAAATTATATTAAGGACAAAAAAAAAAAAAAAATTACAGAATTATTTGTAGGTACATAATCTATATTACCTAAAGCTCCAAAATTATCACCACCGAATGTATGTGGATTACATAAAACAGATTATTATTAATGCCTAGTTATTTGTTCTTTTTCTTGGCATGCATACTTTGAACTTGAATCTCCAGCACTTGTTGTAGCAACTATTGAATCTTCGGCACTTGTAGTAGCAACCTTAGCAATTTATTTAATTGTTAGGTGTTGAGGTCCAAAAAGTCATAGCACCCAAGTCCAAAGAAATAAGCACAAGCGGCCATGGAAAAAGAGAAGAAATGGTAAGCCCAAAAGGCTTGAAGCCCAAAAACATAAAGAAAAAAAAAAGACAAGCCCAGAAGTTTATGAGAAAAGAAGAAAGAAAAAGAAAAAAGAAGCCCAGATCAGAAGATTGAAGAATTGCCAGCGTAAAAAGAAAGCTGAGTCGGGATCCTAAGAGATTGCCAAAAGGCTTGGGATCCCCGAGGCGTGTAATACAATCAAGAAAGGATTAAGACAGCTTAAAGGAAAAATCCAAAAGAACACAAGAAACAGAGGATGGGCACGTCCTTCTTAAGTACCAAATGATCCAGCAAGAAAAGAAGAAAACCTGGAGTGACTTCTCATAGCGCAAGTGGGTGGTACCTCGGGGAACCAGAATGAAGAGGTATAAAAAAGGGAGTAGCAGCAAAGGACTTTCAAACCGGCAGAGTGGGATTCTGCCCGTTTGAGAAAAAGGATAAAGAAGAAGGACGGCCAAAAGCTGAACCGTGAAGAACGTGACCTTAGTGCACTCCGAAATAGGTAGTCAGCCATGGACTTTCAAAGAAACAACACTAAAAGGAAGGAAAGAATGAAGAACAGGGAAAGCTGAACCTTCTGGGTGATGGACACAACACAGGCTCTGGTACCCAGGGGGAAAAACAGGGGAATCAATAGTTTCCCGGGACTCCAGAATAATACTATAAAAAGGGGGGAAGGATTGCAAAGAGGGACAGAGAGAAATTTACAACAGAATCATTGAGAATGTTCTGTCGAAAAGAAAACTCAGAGAAATTAGTAAAATTATCTCCCGGTATCCTAGAAATAGTCACTATAGTACATAATCGAATTAAAAAATAATCAAACTTTGCAAGTCTTAGAGGCTCGAATAGCCATCTAAGACTGTAATTTTTGAGCTTACTTGAACCTTGTATCACGTCTTAGTGAGTATACTATAATCATAATAAAGAAAATTCAATGAAGCATTTCTTAATGATTTGAGGATCCCTAACCATTACTTTGTGCATTTGCTGTTTATTTTTTCATTACTTTGCTGTTTTGATTGTTATTCAATACAAATATCCTTGTTTGTTAGTTTATGTGTATTGTAGAAAGTATGCCCTGCGCACCACTTGATTCTTAAACAGCCCTTTAGCTGCGGTGAATCAAAGCCCAGTCCACCAAACTACAACTATTTGGTCCAGGATCCTTGGGCCTGAGTGCTAGAGAAAAAGCACTTTCACATTTTGGCAACTCCATTGGGTACTGGGTAAAAAAGAGGGAAGAAGCAATCCCTTCGCAGAGCATGCCTCCAGGACAAAGGAATAGCAAAGGTACTAATATGCCACCTGCGGCCTCCGAGCCCATGGGAGAAAACGAGGTAGCTTCCAGACAGAGAAGCGAGGTACTCTTGGTAGAGTAGGAGGTCGTGTTAGGACAAAGGCACACAAGGCAGGAATCAGACCCCATGGCTCAGATGACAGCGATGTTGAAGGATCTGGAGCAAGAAGTTCGCCTTCTCAAAGAAGGCAGGACACAGGAAATCAGGGACAATGTTCCCCCTGTTGGTAACCAAGACAGAACTCAACCAGAAGGAGGGTCAGCAGTGGGAGGGAGAACCAACCCCCAGTACTTAACACTGGCAGATGTCAGTGCCCTTCTGGAGCAAGAAAGGGAAAAGCTTTCAGGGATACCCAAGCAATTCTCTTGGGATCCCTCGTTCCCTCCAGAACTTCTTGGCAAGCCATACCCCAAGGGGTATGAACCCCCAAAGTTCCATCCTTTCGACGAAAGAAATGGAAACGTTGTGGAACACGTGAGTAGATTCATTCACACTATAGGCCCCTATGCAGGAGACAGAGAACTATGTCTAAGAGAATTTGCTAAATCCCTAGTGGATAGAGCATACACTTGGTACACCACGCTGAGACCTGGGTCCATTAAAACTTGGGATGAAATGATGGAGAGATTCTATGCTAAGTATTACCCCAGTGAGGACAAGATCACTTTCCAAAACCTCCAAATGGTAAGGGAGAGGTCCGGAGAGGATCCCGTCCAGTTCATTAAAAGGTTTGAAGATGTGTCCCTAGATTGCTATGGGGACCACGAAGAAAAGGAGCTCGTAGAAACCTGTATATCCAACATGCTTTTCGATTACAGACTCAACCTCGAAAATCTGTGCATTGCACAGTTTGCTGACCTGTTATAGAGAATTAAAAGGACAACACAAACTATGAGGACAAAAAGGATGCCAGTATCCTAAGCCATGACAGCATCAGTGGGAGAGAAAAGGAAGAGGCTTGACGGGAAGGTGTTCGAGGAACCACCAGTGATCCCATGTACAGCTGAGGAGTTAAACCATGTCCTGGACAAGTGGATCGGAGATGGAGTTGTTAGACCATTTACTGTGTCTAGGCCATCAACTGAAGAAGAAAGAAAGAACCCTTTGTTTTGCGGGATCCATAATTATGTCAAGCATTCCATCAAGGATTGCTGAACCCTCCGTAGACTCTTCCACAAAAAGCTAAGAGAAGGAACCCTGGAGCTTACTCAGAAAGAGCTAGAAGTGCAGAGGAACCCCTTGCTTAACCACAAAGGGAAAGGGATGGTAGCGATAGCAATCCATGGGAACCCGGCTGAAGCAGGAGAATCTGAAGGATCCTTCCACCCAAGCACAGTCAGGACCCTCCAGAAGAATCCCAAGTTCAGTTCACTATTCAACTAACTGGGATTTGGACCAGAAGCAAAAAGGGTGGCCACAGAATCTCTCATGAGTATAGCAGCAGATTCGGGAATGGAATGTTTCACAGCAGAGTCACATGCTAGTCGAGCTTTCCTGGAGACAACCAATGCAATAACTTTCACTGATGAGGACATGGAGGTTCAGCATCCAGACCACCGTAGGCCCCTTTATCTAATGGCCACCATAAGTGGTGTCCAAATCAGAAGAGCATTGGTGGACAAAGGGGCATCACTCAACCTCATAGCCTTGAGTACCCTGGAAGCTGTGGGCCTGGTTAACAGAAGGATCCTGGGGGCTCCCATGGAGATAACAAGATTTGGAGGGTTAGTGGAATTAACTGAAGGGTACGTGCAGCTGGCCCTGAGAGTAGGACCAATAGTGGCCCTGACAAGGTTTCATGTAATTAATGCCGAGGTATCCTACCATGTATTGTTGGGACGCCCATGGCTCTATAAACACCGCCTTATTCCATCTACGTACCATCAGTGCATTAAAGGGAGATTGAACGGGAGGCCTGTGGGGATCCTTGCCAACCGTAACCCTTTCAGCCAGGGAGAAGTAAACTTTGCAGAAACAATGTTTTACAATGAGCTAGAGCCAGATGATAAGAGCCCCACGCCAGGTACTCTAGGGGCACCTATCTTGGAAGAAGAAGAAGGAAGGAAGAAAGGGCACCAGTGACCTGAGAAACCTTCTAGAAAGAAAAAGGTAAAAGAGGGAGCTCAGCTCTTCAGGATCCCGAGAATGTGTGGTGGTGCGAGAACCTAGAGGAAGGTTGATTTAACGTTTGTGAAGGTGCGCGGGACCTGAATGCATCACGTAGAAAGGTCCCGGACCACCAAGTTGCATGATGGCCCAAGAAGAAATCCCAGAGGAATCAGTCAAGGAAGCCCAAAGTCAGCCTGAGGAAGAATTAAAGGAAATGAATTTGGGAGTCGAGCTAGGATCCCAGAAGCCTGTCTTTATTAGCAGTCAACTGATGGCACAAGAAAGGGAACAATTGGTGGCCTTACTCCAGAAGTAAAGATATGTGTTCGCATAGACCTATGACGAAATGCCTGGTTTAGACCCGGGATTGGTAATTCATTCGCTTAACGTGGACCCAGGAATAAGACCAGTAGTTCAGCCGGCTAGGGTCTTTCACACTGAGGTAGAAGCTTAGATAATTCAAGAAGTCAAAAAGCTGCTAACAGCTGGTTTTATCAAACCCATCCAGCACCCCAAATGGCTTTCCAACATAGTACCTGTGAAAAAGAAAAATGGTCAGATCCGTTACTGTGTGGACTTTTGCAACCTAAATAAGGCATGCCCAAAAGATAAGTTCCCCTTACCTAATATTGACCTCCTTGTAGATTCAGCTGCAAGAAGCTCTATGTTCTCGTTTATAGATGGGTACAGTGGGTACAACCAAATTCGCATGGCTGTCAAAGATGTAGAGAAAACGGCATTCAGAACTCCAATCGGAAACTTTTATTATACTGTAATGCATTTTGGTCTAAAAAATGCGGGGGCTACATACCAGCGAACCATAACAGCTATCTTTCATGACATGATGCATGAGGAGATGGAGGATTACGTAGATGATATTGTGGTTAAATCAAAAACTAGAACAGGACACCTTCGGGTACTTGAGCAAGTTTTTGAAAGATGTAGGAAGTACAGACTACGCATGAACCCCATGAAATGTGCCTTCGGGTTGTCTGCTGGAAAGTTTCTTGGGTTTCTGGTACATCACAAAGGCATAGGTGTAGATCCAGCCAAGGCCACAGCCATCGCCACAATGAAAAGACCGACAACTGTGAGGGAGCTCAAAAGCTTCCTGGGAAAGGTCTCCTATATTAGGAGATTTGTGCCTGGGTTAGCTTCAGTTATGACGGGTTTATCCAAACTGTTGAAAAAGGGAATTGAGTTCACCTGGGAAACGGAACAACAGAAGGCCTTCTAGAGGATTCAACAGATCATGAATCATTTGCCCACCCTCCAAGCACCAGTGCGTGGGCGACCTCTGTTACTGTACTTAGCATCAAACTCCCAGGTAATAGGTGCCTTGCTAGCATAGGAAGATGACTATGGGAATGAGCAACCTGTTTATTACGTAAGTAGGACACTCAAAGACGCCAAGACTAGGTACCCCAGAATAGAGAAAGCCTGCCTTGTAATTATCTACGCGTCCCAGAGGCTAAAAATGTATTTCTCAGCTCACCAGATCCTTTTGGTGACTAAGTCCCACCCCATAAAGGCACTCCTGCACCAATCCCTTCTCACGGGAATGATAGTACAATGGCTAGTCCTGCTCTCTCAATATGACATAGGTATCAGAACCCCCAAGGCTGTCAAAAGTCAAGCTATAGCTGATCTGTTGGCTCAATTCCCAGGAAAGGAAGAAAGCTCACTAAGTGAAGAAATCTTGGGTGAGGTGGCAATGACAGAGATCCTAGGAAAGAAATGGACAATGAGATTCGATGGGTCGGCTACAACAACTTCAAATGGGGTAGGAGTTGTACTAAGCTGTGAGAATGGGGACACCATACCCTTATCTTTCAAGCTTGGGTTCTCATGCTCTAATAACACAGTTGAATATGAGGCGTACTTGACCAGGCTGACTATAGCACTCAATATAGGAGTAAAGCATATAAGAGTATTGAGAGACTCCAATCTTGTAGTTTCCTAAGTGAAATGTGATTTTACGTTAAGAGAACAAAGTTTAGCAGCCTACAGGACTTGGGCGTAAAGGCTGGAGCTGGAATTCCAGACCTTTAGCATAGAGTACACTTAAAGAAGTGAAAATAGGTTTGCTGATGCGCTTACCACCCTGGGATCCCAAATACCATTCAAAGGAAGGGACACGCTGGTAAGGATAGGAAAGTAAGAACATTCTATCATAAGGATCCTCCAAGAGATGTACCCTAGAGAGTCCAAGCAATGGGACTGGAGGAGCAAAATCAAAGAAAAAATGAAAAAGGCAGGACCCGGAGGGAACATCAAAGAACTGAAGGATTACACTCTGATAGAAGGGGAATTGTACAGAAGGCTACCAGGGGGAATCCTATCCAGGTGTATCAACGAGAAGGAAGAAAAGTTAAAGTTGGAAGAACTACATACCCAAGCCTGTGGGATCGCAGAAAAGATCAGTCTATATAGAAGAATGCAACGCATGGGATACTACTGGCCGAATATGAACAAAGAGGCAGCAACTATACAGGAAAAATGTCAAGAGTGTCGGCTTGCGATAGATAAGGAAGAAAGCTATGCTGTGTTTGTTGCAGAAGATTAGAGAATTTCCTTCATAGAATACCTGGCTCAAGGGATCCTACCAATTGATAGAACACTAGCCCACCAGCTCAAGAAACTTGTAGACAGGTACTTCTTGCAGAACAAAATCCTATTCAAAAGCGGATACAGTGGGTATCCCCTAAGATGCCTGAGGCCAAGGGAAGCTAGAGAAGTAGTCAGGGAAGTCCATTTCGGTGATTGTGGGAGTCACCCGGGAAAAAGAAGGCTCTATAAACAGTTATTACTGTTGGGATATTACTGGCCAACGATGAAAAGGGATTCCGAGGAGCTAGTCAAAACCTGTCATGCCTGTCAAGTCCTTGGAGATGCGATCCATACTCACCCAAATGTGTTGCAAGATATGACGACACCATGGCCTTTTCACACTTGGGGGCTCGATCTCATAGGGCTTATAAACCCTCTATCCAATGGTTACATATGGATCTTAACAGCCACAGAGTACTTTACAAAATAGGTAGAGGTCATCCCTTTGAAAAAATCCACTGGAGCAGCCATAGCAAACTTCGTTCGAGAACATATCATTACAAGGTTCGGGATCTCCAGGAGATTGATCAGTGACAACGGGACCCCATTCATAAACAAAGACATGAAGGGGTTGATTGAGGCATATTACATCAAACATGGAATGTCTACCCTATACTACCCACAAGGAAACGGCCAAGCTGAGGCCACCAATAAGGTGATGCTGAAGATCCTTAAAAAGATGAAGCACAAGTATGGAGGGAAATGGAGTGACCATTTGGCAAATGTACTTTGGGCATGCAGGAGCTCTGTAAAAACAGCCACGGGATTTTCGCCATTTTCCCTAGTCTATGGAACAGAAGCTATCAGCCCTATGGAATTAGTTGTTCCTACACCAAGAGTGGTCCTTGAAGAAAGCCAAGAAGAAACTGAGGACACAAACAATAAAAGGAGATTGGAAGATCTGGAAGGGGTAGAAGAAGAAAGAGAACTAGCCAAGAAGAGAAGCCAGAGGTACCAGCAAAGAATGACTAGAGCATATGCACAAGCAGTACGCCCAAGAACTTTCATTGAAGGGCAGTTGGTACTAAGGATGGCAGAACACGTAAGGAGGAACCTGCTGGGACCCTCCAAATTCGACCCCAAAATAGGAAGGACCCTACATCATCAGGACAACTCATGAAAGTGGGTATTACTACCTTACAAAAGAAGATGGGACAGTCCTGACAGAACCCATAAATGGGAAATGGCTGAAACAATACTATGCATAAAAAAGAAGGGGTCTCAGCATGCCAGGATCCTTTTGCCAACTTCACAACTCACTAAGTGTTTTTCTTTTATCATTTCTTCGCTTTTGTTATGAATTCTTGTCTAAATGATTTTGTTCAGGAACCTATTGACACTCTGTGGTCTGTACTATCTTTAATGATTTTTCCTATGTTCCTTAAATGATGACCATATTTTAATGAAGTTTTCTTTCCTTCAACCTTTGAGTCTTAAATATTGCAAAGTCCAGGTTTGGATAGAATTGAGGAAGGATATCTAGGTCAAGACAAAAAAAATATAAATACCTTTTGACACATGACCCAGGATCCAACTTACAGATGATTCCAAATACCCCACAGATAGTTTCAAGTGCATGGTCTAAGATCACAGGCAAAAGTAAGTGCCCAGGATACCTAGCCTAGCACTTGACAAAAGGGGGGACCTGTCAAGTTCATGAACTGAGACCATATCTATATAAAATATATATAAATATAAATATATCTATATATATATATATATATATATATAAAGAGGGGATACCCAGTGTACCCAGTTCAGTACTTGCGCAACAAAGTAACCACCGGGTACCTAATCCAGGACCTACAGTAAGGTTTGTAGGAACCATGGCTCAGGACTCAGTAAGAAAAAGAGAAAAGAGGGGAAAGAAAAGCAATGTATCAAAGGGAAACAAGCAAATCCACATGCTATTAAGAGAAATTAGAAGCAGTCTTGAAACACAAACACTGAGAAACAGTTTTAAAATGCAAAGAAGTAGCCTCGAAACACAAACACAGATTTATGCACAAAAAAAAAAAAAGTAGTGTTCAAAAAAAAAAAAAATAGAAACTTATACAACCCCAAATTGGTTATACGCATCTAAAAAGGGAGAGGGGAAAAGCTAAGAAATGAGGCCGGCCAACAGGAAGCCTTCTGGAGAAATAACAGGCACAGCTAAAGAAGAAAGAATTCTTTGCCTTTTGACCTTCAAATCTTGCAAAGCCTTGTGAGCACGAGCCAGAGCTTCCTCGGCAGCAACAATCTCAACATCTATGTTCCTGGAAGCTTGCCTCTAGAACAGCACGCGGACCAGTAGGTGCAAATGATCTAGCAAGAAGGACAGGTTGAACTTGGCCTCTAGAAGGTCCTGAACCACTCCCCTCCACTCCAAAAGCTGTTCTTCAGATAAGGAGTCTATAGAAGAATCTCTCAAAGAAACCAGCAAAGCACACAGCAATTCCATCAAGATATTACCCAGAAAAACACCTCCCCTAAAACTGTTGGTGAAGTCTCCATGACTCTTGAGCAAACTTTCTAGCAACGGCAGACCCTCCACAGGCACAGAGAAACGCAGGAAGCTGCCATAAGAAGACCCAAAGGAATAGAAATGGCTAGTAGGAAGGTTGTTGAACTCCATAAGATCAAAATGAGTTAAGAAGGTGGAAAGCCTTGAATCAAGATCTGAAGCGGCCACTCCTAGAATGTCTCCCATCACTGTATCCCCACCTGTAGGAACTGGAGAACCTTCAGCCTTTTGGTTTGTTTGAAGATCAGCAATCTAAACGGATCTCACAACTCCTTCAGGAACAACAGATTCAAAATCCCTAACACCTGTATCAACACTCATAAAAAAGAAAGAAAAAAAAAAACAGATTTAGTTCAAAAAAAAAAAAAAAGAGGGGGGAGCGGCAAAAAAAAAAAAAAAAAAAAAAAAGGAAAGAAAGAAGGAAAAAGAGCAAACCAGTATCAGCCTCCTGAGGCAGAACCTCCTCCTCCTACTCCTCTAGTTTCTTGGAAGATGGGAAAGGACACAAAGCGAGTTGAAGAAAGGGTGAGGAAATTGTGGCGAAACGGCTAAAAGAAGGTAGAGATGCAGGGGGCTTCGCCATAGAAGAATAAGGCAGGGAAAAGGTGTAAAAAAAAAAAAAAAAAAAGAAAACACAGTAAGAACGATATACACTCAGCTTCAGAATCCTTTGATTCCAAAGAAGAGGCAACGCTGGGAACATACCTCACACTAGCTTGACCTAAAAGGAGAAAGGAAAGAAGGAACTCAAAAAAAGGGAAGGAGAGAAAAGGGGGACAAAAGAGAAATAGAGTTAAACACTATTATAAAGGGAAATATGGCTCACTTGCTTGTTTAGATAGAGGTATGCCTCCCAAAATTTCTTTACTTAACACTGTTTGAGGAAACAAGGTTCTGATGGGACTGGGAGTCCGCTCAAGCTGAGGACTTTGGGATGCAGGGAGTTGGGATGCTTCGGGATCCTGAGTAGCTTGGACACCCTACATTGGCTGCCCGGTCTCCTCAGCCATGCCACCACTAGGGGGCTTCTCGTCCATACCGGGAAACACAACAGAAAGGGCTGTAACCGTCTCTTCCTCTAGAATCCTACCAGCCATGGGAGGAGACACCTCCACCTAAAAAAAAGGGGAAGACAAATAGTAATAAGTGAAGACAACAGGGTGTCACAAACACACAGTACTAGAAAAAGGAACAAGAGCAAACAGAGAGGTGTGAATAAGGAAAGGCCATACCATATCATCATCGGACGACTGACTTCTACCTTTCTTGAAGTCCGACTTGCGTTTGGACTGCAAAGAAAACAACCGCTCATTAGCTAAAAGGAGGAAGTGACTACAACAATAGTAACAAATATAAAAGAGAGAAGGAAAGAGGTCTTGCCCTTCTCTCTCTTTTTACAGATTCTTTGAGGGTCTTTTGTTTATTTCGAGTACGCCCAGAGGGTCCTAAGGGGGGTTGAGATACAAAAATCAGAGGATCCCAAAGGACCATGGACTGAAGAAGTCACAGGAACCTGGGAAAAAGAAGACTCTACCTTAGTCTTCTTCCGGGTCCTTGTAGCCAAAGGTTGCCCGACTTCCTTTTCCTCCGGAGTCACCAATTGTTTCTTGAATTTCCCTATCTTTCTCTTTTTTTCCTCAAGACCAGCCTTCGTGCCCTCTGTACTTTCTTCAACATCAACTGCTTTTAATTTTTCCAGTCTAATCCCTTTCTCCTTGCTTTTACTTGCGAGGGTGGCAGCGCCTATTGTCTGTATTGCACCCTTCTTAATGGGTACCCAGGAAGAAGTACCAATAATAAGACCACAGCCCGACCAAGTTGCTGGAAAATCTTGTGCATATGTTACCCAGCCTCCCCTAGAGGCATGCCATTTCGCGAACCCCGTCTTACTATAGCAGTAGAAACAATTCCAGTAGTAGGCAGGGATAAGCGTTTATTGGATGTTGGAGCAGAGGAAATACTAAGATTAGGGGTTTCCCTAATTGTGCCAAAGCCAACGTAATCAACAAAAGATTTTTGTATTCTTCTCCAGTAGCCAGTATAGCCATTGGAAGCAAAAACTCCTCTCTGGGAATTAGGCATTGCAAACTGAGGGCTCCTCTGCGACCAATAGGAGAAGGCCTGCAGCCTCAAAAAAGGATCCAAAGAGGGGAGAGACGGTACTATATCCTTAAAAACTGGGGGAATATCCTGGTCGAAACTAAACTGCCAAATTACCCGGTGTGCCGAGTAATAAGTATACCTTGGGCCGCTCGAAGAAGGCACAGGAAGCCAAGAGGGGCTAATGTAAGCCAGGTAGGCTAAACTACCCTCGTCACCGCGGTGTAGATCAAAAGTATTTCCTGTAGAAGTTAGAAAAGAAGACAACACAGAGTCGCAGGCAAAGCCAGGACCAAACTCCTGGGGAGATCTCCAATGTAAATTTCCTGCTTGATCAAACAACTCAACCAAGTTGAGACCACCACCTTTTAGACTAATCCAATGAAAGATGATGGGAAAAGTATCAGTCGAATTACCACAAAGACCCCCTTAACTATATCGGGGGATTCTTGGAATTTGTCCTTCATAAACTTCAAATTCCTGCACTTAGCCAAAGTGGCTGGAGAACGATCCCACATAAATATCTGGAGAATGGCACAGTGAAGCGATGAAGTGATCACATAACAAGAATCGACTTCGGCTTCATCTCCCTGGAGCTGATCTAATTGGGAATAAACATGGCCCAAAAACAAAGGGGCTAAAGGGTACTGAGGGCCTCGAGCCAACTTAATTGCTAACGGAAAGAAAGTAAACTTAACCTAGTACCCCGAGAACTCACTGAACAGAAATTTACTAAGCCAGAATGCTAGGAAACCAGCTTGCCTGACTTCTTTATCTTTCTCATGAGAAAGGGTCATAACCCATCTCCCTATCCTGGCCGGCTTACCACTAGGAGAAGCAATGCGACCACCAAAATGGCTAAACAACCGCGAGATCCTCTTCAGGAAGACTAATGTCAAAAGGATTCTTATCCCCAAATACCGGGAGAAGGAAGTTGTTGACCACATCCTCTAGGGTAATTGTCAACTCACCAACAGAAAAGAAAAAGGTATGAAGAGAAGGGCACCAATGGTGTACCAGATGCCTGAGACCCTTAGCGTCTCTGAAACCCTCAAGATTCTTGGAAATCGCCACCGCTTTCAGGATCCCAGCAAGCTCTAGGCGACCCACGAACTCTTCATCAGATAGTTCCTTATCCACCTAAATGGGCCAACCTTGGATTTTCCCTGGAACGAAATCAAAGAAGATAGGCATTGCCTCTTGAAGTCCTTGCCTGATTTGAAGATCAAAAATTTCTCTAGGGTCTAGAACCTGAGCGAAACCAACGAAACCTGCTTGACCAGAAAACACCCAAGCATGAGGGGACAAAGGAGCCTCACCATGAGACACCTAAGGGAAAGATAGACTGGGAGAGTACCAGGGGTCCCGTAAAGGAAAAGTCGGGTGCTCAGTGACCTCATGAGATTCGCTCTGAGCAGAACTAGAAGAGTCTTCACCCTCAGAAGGGCTGGGAGTACGCTTTCTTCTTTTTCGAGAAGAAGAAGAAGCCATTAAAGTAATGGGAATGATGAGAAGAAGGGAGGATTGGAAGAATGGAAAAGGGAAACGGGAATAGCAGACTGGTTGAAAAGAGAGAAAAGAGACCTAAGAATGAAAGACTTAGGGAAGCAAAGAGATAATGTGAAACGCCCGCAATATAGGCACAAAGAGCAGTTGAAGAAGATAGTGTATAGAAAGACGCGCCAGTTGCCAAAATATTTAATTTTGAAGAAGAGATTAATTAGCAGTTATTAATGGAAGTTACGGGGAATGAAAAAGGTGGGTAAATAAAGTTTTACTCCAAATACTCAACTGTCACGTCCCGTGCAAAGGGAAAATTGCAAAATAAAGAAACATGACACGCAGAAAAGACTAGGATAACCAAAAAGCAGCAGGAAAGGCCCGGATCCTGAAGAAGGAAGAAGGGAAGCCAGGGATAATTAAAAGAAAATCCTACAGAATCTAAGAAACCCTGAATTACTCACGCGTGAGCTTTAGGCAACCCACGAGCTCGGGGGGCTAAATGTTGAGGTCCAAAAAGTCACAGCACCTAAGCCCAAAGAAATAAGCACAAGGGACCATGGAAAAAGAGAAGAAATGGTAAGCCCAAAAGGCTTGAAACCTAAAAACATAAAGGAAAAAAAAAAAGGCAAGCTCGGAAGTTTATGAGAAAAGAAGAAAGAAAAAGAAAAAAGAAGCCCAGATCAGAAGATTGAAGAATTGCTAGAGTAAAAAGAAAGCTAAGTCAGGATCGTCAGAGACTGCCAAAAGGCTTGGGATCCCCGAGGCGTGTAATACAGTCAAGAAAGGATTAAGATAGCTCAAAGGAAAAAGCCAAAAGAACACATGAAACAGAGGATGGGCACATCCTTCTCAAGTACCAAATGATCCAGCAAGAAAATAAGAAAACCTGGAGTGACTTCTCATAGCGCAAGTGGGTGGTACCTCGGGGAACCAGAATGAAGAGGTATAAAAAAGGGAGTAGCAGCAAAGGACTTTCAAATCGGTAGAGTGAGATTCCGCCCATTTGAGAAAAAAGGATAAAGAAGGACGGCCAAAAGCTGAACTGTGAAGAACGTGACCTCAGCGTACTCCGAAATAGGTAGTTAGCCATGGACTTTCAAAGAAACAACACTAAAAGGAAGGAAAGAATGAAGAATAGGGAAAACTGAACCTTCTGGGCGATGGGCACAACACAGGCTCTAGTACCTATGGGGCAAAACAAGGGAATCAATAGTTTCTCGGGACTCCAAAATAACACTATAAAAAGGGGGGAAGGATTGCGAAGAGGGATAGAGAGAAATTTACAACAGAATCATTGAGAAAGTTCTATTGAAAAGAAAACTCAGAGAAATTAGTAAAATTATCTCCCGGTATCCCAGAAACAGCCACTATAGCACATACTTGAATTCAAAAAGAATCAAACTTTGCAAGTCTTAGAGGCTTGAATAGCCATCTAAGACTGTAATTTTTGAGCTTACTTGAACCTTGTATCACGTCTTAGTGAGCATACTGTAATCATAATAAAGAAAATTTAATGAAGCATTTCTTAATGATTTGAGGATCCCTAACCATTACCTTGTGCATTTACTGTTTGTTTTTGCATTACTTTGCTGTTTTGATTGTTGTTCAATATAAATATCCTTGTTTGTTAGTTTATGTGTATTGTAGGAAGTATGCCCTGCGCACTACTTGATACTTAAATAGCCCTTTAGCTGCGGTGAATCAAAGCCCAGTCCACCAAACTACAACTATTTGGCCCAGGATCCTTGGGCCTGAGTGCTAGAGAAAAAGCACTCTCACATTAGGTTTGCTTAAAATTGATTGGTAGCTAATTTTGAGTCTAATATCAATGTCTTCCAAAGCTAGAAATAGGATTAAGGCTTGGTTGATATAAAAGAAAATTTAAATAGTATTAATTTCTTACAACACCAACAATACCGTTTGAGAAGTCCACATATTATCTAAGTTTAATATCAAGCGATGTAATTTTTTATTTGGTACATCTATTATTTTTTTTAACCCAGTCCCTAAAGTTATGGATTTGTTCAAAAACATATTGTTTTTTTGAACCCAAGCCCAAATGTTTATCTTCATTTCAGTTATCTTTATCACAATAAATTTAAAGATACACGCATAAACTTCATTTGAAGAACGCATAAACCGCAAATTAAAATTAATGAAATTTTCAACATTAAAAAGAAAAAAAGAAAAGCACTACACTTCTGGAGCATCTACGCATAAATATTAGACATGAAAAACATTGCACAGGTTGTAGTAGCCTTCAACCACTACAACTTAGTATTTTCTACAAAATTAAGATAGTTTTACAAATACCACTGCCAAGATCCATAGGACCATAGTAAAAATACCAAATACGGAGTACATGCTAATATATCGCTTTAGCTCAAAGTCTTGGATCCTTAAACTCTCTAAGGCACTCTTCCTCTTCATTAGGGTTGTCTCAAATTCTGAATGCCTGAAATCCAAAACTTAGCTACATCATTCCATTAAATTGACTACTTGTATATTTTCACTAAAGAATACCAAATTGCAAACTCAATATCACATACAACATCAATTGAAAAAATATACTAAGGAAAAAAAAATAATAACAAAATGACAATTCTTCATATTGACTTACCTCAGGGCTGTAAAATGTATATCCGGTGGGATCTTCAGCTTTTCTCATAAAAAAAGAATGCATTTGAAGATGGTAGGAAAGATAGGAGGTTCTTATGTAATTCTCCTTCTTCTTTAATCCCTCTGAAGTCATAATCTTAGTCAACAAATGCACCCCTTGGGCAAGTCCTTCAAATAAGAATATATATCATAAAGTTTATAAATGCGTATAAAACCAAAGTAATGGTAAGTGTTCACAGTGAGCCAAATTAACACCAATCGGATTTTTTGATCTACAAACTAAAACTTATATACAGAAAAATCACCAAAACTCTCTATCTCAAATTCATTTTCTCTTGAACACAAACTTTTTGATTTTGTAATATGTAATACATGACACACATATGACATAACATAAAATAAAATGTATATACTTGAATTTAAAGCCAATAGCAAAAAAAAATGAAGGTTTGAAAACACACACACACACTCACAAAATCTGTAAAAACCCATACCTCTAAACACTCACCCCACCAATTAAACCCCTCGGCTGGAACTCAAATTCTGCTCTCATATTTGTGCAATGATGAAATCCTAAAGCAGCCTCGATTACGGGCTTATGACCATATCAAATTAGCCACTATGAACACTAACCAAGAATCCTCCATAGCCCACAAACCACTGTCAACCTCTCTATTCAATTAAATGTTTGAAACTTTTTTTTTTTTTTAGAATGAATTAAATGTTTGAAACTTGAAAGGGTGGAGAGCTATATATTTTGATAACGGTTTAGGTTGGGATAGATTTTTAACTTCTTTCAGTTTTTTTAGTAAGTAGATCCGAAATTCTTGTTAAAGATCTAAACGTGGTATTTAAAATTCTTGTTAAAGATCTGAAATTTCAGTTTTTAACTTCAGCTTTTTTAGCCGTAGTTATCTAAAAGTTTTGTTAAATATTTGAAAGTAGGGTTTTTTTTTTGGATAAATTTGAAAGTGGGTTTTTTTTTTAGGGAAAAGTTTTTTTTTTTTTTTTGAGAATTTTTTAGGGAAAAGTTGAACGTGGGTTTTTTTTTTTTTGATAGAAGTTGAATGTGGGTTTGAAATTTCAACGTGGTATTTGAAATTTTTTGGATTTCTTTTGGATATGATTGATTTCTACTTTTTAGTATTTTTTTTTCTGGGAAAAAAAAAAAAAAAAAAACAAACAAACGTGAGATGAGATTGAGGGAAACCGATTATTGAAAAAAAAAAAAGTTAAGTTTTTTTTTTTTTTGGGTGCAAAGAAAAAAAAAATCCAGTCTTGATAAAGGAAGAAAAATAAAAAAACTAAAGAAAGAAAAGTGAAAACGTGGAGCAGGAGTTTTTTTTTTTTTTTTTTTTTAGAAAAGAGTAATGCTTGGAGTTAAACGTGGGAGTTAAATATTACCTATTTTGTAGGCAAGGTTATAGGTGAGAGTTAAAGATGTATTTTTACTATATTATCCTCAAGCTTTATATCTACTTAAATTTAGGTTGCAGGTTTTTTTTTTTGGAAAAAAAAATCCGGTCCAAATAGGTACAGCCCCTTAAATAGTTGTATATATATATATATATATATATTTATTTATTTATTGATTGTTGTTGTTGGTATATTGGCAGCTGGAAGTGATGGGTCAGGACTCATTAGCTATGTTAGATATTTAAGTTTAATTTTTTTGGGTTTTCTTTGTTTTTGTTTGGTACTGAATCTTGGTTTAGATATTTACTACATGTTATTGGGATTTCAAAGTACTTGACTTCATTACATGTTTGAAGTATAGCTGGAAATTTGAGATAGTGATATTACTAATACATGTTGAATTATATGGTGATATATATGTTGAATTTTTATATTGTAGGTGATTTTTTATACACCGCATCGCACATGTGACTACAAAAATGAGGCGTGGTGCGGTTATGGTTTTTACTAAATTATACAGTGCACCGCACCGCACTGTGTATGTGACCACAAAAATGAGGTGCGGTGCAGTTATGGTTTTGGCTAAACCGCACTGCAAAGTGCAGTGCTAAAAATGACCCAAAACCGTACCGCACCACACCACGAACACCCTGTTGAGGTCTAAAAAATCACAGTAAAATAAGCCCAAGAAAGAATAAGCTAAGCCCAAGAAAGAGTGAGTTAAGCCCAAAAAAAAAAAGAAAACTCAGACCAAGTCCAAAGGGATTATACGAAAGGCCCTGAGGATCCCGAAGCCCAGAAAAGGAAAAGCAACCAAAGAAAAAAGAGAGAGAACATCACAGCAAAGTATAAGACGCAAGGATCCTCAGGCACCATCAATAAGCGCAAAGAAAAAGAAGACCAGGACAGATCGATAGAAAGAAGACAGAAAAAGAAAACAAGAAAAACAAAAGAACGCAAGCGACCCTTCATGGCACAGACAGAAAAGGCGTCGGGGAACCAAGACAAGGAAGAAGAATGATAACAAAAAGATTTCAAAAGAGCAGAACAGGATTCCGCCCAAATAGGAAAGAAACAGAAAGGTAAAAGACGCCAGAAGTGAGGATGCCGAGAAGGGCATACCTCAGCACATCCCAAAGAGGATGGCCAACCAGAAGCTTTCGAAGGAATCAGAACCAAGAGAAGGAAAGAATGAGAGAAAACGGAAAAGGGGACTTACCGAGATGATGAGGACAGAACATACTCTGTTTGCAAAAGACCAAAACAGGGGAACCAACGGTTCCCCAAGACGCCCAGAAAAACTCCACTATAAAAGGAGAGGATGGGTTGTGAAGAAGGCAGCGAGAAAAAAAAAAAGAAAGGAACAATAGAAAGAAGAGATTCCCTAGAAAAAATTATCAGAAAGTCCAGGCAGAAAGAGAATACTAAGGGAAAACAAATACTGCTTCCCGATATCCTATAAAGCAACTATGGCACATACTCGGATCCAACGAGAATCAAACTTCGCAAGTTTTGAAGGCTGAAATAGCCATTCAAGGCTGCAATTTTTGAGCTCGATTGGACCTTGTATCACGTCCTAGTAAGCTTGCTGTAATCAAACAGATAATGCTTTAATGAAATACTGTTTCATAATTCCCAGGATCCCCACAGTACTTTTTTTTTATCGTCTTGCTAATCCTGCTTTTCTTTTCTTTCTGAGCTTACATTGTTAATTTCTGGCACTCCTCGATATCCTTGTTGGTCATCTTTTTTGTATGTTGTCAGGAGTATTCTCTGCGTTCACTTGATTCTTAAACAGCCATTTAGCTACGGTGAGTCAAGGCCCAGTCCACCAAATCCTTTCTTTTTCATTCAGGCTCGGGATCCTTGGGCCTGAGTATCCCGAAAAAAGCACTCTCACATTTTGGCGACTCCGCTGGGGACTGGGCAAAGAAGAAGGAAGAAACAATCCCTTCACAGAGAATGCCTCCAAGACAAAGAAACAGCAAAGGAACCAATGTGCCACCTACGGCCTCTGAGCCTGTAGGAGAAAACGAGGAAGTCTCCAGGCAAGGAGGTGGGATACCCTTGGTGGAACAGGAGGTTGTGTCGGAACAAAGACACGCAAGACAGGAACCAGACCTAATGGCCAGGATGACAGCAATGTTAAAGGATTTGGAGCAAGAAGTTCGTCTTCTCAAAGAAGGCAGGACACAGGAAGTCAGAGACAACATTCCCCCTACTGGCCACTAAGATGGGACCCAGCCAGAAGGAGGGTCAGCAGTAGGAGGAAGAGCCAACCCTCAGTATTTGACACTGGCAGACGTCAATGCCCTCCTGGAGCAAGAAAGGGAAAAACTCTCAGGGATCCCCAAGCAATTCTCTCGGGATCCCCCGTTCCCTCCAGAACTCCTTGGCAAACCATATCCTAAGGGATACGAACCCCCAAAGTTCCATCCTTTCGATGGGAGGAATGGAAGTGCCGTGGAACATGTAAGCAGGTTTGTCCACACTATGGGCCCCTATGCAGGAGACAAAGAATTATGTCTAAGGGAATTTGCCAAATCTTTGGTAGATAGGGCATACACCTGGTACACCACGCTGAGACCCGGGTCCATCAAGACCTGGGATGAGATGATGGAAAAATTCTGCGCCAAATATTACCCTGGTGAAGACAAAATCACTTTCCAGAACCTGCAGATGGTGAGGCAGAGACCTGGAGAAGATCCTGTTCAGTTTATTAAAAGATTCGAAGATGTGTCTCTAGACTGCTATGGAGACCATGAAGAAAAGGAGCTCGTGGAAACCTGTATAGCCAACATGCTTTTTGATTACAGGCTCAACCTTGAAAATTTATGTATCACACAGTTTGCTGACCTGCTACAGAGAACCAGAAGGACAGCGCAAACTATGAGAACAAAAAGGCTGCCCGCGTCCTAAGCTATGACAGCATCAGCAGGAGAGAAAAGGAAGAGACCAGATGGGAAGGTGTTTGAGGAACCGCCAGTGATCCCATGCACAGCTGAGGAGCTAAGCCATGTCCTAGACAAATGGATTGGAGATGGGGTTGTCAGGCCATTCACTGTGTCCAGGCCACCAACCGAGGAAGAAAGGAAGAATCCTTTATTTTGCAGAATCCATAATTATGTGAAGCACTCCACTGAGGACTGCTGGACCCTTCGCAGGCTCTTCCACAAAAAGTTGAGGGAAGGAACCTTGGAACTCACTCAGAAGGAGCCAGAAGTGCAGAGGAACCCATTGCCTAACCACAAAGGGAAAGGGGTGGTAGCAGTAGTAATACACGGGAACCCAGCAGAAGCAGCAGAATCCGAAGGATCCTTCCACCCGAGCACAGTCAGAACCCTCCAGAAGAATCCTAAGTTCAAGTCATTATTCAATCAATTAGGATTCGGACCAGAAGCAAGAAGGGTGGCCACAGAGTCTCTCATGAGCATAGCAGCAGATTCAGGGATGGAATGCTTTACAGCTGAGTCACATGCTAGTCGAGCTTTCCTGGAAACAACCAATGCAATAACCTTCACTGATGAAGACATGGAAATTGAGCACCCAGACCACCGTAGACCCCTTTATCTCATGGCCACCATAAACGGTGTTCAAGTCAGAAGAGCACTGGTGGATACGGGGGCATCACTCAACCTCATTGCCTTAAGTACCCTGGAAGCTGTTGGTTTAGTTGACAGAAGGATCCTGGGGACCCCCATGGAGATAACAGGATTTGGAGGATCGGTGGAATCAACAGAAGGATACGTGCAGCTAGCCTTAAGGGTAGGGCCAATAGTAGCTTTGACAAGGTTTCATGTGATTAATGCAGAAGTTTCTTATCACGTGCTGCTGGGACACTCGTGGCTTCATAAACATCGCCTTATTCCGTCCACGTTCCATCAATGCATTAAAGGGAGACTGAATGGGAGACCCATAAGGATCCCTGCTAATCATAATCCTTTCAGCCAAGGAGAAATGAACTTTGCAGAAACAATGTTTTATGATGAGTTGGAGCCAGATGATGAGAACCCCACCCCGGGGACCCCGGGGGCACCTATCCTAGAAGAAGAAGAAGGAGGAAGGGGCACCCGTGACCTGAGAAACCTCTTAGAAAGAAAAAGACAAAAGAGGGAGCCCAGCTCTTCAGGATCCCGAGAATGTGTGGTGGTGCGGGAACCTGGGGGAAGGCTAATTTATCGTTTGTGAAGGTGCGCGGGACCCGAATGCATTGTGCAGGAAGGTCCCGGACCACCAAGCTGCATGATGGCCCAAGAAGAAATCCCAGAAGAACCAGTTAAAGAGGCCCAGATTCAGCCCGAGGAAGAACTGAAGGAAGTAGACCTGGGAACAGAACCAGGATCCCGGAAACCTGTTTTCATTAGCAGTTAATTGGTGGCTCAAGAAAGAGAACAACCGCTAACCTTACTTCAAAAATACAGAGATGAGTTTGCATGGACTTATGATGAGATGCCTGGTCTAGACCCGGAGTTGGTAGTCCATTCTCTTAATGTGGAACCAGGGGTGAGGCCAGTAGTCCAACCAGCCAGGGTCTTCCACACTGAGGTAGAAGCTCAAATAGTCCAAGAAGTCAAGAAATTACTAACAGCTGGTTTTATCAAACCCATCCAACACCCAAAATGGCTTTCCAACATTGTACCTGTGAAGAAGAAGAATGGTCAAATCCGCTGCTGTGTAGACTTTCGCAACTTGAACAAGGCATGTCCTAAAGATGAGTTCCCCTTGCCCAATATCGATCTCCTTGTAGATTTAGCTGCAGGAAACTCAATGTTCTCGTTTATGGATGGGTACAGTGGATACAATCAAATTCGCATGGCAGCCAAAGATGCAGAGAAGACGGCATTCAGAACTCCGATTGGGAACTTTTACTACACTGTAATGCCCTTTGGCCTCAAAAATGCGGGGGCTACGTATCAACGGACCATGACAGCCATTTTCCATAACATGATGCATGAGGAGATGGAAGATTATGTAGACGATATTGTGGTCAAGTCAAAAACCAGAACAGGACATTTCCAAGTACTTGAGCAGGTCTTTGAAAGATGCAGGAAATACAAGTTACGTATGAACCCCATGAAGTGCGCATTTGGAGTGTCTGCTGGAAAGTTCCTTGGGTTCCTGGTACATCACAAAGGCATAAGCGTGGATCCAGCCAAGGCCACAGCTATTGCCACGATGAGAAGACCAACTACTGTTAGAGAACTCAAAAGCTTCCTGGGAAGAGTCTCCTATATCAGGAGGTTTGTGCCTGGTTTAGCCTCAGCTACGGCAGGCTTATCAAAATTACTGAAAAAGGGAAATGAATTCACCTGGGGAACAGAGCAGCAGGAAGCTTTTCAAAGAATTCAGAGTATTATGAACCATCTGCCCACCCTCCAGGCACCAGTACGTGGGCGACCTCTGTTGCTATACTTAGCATCAAACTCTCAGGCAATAGGAAATTTGCTGGCACAAGAAGATGACCAAGGAAATGAGCAGCCCATATATTATGTAAGCAGAACACTCAAGGATACCGAGACCAGGTACCCCAGAATAGAGAAAGCCTGCCTAGTAATCGTTTATGCCTCCCAAAGGCTGAAGAGGTACTTCTCAGCTCACAAAATCCTCTTGGTAACCAAGTCCCACCCCATAAAAGCACTCCTGCACCAGCCCCTCCTCACGGGAAGGATGGCACAATGGCTAGTATTGCTCTCACAATATGATATAGGCACAAGAACTCCCAAGGCTGTAAAGAGCCAGGCCATAACAGATTTGCTAGCTCAATTCCCAAGGAAGGAAGAAGGCCCGCTGAGCGAAGAAATCCCTGGTGAGGTAGCAGTGATGGAGATCCCAGGGAAGAAATGGACTATGAGGTTTGACGGGTCAGCTACAGCAACTTCAAATGGGGTAGGAATTGTGCTAAGCTGTGAAAATGGGGATGTCATGCCCCTGTCTTTCAAGCTTGGTTTCTCATGCTTTAATAATGCAGCTGAGTATGAGGCATACTTGACTGGGTTGACTATAGCACTCAGCATAGGAGTGAAACACATGAGAGTGCTGGGAGATTCTAATCTTGTAGTCTCCCAAGTAAAAGGTGACTTTGCATTACGGGAACAAAGCTTAGCAGCCTACAGGACTTGGGCACAAAGACTGGAAATGGAGTTTCAAACCTTCAGCATAGAATACACTCAAAGAAGTGAAAACAGGTTCGCAGATGCTCTCGCCACCCTGGGATCCCAAATACCATTTGATGGGAGAGATACACTGATAAAAATAGGAAGGCAGGAACATTCTATTGTGAGGATCCTCCAAGGGATGTACCCAGGGGGATCCAAACAGTGGGATTGGAGGGACGAAGTCAAAGAAAGGATGAAAGAGGTAAACCCTAGAGGGAACATCAAAGAGCTAATGGATTACACTCAGATAGAAGGAGAATTGTACAGAAGACTGCCAGGAGGAATACTGTCCAGATGTATCGCCGAGAAGGAAGGAAAGTTGAAATTAGAAGAATTACACGCCCAAACATGTGGAGTTGCAGAAAAAGTCAGCCTATACAGGAGGATGCAACGCATGGGGTATTACTGGCCAGATATGGACAAGGAAGCAGCAGTCATACAGGGGAAATGTAAGGAATGTCGTTTGGCAATCGATAAAGAAGAAAGCTACGCTGTGTTTGTTACGGAAGATTGGCGGGTTCCTTTGATAGGATACCTGGCTCAGGGTATCCTGCCAACCGACAAGGAACTGGCCCATAAGCTCAAGAAACTAGCGTGCAGGTATTTCTTGCAGAACGACATTTTGTTCAAAAAAGGATACCACGGGGATCCCCTCAGATGCCTGGGACCGAAGGAAGCTAGAGAAGTAGTCAGAGAGGTGCACTCTGGAGATTGCGGAAGTCACCCAGGGAAGAGAAGGCTGCACAAACAGTTACTGTTGTTGGGGTATTACTGGCCAACGATGAAAAGAGACTCTGAGGAGCTGGTCAAAACATGTCATGCTTGCCAAGTCCTAGGGGATGCGATTCACACTCACCCAAATGTCCTACAGGATATGACGACACCATGGCCTTTTCATACTTGGGGGCTCGATCTATAGGGCCCATAAACCCTCCATCCAATGGTTATATATGGATCCTGGCAGCCACGGAGTACTTTACAAAATGGGTAGAGGCCATCCCTTTGAAAAAAGCTACTGGAGCAGCTGTAGCAAATTTCATTCGAGACCACATCATTACAAGGTTCGGGATCCCCAGAAGACTTATCAGTGACAATGGAACCCCATTTATAAACAAAGATGTGAAGGGATTAACTGAAGCATACCACATCAAGCATGGGAGATCTACCCCATACTACCCACAAGGAAACGGCCAAGCTGAAGCTACAAATAAGGTAATATTAAAAATCCTCAAGAAAATGAAGCATGAGTATGGAGGAAAATGGAGTGACCATCTGGCAGATGTGCTTTGGGCATGTAGGAGCTCTGTAAAGACAGCCACAGGATTCTCCGCATTCTCCCTGGTTTATGGAACAGAGGCCATCAGTCCTGTGGAGTTAATCATTCCTACACCAAGGGTGGTTCTCGAGGAAAATCAGGGAGAAAGTGAAGACGCAAGCACTGAAAAGAGATTGGCAGATCTGGAAGGAGTAGAAGAAGAAAGAGAACTGGCCAAGAAAAGGAGCCAAAGATATCAGCAAAGAATGACCAGAGCATATGCACAAGCAGTACGCCCAAGAGTGTTCACCAAAGGGCAATTAGTGCTAAGGATGGCGGAGCACGTGAGGAGGAACCTGCCAGGGCCTTCCAAGTTCACCCCAAAATGGGAAGGACCCTACATCATCAACACAGCTCATGAAAGTGGATATTATTACCTTGCCAAAGAAGATGGAACAGTCCTGACAGAACCCATAAATGGGAAGTGGCTGAAGCAATATTATGCATGAGGACAAGGGGATCCCCAGTACCTCAGGGTCCTTTCACCAACTTCACTATCTGCTAAGTTCCTTTTTTTATTTTGTCTTTTTATTTTTCAGCCTTTATCAAGAATTCTGGCCTAAGATAATTTTGTTCAGGAACATGTGATAGATTGACACTTTGTGGTCAATGCTGCACCAAAAGACTTTTTCTTTGTTCCAAAAAATGATTATGTTTTAACAGAATTCCTGTTTCTTCAACATTTAAGTTTTTCTTTATTGCAAAGACCAAATGTGGATAAATTCAAGGAAGGATACCTGAGTAAAAAAAAAAGGGGGAGAGTACGCAATACCCTTTTACATATGGCCCAGGATCCACCTCACAAATAATTTCAGATATCCCGCAAACAGTTCCAAGTGCATAGGTCTAGGATCACAGAATAAAAGAAAATATCTAGGATACCTAGCCTAGCACTTGGCAAAAGGGGAACCTGTCAAAAGTTCATGAACTGGGACCGTATCTCAAAAAAAAAAATAATACATAGAGAAGGATACTAGTGTACCCAGTTCAGTACTCGCACAATAAGTCACCAAGTACCTGGACCAGAACTTACAGTGAAGCCTGTGGAAACCATGGTCCAGGACTCAGGAAAGAAAAGAGTCACAAGAAAGTAAAGACAATATATATATATATATATATATCCAAGGAAAAAGGCAGATTCACATACTAAGAAATAAGAAGCAGTTTTGAAGCACAAAAGAGAAAGCAAGAGCAGAGCAATGTTCAAAAAAAAAAACTTATACAACCCCAAATTGTTCATGTAAATGAAAAAAAAAAAGCTAAGGAATGAGGCCGGCCAACAGAGAAGCATCTAGAGAAATAGCAGGAACAGCCAAAGAAGAAAGGATCCTCTGCCGCTTGACTTTCAAATCTTGTAAAATTTTGTGAGCATGAGCCAAAGCTTCCTCAGCAACAGCTATCTCAGTGTCTATACTCTTGAATGATTGCCTTTGAAACAGCATATGAGCCAGCAGACGCAAGTGATCCAGCAGGAAAGACAAATTAAACTTGGCCTCTAGAAGGTCCTGCACCACCCCTCTCCATTCCAGAAGGTTTTCTTCAGACAACGAATCAACAGAGGAATTCCTTAGAGAAATCAACACAGCACACAGCAACTCCATCAAAATATTGCCTAGAAAAACGCCTCCCCTGAAGCCACTGGTAAAATCCCCGTGACTCTTGAGCAGGCTCTCTAGCAGCGGCAAGCCCTCCACAGGAACAGAGAAGCGCAGGAAGCTGCCATAAGAAGACCCAAAAACATGAAAGTGGCTGGCAGGAAGACTGTTGAATTCCAAAAGATCGAAGCGAGCCAGGAAAGAGGAAAACTTTGAATCAAGATCTGAGGCAGCCACCTTCGAGGCATCCCCCATCACCGCGTCACCACTTGCAGAAACCTGAGGACTTGCAGCCTTTTGCTCTGGATGAAGGTCAGCAACTTCAACAGGTCTCACAATTCCTTCAGGGATAACAGGCTCACAATTCCTTGAGGCAGAACCTCTTCTTCCTGATCTCCTGACTTCCCCGAAGATTCTGGGAAGGAACATAAGGCAAGTTGAAGAAAAGGTGAAGGACCAATGGCAAATTGGCTAAAGGAAGGGATAGATGCAGGGGGCTTCGCCATATATAAAAAAAAAAAAAGAAAGGGGGGAAAGAAAAAGGAAAACATGATGGAGCAGCTTACACTCACCTTCTGAGCTCTCTGATTCTAAAGAAGAGGCAACACTGGGAGCGGGTTTCTCACTGGTTTGACCTAAAAGGAAAAAGAAGGAACTCAAGAGAAACTGGAAACGAAAGTAAAGCATAACGCCACTTCAAAAGAAACAAGGTTTACCTGTTTGTTTGGATAAAGGAGTGTCTCCCAAAGCATCCTTATCTGACAAGGATTGAGGAAACACAGTCCTGATAGGACTAGGAGTGCGTGCAAGATGGGGACTTTGAGATGATGGGATCCTAGAAGCTTTGGGATCCTGAGAATCCTGGGAACCTTGCATCGGCTGCCAGTTTCCTCAGCGGGGTCATCAGTAGGGGGCTCCTCCCCCATAACAGGAAAAATGATAGAAAGAGTTGTGATAGTTTCCTCCCCCAGAGCCTTGCCAGTCACAGGAGGGGATACCTTCACCTAAAGAAAGGAGAAGCAGAGAAGGCAATACTAAGTAAAAAAAAAAAAAAAAAAAAAAAAAACAGTAGGAATGCTAGCAACACAGAAAGAACAGAAGAAGGGGGAACACACGTACCACGTCGTCTCCAGAAGATTGGCTCTTACCCTTCTTATAATCAGACTTGCGCTTGGACTGTAAAGGAAATCACCACTCGTCAGCAAAGATAGAAAATGAATGCAACAAAAAAAAAAGAGAGAAGAAGGAAAGAAGTCTTGCCCTTCTCTCTCTCTCTACAGATTCTCTGGAAGTCTTTTGCTTACTACGAGTACGCCCAGATGGTCCTAAAGGAGGCTGGGATACCAAACCAGAGGATCCTAAAGAACCATGGACTGAAGCAGTCACAGGAACCTGGGGAAAAGAAGACTCTACCTTGGTCTTCTTCCGGGTCCTTGAAACTAAAGGTTCCCTGACATCCTTGCCTTCGTGAGATGCCAAGTGTGCTTGAGATTTCCCCGTTTTCCTTCTTTTTGCTTCAGAGCCTATCTCCACACCCCCTGCACTTTCGCCAACATCAGCAGCTTTCATTTTCTTCAACTTAACATCCTTACCTTTAGCAGTAGCAGCACTAATTGTCTCTGTTGCACCCTTTTTGATGGGCACCCCAGAGGAGGTACCAATGATAAGACTATCACCCAGCCAGGCCTCAGGAAAATCCTGTCCATAAGTCACCCAACCTCCCCTGGAGGAATGCCACTCTGCAAACCCAGTCTTGCTGCCTGCAGCAGCAGAAACAATCCCAGCAGTAGGAAGGGATAAACGTCTATTAGCTGTCGGAGCAGAAACAATGCTAGAATTCGAGACTTCCCGAATTGTACCAGTGCCAACATAGTCAAAAAAAGATTTTTGTACTCTTCTACAATAACCGGTATAGCCACTGGAAGCAAAGACTCCTCTCTGGGAGTTAGGCACTACGAACTGGGGGCTCCTCCGCGACCAATAAGAAAAGGCCTGCAGCCTCAAGAAAGGATCCAAGGAAGGAAGGGATGGCACCACATCCTTGAAAACTGGCGGAATGTCTTGATCAAAACCAAACTGTCGGAGCACCCGGTGTGCTGAATAATGAGTGTACTTTGGGCCACTTGAAGAGGGCACGGGAAGCCAGGAGGGGCTAATGCAGGCAAGATAAGCCAGACTGCCCTCATCACCACGGCGCAGGTCGAAGGTATTACCTGTTGAAGATAAAAAAGAAGACAACTCAGAATCACACGCAAAGCCAGGACCAAACTCACGAGGGGATCTCCAACATAAGCTCCCTGCTTGGTCAAACAACTCCACAAGATTGAGGCCACCACCTTTTAAGCTAATCCAACGAAAAATAATGGGAAAGGCATCAATAGAATTGCCACAAAGACCCTTCACTATGTCGGGGGATCCTTGGAACTTGTCCTTCACAAACTTCAAATTTCTACACTTAGCCAAGGTAGCTGCAGAATGGTCCCACATGAAAATCTGAAGAATGGCACAATGAAGAGATGAAGTAATCACATAGCAAGAGTCACCCTCAGCCTCATCTCCATGAAGCTGGTCCAGTTGAGAATAAACATGACCCAAAAACAGAGGGGCTAAAGGATACTGGGTACCCCGAGCCAACTTGATTGCCAACGGAAAAAATGAAGGCTTAACTCCGTACCCAGGGAACTCACTGAACAAAAATTTACTAAGCCAAAAGGTCAGGAAACCGGCCCACCTCACTTCCTTATCCTTTTCACGAGAGAGGGTCATCACCCATCTCCCCATCCTAGCCGGCTTACCACCAGGAGAGGCGGAGCGACCACCAAAATGACCAAATAATTTCTCTTCTACCACGAGATCCTTACCAGAAAGATCAATATCAAAGGGATTTTCTTCACCAAACACCGGGAGGAGGAAGTTATTAACCACATCCTCCAAGGTGATTGTCAATTCACCAGTAGAAAAGAAAAAAGTATGAAGGGAAGGACACCAACGACGTACCAGATGCCTGAGCCCTTTGGCGTCTCCGAAACCCTCAAGGTTTCTGGAAATAGCCACTGCCTTTAGGATGCCAGCGCGCTCCAAACGACCCACAAACTCAGCATCAGACAGTTCCTTGTCTACCCATATAGGCCAACCCTGAATCTTTCCCGGAACAAAATCAAAGAAAATAGGAACCGCCTCTCGGATTCCTTGTCTGATCTGGAGATCAAAAATCTCTCTAGGGTCAGGAACCTGGGCGGAACCAGCGAAACCCGCTAGGCCAGAAAATAGCCAAACGTGAGGGGATGGAGGAGCCTCACCATGAGATATATGAGGAAAAAATAAACTGAGAGAATACCAAGGATCCCGTAAAGGGAAGGCCGGACGTTCAGGAACCTCGCGGGAATCGCTCGGAGCAGAACCAGAAGAACCTTCCCCCTCAGAAGGACTGGGAGTACGCTCTCTCCTCTTTCGAGAAGAAGAAGAAGCCATGGAAACAGCACACACTATGAGAAGAAAAGAGATTGAAAGTGCGAAAAAGGGAAGACCAGAGTAACAGAGAAGAAGAAAAACTCAGGGAATGAAAAAAGTTCAGAGAAGCAAAATGATAAGATGAAACGGCTACAATAAAGGCGCAAGTAGCAGTTGGGAAAAACAGTTTATGAAAAGACGCGCCAGTTGCAAAAAATTTAATTTGAAGAGGGGGTTAATCAGCAGTTATTAATGAGAAGCAATGGGAAACGAGATAAGTGGGTAGAAGAGTTTTATCTCAAATACTCAACTGCCACGTCCCGTGTAAAGAGGAAGCTGCGAAAAGTAATAATTATAAAAGAACACAACACGCAAAAAAGGAGGCGACCAAAAGCAGCAGAAGAGAGCTGGGATCCCACAAAAACCTAAGGAAACCTAAATCACTCACGCGTGGGCTTCAGGCAACCCACGAGCTCGGGGGGCTAAATGTTGAGGTCTAAAAAATCACAGTAAAATAAGCCCAAGAAAGAATAAGCTAAGCCCAAGAAAGAGTGAGTTAAGCCCAAAAAAAAAGAAAACTCAGACCAAGTCCAAAGGGATTATACGAAAGGCCCTGAGGATCCCGAAGCCCAGAAAAGGAAAAGCAACCAAAGAAAAAAGAGAGAGAACATCACAGCAAAGTATAAGACGCAAGGATCCTCAGGCACCATCAATAAGCACAAAGAAAAAGAAGACCAGGACAGATCGATAGAAAGAAGACAGAAAAAGAAAACAAGAAAAACAAAAGAACGCAAGCGACCCTTCATGGCACAGACAGAAAAGGCGTCGGGGAACCAAGACAAGAAGTGAGGATGCCGAGAAGGGCATACCTCAGCACATCCCAAAGAGGATGGCCAACCAGAAGCTTTCGAAGGAATCAGAACCAAGAGAAGGAAAGAATGAGAGAAAACGGAAAAGGGGACTTACCGAGATGATGAGGACAGAACATACTCTATTTGCAAAAGACCAAAACAGGGGAACCAACGGTTCCCCAAAACGCCCAGAAAAACTCCACTATAAAAGGAGAGGATGGGTTGTGAAGAAGGCAGCGAGAAAAAAAAAAAGAAAGGAACAATAGAAAGAAGAGATTCCCTAGAAAAAATTATCAGAAAGTCCAGGCAGAAAGAGAATACTAAGGGAAAACAAATACTGCTTCCCGATATCCTGTAAAGCAACTATGGCACATACTCGGATCCAACGAGAATCAAACTTCGCAAGTTTTGAAGGCTGAAATAGCCATTCAAGGCTGCAATTTTTGAGCTCGATTGGACCTTGTATCATGTCCTAGTAAGCTTGCTGTAATCAAACAGATAATGCTTTAATGAAATACTGTTTCATAATTCCCAGGATCCCCACAATACTTTTTTTTTATCGTCTTGCTAATCCTGCTTTTCTTTTCTTTCTGAGCTTACATTGTTAATTTCTGGCACTCCTCGATATCCTTGTTGGTCATCTTTTTTGTATGTTGTCAGGAGTATTCTCTGCATTCACTTGATTCTTAAACAACCATTTAGCTGCGGTGAGTCAAGGCCCAGTCCACCAAATCCTTTCTTTTTCATTCAGGCTCGGGATCCTTGGGCCTGAGTATCCCGAAAAAAGCACTCTCACACACCCCTACCTGTGTCTAACCAGGTGCAATTCATTTATTTCCTTCACAAACTTTTTTTACTTTTTACTTTTTCTTTTTATTTTTTAACTTTTTTCTTAATATTTTTTAATTAATGGTTAAGATTAAATTTTTTTTTTTTTTTATAACTATCAATCTCAACCATTGATAGTAATTGCATCAAGTGCAATACCTGATCTCAATCCGTCTAATGTATCTTGGCTTTGTTCTTGTAACACCCTACTTTATTGGTACAAATTTTACCATAACTCAACACGTAGTGAGTGGTGAGTTGCGAGTAGTGAAAGTATGAATCCACTATTTGACCTCCATCATTCACAACTCACCATACAACGAGTTGTGGCAAAATTTGTGAGATTTGTTGTGTCTCTAGGATTTTTCGTTGGTAAAGCTAGTAAACTTGGTCATTGTGAGTGGTGTGAACTGAGAAATAAAAGATGATGTACTCAATTCCAAATAACCAATCTACTGAACTTGAGAGAAGAAATAGACAATTTTGGTTAATTTTCTTCTTAATTCTCATTAATGTATTTAACATACATAAATAGCTAAAAATGAGATAACCTCATCAACAAATCCTAAAACAAAAGAACTAATCCTATCCTAAAACATAAGAATTAAATTGAATACAAATAAATAACAATACTATTTATTCTATCACTAAACTAAATTTAAATAATTTATTCAACACTTGGGTCATAACAGTGAGCTTGTTTCTTTGTAAACAACTCTCTCTTAACAAACACAAGTACACAACACTTAATAGCAAAAAAAAAAAAGGTACACAACACTCTCCTGCTTTTATTAATTAGGCTAAATTACAAATTACAACATTTAACTTTGACTTATTTTTAATTTAATTTGTTAAACATATATATTATTTTCCAAATGATCCAAATCAATTGTAGGTCCAAGTACTTGTAAACAAAAAAAATTAACAAAAAGTTAATTTATAGTTAGTCTATGGTTCTTTAGTATTTAAAACCTATATTGGGTCTTTCTAAAAAAAAAAAAAAACCTATATTGGGTTTATTATAAATTAGTCCTTGACGGTAAATATATAACCGGCTAAGAGCTTTTCATCCAGGACTAAGTGAACCTCCACTCATCAATCAATTACCCACAATCAGTCAACAACATTAACCTTTCAAGGTTTTTTTTTTTTTAATATATTTTTTAAATTAATTTATTTAATTTTTTTTATATATAATCCTTTAATTTTCATTCATTCATTTTTTTAACGTAATCCTTTCGTTCACCTTCATCCAATATGTATCTTTAAGTACACCAAAAAAATGTTGTTTTGCAAAGTGAAAAATATTAAAACTAGACAAACTAAATTCAAAACATATTAAAGTTAAAGGACTATAAAGGGGGGGGGGGGGGGGGGGGGGGGAATGAAACTTAAAGAATTGGATTGAAAACATGTCAAAATTAGTGGATGTAATTTAAAATTTTAAAATGTTTATTGTATATGGCAATATACTATTGGCTTGAGATGAGGTTTCCTAGTTGGGTTTATTTTATTTTAAATTTAAATAATTCAATAGTTACAATAATGACAGAGGAAATATTTGCACTATGGTTATCTTCATTAGTGAGAGAAGATAATACCACTAAGCTACAAAACTCTTAGCTTATTGATGACTTTTATTTGCTAAATAATTTTACAACAAGAATAAAAGAGGATAGATTGGGCTTTAATAACCTCTCCTTTGAACATAAAGTACTGAAGTTAGAAGGTCTGAACAAAGATAGGCTCGGTCCTAAAACAATCAGAAGCTCATTGAGCAAGAATGCAAGATTATGGACATTAAGAAATATATGTTGTAGATTGTGATATGGAAGGATAGAAATGAGTTTGTGTTTTAAGGCTTGTCAGTTTACAAATTTTTAACAGGTACATAAAGTAGCACAAACCCCAATAAATAAAATAATTAAAATAATCTATAGATGACTCTAGAATAAAAAATTTTAAAATATCTTCAAAATATAAAGAATGATGTTACCTTTTTCGTGCTTTGAGGTTACCTAAGAATTATAGAGAAAGAAAGAATTTTATTAAAATAAGATTGAATGTAGTAATTTAAAACTCATGGAAGTTATTATTATTATTTTTTTAAAATACATGTTTTATGAAAAACGAATTATTCTTAAAAAGTAATTTTCATAAAAATTGTCAATTCAAATGGGGGAGTCATAAATCTTCATGGTATATACTAAATCATAACTCATGGAAGTTATTTAAAAAAAAAAAAAAACACCTGTTTTATGAAAGGTTATGAATTATTCTTGAAAAGTCATTTTCAGAAAATTGTTAATTCAAACGGGGAGTCATAAATCTTAAGGGTATATAAATTAAAAGCCTGAATCATAAAAGCTTGCTCTTAACTCGGTCACAAACTCTTTCAGCACACTGTAAAGCCACATTATTTTTTATTCTTATTATCAATTTCTTTGACACAAAATTCAAATTTTTATTGATTACAAAAACATTCCAACAACAATTGAGGCAAAACAAACTGTCTTCTTATTTTTGGGCTTTATCTTCCAATCTAGAAACTCCTCTGGATTTATGAGAGGGTTCAAGACATTAGCAGAATCACTCTTAAGGATGATATTGGAACACTTAGCAAAGAAAGCATTTTAAACCCTGGAAATTGTTGCCTTTGTTTCACCACACAAAGAGTCTCGGTCAAGAACAAAGCCAATCCATGTTTGGGCCCATATTTGGAACAAAATATCTATTTTTGAACGTTTTCCTGATGGGCTGGTTACGCGGCCCATCCATTATTGGACTCGCAAAGAAGCTCGCATATGTCCAAACTAAAGTAAGAAGATAAGAAGTTCTACATAAAGACATAATCTGAGATAAAATAATTTAAGGTTTTTTTTTTGGGGCACAACTGCACAAGAGCAGGGTGCTATGAAGTTTAGAAAGACATTTTATCTTCGGCAAGTCTCTCCCAATCATTCATCCTATTATTTTCCAAGCACTCTGCCAAACCTAAATCATAATAAATTGTATAGATTCAAATTAATAGCAATCCAAAAAAAAAAAAAAAAAAAAAGCATTTTCATTTGGACCATTTTTTTTGGAACTAGAATTTCCTTTAATGTAAAATATGAATATCATATACTGTATAATAAAAGTTAGGCTTAAAAATTGTGGTTGCACCAAGTTGAAATTTTTTAGATGAGAATAAACAAATTATTTATTCTCATCAACTACTGTTAGTGTTTTTCTCCCAAAAAAAAAAAAAAAAAACTACTGCTAGTGTTTTAAAAAACATGCAATCTACATTCTTATCAACTTCTTTGTTTGTTTATTTATTTATTTTTTCCTTTGTTTTTTTACATTTCCAATGGCTTAATTTTTCTTCTCAATACTTTTTTCTATCCGATTTTACAGTTTGTTGATAATATTTTGATAGACACTATAGTATTAAATTTTTTTTTTTTATCCTATTTGATTTTACCTTTTGTTGATATATTATTTGATGTTATAAAGTAAAATTAGTAGACTGAATGCTTCGGGTTTCAATGGTAAGAGAATCACTTAGGAAACCTGAAAGGATGAACACACAATTAAAGGTGACAGGGGAGGACCCGCCAAGAACCCTTCGATGGTAAGGTCAGTATTTCTCTCAAATTCTGGAATTCCAATCTCTTTGGAAATGTTCGAAAAACTTCCTTTATTTTGGCGTAGATGAGTGCTTATATAGTATACACTTGAAGCGGTTACTTGTCTGATAACTTCCCCTATCATTGAGGAGGTCATAAGATTCGGAGTTAATTTCTGTAACTGTCATGGAAGTTATATTGTTTGGTCTCATTTTCCATAACCGTCATTGGAAACGGTTTGTAGCAATGAACCCCAATTTTTACTTGTGCTCTGAAATAGGAATGTGGAGGTCGTCCAAGCATCTTTTGGATGGACGACCTTGTAACGGATGAGGGTTCTATACAGTCCATTTTTCTATTCTTGCTCTGGACGACCCTTATGGACAAGCTTAGAGTTGGTCTATTTTATAATACACCATCATTATTAACATTTTTTTTTTAATATAAGGCTCTTTTTTTTCTTATCCAACCTACCTTCTAGGACTTGAAATGTAATGGCCACAGTAGCATCAAACTCTCTATTTTGCCTCTAACTTCTCAACAACAAAACCACCTAGCTTTCAAGATTCTCACTTGCAATTATAGTAGATTTTTTAATTTTATTTTATTTTAATAATCAGACTTAGAATAGGTACTAGTCTCAACCCAAACTTTTCTTTTTCCATTTTTAAGTGCGCCGAATGGACCGAAGTGGAACCAAATGGAAAGAATAGACCAAAATGGACTGAATAAACCGAAATGGACCAATTGGACCGAATTGGACCCAAACAGAAGATTTCTGCTAAATTGTTAACCCTTTAATGGGCCACAAAGCATTGCCAACTTACATGATCCAAAGTTCAATCAAACAACAGGCTTAGGGTTTAGCCCAATATTAGTATCAGTATCACTATCACTGTATCAAAAAATCAAAACATAACAAAGTATGGATAAGCCCTTCTCAATTCAACTCAACATGTTCTCACTCGCACACTGGCACGTGAACATAACATTCCCTGAGCAGAGATCAAACACAGACCCCAGTTTATCCATACAACTCCAGGTTCGGTATTAGTTTTGTTTGCAGTTGCTTTTTATTTTTATTTTTTTTTCTAAAATCATTTTCTGTTGCTGTCATTTCATTTGAGGTAGTCAATAAATTACCAACTTTTTAAAAATTATTATTAACTTAATAAAAATCATTCTTAATTAAGACTTAAAGATCCATCAATTATAGTTTCAAAGAAAGAAAAAGAAAAAGAAAAAAGATCCATCAATTATTATTTTTTACTACACAAAATACGAATTAAATTAATAATTTTGGGGCATGTAAATTAATAAATTTTTGACAAAATGTCTACATGGATGGTGATGTTTGATACTCAATTAATAAAAAACAATGGCAACCCAAAAGTTAAAAGGATCACAATTTTTTCTTAAAGCATTTTTTTCCTTTAGTTTTTAATTGTCACTCACTCAATGCCTAGCAAGAAAAAGATACGATTTAGGAGCAATTATACACTACTTCCTAATGGCTAGAAATAATCTCAAATTGCGATCCTAACTTTTTGAAACCAAAATTATAGGTTCGATCAAAATAAAATTGTTATATATTTTTTTAGTGGAGTTTTGTGTCCAGTGCCCTCATGCAAGTGACACGTTTGGATTTAGACATGTATCCAAATTTGGACATGTATTTGAATCTTAACATGTCTAGTGCAATAATGCATTAGACACAAGCAGTGTCCTTTTTTTTTTTCCCCTCCATTTGCATGACTTTTTTTCGTTTGAAATGCATATGTTGCGTAAGATTAAATTTAATCCTCGAACTCAATTGAAACAAAGCTAATATATTTTCAGATCAAAATATTATTGAGAACCTAATTTGAAATCACCTCTAATAAAAAAATAAAAAAAACCCATAAGTGCACATTTAACAATAACAATAATGAGCAGACAGAAAATAAAGGTCCTGATTAGCAGTGTCTTTAAGAGGCCGCCCTGAGCCCCATGATGAGCAATCCTATGTTTTTGGACTTAAAAGCGTTTGGATCCCCATGTACCCAAGTTCAACTTCAGCTTTTTGTCATTCTAGGATGCTGAAATAGGATATTCGAAGTTAGTTTTCCTTTTCTGACGTATAACAAAGTTTTATTAATGTTTTTTTGGAGCAACATGTATCATCTCAGGAAAAAAAAAAGGATCAACATGAGTCATCAATTGAGATAGGCCTGCCCTCTTCCTGGCCTTATAAAGGGCTTATTATCATAAAAGTGGATTTTTGTATAAATAAAATCATGCACATATTAATATTAGGTGGCCTAAGTTAAGTGCTTGAGCTAGATTGAAGGTTGATGAAACTCAGGAAGTTTTTATATAAAAAATAAATATCTCAAAATTGTATTTATCATTTCTTTGTGACACTTTTGCTGCTTGTTCCTTTAGCCATAATTTGGCAAATGACCATTAATATAATTCCAGACTTTACAGTTGCAAATAGAAAGCTAATCCTAGTAAATCTTCACTATAGTACATAGCAGCCTGCATTCTTTGCTACACACTGTAGTGAAAATTTTACTGCAACCATGTTGGAAAGAAGAATAAGGGAAGTGATTAATGGGGGTGGAAACAGTATGAAAAGATTAACACGAGTAGATTTGATTCCATCAATTTGTAGGATTTTTTTTTTTTTTTTCCTTGAGGTAAAGTTATTGACACCATTGTGAAAGAACATATGACATAATCACCCAAAAATAACAACTTCTGACAGAGACGTTCGTCATAAAAATAGGCACATACATGTATTAGGCACCATACTCGAATTTGGAACAGATGTTAATTAGTAATACCCTCACTGCGCAGGTCATTATGATTGAGAGTAGAGGTTTAGCCCTTACTAGTTGAACTTGCAGTGTTTTAATATGAACCAGCTAAACATGCTGGAATCAGATCCTAATAGAAATGCTGTATTTCACTTTGGAAATCTTGAAGGTGCTTTCCTTGGCTGAATCTAGGTACTGAAGTCAACATAGGTAGGCTTGCAGAAGGAAGCTGAATTTATAACCCAAATAACAGTGAACTTCCGCAAAGTATACAGCTCTATTAAAATAATTGCTAATGAAGATGATATTCAGTCATAAATTTAAGAAATTCTTCTTTTTCTTCTTCTTCTTTTTCTTTTTTTCTTTCCCCCTAATCATAAATTTATATATATATATATATATATATATTATATAGTCCGGAATTATTATTTTTCATTCTAATATAGTTGACTCCGCATTGCCTCATAATATATTGTATTTATCTTATTCTTAATAAAATTACTATATATATATATATATATATTAACTATAACTTGAGAAGTGTGTAATATAGAATTTCATCATGTGAATAATATTTTGTATATTCTTTTATACAATTCATTATTATTTTATACAAAATATCAAGGTTGTCAAAATCGAGATTCTACGTAGGATTGTTGAAGGTAGGTGGGATCGTAGATCGTAGGATCGGATCATAAATTGTAAGATCTTACATATTTTCATATTTAAAGCAAAAAACGCATTGATAATGACTTTGTATGTTGAATAATCACATAAATTATAAATTAATTTATAAAAAAAACTAAGATTTGCATCATATAGAGAGTGAGGAGGTAGGGTTTGGAACCACTTACTTGAAACATTATTGTAATGAGCTCATCACTATTGAGCTATCACTTGAACACAATTCTTTTATATGTAGATGGGTTGAGGATTAATTTATTACTTTTAAAATTATAGCATTTAACTTGCTATACTTCTAAACTATAGGGTTCAAAAATTATGATTCTACAAAATTATAAATACCACTATTTTTCCATGAAGGAAAAAAAAAATTAATAGCATTATAAATTTTCATCCATCCAATATCAAAATAAGATTAGCCTAAAAAAATCAAAATAATATTTTGCATGTAGCATACCAAAAAAATCAAAATAGAGATTATGCTAACTCGTGTGCAACTTGGCATGCTAATTTTAGGAACATCGTGAAATTGTGGTAACATTTTGTTGTATCTATAGCATTATTCTTATCTTTGTTGAATCTAAATTCTTGAATTTTCAAGTCAAGGTGTTCAATTTTTTTAGAATAGACAAAACAAATTAATTTAAAAATGATTATGTATATACATTTTTTTGTGAGTATAAATTTTTTTTTTTTGACAAGTTAGGGTATTCATATATATCAACACCCTCACTTATATGTAGAGTTGCCACCAGGGGCCTACTAAAAGAGAATGAACGTACCAAAGAGAGCAAACTAGAGTAGGGTGTGTTGCCAACCCGCCAAAACTGATTCAATCTAACCTAACCCGCCGAGTTGGGTTGGGTTATGAAATTTATTTTTACAGTGTGTTAGGTTGGGTTGGGTTCGGATCATAAGTTCACAAATACGCCTAACCTGACTTGACCCACCTATATTTAATATATATTTAAATTTGTAATATATTATACAATTTTGTTATTTATTTTTTTGCCCACTTCCTAAATAAAACACAAACTCTAAGTTCTCTACAATTCACAATCTTTCTTATCTCATGTTACACACACACACACACAAACACGAATAAATCAAAACCCAAAACACAAACCTAAAGAACACACAAACCACAATCCAAACCTATAGAAATCAAATAGCACAAATAAGTCCACAAACCCTAGATTTATGAGATGAAAAGAGAGAGCACTAAACTGGCACCACCACCACTTCATCTCCCACCATCACCACATCCATCATAAGATCAGTACGAAATTTAAAAAAAAAAAAAAAAATACTGACTTACCATCAAATGCATAAGATCAAAGTCTTAGATGGCAAATCAGAGGAGGCTTTAAGAGAGAGGGGTTTAGGTGAGAGAGAGACTACAAGCCAATGACGGCGAGTGCAATGAGGACGATGAGCCAATGATGGGGGCGATAAGAAGGGGGCTAGGGTTAGGGATTTGAGAGAGAGAGAGAGAGAGAGAGAGAGAGAGAGAGAGAGAGAGAGAGAGAGAGAGAGAGAGAGAGGAATGTGAAACTGAGAGTCTGAAATAGTGAAAAGTTTGAGGATTAATTTGACGATTAACACATTTTAACAAAAAAAATAATATTAAAAATGGACAAAAATTAAAATTTAAGGATTAATTTAACAATTGAAGGAAAATTCCAGCTGAATAAATTGATGATTTAAAAAAAAACAACATATGATAACAAGTTAATAAATCATTCATCTCATGGAAGGATAGCTTAAGGAATTCACTTTCATGTGAAAGCCTATTACACAAGATAATAAATGGACATGTTTGGAGTTTACGTGTGTGTATATATATATATATATATTTATATATATAAAAGAACATGATTGCGTTTGGAAGTAACTTATTTCTATAGTATTTATTGTGGGGTCCAATAATTTGTGGCCCTGACCCATTTTTACATTGGGGCCCAAGGCCCGAGCCGAGGAAGGTTATAGCCGAGGATAGGTAATAAAAGTCCAAATAGTCTTGAGACACAGCCGAGGATGATTCTGTCCTCGGCATATCCGAGGTCCCCCTGGAAAGAAGGGCAAAAACGGTATAGGAACAGTTTGGGAAAAAATCTAAAATATCTATGTCAATAGAGAAGGGTACGTTGGATAATATAACGACCAAGGACAAAGGGAAAGATGCCCTTACTGCCATTCAATACTCTGTATCTGACAGAGCCATACTCTTCAACTTTTACAACCACCCCCAACCACTCTGGGTATGGGCTGATGGGACAAGTATCAGTCCTAGAAAGTCGAACCCACACGTGGACGTTGGATAAGGGATACAGGCTAGTATAAAAGGAAAAATAGGCAATCCAGAGGAGGGGGCTGGGAAAAATGGCCAAAAACCAGAGCCTCCCAACCCGCCTCCAGGAGAAAGACTTCTAGGGCG
The DNA here is from genome assembly GCF_932294415.1 of Quercus robur. NCBI lineage: Eukaryota > Viridiplantae > Streptophyta > Magnoliopsida > Fagales > Fagaceae > Quercus > Quercus robur. The sequence goes on along the minus strand of NC_065541.1, from coordinate 231,320 downwards.
AACACGATTTAGCTATGTATGAACACCACAGAAAACTACTGTCTCGTGACCAAGGCCTAGCCTTTCAAACCCACGCTCTATAAATGATATTATTTGGGCCTTTTTATGTGCGAACCCAACATTATTACGGGTCGTTACAAATTGTGTCCTTACAATTGGCGCCGTCTGTGGGAAAGGCTTGTGTATTGGCATAGACGATAGGTCGAGACAGTCCCCTTGTCATTTCTAACAGGCGGTTGTAGTGTTCTAGCGTAAAGTTCCACTAGGGGCTGTGTTTCCTCGCTAGGGGCTACGTTTCTTCACTAGGGGCTGCGCTTCGTAGCGTCAGCAGCACTGATAGTTCTAGGGGCTTGGCCAAGGAGCTAACCTCCCTGAACCAAGGTCCCACGCCATAATTGAGGGGTTAATTCCCCCAACTACTTAAATATCAAGTTTTGGACAGAACCAAGGTATTGCATGGTCCTCGGACTCAAACCTATGGGGAAACCAACTATTTAGAAAATCAAGTTTTGGACAGAACCAAGGTATTGCATGGTCCTCGGACTCAATCCTATGGGGAAACCAACTACTTAAATATCAAGTTTTGGACAAAACCAAAGTATTGCATGGTCCTCGGACTCAAACCTACGGGGAAACCAACTACTTAAATATCAAGTTTTGGACAGAATCAAGGTATTGCATGGTCCTCGGACTCAAACCTATGGAGAAACCAACTACTTATCAAAATCAAGTTTTGGACAGAACCAAGGTATTGCATGGTTCTCGGACTCAAACCTATGGGGAAACTAACTACTTATCAAAATCAAGTTTTGGATAGAACCAAGGTATTGCATGGTCTTCGGACTCAAACCTATGGGGAAACCAACTACATATCAAAATCAAGTTTTGGACAGAACTAAGGTATTGCATGGTCCTCGGACTCAAACCTATGGGGAAACCAACTGATTGCATGGTCCTCGAACTCAAACCTATGTGGAAACCAACTGATTGCATGGTCCTCGAGCTCAAACCTATGAAAAGTCTGCTACTTAAGAAAAATTCTAAGTCGCTCAGTCCTCGGACCAAATACTAGAAAAGGCTAAGGCTATGAAGGTCATTAGGCAGTTAGCAAAACGCCTTAATTCTCAGCGGCCTGCAGGGGCTGTTCATTGTGGGTTATATATCCTCGGATGATTATTTCCTACACGGCACCGAACATTTGGCCATCATCTCGTTCAAGTTTGGGGTATACAACCCACTTTCAGGTCAGTCTTATTATACACGATAGCTTCAATAAGTTCATTATAAACAACTTTTTCTCAGTAAGGGTTTCTGCCCTAAGTACCATTTATTCTAATCGGCATTATTATGCCGGATAGTTCCAATAAGCACAGAGCAAGGTTTTTTTATTAACTGGGATTTCGGCCCTAAGCATCGTTCAGAATACAAAAGTAGAAAAGAAGTCATATGGTAGTACGTCTATTCATGGCATAATTATTTTAAAAAGAAGAGGTAGAATGTACAAAATAAAGCAATGTTGACTTTTATTAATATAAAGGGGTATTACAGCGTATAATGAAGGGCTTAAACAAGCCTATATAGAAAACGAGTTACAAAAACAATAAAAAAAAAAAAAAAAAAAAAACAGCCAGAAATCTTTTTAAGCTCTACTCCTAAGTCTTTCCAAATTCTGCCCCAGTAGCACCCATATTAAGAGGAGGACCTTCCTTGGGGGGAGAGGAGAAGAAGAGGAAGAAGGAAAAGCACCAGGATGGATCTGGTGATGGGAAAGAAGAAGAAGGAGAGGCAAAAGGAGGCACCAGTGAAGGAAGAGAGGAAGAAGCAGGGATACTTTGTTCCTGCGTCAGTCTTGGCTCCTAACATGCTGGTGCCATGTTAGCTATGCTTATAAGAGAGCGGCTGGTACTGATAATGGGTGACCCCAGCTCAGCCGCATCAAAAATTTTGATGCGACGAGCCCCTGCTTCGGATTTTGGCTGAAGGAAGGATGAGAAACATCTTGAGTCTCTGCCGTCCCTGCCCTGACAGAGCCATTTTAAATTTCAGAAGAACATGGCATTTCTGGGAAGGGTATGGTCCCTTCATTCCCGCTCCTATCGCGAACGTATCACAATTCAAGGTGTAAACTAGCGGATAAAGGAAACTCTGGGGGAGGCTAAGGGTTTCAGACTTTAAAAGGATTAAAAGGTCTCTGTGTAAGAGAAACAACCTCTTGCCTTTCTTCTTATATGAAGGGCAAAATGGGAGGCATTCAATCTATCCAAATTTCCAAGAAAATTTGTAAACGAGAATATACCCACTCCACTTCCCCACGCCATCAATAACCGTCGAAATTAAATGGTCTCGTGAAGGGAAATCATTAAAGGCGCGTTTTGGATAATGAAACGGCAGGAACGCAGTGTAAATGAATTCAGAGGAATGTCTCGTAATTCGGTGTGTTTCCTGGATAGATGAAGAGACACCCACATTGATGAAGGGCAGAGCTAAAACGAGTCGTAATAAAGGCTTGACATTACCAAAACCCTCCTCTCCGACCAAGAGGTCGGACAGCAGGGTTTTGAGGGGCTATTGTGGGGTCCAATAATTTGTGGCCCTGGTCCATTTTTACATTGGGGCCCAAGGCCTGAGTCGAGGAAGGTTATAGCCGAGGATAGATAATAAAAGTCCAAATAGTCTTGAGACACAGCCGAGGATGATTCTGTCCTCGGCATATCTGAGGTCCCCCTGGAAAGAAGGGCAAAAAGGGTATAGGAACAGTTTGGGAAAAAATCTAAAATATCTATGTTAATAGAGAAGGGTACGCTGGATAGTATAACGACCAAGGACAAAGGAAAAGCTGCCCTTACTGCCATTCAATACTCTTCACCTAACAGAGCCATACTCTTCAGTTTTTACAACCACCCCCAACCACTCTGGGTATGGGCCGATGGGACAAGTATCAGTCCTAGAAAGTCGAACCCACACGTGGACGTTGGATAAGGGATACAGGCTAGTATAAAAGGAAAAGTAGGCAATCCAGAGGAAGGGGCTGGGAAAAATGGCAAAAAACCAGAGCCTCCTCGCCCGCCTCCAGGAGAAAGACTCCTAGGGCGAACACGATTTAGTTATGTATGAACACTACGGAAAACTACTGTCTCGTGACCAAGGCCTAGTCTTTCAAACCCACGCTCTATAAATGATATTGTTTGAGTCTTTTTACGTGTGAACCCAATATTATTACGGGTCGTTACAAATTGTGTCCTTACATTTATAAATATGAAAAGTTTTTGGTAACTTTTATATTAAATATGTGATAAAAAGCTAAATATTAAATTATTTGTAAAAAAAGTAAAAACCAAAAAAAAAAAAAGATTTTTCCAAACACATTTTTTTGGAGAAGGATGAAAAAGGAGAGGAGAAAATAAGGGGAGGATATTTTTTTGGATTGTTTGGTTGAGAGGAGAAAAATGGGGAGGCCTAGGTGTTTTCTCTCCATTCCACCAAAAACTAATTCCCCAATTCGGGGGATATGGAGAGAAAATAAGAGAAGGATTTAGGGGAAGGAGGTAGAGGAAATGAATCATCTACCCCTTTACACACCATCGTACACATGGTTTTGTTTGTTTGTCATTTTTTTTTAATATCAAACGTGCAGGTTTTTTGTTTTTGTTCTATTTTTTTTTCCCTATAAGTACTGTGTTTGTTGACGTTATTTTTTTGTTTTGTTTGCTTTTCTTTTGCTATATGTTTTATTAGTTGTAGTTGTGTTAGTTTAGAATAGTTTAAAATTTTTATTTTCTATGTAATATGGTTGTAAAATTAAATTTATACAAACTACATTTCTTATTTTCTTATTTTTATTATCAACTAAATAAAGAATTTTAAATTCTTCTACTTTTCTATCTCCAATCAAACACATAAAAGAAAAACTAATTTTTTTTTTTTTTTATCCCTAACCATTTTCTACCTTCCAACTTATTCATCCGCTATCTAAACTCCTAAATCTAAGGATAAGATTTGAGTGATAGTCCAACCCTTAATTTCATCCCCTCTTGTCTATGTCTAGGCGTTCCCTTGATCTTTAGCCAAAAGGCCGAGAAAGGTATGTCTAGGCGTTCCCAATATCAACATCCACCTAAAAAAAAAAAAAAAAACACAAAATTGTTTATAGCTAAAATTTATCCGAAAATAAAATAAATTCTGGGGACATGAAAGTGAAGATGAGAAAATAAATAAAAGAAGCCATGGAAGGGGATTGAGGATAGGAAGAAGCCTGGAACTGGAATCTCAGACACTGCAAATTTCATGCCACTTTTTTGCAACCGAATTTACGAGGATGGATATTCCGCAAGTAAATGACATTGACACCGACCTTAGCTAGCAGCTAGCTCTATATATATGATTATGAATTGAGTTTTTGATGAAGGGTTGTGCTAACGGGTTAACAGCAACTTTTTTACTTTCTTTTTTCAGTTTTTTGTTTTTTTTTTTCAGCCTTATGTTTTGTTTATGTCCCATATAGAGAAAAAATAAAAAATAAAAAAATAACAGGTGTGGGACTGTGAATTTTTTTTTTTTTTTTTTTATCTCATTTTTTTAATAAATCGGGCCAACCGCCGGTGCGGTGCTTGTCAACATGGAAAAGTTTAGTATCACAATTATTTTTACAACCTTTTTATAACTTTGTTACGTGGCCATTGATGATTATGTAACGACAAAAATAGTAAAAATTGTTGTGACAATGAGATTTTTTTTGAGAAATGGTTTTAACCATATGTCGGACTCGGTCAGAGGTCACAGATATCAATAAGATAGTGTTATATTTTGATATATATATATTCCAATACATATCATCTTTTTCCTCTTTCTACATTCTGCAAACCTACCTGCAGACCCTTCAATTTCCACACTAACCTAAGCCTCTCCATCCAAATAACAAGCTTTGTTTCTCCTTCTCATCTGGGTAAGCTTCATTATTTTTCTTTCTTGTGTGTTTTTGTATAATATACGTTCTTTTTTACATATCTATTTGCATTCTCGTCAGTTAGTCTTTTTTCGTGGGTCCTCTTAATTAAACATAAACATACACCAATATCATACTGAGGAGTAGTGTGGTGTGTGGGGGTTACGATCTTGTCCGCTCTTATTAAATTATCTGTTATCTCTAATGGATTAGAGATGTTAGTAGTTGGCTCTTTTCTTAATTTCCCCCCTCATTACTTTAAAGTTAAACGACCTTCTAAACAATACATATTTGTTTTTACCAACTCCTCTAATTTTATATGCAATAATAACTTATATCTCCAACTATTTCAATGTCATATATGCTGTATTTGTCCATGTTTTAGCCCCGACCAGTCATCCGGGGTTCAAAGAAGTTATTTTTAATGTTCTGCTGTTCCTCTCATTTTAGGAAGATATGGTTTGGCTTAACTAAGATAGCACTTTGACTTAGAATTGAATGAAGTACCCACTTAGAACTCTAGCTAGAGCATACTAATGGGTGTGGCGTATGCTTCTCACACACTCTCTCTGTTCAATGCATTTTCCTAATATAATTTATGAGTCCATGTTTATTACTATTACTATTACTATTTTTAAGAGAATGATTCTAACATCTATATGCATGAATTTAAATTCCATCTGAAAAGCTAACCAATTGTTAGTTAACTGCCAATGGTCTGAGCAAATGTAGATGGTGCTAGCAAAAAAGAAGATTTTAAAAATAGCAAATTTTGTAATATTTGGGGCAATGTCCTCTTGTAATTGAAGTTTGGAAATTCTGGCGTAACTCTTGATTCATATTTTAATGAAGTTTGGAAATTCTTATGTCAGGTCAATCTTTATGAAAACTTTATGTCCACAGATTTCAGTGGCAAATTTAACCTCTAGTTAGGTACAATATTGATCTAAAGAGCTACTTAGTTTATTGCAACTCCTATGCAAGTTAGTTGAGTCCCCTAGATAAGGCTTGATTATGTTCTCATGTACTTGAGTACTGGGATTTTATGTCCTTTCTGATAGCACTCATAAAAATTTGGGCATAGTTGACTCCCTTTCCTACAAAATTATGGGAGCAATCATGTTATTTATTTGTTTATTTTTTGGGTGCTTTAATGACGTCCAGCATAATGATTGCAATTGTTTTAATTTGGATAAATTCAAAAATTGGACTAAGCCATCCATTTTTGTTTATTTTCCTGGAGTTTTTAAGCTAGTTTACGGTCTTGCTTATGAATATTATACATTTACATCTTCAATAAAGCCATTCATATGCGCTATATGTTGCTGTTTAGGTACATATGTTGATGCATAAGGGATCAGCATCCACATATTTGCACTTCTTTATTGTTTCTTTTACTGAATACATGCTTTGGTAGCCAGAGGCATGGAGTATACATGCTGTTGCAGTTTAGTGATATTTAGACAGCTGTGAATACAGAAAAAATATGGCTGCCTTAGCAACTGCAGAAGCTTGTGATACAAATGCAGCGCTACTGGCAAGTGGTGATTTGCGTGTTCTTCAACCTACTTTCCAGATATATGGCCAGTGTCGTGCATTCTCAGGCTCAATTGTCACTCTTAAGGTTTTTGAGGACAATGTATTGGTTAGGGAGCTTCTCGAAACCAGAGGTGAAGGTAGAGTTTTGGTTATAGATGGCGGAGGGAGCATGAGATGTGCTTTGGTTGGAGGGAATTTGGGACAATTGGCTCAAAATATGGGGTGGGCTGGTATTGTACTAAATGGCTGCATTAGAGATGTTGATGAAATCAATGCATGTGATATTGGGGTGAGAGCTTTGGCATCTAATCCCTTGAAATCGAACAAAAAAGGCATTGGTGAAAAGCATGTCCCTGTATACATTGCAGGAACCTGGATTCGTGATGGGGAATGGTTGTATGCAGATAGTGATGGAATCCTTGTCTCAAAATCTGAGCTGTCCATCTGAACCATCATTCAAGGAGTTGCATGTCAAATTACGACATGAATAAGAGGACTGAGTCATGAAGTCAGTTGTGTTTTTCTAAATTTATTGGTTGTCTCTGGGACTGAGTTCTTAAGTGTATTTATTTTTGGATGAATAAACATTTCTTCAAAAGTTCTGAAGTGTATTAGACTTAAAAATTTACAACAGATATTTTCTTGTTCCATATATAAATAAATATTGAAATTTTGCTCTCTCAATCATATTTAAAACAAACTGTTTACCCTGTTATGATACTAGTTGTGCAGAAGCAAGGCCCAAGAGTTTAATACTAATACAACAACAACTACTAATTTGGGGTCAGCTATGGACCCTTGACAAATTAGATTGGGTTGGCTACATGAATTCTTTTTATCTAGTCTATTTCATTTGAGTTATGCTCTCTGTTGCTTCTGTAATTGACATGTGTTTATTTTTTTTTTTTGTTAATTACTTCTACTAATGTTATTTTTGGCTTTCCTTCACATTTTTTCATTCCCTCAACTTGGATTAATTCACTTGGTTCATTGCTCGCTCTCCTTTGAACATGATTAAATCATCTCAAGCAAATCATTCTCATCTTTTCATCAATAGGGGCTATCCCTATTCCCTACCTTTAAAATGATTTCCTTATTTCGAATCTTATCTTTCTGTGTGTTCTCATTTATTCATCTTAACATTTTTCATTTTCACTATACTCATTTTATGGATAAATTGCTTCTTAACTGCCCAACATTCGGTACCATAGAGCATAACTAGTGATATAGTCATCTTATCAAATCTTACTGCCCTTTTGTCTCTATTTTTATTTTTGCTAAACTTACATTTCATGCGCTTCGTTTTAGTCCTACTTAAATGAAAGGTTTTAGATTCTAGAGCGTCTCACATAGGGGTGTTTGCGGTGCAGTTCAGTGAGGTTTTGGACTATTTTAGCACTGTACTTTGTGGTGTAGTTTGGCCAAAACCATAACCGCAGCACACCTCAGTTTGTGGTCATAGGTGCGGTTTGAACGGTTTTGGACTATTATATTTTTCAAAATTTTGGGCTTTTCTTGCCCAGCCAAAAACTGATTTTTCCCTTGTTTTAAGCCAAGTTTTAAACTATTGAGTTAATTTTTCTTTATTTTGGGCTGACTTTTTTAATCAACACCTGTAAACATTGATAATTATTCATTTACACCAATAGACATTTGATAAAACCCATATACAAGGCTCATTTATCTTCTTTTCTGTCCGATCCTCTTCTATTTGTGGTGTAGTTTTAATATTGTGGTTAATTCTGGTTGAATAGAACGCATTTGATTGCGTTTTATTGATTTTTGCAGGTAGGCTTTGTCTTTGAGAAAATTTTTTCCTATTATTAAAACAGAAACATACTCAGAAGTGGTTGGTTGGTAAGTAGTAATATTTTATTTTTATTTCTGCTCATTACTTTTCTGTAAATTTTGTTGATTGAATTGTAGAACCTGGTAGTACTAAGATCATCCTCCTAATTAAGATAAGATGCATTTGAAATAGATTGTAAGTGTCAACGCATTACAATAGTGTGTGTCTGTGCACATCAACTTACTCATACACGGATAGTTTGATACAGTGAATCAGTGATACTTGAGAGGCGGCTTAGCTAGGCTATTTGACTATTTGTATTTGATATTATAAATTTATAATATATATTTAATATAAAATAAATAATAGATATTAATATATATATATATATATATATATAGGGTGCGGTTTGTTTGGTTTTCTAATTATAAAACCACACGCCACATTGTAACATGCAGTGTAGTTCACTACTACTTGCTGTGTGGTATGGTCACGCCATTTTACAAGCGGTGCGATTTGTGTGGTTTGGTGAACATTCTACCCTACTCTTGCCAAATTTCTAATTTGGCATTAATTCCACTTCTAGTTTCATTCACTAAAATTTTATCATTTGCAAAAAGCATATACTGGGATACTTCTTGAATCGATCTAGTGACCTCATCCATCACTTGTACAAAGAGATATGGGCTTAATAGTTTAATGATTTCATTTTTATTTTATTTTATATATTTACCTTTTGTAATCGTACTTATTTGTTGTTGAGGATCAATAGCTGAACCTAAAAATTTGGGACTAATGGTTTGTAGATGTTGTTGTAATTATACCTATCTGCTTTTGAACATCATGTCTCAGTTTCAAATAGGGGTGGATGCAGGGTGTTAAAGTTTTAAGCTAACCAAATGCTTGTCTCTTTGTAACGACTAGCCAGGCTAATGGATTGTAGACCTTGTGGCATTGGAGGTCGTATAGCTGGATGTTAGTGTTGAACCCTCAAGTCGAATGATGAGCAATGACAACGTAATTTTTAACTGTTTCTATAATATCAAAGATAAGAATATATATATATAAAGGCAGCCAGAAAATGATGCACAATAAAAGTGATTTTATGGTTGTCAAGAAAAAAAGATGTTGCATTAATTAGAATGTGTTACTTTAATATGTTATGCAAAAAAGGTTGTGAAATTTGTTGTATCTATGGTATTCTTGGCTTAAGAAAACAAAATTGAGATGCAGTGCAATTGGTTTTAAGCGTTTGAAATTAGAAGTTAAACCTCTTTCTTCAGCCTTTAAAAATTAGAAAAGTGAAAAAATTGAAAGTTTAATAAGGTATTTATTAATCTGAGTTGTAAAAATCAAAGTGCAGATGGTAGGCCACTGATGAAGTCCATGGCAGTGAAACTGAAGACAGCTTGTAATGTAGTAATTGAAAAGTTGGGAGAAGTCATACATATAGTCCATAGCTGAAGAATGAATAAAGTGGGGCCTCAGAGTCACAGTGGAAAAAAAAGGGCCTAAAAGTATAACATTAAAGCTAAAATAAGCAGGAGAGGAAGAGGGAAGATTTAGATGGGGTTGGAGGGAGTAGCAAGCGGTGTGATGATAAAGGAGGTTCTCCTGAAGTTAGATGTGGAGACGCTTTGCTCTCTTGCATGTGTCAGCAGATCTCTCCGCTTCTCCGTCTCTCAAGCCCTTTCATTATTCTCTGCTCTCAATCTCTCAGTATGTCTTTCTCGCTCGCTCGCTCTCTTTCCCCAAATTTCTAATGACGGAAGGCATTCATTGTTTGTTTGTTTGTTTGTCTGGCTCTGGCAGACGTTTTCTCCGGATGCCCAGACTGTTGCTCACATTCTGGGTAGGACCAACGGCGGCGGCCTTCTTAAGAGCCTGACCATAAATTGCCTCCGCCTTGATGATTCCTGTGTGTCCTTATTTCTCAGCCCACATCTCCATGACCTCAATTTGCTCTCCTGCTCTTTGCTTTCATATCATCTTCTTCCTTCCATTGGGGAAATCTGCCCCAATCTAAGGTAACTCCATTCCAACTTCACCTTTTCCTTTTCAATTCATTTCATAAATGGCCCCCCATTTTTAAGCAATACCAATATTTGGCTGGCACCTTTACACTTTTATCCATGCCAGGGCCCCCCTTTTTTTTTAATCCATAAACCCTTTTTTGATTACCAAATTTAAAAGAGATAAGATCACACTCCCCATCACCAATTATGTTAGAGATTGATTGTGCCTTATATTCTTAACACTGGTTTCTACTTTAAATGTCTCATCCATGCATCGAGACACGGATCTTAGCGTATTCATTCTTAACACTTGCTTTTTTTATCTACTGAATTCTCCGCTGCTTGCTCCAACCACGCTGTAGTAGAAGAAGTAGAACTCTCTTTGTATTTTTCACTAACATTGCTCATATATGAAATCTTCAACACTTAAAATAAGTACACAAAGATTATTCATGTTCATAATTTGAAGCTGAGATGAAATTTTTGCCAAACTTCATTCCCCACAAACCCTTGTCCTGTTGAGCAAGAGAATGCTCCCCAATGGTTGCATTGGAAAGACGAAGTGCAACATGGTAGGCAGATTTGACCGAGAATGTTCGACTCTTTGTCTCAATCCAGTGAAGCTTATCTTGTGTCCGTGCATCCCCAAGCTTAATCCGCAGGATATCATCCCTTGTGGAAGCATGTAACAGTGACTGAATCAAAGGTCTATTCCACTGTCTGGTATCAGCATCAAACAGATGACTCACCTTTAGTGATCTGTCAGCTCCAGGCTTGAAACTAGGAGGCCGTGGGAGCCATTTATGACTTTCTATACCAACAGTTTCGCCATCGCCAATCTTCCAGGCAGAGCCCGCAGTGATGAGTAATGAGCTCTCTTGCTTGAAGGAGGCTGCGCCAGACAAAGGAGGGGTTGCTACCCAATTCAGCATCCATAAATGAGCAGGAAGGAAAGTATCGAGCTTTATATACCCTATAAAACAGAGAGTGGGACCCCTGGATAAGGCTCCAAGCTTGTTTGGCAAGCATGGCCAGGTTGAAAGCATGAATATCCCGGAATCCAATACCACCTTTATTCTTGGGGGAACAAAGCTTGTTCCAATTAATCCAATGAATTTTCCTCTCATTTTGAGATTGACCCCACCAAGATTTAGCCAAGACAGAATTTATACCATCACAAATGGCCTTGGGAATTTTGAAAAGACTCATAGAATAAGTCGGAATAGCCTGTGCCACGGTCTTTATCAATACCTCTCTTCCAGCTTTTGAAATATGTTTCTCCTTCCACCCCATCACCTTATTCGTTATACGTTCCAGCAACCCCTTGAAAGTAGACACCTTGGATTGTCCCCCTACCATTGGTAGTCCCAAATATTTCTCGCAGTCATTCATCACTTGTGCACCAAGTAAGGCTTGAATCTCTTGCTTAACCTCAGGTGCAGTGTTCTTGCTTAACCTCAGGTGCAGTGTTCTGGCTGAAGAAGAGAGTTGTTTTTTGCCTATTGATAGCTTGGCTAGAAGCAGCTTCATATTGTGCCAATATGGCTAAAAGGTTTTGGCACTCCCTAGTGCGAGCCTCACAGAAAAGCAAAGTATTATCAGCAAAGAGAAGATGAGATATCCTTACACCCCCACGACATGACAATAATCCATGAACCTGATTGCTTTATGTGGCTTTCCTAAGCATAGATGAGAGACCCTCAGCACATAATAAGAATAAATAGGGAGATAGGGGGTCCCCTTGCCTTATCCCTCGGGTTGGGGTGATGAAACCTTTTGGCTCTCCATTTATAAGAATGGAGTAGGAGGCTGTGCAAACAATTTTCATGGCCAAATCTACCCATTGCACGGATAACCCCAACTTGAGCATTATCCTTCTGAGGAAAGCCCATTCCACTCGATCATATGCTTTATTGATATCCAGCTTGACAGCCATGTGCCCAGTACAGCCTCGCCTCCTATTTCGCATTCGATGCAACATCTCAAATGCCACTGTCGTATTATCAGTAATAAGTCTACCTGGTACAAAAGCACTCTGTGAATCCGAGATGACATTAGGGAGGATAGTTTTCAACCTGTTTGCTAACACCTTGGATGCAATTCTAGAGACCACATTACTCAAGCTGATCGGACGGAATTCAGTAATATGCTGGGGGTCATTTACTTTTGGGACAAGCACAATGTGAGTAAAGTTCATTTTACGGAGGCATCTCCCTGAATGTAAAGACGAGAGCACGGCAGAGGTAACATCCCACCCTACAATATGCCAATACTTTTGAAAGAAAAAAGGAGACATACCATCTGGTCTCGGGGCTTTTGAGGGGTGCATCTGGAACAATGCTGTACAAACCTCTTCCTCAATGTACGGCTGTGCTAAAGTTTCATTCATGCCTTCTGTGACAACCCAGTCTACAGAGTCCAACACCTCATCCATGTGCATCGGGTTATTGGAGGTAAACAATTCTTTGTAATACTCTTCAGCTATAGAGGCCACTCTACCCTCATCCGTTTGCCAAACTCCCTGCCCATCATGCAGACCTTTGATATGATTTTGGCGTTGTCTATGGCTTGCTCGCTGGTGAAAGAACTTTGTGTTCTTATCCCCAGCAGGAAGCCATACAGCTCTAGACCGCTGTTTCCAGAAGACCTCCTCATGATGTAGAAGCTCGGTGATGGATTTTTTGACCTCCGTAATCCTGCCCAAATTTGATGAGAAGTCCCCATGTGTAAGTTCATCTAACTCCCTCTGCTTTTGATTCAACCTGGTTCTTGTATCCCCAAAAGTGACCCGGCTCCAGCTAAGAAGGTCCAGGCGGCATCTCTTTATTTTTTCGAATAAGCGAAACATCGGACTTCCTGACAGTACCTCCTGAGCCTAAGAAGTTCTAATTCTGTCTTCGCATTCCATATGAGCCACCTACTTCTCCTCAAATTGTTGTAAACGTTTCTGATGAACAATTTGTGGGCTTGAGTTGTCAACATTTAGTTGGATGGGGTCATGGTCTGAGTATGCAACATTAAGATGTTCCACGCTTGCTCTAGGGAAGAGTTCCGACCACGCATTATTTGCAGAAGCTCTGTCCAACCGCTCCTCCACAAACTCCATCTCCTGTTTTAGGACACTTATTAGTTGAGGTTAAGGAGAATAGGCTTACCTGGCAGATATTTAAAAAGAAAAAGAAAAAAAAAAAGGCTATTTTCCATGTGCACATATCATTTTGGACCTTTTCTTACTGCAAAGTGCAAACCATTCAGAAAATACTAAAATCTGAACCATTTTCCGTTTCCCCTTTTTCATATCAGGGTGCTTACGCTTGAATTGGTAGAGCAGGACTCACCTGAAATTTTCAAATGTAACCTTGTCCGTATGCTCAAAGGATGCTTGTACCTGGAGGTAAGATAAAGGGATCAAACTCTTTTCTTTAAATTGATTATTTACTTCTCCGTAGATGCTCTTTCAATATATTTTGACTTATGTCGGACAAAGTATGTTTTTCAACTCAAGCATGTTTTACCAAAATAATTGAAGCCTGTTTCTTTTATAATACTTCAGTCATTTTGCCTAAAGATTCGAGGAACAGGTGATGCAATCGCTTTGCAATCCATTGAATTCTTCCTGCCCAAAACTCTTAAAATCCTGAAATTGCAGCCACTGCTTGAGCAAGACGGGATCCACCTCATAAACCAACTTCAAGTTGATAGGACTTTTTCTGAGACAGCTGATTTTGGCATCATCTCTCCATTGGGAACCTGTATTCCATTGCAGTGCTTGTCACTGGTCCTAGATATTATATCCGATGATCTGATTATTTTGATCACCAACTCTCTTCCTCTTTTGATAGAGCTGGATCTTGAAGACAGACCACATCAGGAACCACTATTGCACAATGACTTGACCAACAACGGGCTCCAGTCCTTGGGCTCTTGTCATCATTTAACAAGTCTCTCACTTATTCGGAGTAGACGGAACCAGCAAGTGTCATTCAAAAGAATAAATGATATGGGCATGTTTCTGCTTTCTGAGGGCTGCAAGGGCCTAGAGTCGGTGAGACTTTGTGGGTTTTCTAAAGTTAGTGATGCAGGCTTTGCATCAATTCTACACTCCTGCCAAAGGTTAAAAAAATTTGAAGTTCGTAGTGCCCTATTATTGTCAGACTTGGCCTTTCATGATCTCACCGGGGTGCCTTGTTCCCTTGTTGAGGTGAGATTATTTTCATGCAGTCTTCTAACCTGTGAAACTGTGAAAAAATTGGCTTGTTCTAGCAGCCTGGAGGTCCTTGATCTATATGGTTGCAGGAGCATAGCAGATTCCTGCCTGAGGTCCATTTCGTGTCTTCATAGATTGACTTCTCTGAATCTCTCAGGAGCTGATGTTACAGACCATGGAATATCTATTCTTGGTCAGGGGAGTCCACCCATCACACATTTGTGTCTACGAGGCTGTAAGAGGGTAACTGATGAAGGTTTATCTATTTTGCTCCATAGTGGGACAATTGGCAAATCATTGTCAGCCTTGGATTTAGGATACATGCCTCGAATATCAGATAAAGCAATACTTACAATTGCTAAGGTTGGTATAGGCATTACTGAGTTGAGTATTAGGTGTTGCTTCTATGTGACCGATTTATCCATGGAAGTATTGGCTATGAAGAGAAGGTTCCAAGATGAAAGTAAACCACTTCGAAGGCTTGATATTTATAAATGCAGTGGCTTGTCTGTTAATTCAATTAAATCACTTAAGAGGCCTTTGTTCCCTGGGTTACACTGGCTTGGTATTGGGCACACACGTTTGACCGGGAAAGGAAATGCTATTCTAACTGAAATTTTTGAGGAACGACCATGGCTGACTCTTTGTTTGGATGGCTGTGAAATGGGATGTCATGATGGATGGCAATTTCATATACCAGAATATCGCTGGTCTTGATTTTAGTGGATGGGTTGGTTTTTGTTTTCGTGGATGTGTTTGGTTTTTACGCTCCGTTTATTTCGATGTAAAATATTTACAAAGGTAAAATATTTTACTTCTAAATTATTTGCAGGAAAATATTTTTATTTTACAGTGTTTAAAAGTGTATATGAAAATGTTGTGTAAAATATTTTCCCGTGTTTGGCATAACATAAAATGAAAATAAAAACAGCGGTAAAAATTTAAAATTGTACTGAGAATCACTAATGGCTAAAAAGGTTGAATCTATTTATACAATTCTCTGGTGAAGGCTCTAGGGATTGTTTGGTTTTTAGGAACAAAATTGAATTCTAATAAAGTAGTAGAAATCAAAAATCGTGATTTACCTACTGGAAATAGATGGATTAGGTAATTTTTTTTGCTATCAAAATTAAATTCCTAGTTTTAAATTTATTTTGTTTGAAGAGGTTTGTGTTACTATGAATACTCCTAAGATTAGGTAATTACTAATTAAGTTACTAGCAAAAATTTTAGTTGCTAATTTTACTAACAAAAGAATTTAGCTAATTACTAATTCTGTATTTTTTTTAACACTTTCTACTATCATCGTGAACATAAAGTAAATTTGATTTAATGTATGGTAGAAATATGTTGATAGAAGATATTAGGCAGGGCATCAAATTTTGCTCAGGTAACAGTTAAATACCATATTGCATCCTGGCAGAATAGTTAGCTTCTATATTTTTATCTTAGTATTTTTTTTCTTTATGACATTGGTGGTGTCAAAAACTTAACAATTTGACACTACAAAAAGCTACTTTATTTATTTTACTGCTTCTCTTTACAAAACACCTAATATTAATGGTTTTATTTTAGCATTCAATACAATAAAATAATATAAATAACACAATAAAATAATATATTTATTACAATAAATAACAACTACCATCACCAACACAATAAAATAATATATAGATGGTTGTGCATTTTAGCTCAAAAGCCAAAAAAACATGGCTTTGGATAAGAGTTTGGTTGTCTTCCTATTAGTCTTTGCAATGTTTTTTATAAGATTATTACTAAGGTGTTAGTTTTTGACTCACATAGTGCGTTCTTATTTGGGAGGCTAATCACTAATAATGTGCTGGTAGCATTTGAGACTTTACATTATTTAAAATGTAAGACACAAGGAAATTTGGGTTACATGGCTCTCAAACTTGACATAAGCAAAGCCTACGATAGAGTTGAATGAAAATTTTTAGAGAAGGTGATGATTCATTTGGGTTTCTCTGGTAAAATTGTGTCCACTATCATGTCTTGCATCAAGTCAATTTCTTATGCTGTGCTTCTCAATGGAGAACCTGTGGGGCGCATCAAACCAGGTAAAGGGTTACATCAAGGTGATTCATTGTCTCTGTACATGTTCCTTTTGTGTAGGGCTGTACAGGAACCGCCTGCCACCGACAAAACCGGCTGGAGCCAAACCAATCCGCCCACCTCAAACCTCCACAGCAGGTGCTAGGCATGGTGGTCGGCAATGATTTTCAAGCACCGAAGTTGGTCGGTACGGTTGTCGGCAAAGGATTTTGGATTCTGATGAACACTGAACCAAACCGATTTGCTTATATATACACAAAACTTGAGATTTATACCCCCTTCAAGTCAGATCTAAGATTTCCATCCCCACCCACAACACAAAACCCACCACTGATTCAGGTTTTTATCTTCAAGCCACCTCTGCTTTTGCTGCCACGGTGCCACCCAGGTCAGATCTTCAAGGTATTGTTTCTGCCTCCATCGCTTGGTGGTTGATTAGACTTCCCAAGTGAGTTACTCGATGGTTAGTCCCAAGAATCTTCAGCTTGTTTGGGTTTTAATATTTGGGTTTGTAGTGGGTTTTGAATATTGTGATCTTATTTGATCTAAGTTTTGATTTGTGGAGTTTCCATATGCAAAAATGGTCCACGGGTTTCTCACCTTTTCTTTTCGGATGATAGTGTTCTCTTTTGCCAAGCAAAGGAAATAGAATGCCAAGTTATCCTAGACATTTTGGCTACTTATGAAAAAGGCAATGGGCAAAAAATCAACAAGGATAAGACCAATATTTTCTTTAGCTCTAACACTCATTAGGATGTTCAGATTTGCATTCAACAGCTCCTTGGTGTCCCTTCAATCAGAAACTTTGAAAAATATTTGGGGCTTCCGGCTCTTGTGGGAAGAGCTAAAAAACAAATTTTCACTTATATCAAGGGTGGAAGGAGAAGTCACTGTCTCAAGCTGGTAGAGAGGTTCTAATTAAAGCAGTGATTCAAGCCATTCCAACTTATTTCATTAGTTGTTTCAAGCTTCTAAAGGGTTTGATTAAAGACTTGGAGACCATGATTCGAAAATTTTGGTGGGGTTATAGCAACTAAGGTAGAAAAATTCATTGGGTTAAATAAGAGCAAGTGTGTGAGGCCAAAGAAAATGGTGGGTGGGGTTCAAGGAGATTGAGAAGTTTAGGGTTTAGGGTTTAAAGCAAAGATTCTTTCCTAACTGCTCCATTTTAGAGGCCAAAGAATCCACTCTTGGCTCATATGCATGGAAGAGCATTTTAAGTGCAAGAGATGTTATTAAAAAAGGCATGGTGTGGCGGGTTGGGAATGGGAAATTTGTGTGCATCAGGGAAGATAAATGGCTACCAGATAAAATTTGCAGAACTGTCATTGCTCCTCCACCTTCTCTTCCCCCTGATGCCAAGGTCAGTTCTCTCATTGATGCCGAGTCAGCTACATGGAAAGTGGATCAAGTTCAGCAACTGTTCATGCCTCATGAATCCATATTGATTCTTAGCATTCTTCTTAGTGTTAGACTTCCTCCTGAACGTCTAATCTGGTCTCAAACGCCTACGGGAGTGTTTACTACCCATAGTGCTTATCAACTGTTGGTCAATGCTGCAATGACTAACAGTGCTAGTAGCTCTAACCCAAACCCCCAGAAGAAATTTTGGAGAGGGCTTTGGAAGCTACAAGTCCTTAACAAAGTGAAGCTCTTTGCCTAGAAAGCTTACAACAAAGCCTTGCCTACCATGAATAATTTGTTTCAGCGCATATTGTTGATTTGGACCTGTGCAATAACTGCAAAATTGTTTTTGAGGATCCTCTGCATGCCATTTAGGGCTGACTCAAGGTGGAAAAGGTGTGGAGTGACCATGCTTGGTTCAGCCAAGCGGTCTCCTCCACATCGGTTGATTTTATTGACCTTTTTGTCTAGATTTTTGCAGGTTTTTGATGATAACAGGGATGAATTGTTTATCTGTATGGCGTGGGGACTTTGGAATCGTCGTAATACTCTAAGGCTTGGTCTCCCATCTCCACCGTTGGATAGAGTTGGACCACATGCTGCAAAATTTCCTCAAGAATTCATCAACGCTCAAGATGATTAGTTCGTCATCAATCCAGCTGCTCCTCCTAGCCTGTGGTGTCCTCTGATCTCCCTGGGCTTCAAGGCAAATTTTAATGGTGCCGTATTCAGCAGCACTCACTCGGTTGGTATGGGAATGGTCATTTGCAATAGTCGTGGCGAGGTGATTGTGGCTATGGCTGAACGTATTCCCCTTCCAAATTTAGTAGTTGAGGTCGAAGCTTTGGCATGTTGTCGTGCTATGAAGTTTGCATCCAAAATTGGTATCCAAGAAGATTTTTCAAGGGAGACTCGATGATTATGATTCAAGCTCTGACTCATGGCTCTACTAGTGAAGCCCCATAGGGCAACCTAATCGATGATATACTTACTCATACTTCTCATTTATCCTGCTTTGAATTTTGTCTTGCTAAACGTTCTTGTAATAGGGTAGCTGATGCATTAGTAAAACAAGCCAAATTTGGGGTAGAATTTTGTTGAGGTCTAAAAGGGATCACAGTGAGGGAGGCCCAAAAGAGTGAGCCAGGCCCAAAAGGAAAAAAAAACAAGCTAAGTCCAAAGAAGTAGGTGCAAGGGGACCACGAAAGAATAAAAAGGCCCAGGAAAAGAAACATCAAGAAGGAAAAGAAACTCATGGCAATAGGCTAAGTAGCCAGGATCCTCAGCAATCATCAAGGGGCGCGGATCCTTCCAGGTGCATAGTCAAAGAAGATTAAGACAGTTCGAAAGAAAAGGACGGGAAAAGAAAATAAGAAACAGAGCAAAGAAACACAAGCGCTAAAAGACCTAGCGACCTCTCATGACACAAGCAGGAAGTGTCTCGGGGAACCAAAACAGAGAAATATGAAAAAGAGAATGGCATCAGGCGACTTTCAATTTGGCAGAATGGGATTCCGTCCAGATGGGAAAAAAGGGCAAACAGGGAATTGACAAATGGTGAGACCGAGAAGGGCATACCTCAGCACATCTCGAAGAAGGTAACCAACCAGGGACTTTCAAATGAATCAAAGCTGAAAGAAGGAAAGAATGAGAAAAACGGGAAATAGAACCTGCCGAGTGAAAGGCACGGAACAGGCTCTGTTCACAAGAAGGCAAAACAGGGGAACCAATGGTTCCCTTGGAAGGCCAGAACTTCATTATAAAAGGAAGGGGTAGGTTACGAAGACAGAGCAGCGAAAAAGAGAGAAAAAAAAGAAATTTTTTCAGAGAAAAGAACTATCAGTAAAGTTGTGGTGAAGAGAAAGAAAACACTAAGGGAAAAATGAATATTGCTTCCTGGTATCCTGTAAAAGCCACTATTGCACATACTCGGATTCAAAGAGAATCAAACTTTGCAAGTTTTGAAGGTTGAAATAGCTATTCAAGACTGTAATTTTTGAGCTTGATTGAACCTTGTATCACGTCCTAGTGAGCTTTCTGTAACTTAACAAAGAACATATTAATGAAATATGTCTCAATAATTCAAGGACCCCTTTAACATTATTTTGTACCTCTTTGTTGATCCTGTTTTCTTTTCCGAATTTACCTTGCTATTTTGGCATGTCTCTTCATACGAATATCCTTACTTGTTATTTTACTTGTATTGTAGGAAGCATCCCTTGTGCATCACTTGACTCTTAAACAGCTTGTTAGCTGCGGTGAGTCAAGGCTCGGTTCACCAAACCTCTTATTAGGCCCGGGATCCTTGGGCCTGAGTGTCACAAAAAAGGGCACTCTCACAAATTTCAAGCATGGATGGAAGACCTACCAGATGACATTGCACCCTTGGCTCTCTTTGATGTTTATTAAGTATTAGTATTCTAGTTTTGTTTCCAATAAAAGCCCTAGGCTACTAGTCTAGTTTCTCAAAAAAAAAAAAAAAAAAAAAAAAAACGGCTTTTGCTTCACTGATGCAGCATACTTTTGTTATATTTTTAGTTGCTAAATTTAGCATTTTACCATTTGCTTCCACCAATAATGAATTAAAAAGAATGTGACAAAAATTTTCTCTTTGTCCCCTTATCCATTGCTTCCATACTACAGGGGGGTGGCTACGGCCTTGATCACCTGCCCCTTATCTGAGGTCTAACCATGGCTGGCCAATGAATGCACATAGACTCGGTTAGACTTCAACCCATTGTTAAGCTCATGAAGAAATGATATAATGTTGCACATTTGTAGATTAAAATGTGACACTAATTTTTTTTTTTTTTTTTTTTTTGTTTGTTTGTTAAAAGAAAAGTTTTGCTGGATTTAAAAGGCATCTTGTAATTGATAGGACACCTTTCTTCGAGAGGACCATGTTTTCCCATTCAAGTGACAATATTTTTAAATCTCTATTCCCTGCTAGATTAAAAAACTAGCCCCAACAAACGAAAGTCTACCTTTATCAAGATTGACTCTGTTATTGTGTGTGTGTGTATGAGTCTGTGTGTTATATTGGGAAGGATGTCATCTGTCGTTTCTAAAAGACTGAAATTGATGAAGTTACTACATGATATGATTTATGCTAAGCCAACCTTTTTTTTTCAATGTTTGCTATTTTTTGTTTAGTATAGTTCACATGTTTAACCTTGCTTGTGTTTGTGCTTTGTGCCATATATTTAGTTCATAATCGGTTCCAAGCCTGGGTAAAGGAGGAGGGTTGTTGTAAGTTGATGGCTAATTGTTGGGGGTGACTATTAATTTGTGTTGTTAATAGTCTTAATACTTTTTTTTTTCAAGTCTTAATACTCAATTTTTGCAACATAGAATAATACTGTAACTATTTAAATATAAGCATGACGTAAAATGATGTTTAAGTTGTAAAAAGTACATTTTCTATATTACTATCCAAGATTGTCCAAGAAGACTCTAATCCAAATAAATAGTACATGTACGATACAGGTATGGGTATGGGAGTATGACAATTATTGAAAAACAAGAGTACGACACGTCGGGAGTATGACAATTAAATAATTAATTAATAATATAATTCGGTATATTTTTAAACTTTTTTAGACAATATATGTTTATTTTAGGATTTTAATTAAGTGAAAATAGCAAATAAGTACAATAATACCCATAAAATATCTGAAACCATACTATGGGCATAACCATTTTTACATCCAATTTCAAAACTTGTTGATTTGTATAATTGTGAGTGCACGACAATTACACAAATCCTAAACCCTAAACCCCATAAACGAATGGATGAAAACTGAAAGTGAAATACAAGGAAATTTTATCTTTGTATTACTTGGTTTGACAAAGATGTCCATAACCACAAAGATGAATACTGTTTTGTTTCTGTGACTTCAATATGATACGGCGTTTGAGGTATCAAAATTCAATCAACATGTGAGACATATTATGCCCTAAAAAGTGACGATTAAAGGACTTTAACTTCTAGATTCCTTTCCTTGGACCGAAATTTTCTTAAGGTCAAAAATACACTCATCAAATAAATAATGACTTCTCCTACAAATAGGGTAAACAATGTCAACTACCGTTCAACCGGTAAAGGAAATGCTTTTCTTACTGAAACTTAGGAGGAACAACCATGGCTGACTCTTTGTTTGGATGGCCGTGAAATGGGATGTCATGATGGATGGCAATTTCATAGACCAGAATGTCGTTGATCTTGATTTTAGCGGATGGGTTGGCTTTTGTTACGCGGATATGTTTGGTTTTTTTTTTTTTGATAAGCATATTTGGTTTTTATTAATGGATGTGCTTGTGTCAGCAACTGGACAAAATTTCAATTCTTTGGTGAAGGTTAAATGTTTTTTTTTTTTTGGTTAATAGGGCAGATATTATATTATAAAATAAAAGGCAGTACAAAATATTACAACCTGCCTACAGAGGCCAGCGTATTGGCAACATGCCTATAATGATACAACCCATTTTTATCAGAGTTAAGCAATATATACATATCAGCAGAGGGGGGGGAATCAAAAACAACAAAATTTTCCTGCATAGTACAGCCCCTTTTAGCCAAAAGATCAGCGCATTGATTCGCTTCTCTATAGATATGCCCCACCCGTGCTTGTACAAGTCTTGCCAAGAGGTACCTGCAATCATTCAGCAAAGGGGAGTAGCTCCGGTTAGGACATTTAGAACCATTGAGCAGCTCCACAATCACCTTAGCATCAAGTTCCACCTCTAGCTGGTTTATGCCCAATTGTATGGCCAAAATCAGCCCATCCCTCAATGCCCACCATTCAGCTAGTACACTAGTGGTATATCCAATAGATCTAGAATACCCCTTGACCCAATCTCCATGAAAGTTCCTAATAACTCCTCCACCACCCGCCTTACCCGGATTCCCTATAGAAGCACCATCAGTGTTTAGCTTGTGCCAGCCAACAGGAGGTGAATTCCATCTAATAGGAATGAAAATTTTGGAAGAAGCTTGGCTGGACTTACTCACACAAAAGTGGAATTCCCTTGCTTGACCAAGGCAGAATTTATCTAGCCTAGGATTTGGTATACTATTATCAAACATCACAATATTCCTATTTTTCCATAAAGACCAAACCGCATATAAAAAAACTGTGCACCAAGGAATATGTGTGGTATGCCTAATAGTACTCAAACTATTTATTCTAAGCCAATTAGCAAGGTTTTCATTAAAGGAGTTTATATGAGGATGAGGAACTCCCAACTTGCACCACAAATCACGTGCAACCTCACAGTCACGCAGCATATGTACAATAGTTTCCTCTTCCTGTTTGCAAATAGGACACATCTTATCACAATGAATACCTCTAGCAGCCAGCACACTCTTCACCGGTATGCTACCATGAACACAAAGCTAGAGAAAGCTTGCTATCTTAGGGAGAATATCCAATTTCCAGATCCACTGTTCTTTAAACTGATTTTCCTCTGGTTCAGTTTGGTTAGCTAATTGATAGGCTGAATTAACGGAGAATTCACCATCTTTGGAATATTTCCACATGATAGAGTCTTTCCTACTTTCAAAGAGTTGAAGAGGGATAGCTTTCATTTTATTTCTAATTGAATCAGGTAAATCAAAGGATAGAATGTCCCATTTCCAATCATAATTACAACACAAATCAGCCACAGTCAACTCAGTATCCTCTTGCCTTAAAGGCCCCTCTATCATGTCGCGAAGAGACTCTCCATTAATCCAACTATCCAGCCAAGCTCTCACGCCATGGCCATTGCCAATACCCCACCAGATACCTTTCTTAAAGATAGGGAACCCTAAGTTTATGGCTTTCCAATTGGGTGAGGAAGGGAGTTTTTCCGGATCTTTCGATCTTGCTCTCGAATTGGAACAATATTTATTAAGCAACACCTTAGTCCATAATGCATCTTGTTCATGGTACATTCTCCAATTTAATTTAGAGAGTAGTGCAATGTTTTTCGCCCTAGCCGCTTGTATACCTAAACCCCCTTCTTCTTTGGACTTTATAATTTTACTCCATCCAACCATGTGCATCCTCCTTTTCTCACTAGTGGAGCCCCATAAAAAGTCCCGGTTGATTTTATCCAATTTATCACAAACATGGACTGGTAGAGCCACCCCTTGCATCACATAATTGGGGATGGCAGCCATCACAGACTTGATTAAAACCGTTCGTCCAGCAAAGGATAAATACTTTGCCTTCCATCCAGCAAGCTTACCCATAACCTTTTCCACAATGAACTTATAAGGATTACGGGCAGCCCCTCTATGTCTTAACGGGAAGCCAAGGTACTTTCCAATCTCATGGGTTTCCCGGATGCCCAATTTATCACATACTTCATCTTTTAAACTATCACTAACATTTGGAGAAAAATAAACACGGGACTTTTCCAAACTAATTTTTTGGCCGGACTCAACACAAAATTTCCCAAGCACTTCCACAATAGCTTCACAGAAATAGAAATAGAAGGGGGATTTAGAAAGCTGGTGGGACAGAAATAGAAATAGAAGAAATTCTGGTGCCAACACCTAATTATACAACTTTACCCACAACTTGCCCATGTGGCAAATTGTGGTTAGTGAAAAGGTGATGGTGGGTCTATGTGGAGACACTCCTTTACCAACCATTACTCGCCACACGGACGAGTTGTGGACAAAGTTGTGTAATTGAGTGTGGCACTAAAATTTTTCCAGAAATAGGGGTAAAAAACCTCCTACTTGTTCCTAGTCCTGTATAACAGGAAATAATTTATGGGTAAATTGCATTGACCTCCTTCGATAATTTCCAATAATTTATCTAAGAAAGATATGCGAAAAGTTTAAACAAAGCTAGTATAAATTTTCCAAGGCATTAAAATAGCAAATATATTAGCGACATCTATTTCATTTCTTTATATCAACACATTAACACTGTTAATTCAATCTCTGCAAGCATTTCATTCAATTATGCCAAGCCTTACCCATGAATAACTATTTTGGACTCCCATATTGATCTTTTGTAAATTACCTGTGTAGTACACATCCGTGTAATAAACACGCACATTTTATGGGAATGTGTGAAAAACAAAAAAATGGTTATGACTACTGATTATGCTTTCATCCAAAACAAACACAAAGGCACCAATTCACAAAGGACCACACTTAAAATCATCTCTTTCCACTCATAAAATTACTTGGTATGGTACGCAAAGCCAAAAATATAAGGAAAAAAAGAAGAAATTCCTGATAGATTTCTCTTTCTGATTTGACCAGATCCTAGGCTCCTATCAATATGACTCCTATGTGCTATGCCCACAAAAAAAGAAACAGAAGTTAGCAAACTGCTAGATAACAGCAATCAGCTTTCACATAAAAGCAGTCCGCCCACCCCTTCGACTATGCCTGTCGTATGCAGTGTTGAATTTGTCGACTAGTTCATTCATTGTGCTGTGGGGAGTTTAAAAAAAAAATGGAACAGTTGCATGTTAAAAAATGGATGGCAATAAAATTAAAACATCAGTCAAAAATAAATTTAAAATAGCAGTGCCAGAAGCAAACATACCTCGAACAGTTGGTGAACATGGCTAGGTAAGTGATCAATAATGTGTCATTGTATTCCTATAAAGGGTAAAAACCCACCAAAAGCAAAAATTAAATTGGATCAAGATGTCAACCTAATCATTATTGTATCTCCTGATTATATATTTTTCGTGGGTTCTCAAAGAAAAAATGTTTGAAACATGAAAAACAAGGCACTCTTTATGACTATATTATGATATTAGCCACATATTATAGGCATATGCATAATTAGGCATATATACATATGATATTTTGTAGACAATACACTTATTGTGTGGATCTGCTTCTTCAATTATCACAATCAAACGTCTAGCTTATAGTGTGGATCTGCTTCTTCAATAACCACCATCACACAAATAGAAAAAATTACATCAACAAGCACAACCCCCTTCTTTGTATGCAGACTCTTGTTTATAGGGGTACTTTGGGTAGAAATAATTGCATATTCAAGGATACAAATCACTCTCTTTCTGCTTTTGTCAAAGACTTGGTAATTCTTATTTATCTTTCAATTTCTCTTTCAACGAGTCTATTTTTATAATTATGCATAAATTTGCTACATTCACTACTACAGGCATCACCGGTGCCGATCTTGATAACATCCAAAGAGGGAATAAATAGAAAGCACTAACCATCAAGAAATCATCTTGAAATTTCTCTGATTCAATAGCTGGCAATCTTCTCAGAAGACTTGATACTTGTCTTAGCAGGGCATTCTCGCAAGGGATATCACCTGTGTTCAGCAATATAAAAGCAAAACAATTAACCCTAGGTCATTAAACATGCACAGCCCAGGCAAGATATTGATTGTTATTATTGCCAACTAGTAGTGATTCCATGCAGGGCATTCTTATCCCCATTTCTTTATTACACAAATAAAATATACAGGTCATAACAGTAAAAGTGTATATTTATTTCATTTCCTTCCCTTCCTTTATAAACTCCCAATCACACAAGAAAAAGAGTACCTTAATCTTTTCTATTCAATTCCTTTATGAACTCCCAAACGCAGTGTTAAAGATGTGATTTCATCATATTTTCTGGATTTTATTGTGACATTAGTTGTTTTCCTCATCTTCTTTTGCTTTAAGAAACTTTTTTCCACTCATATTTATTTTCAAAGCTAATTGCTATTTTTATACAATAGATAGATTTATTTTTGGTGGTAAAAAGAGATAAACATACCTTTCTGCATTGCAAGAAGATAGTGATGAAGCACCCTGATTCTGCTATTGAGCATCTTGATGGCACTGTGAATGCCCGTAAGGTGAGCAGCCACTGTAATCAAACCCAAGTTACAGTAATGTGCATCACAACAGAACAAAACTTTTATATAACTAATTTCAACTTCCTCCTGAAAAGAGGTTTACTGATAGACATGTTGGAAAAGTAATAAATAGAAAGGAAAGGGAGTGCTTACATTGAGTAGCTGCTGAACCTCCATCAGATGGTTTAAGATGTGCAACATGATCAACTGAGATACGTTCTGCTTCAACTGTCTTCACAGCGCACACAGAAAAAAGTGAATCTAGAACACTAGATGATATTACTTAGATCAAATTAGGTTTAGAAGAATGAGCAAGCCTAACCTCAATAGTGTAGCTTGAACGAACAAAAATTAGCTGTGGATTCCCATCTATGACATGCAGCTCTGAGTTGCAAGGATCAACACCCAACAGAACAGAGAAGTTATCACTTCAGTATACTTGGCAAGTGAAAAGCTAATAAGGAAATGATCCTAGTCTACCAGGAAATAGAATAGCATGTATAAGCCACATAATTTGGGAATTAACACACAAAAAAAAAAAAAAAAAAAAAAAAAAAAAAAAAAAAAAAAACTAGAGAGCCTTTTTTGATAAGTAAAAAAAAAAGAAAAAAAGATTCTAGAGAACTAAATGGTCAATAAAACTTAAGTTACTCATCAAATGAATATACAGTGATTCAGGTCTCTGGTAGGTCATTGAACCTTAAGATTCTAAACTATGATTGGCAATTCAGGTAGTAATAAATAAACTATAAGATGTGCCTGAGGAGGTCAGAAGTGAAGTGTATGATACATTTTGACCTTTGTATGGTAAAAAAAAACCAGTCAATGGGTCACTCACTTCCCTCTACTTTGGCCACTTCAGATGGTGTAAAGTAGGTTCGATGAGAAATTTAGCCTCCCAATTCCATCCACTTCTTTTTAACTTCAACTTGGTAAAAGTGGCAAGCACACTTCAGCGCCATAGGCCTCTTGGAGCCAAAGTGCAAAAACATGCCTAATTGAAGTAAAGCGCAAGACATAATAAAAAAATTTAATCAACACAAAATGGAGATATTTTTGCTTGCTATTTCAAATGGATAGTGCAACTACAAAAAGTTTGTAAATTTAAATTTTAAATAAGTTATTTCAATTTCTTAAAATTTTTATATGGTAACTTTGAAAACAATTAGCAGATATCTTATGTTGTAGAATTGGTAGTTTGCTGATAACTTACTTAGGGATGCCGTTGGGAGCTCCGCTCAAGGTAGTTTCAGTGTGAAACCCTATTTTTTGAGAAGATGGAACTGAAACTTTAGGTTGGAAGCGGCTATGCTTATCTAAGGGTGGTAGTCATACTTTGCTGAGGTGCACCCTTTTGAGCTTACCAACATATTATCTTTCTCTGTTTACTATCCTTATGTTTGTGGCTGATAGGTTAGAAAGGATTTAGAAGAGTTTCTTGTAGGGGTTATGAAGGAAGAATTCAAATACCTGTTAGTGGCATGGGATAAGGTTTGTTCACGTATTGAGGTTGGAGGTTTAGGGATAAGATCAGGAATTTTAATCAAGCTCTGTTGGGGAAATGGTTATGAGGTTTTGGGCATGAAGACACACACTTAAGGCATTGGGTGACAGCATCTGGGGAGGAAGGAGGTGGTTAGTATACAAACCTTGGTAGCAGATCACATGGTTGTAGTCTGTGGCGGAGTATCAGAGGGGTTAAGATAGTTTCTTCCAGCATGTGGCTTTTGTGTTTGGTGAAGGAAGTCAAGTTAGGGTTTGGTATGATCTTGGTATGATCATTGAAGTGCACATTGTCCTTTGAAGGATCTAACACTAATTTTTTGAGTGCTCAGTGGATTCTCTTTAGCTTCAAATGTGGAAGTCCATAACTCCATATCCATATGGACAGGGATGGTAGGAGTTGGAAGCAATGTTTTCTTTTCGATAAATAAGAAATTTTATTAAGAAAGACTACTTCATGAGCAAGGGACATCAAGAAGCCAAATAATTAAAAAAAAATTATGCACAAAAAGACAAGGACTCTAGAAACATTGCAATAGAATCACAATGAGTATAGCCCCATGCACGAGACCAATCAAATAAATAAGTAGAGAAAGTTGCTAACAACTAACTCCACATCTTCAAAATGTATGTTGATTATATTCCCTCCAAGTAGTCCACATCAAACACAAAGGAATCATGTTCCTAATAGCTGACAAATGCTTACCCATCCAATTCCTCCAACTAACAATGACATCCTTCACCTTCCCGATTTGACCAAATAAATTCCTAAGCACCTAAAAACAAAGCTCCACAAATAATGTGCAACCATACAATGAATTAAAAGGTGGTCTACTATCTCCCTACTATACTGGCACAAGCAACCTAGGAAGCATGGACACAGGTATGACATGAGCAATTTTCAAAAATAATAACATGACATGACGACATGAGCAATTTCTGAAAACTTATAAAATAACATGGTGGGTACAACATGGGTACGGCACCCTAAAGTGTCTGTACTTTCTAGCAAGCAACGTCATCTTACTAAGGTATGACCTCTCTTAACAAGATTATCACAGGTAGGAATATTCACGCTTTGTGGTGCTCTCACACCGCAAATGCCTTTACAAGGTTAGGAAACAATACTGGAGCCCCTCAAAGTATTATAGAAAGAACAAATATCAGAATCCCCATTCTTCTTAAGTTTCCACCTTTGTAGTCAAAGGCGAGTCGGGAGCTTGCCTAGGTACCTTTAGTGAGGCAAGGCACCTTTTGAGCCTAGGTGAGCAAGGCGACCGCCTTAAGCCATGAAAAATGCGCTAAGGTGAGAACCTTAGCTATTTATTTATTTTTAAATTTTAATATATATTTTTTAATTATAAAATTTTTTTGTGAAACCTATTATTAGATTATTAACTTAAAAGGTCATGTTATGAAACCTATTGTTATTTAAATTAATTTACAAAAATTTGTTGTAAAACTTTTTTTTGTTAAGTTTGTTGTAAAACTTATTGTTATATAGAAGCTTGTTGTAAAGCCTATTGTTAAAATAACTAATAGAGCCTAAACCATGTTAATCCTATTTTGAAATAATTTGATAGATCTAATTTCTTCATTCAACACATTGAAAACCACTTCATTATAATATTATAATACACTAGGCACATATGATTTAAGTTCTATATGTATAATAAATATATTAAGAATTTGGCGCCTCACTTTACTCGGGGTGGCACCTTTTTGTTGCCTCATGCAATACAAGGCCTTGACGCCTTAAGGTTGTTTTTTGCCTTTGACTGACTTCCACCTTACCAGATCACCCTCTTCTCTAATGGGAATGTGAAAATCTAGAAGTTGGGGGAATGAGCCACTAAATCTAACTCACAATCACCAAAGGACCGAATAAAACATACATCGCTGCTCCTCATTGCCCCTGTAGGGTGCCTCACCAATAAAACAAACTTTGATAAATCCCTTAATATTATTACTAATTGTTCTAAATGATTGGGAGTTAGAATTAATGGCATATTTCCTTCATAGCTTGGAATCCAATACTCCTTTGGAAAGGGGATCATATGAAATGAAAGTTGCAGATGGATGGGGATTTTGACATTCATTTGTTTTATAATGAGTTGAGAGATTCTTTCTATGTCATCTTTCCTTGGAAAGATGTTTGGAAAGTTAAGGCTCCTCAAAGAGTTTCTTTTTTTGTTTTTTGGTTTGGATTGTAGCTTGAGATAAGATTCTCGGGGGTGATAGTTAGAGGCGCAAGGATTTTTTTTTTTTTTTTGATAGGTAAGAAAATTTTGTATTAAAAAGAAGCTACTCCATCAAAGAGATGAAGTAAATATTTACAAGCAACAAAGGAAAACAAAACAACTTATGGACAAGAGGTGTAAGGATTTTAATTTTGTAGACTGGTGTGTTATGTGTCGTTGCTGTGGATCATTTGTTGCTTCATTATGAGAAGGCTCATTGGATGTGGAGCTTTGTTTTTAGATTGTTTAGGGAGTCGTAGGTCTTACCACGAATGGTTTCAAATATCCTCTTTGGTAGGTGGACTAGGATGGGGAAGCACTTGTCAAGCATCTGGAATTTAGATCTGTTGTGCTTGATATGGTGTATTTGGAAGGAATGTAATCGGGGACAATTAAGGATATGGATAGCTCGGGAAACCAGTTGCTTGCATCATTTAGTGGTTTTTTGTTTGACTAGTCTAGGGCTTGGGGACTCACATCTAGTGATTCCCTCCCTTTGTTCCTTAATTCTCTTCTTGTTTGTAATTAATTTTTTTAAAATTAAAATTATTATTATTACTATTACTATTACTATTATTTTGTCAGTTTTCTTGTATTTTTTCTGGTCTACTTTGTGTTATCTTTGATAAGTAATCAAAGATTTATTGCATAAAAGTACATCGTGTTCATGGTGGTGAACACTCTTTTACTTAAAACGAATATAAGTAACTCAAGAAGAGATCCGAATAGAAAGAAGAAAATCAGAAATGGAAGTACATTGTGTAAAAACCCAAATTCTAACCCACTAAAAACAAAGTCCCAACAAGCATACACTTCAAAAGATCTGAGATTATCTTCAAAAGTGTGAGTATTATGTTCCCGCCAAATTAACCACACAAGACAAGTTGGAACCATATTCCAAATATTAGAAGAATTCTTCCACAATCAATTCCTCCATCCAAAAAGAAGGGAAGCTACTGTATTTGAAAAAATTTCCAATGACAGTATAATTTATTTATCAAATATTTGGTTTGTGTCATTGAATGCCAATTTTTAAATAAAAATTTGTTATCTATGTTATGGATTATTTGTACGTGTTAAATTAAGTGTGGAGCGGGTCTTTGCATGACAGAAATGGTGTAGGACGGGGTGAGGCCTTGCAGGGTAGGGACAGGGTGGGACAAAGATAGGGTGAGGTAAGGCAGGGACATGGCAGAATAGTTGACATGTGGGGTGATAGGGTGGAGACAAAGATGGGGTGAGGTAAGGCAGGTACAAGGCATAATAGTTGACATGTCAGGAGTACGTCAATTAAATAATAATATAATTAGGTATATTTTAAAACATTTTTAGACAACACATGTTTAATTTAGGATTTAAATTAAGTAAAAATAGCAAATAAGTACAATAACACCCATAAAATGTTGTCTAAAGTACAATTTATGTTTCATTACAAAACCCAAAAGACAGAAAAAACCAAAAAAAAAAAAAAAAAAAAAAAAAAAACTAAACCTATAAAATAAGTAAAACACACGTACGGATAAGTTAAGCCAAAAAAAAAAAAAAAAACAAAGAGAAAGGGAGAGAAAGGGATCTTTGGAGTCGCCGGAGGCTGGAGCAGGTTCGGTTGTTGCTGATCTACTCCGAGAAGGCACACCGCACAGATCAGATAAGAGATCTGGGAGGAAGAGAGAGGCGTGGTAGATCAGATGATTTAGATCAGAGAATTGAAAGGAAGAGAGAGGCGTTGGTCCTGTTCTTTTTATTTATTTTATTATTATTATTTTTTTTTAAAGCCTTGTCGTGTCTGGGACATACCGCCGTGTTGCAACCGTGTCCAGGACATACCCAGATTAAAAAAAGAAAAAAAAAGGGTACTCGTTGTGTACGAATTTTAGGCCTTACCAGTACCCGTGTAGGACACGGGTACTTGGCCAAAATTGCCGTGTCTGTGCAACATTGGATGGTGGGGAACACATGATTTGACCCGACTTGTCCTGTTGCTATTCCTAACATCTATGCGCGCTTTTAAGCGCTTGAAATCTAATCAAGGAATTGCTTCACATCAATAAATGAAAGACAAATAAAACAAGCATTCACTATAATTTCTTCAAAGTTTATTAACTATAAATACTTATGACAGCAGTGGAAAAATCCACCCACTAGTTGGTGAGGTTCTAAATGTCGAGACTTTGGCTGGTATCTTATGATGCAAAGTAGCCAAGTTACCCTTGACCTATTTGGGCTTCCATTAGGTGCTACTTTTAAGGTGAAAGAAATTTATCAAAAAAAAAAAAAAAATTGGGATTGGTGTATTGGAGAAAATGGAGAGGCAATTGGCTGGGTGGAAAAGATTATATCTTTCTACGAGGGGTCGAATCACTTTACTAAAGAGCACCTTATCCAGCCTGCCTAACTTCTACTTATCTCTGTTTCCTATCCCAGTGAAAATTGCTAGACGTATTGAAAAATTACAAAGGAATTTTTTGTGGGGAGGCTAAGGAGACGAGTTTAATTATCACTTGGTTAAGTGGAAGACTGTTTGAGCACCGGTTCAAAATGGGATTGGGTGCTCTAAATTTGGTTTTATTTAACAAGTCTTTATTGGGGAAATGGTTGTGGAGATATGCTATGGAAAGGAATGCCTTGTGGAGAAGGGTAATAGATACAAAATATGGTAGCTTGTGGGGGGTTGGTGTTCTCATAGTGTTCAGGGGCCTTATGGGGTTGGTCTGTGGGATAATTTCTATCCTTGCTAGTAACAAGGAAGCTTCAAGGACTGAGATGATGTCGTCTTCAGGGGGCACTTTCCATTGGAATATCAGATTTATCCGATTGTTTCAAGATTGAGAGGTAGAATCGTTTGACTCATTTATGGATCGTATTTATGATGTTTCTTTGAGAAGAAATGGGACAGATAAAATGTATTGGAAATTTTCTCCTCGAGGTTTTTGATGTTCGCTCTTATTATAAGGCCTTAAAACCTTCAATCACCTTTCCTTTCCCATGGAAACCTTTGTGGAAACCAAAGGTGCCTACTAAGGTCAGCTTTTTTATTTGGACAGCAGCATTAAGGAAAATTTTAACTGTTGATAATTTAAGGAGACGAAAACTGGTGGTGGTGGATTGGTGTTGCATGTGTAAGAGGAACGGGGAGACTTTGGATCACTTACTTCTACGTTGCCCAATATCTCAAGAGCTATGGAATATGCTGTGTTTCCTTTTTGGGGTTCATTGGGTCATGCCGCATAGTCTATTGGAACTTATAGCTAGTTGGTCACAGAAGTTTCACAAACCCAAAACTAAGGTGCTTTGGAGTATGATCCCTCATTGTCTTATGTGGGTCATATGGAGGGAAAGGAATACACATACTTTTGAAGGGGATGAAAGGTTGATTCATGAGTTGAAGCTCTTCTTCTTTCAGACTTTGTTTGAATGGGCAAATGCTTCGGGTGTTGTTAATTTCATTTTCTTCCTGATATGATGGATTTTTGTACTTTCATTCCAGTTTAGGTTTTTTTTTTTTTTTTTTTGGCCTTTTAGCACACTTCCTGTGTGCCTTGTTTTATTTTTTCCTAATATTTATTTATTACTTATCAAAAATATATAAATATACTTATGACGGCAACAGAGTGTATATTTGCAATATCATACCTCAAAACAAACAATGGGGCTAGTAGGAATGAATATCACATCGCACAGATAACTCACACAATTAGAATAGGGCATAAGCTAAAAATTGCGTAGCATTCCTCATGAGAATTTCACTTGCAATAAGAGGTAATGATGCAGGTTACATACCACTTTCATAAATAGTGACTGGAAGATCCTTTTGAGCATGATTAATTGAGGGATTGAGAAGAACATAAACAGGACTTTCATTGATATCCATCAACTGTTACAAAAGAAAGTTTGTCACAATTAACTAACATTTGAAAGAGCTTATATTGCAGCATTACACTAAACAAAGAGTAATTTGAAATTTTAAATCCATAAAGTAGCAAATCACATCCTACAACAAAGTTTTCGATGAACAATAATATATAAACCTAATCTAAGAAAACAACCTATACTGATAAAGAGCAAAATAACAAACTGACAAATTCAGGAGTCATGAAAATGTAGACAGACTTCTTAAAGCTTGGTAATCTACATTGGTGAAAGCTATCAGTCCACAAAATATTACACATACAAAACCACAAATTAAAGCCAGATGGCAACACTAAGTGGCCAAATTGTCAATGTCTGATTACTTCTTTCTTGGAATTTTGGTGTTTCTTACAAAGGTGCTTGTTTGCAATGCATTAATGCAGGATTTCAATGTGAGTTTATCTTACTTAATTTGATAAGTGTTAACAATGGTTTATGCTGTCACAGATGGAGATGGTACCAATTACCAAAGCCACAGCTTTCTCAAGAAGTTTCTGAGCCTTAGGAGTAGTAAAATGTGAAGTGTTTGGATTTAATACGATATAATGCCAATACCCAGGACAAATTACGCGTCACTTTGTCCAGGGGTTCAGAAACCATGACTATGTAGCCACTTATGAATTGCGAGGCAGTGCACAGTGAGTTAATCCAATCCCCCATTCTAAAAGCACATCAATTAATTACCCTTTTTATAAATGCAACCCTAATCCCCCCATTGTTACACGAAAAGATGAAACTGATAGATAGATAGAAAAGAGAAGAGAAGAGAAGAGAGGAGAGACTCACAGCCTTGTGAATAAGCATATCAGATTCGTGAGCATCAGTGCCAGTAGAATACCATCCGAGTATATAGAAGTGAGGGAAGACCTTTTTATAAAGCTCTTGCTTCTTTTCGAGGAAGGTACGGTCAAGGGAATGTGTAGACTCATCGTAGAGGAGTTCGAAGCTGTTGAAGATCTCGACGGTGCGACCTCTCTGGACACCAATCACGCAACCGTAAACCCTATCATTACCATTACTATTACTATTACCATCACTATTACTATTACTACTGGGTTGCTGCATCTGAGACTTAACCCTAGTGTAGTGATCCGATATGTTCACTATCACCAGTGGATGCAATTTGAATGTCAGTCCACTGCTCGAAGTCGACGACGATGCCATTCTCAATTCTCACTTTTGGGGCCACACCAACTTTGGGGTTTTGAAGAAGAAGAAGAAGAAGAAGAAGGGTTCTATTCTCAATCAATGTTCTAAGGGATTTTTTTGTTGTTGTTGTTGTGTGTATGTATAATATAATAAGCTTTGCTGCATTGGATAATTGGCTCCAATTGGGCTTGACCCGCATTTTACATCCTCTGGGCTCACTAGGAAGTTGGAGCCCAATATCGGTTAGATTGGCCCTGGCCCCTTCACTATTTTGTTTTCTAAATTATTAAATTTTCGTCTCTTTTTTTTTTTTTTTTTTTTTTTTTTTTTTAATTCAAACTTTCTCTCTCTATTTTCTACTAAAAAAAAAAAAAAAAGAGAATATAATTTTTTTTATGAATAATTTAATTTGATAATAAGTAATCGTCTTTTTTCAAGAAATACGAGATAAAGTATATTTAAATTTTGAAGGTTTCAAAAAAAAAAAAATTTTGAAAAGTGGTGTAACTAAAATAAATAGAATATTTTAGTTTAAATTTGGCTAAAATTTACAGAACCTAAGGTGAGAATACTCTTAATAAAAAAAAAAAATCATAATGGTGTATTTTATTTATTTATTTCATTTTTATGAATGAATGAAGATGATATTCTAAAAAAAGAAAAAAGAAAAAGATAAGATGGGTTGGCTTATCCTAAAAATAAAAACAAAATTGGTTTGCGTTCCCATTATTTGGTCATTCCCAATTCATTGAATTAGAGATAATATTTAAATATATATTAAAAAAAAAATAAAAAAGACTATGGGAACCTTCCTACCTTCTCATATAAAAGGCACACAGAAAACAAAGCAAATTAATTAAGGTGAACAGAATTGAGAAAGAAGAAGAAGGAGGAGACTAATAATAATAATCGGAGAGAGTTGAGTTATGGATATGCGTGATCTTGTAACCGGTGGAGCTGCTTGTGCGGTTCCAGGCTCTTCTTCTTCGTCTTCTAATCCTCTTGCTGCTCTCGCCAACACTCTTATTGGCTCTTCTTCTAAGATTCAGGTCTTCTTTCTCTTTTTCTCTTCTTATTTATTTATTTATTTTTATAAAAACTCAAATTTTTGTTTGTTTGTTAATAGGAAAATAAGGAGATTCCTACATCCATAACCCCCAGTTCCGAGAGGCAAATTTACACAGAGACCAATGACCATCTGGGAGGCCTTGATCAGCCATTTGTGGACCCCAACGCCCCTCAACACTCCGACTTTCTTCGCGGCTTTCACGGTTCAGGAGGAGGAGGAGGAGGAGGTCAGACTGAACTTGACGCCGCCTGGAATGATATACACCATCCTCCTCCTCAATTGGATCATATCTATGATACTCATCCTCACCCTCACCCTCAACAACCAATTCTCGATGGTAATTCTATTTCTTCCTCCTTCCCCTTTTTTCCTTACTTCTTCTTCTAATTGTTTTACTTACATGTTCAATTAAACACCATTTACTGATCAGATTAAGAATTCACGACTTACAAATGAAACTAATGTTTTTTAATTAAATGTTTAAAAGACTGATGCCTGCAGTGCAGTGCAGTGCATACGTCTTTACAAACTGCTGTGTTTCACTTTCTCCCAATCACAATTAAGTATATTTCAATTTCAAACACTCATTTATTAGAGGCGGTACCAATCCCACATCTATTTGTCAGTAACACTTGTAATACCTTTCGCATTTTCCATGTTTAAATAGTTCTGGTCCTTCTATCGAGGACTATTCTCAGCTTATGCATGCCTCTTTTCGAAAGTAAGATGAGTTTCATGTTTATAGACCGAATGGAGAATTAATCAATAAGGATTGAGGGAGAGAGATTTGCCGTTATTGGAAGGTAGAAAAAGGAAGTTTTAAATGGATGCATTTTCTTTTTTATTGAATAAAAATGTTTTGTCTTTCACCAAAGCACCTATACTAGTGATGACCTCCTCTCCTGCACAGACAAAATGGAGGAAATCTTCTACTTACTTTTATGAAATTGTTTTTCTCCTAACTCTATTGCAGGGCCACCCCAAAGAATGTTGTCAAGCCTTTTGCACTCCTTTGTTGATAGTAGCCGTGGTGGAGTTCCCTTTCGTGCCACTCCACTTCCAGTGTTAGGCTTGTCTGAAGGTGACAAACAATGTATACGTGATCGTAGCAGCATAATGGCTCGCCACATTTTTGCAGATAAAAGTGAAGATTTTATTAATGCACAGGTTTGGAACTTCACTTGGTTTTTTCTAATTCTATTACTACATGAGTTTCAGGTCTTCTTTGGTCATTTTCTCTACCCCCCCTTCTATTACTCTAACCTTGTGGTATTGTGAGCCTGATTTCACCATATATCCATTAATTTCCTTGGGGAGGTATGGAGAGCTATTCCATTGTACTTAATATGGTGCATTTAGAGAGAAGAGAGAGAGATGCTTGCTGCTCAAAGGGAAGGAGTGGAGTTCCATTTGATGAAGTTGAAGTACCTAGAGTTCTTGGATAATCTGAATTTTTAGATTATTTATTTCTTTTGTTTTGGCCCTTCCTTGTATACTTCCTGTGTACTAGGGTGTGCCCTTTTTTTTTTTATTTTTTATCGTTGAAATGGAGCTATTGCTTATTAAAAAAAGAATAGAATTTTTGCTTTTTAAAGTTTGAGAAGATCTTCCTGGTGAGTGGAATATAAGAACTCTTGCTGCTGCTGCTGCTGCTGCTGTTTATTATTTAACTTGAAAAGGATAGCAAATATGTCTTGTGGGATCTGCATAAGGAATATATACTTGAATCTTTCGCTGCTTATCATGACTTTCCTTGCTGTTCATTTGCCAGATACATACTTATTTGGTTGATTTTTATTTTTCCAGGTGAATGCTCTTTTGTGTTCTTTAGATATTGATGGTGATGCTCGCGCCAAGGGACCTCTGCCAGGGAGATTTAGGGAACTAGAGGATTATTGGAATGAGTCCCAAGGTACTCTGAAACCTGGTTTTCATGCTGCAGATGGATGGGTGTCTGAGTTTAACCAGCAGAGGATGGTACATGGTGCCAATGGCTGGGCCTCTGAATTTGAGCAACAACACGGTGCCAATGGCTGGGCCTCTGAATTTGAACAGGCAATGAATTTTTTTGCCTTTAAACCTAGTACCTATGTGATGTTTTTTCATACCCTGAACACAGTAAAACTTCTGGTTAAGTAGCTATGCAACTAGTTAAAGCTCAGTAAGACCCCAGTCAAAGGTTTGCTAGGATCAATTGACCATATTTATAAAACTTAAGTTGCCAAATATAATACTATAACCGGTATTATTATTGTGATGTCTAGACTACCCATAAGAATTTATTATTAAAAAAAATGAGGCTACCCATAAGAAATATTTAAAAAGTATCCATTTTGCCAAAGAATTTCAAACAAACTCTGATGACAGGCAAAGTATTCAATATCTTCAGATTGGAAATTTATTAAAAAATGCTTGGACAAAATTGGCTCTAGACTGGTGTGGAACTATCTTTTTCAATCCATTATATGGTGATTTATAAGACTATTCATGTATATTATTTAAACAAGACACATGACTCATTAAAAAATTCATGTGACTAAAACTACAATTGGATGGTCTCTTTAATTCTCACATCATGGGTTGGAGCAAGATAACTGCAAACCAGTTTGGAGCCATACTTTTTCCTTTGCCATTCACTGTATGTATCATATGACAATGCATTACTACCTTTTTCTTGGAGCTGATGACAAAATGTAATCCTTTTCTACTTTGCCGTATGATATTATAAGACATTTCATTGATACCTTTTTTTGGGTGTTACTGGTACAGTCTCAGTTGACTTCAGTAGATCAAATGAGAGGTTCTAATATCTCAAGCTTAGCTGCAATGGAGCAGACTCGCATGCTTGCAAATACGTTAGCTCAAAATGATGACCCAAAGTTTCAGGTTAATATGCTCTATCATGATTTATGTTTCACATAAATTTCTTTCACATATATCTAAATATCTGTCGTTTTGTGACATGCAGAACTCAAAGTTTCTGCAGTTTGTATCAAAGATGAGTCGTGGTGAACTTATTATTGACGATAATCAAGTCAAGCAGACAGCATTACCTGCAGCTGGGGATTGGGCATCAGAATATCAACATCAGTACAACAGGAGTCCTGCTTGGGCTGACGAATTTGTATGTGATCGGTCATGTATAGATTTGGTTAATGCAGTAAACTTATATATAACATGATTGATTTGCCCATGTTCGTTTACAAGTACGATTGTACCTACATGTATGTGTGTGCAGATGTATGCATGCATACAAGGATATGTTTATATGCAAAAACATGCATATATATAACAACAAACACACAACACACACACACACACAACTTTTGTGTTTTATGATTATACAAAATGATCATAGAAGTAAAAATTCTTATTATTCTTCATCTTATATTTGCAAGTAATTTTTTTAATGGAATTTGTAATTTAGCTGAAGCATCAATGCAAAGAGATTTCGCCACTCTTTGTACCTGTGTCTCAATTCGGGTAATATAGAGTTTCTGTGTGAGAGAAATGCTAGGATCCTAGGACCTTTGAAGGATGCAAAAAATCCATTCAAGATGTTAAGCTTTTCTTACTCAAATCTATATTTGAGTGGATGAGTGCTTCCTCTTTATTTTCTTTTTCTAATATGTTTGAGATGCTTGGATTTGTTTGTGTTGTGCTTAATGTTGGTGTGCTTTTGTACACATCCCGTGTACATGGGTTGCCCTTTGTGTTTTTTTAAATGAAATATTTATTTATAAAAAAAAAGTTTCTATGTGGTGCCCTCATGCAAATGTATGATGGATGTGAGACTTGCATGATTCAATGGCTTGAGTCATACTGTAGGGTTAAAACAATTTATACTGAGTTTTTATTTCATAAGTTGTGGCCCAATTTAAGGTTATTTTTGTAATGATGGGTAGATATGTAAAATTTTGAAACTCTTGTGAATTATGGATATTTTGGTAAATGAGTCTTGTCAAGGAGTTTCTAAGTGCCTTTTATTTTCTTCATCTTCCTTGAGTCCAAGTTATTATTATTAAGTCTTTAGTTTACCATCAATTTAGAAGTCTTCATGCAATTAGTATAAGGAGGCTATATATATATATATATATATATATATATTTCCTTTTTTTTTTTTTTTTTTTTTGATAGGTAAAGATCATATTTATTAGATAGAAGAAAACATGCTAGCCCCCTAGGACACACACAGTGTACCAAGTAATTTGCTTATTTTCTTGTTTTTACTCTTATTTTCAATAAAGTTTTTATTTACCGATCAAACACACACACACACAAGGCCAATGTGCCACAATGCGTAGAATGCTCCTCCACTTCGAATATTCTGTTGTTCCATTCTCGCCATATGTTCCACATAATAAACTGTGAAATAACATCCCAAACAGATGCTGACCTATGTTGCCCAACACCTCATTGCACATAGGTAGAGTTTTCAACTTGAGAGCCTCTAAACTTTCCTCTCATTTTACAACCCTTGTACATACCCCTTCCTTCACAACCTAGAAACCCTAAAAGCCCCAAAATTATCCAAGCTTTAGCCATTTATTGTCCATACCAATACAAAAAGCTCGACTAATTCATCAGACTGCAAGTTGGAAAAACCCTTCAAAAAGCCATTGTCGGCAAACTCCTGCAACCTAACATTCTTTGTTTCTGCCCCCTCTTTGCCCTATAAACCATATTTTTTTCCAAACCAAATTCAAATTACAAAGCCTAAAGCCTTTCCCTCACCGTAACAAACCCTATAATCATACTCTCCATTCCTAAAACCCACCACAAAATTCATAGACAGATTTCCATAAGTATGTCCTTTGCCATTATTTTTGAAGAAGAATCTTATACAAAACAGTCAATTGGGGTACATGATGAAAACCAAAATAACAAAGTGAAAAAGTGCAGTTCATGTTAGGAAACCAAAACATTTAAGAGTCATATTCTAGAATAAAAATGTCAAAGATGCATGAGATAACAATCATATTTTGATGTGCGGAGACAGGCAAATGATTTCATTCTCGATGAAACTATATCTCAACCTCATTTCGAGTTCTTTTTTTTTAAGGAGGGGGTGGGGGGGGGGGGGGGGGGGAGGAATTCATGCAATTAATTTCAAGTGTTTTTTTTTTTTTTTTTCCAAGTATAATGCCCTCTGACCCAAAATGATAGTTCACTTTAAAGGATATAATTAGGATGCCTGCCCTCCATAAAATTCCATTTGAGTCATGTCCTAAATTTTTATTCATTTGAAAGAAAGGAGAATATCCTAACAGTATGGAAATCCGTCCTGCTCTGCTTGATGTGGTGCATTTAGAGGCAAAAATCTAGAATGTTTGAGGGGAAAAATTTCCCTTGCTTTAGTTGCAACTTGCAACCTCTATTCCTTAGATCCTTGTTTGATTGTGCAAGGGCCATTGGAGATCTCACTTTTTCCTTTGAGGAATTCATCTATTAGTAGTCATAGATCATAGTTTTTTGTTTTTGTTTTTCGTTTTCTTTCTAGGCATTTCTCCTGTGTACTTCAAGTGCACTGGATTTGGTTTTTTGTTTCAATAAATTTTTCTGTTCATTAAAAAATAGCATATCACGCAAAAGCAGGGGCGGAGCTACAGCAAATGTTTAAATAGAAATTTAAATATTTAGCTAAAAAATAGAAGTTGCGCCCCCCCCCCCCCCCCCCCCCCCCCCAAAAAAATGTTTGAGTTAGTTCAATGATACTCTTAAAAATCAATAGAAATTTTCAATTGATCTAATAGTTATAGAGACAAGGTAGTTTTTGTTTTCTCTAATTCGTTTTTTTGTACATGTTTAATATCAAACTAGACAGCATTTGTATAGTATTAAAGTTTAAAAGATGATAAATTTCTCTAAAAAATTATCTTGCGAATATACAGATGTGAAAGTCATTAATTTTATATACAATATATTTATAAATTATGACCTACTCTAGTATCAAAATATTAATGTTTATATTTATGTATGTGCGTTTATGCCTGAGTGTGATGGTTTATCTTGACTTGAGACTAATATATTAGTAACAAAATTTTGGCCCCCCCAAACAAAAAATCCTAGCTCCGCCCCTGCGCAAAAGTATAGAAAAAAAAAAGATGGTTGTTTTTTTTAACTTTTGATAATTTGGGACATCCTAAGATGGAAACAAGGACTTCTGGAGTCCAACTTTTTGGTAGTTTTCATAGAGGACCCTACCTCAGGGGATGTATGCAAAACAAATAGGTTTTGTTCACATGGGCTTCTAAATAAGCGTTTAATCTAAATGCTCAACTTATAATTAGTTTTAACAAAAACCTCACATGTTCTTACTTCAGATTATATTTATAAGTGATGAGTTTGTCTCCGGTCTCTGTTACCTGATTCTAAGCACTTTTCAGCTTTCTCATGGTCCTGATCAATGGGTGAATGAGTTTACTACTGAACGAGAGCAACATGGGCCAGTTGATGATCAGTGGGTGAATGAGTTCTCTAAGTTGCATGTCCATGACTGGGCGGATGAATTCGGGCGTCAGGTTGGTGAGGGGGCTTTGGGGGAGAATTCTACAGATAATTGGGCAAATGCATATGATGAGTAAGTCCAATTGACCTTCTAGAATAAATAGAAATGTTGAACAATTATCAAATATCCCTTTGTAATTGGGGTAGAATTCTTTTGCAAGAACTGGTTGTAATGTTTTTTCTCAATTTTTTAGGTTGTTAGTGTAGGTCCTCCCTCATCTATTATTGTTTAGTTGCTTTTGTCAAGCATGGGAGAGATACCAGTCTATGTATAACTAATAATGAGTGTCCTTTTCTGTTATCTGATGCATGCTGAGTTGAGTTAGACCTTTTCTTTTGATAAGTAATGAACTTGTTGATTTTATTTGTAAACTTATTCTTCTTTATATTTTTCCCTTTTTCCCTTGTGTTTTCATGGTTATCATAACCTACATAGGTGCTTAAGATACTGCATCTTGTGCATGCTTGTTGCTTTCGTTTTGTTTTCTTCTTTCCTTTGAACTTGACATAAATTTGTACTTATTCATCAGCAATCCTGTGATTGTTAAAAATGATGCCAAATTGTGCCATGCCACGATATAAATTCATTGCTTCTGCCATGGAAATGTAGGTTCTTAAATGAGCAAGTAACTGCCAGGCAGCGGTCTGACACTTCAAGGGGAGTATATGTCTTTTCTGATATGAATCCTTATGTTGGTCACCCAAATCCCCTGAAAGAAGGCCAGGAGCTGTTCCGCAAAGGCCTACTGAGTGAAGCAGTGCTTGCATTAGAGGCTGAAGTGTTGAAAAACCCTGACAATGCTGAAGGTTGGAGGCTGCTTGGAATAGCACATGCAGAGAATGATGATGATCAACAGGTTATGCGACTTCTTGATGTTGAATCATTCAGTTATTTAGGTTCTGCATATTTGTATTACAATACAACAAGATTGGAGTCTATTGTTTTATTATACTGCCTAGCCTTCTATGATCATCTCTTTCATTTCCCTTCCTAGCATGTATATTTGTACATTTATGATTTCTTTACCTAACTTTGTAATCTCCTTGTATG
Organism: Quercus robur; assembly: GCF_932294415.1. NCBI lineage: Eukaryota > Viridiplantae > Streptophyta > Magnoliopsida > Fagales > Fagaceae > Quercus > Quercus robur. The sequence goes on along the minus strand of NC_065541.1, from coordinate 187,086 downwards.
ATGTTTGAGGGCCCAGGATGGCATTCCTTCAATGTTTTTTTTTGTAATTTTTCTATTTCTTTGTCTCTCTGATTTGTATTCTTTGTTTTAGGCAGCACACATCCTGTGTGTCATAGATCTGTCCTAGAATGGTCATATGACTCGTTAAAAAGTTACATGACTTATCAGTGATGAAATGACTCATTTGAAAGTCACATGACTTATTACACAAAAACTTTAAAATAAAAAAAGGCAAACATATTAAGGTTTAAAACAAAAACCACTAAAAAGAATCCAGGATTGATCCCAAAAGCTAACTTATGGATGTCTAGGCTTCCTTTATCCTCTTTGTGTGCTCAAGTGTTAATAATAAGTCCTCTTCAACATGCTTTGGATAAGAATCTCCTCAACAATTTTTTTCCCTATGAACTTAAAATTTGTATTTTTCCTTATATTGGTAGCTGAATGCTTGTCTAATTGGATTAATGACCATCTTTTGAATAAAATAAATGTCTGGAAATGATATGAAAATTTGTAATTGAGGATTTCTGGCTGAATTTGATTTTAATTTTTGTAGTTTTTACCGAATTGGATTTTAGTTTTTATAGTTTTTACTGAATTTGATTTGATTTTTTTTAGTTTTCTACTTTCAGTGTTTTGCTCAATTATGTGCATAAAGCTGAACAGCCTGAACTTAAATTCATGCAGGCTATTGCAGCCATGTTGCGGGCACAGGAGGCAGATTCTACAAATCTGGAAGTGCTTCTAGCTCTTGGTGTGAGTCATACAAATGGTAAGTGGTTGTTTGCTGTACCTTACCTTTGACAATTTTCTTGGAATAATTTAGTGTTAGGAACCTTTTATTTTTAGTGTTATGGGGGAAAAATAGTTGAAACTATCTAGTAATGATGGAAGACCAAAAAGCTTAATATTTGTTTCACATATGCAGAACTTGAGCAGGCAGCTGCATTAAAATATTTATATGGATGGTTACGTCATCACCCAAAGTATGGGACACTTGCCTCTCCAGAGCTGTCTGATTCTTTATATTATGCTGATGTAAGTGTCATTTTTCATAATTCTGTGTTTGTGTGTGTTTCCACTAAAGCTTTTCTTACCCTCTTTAGTAAGTTATGCTTTAGAAGCTACTTTGTGTGGAACTCTGAACTTGTGTGTGTGTGTGTGTGTGTTTGTGTGCCCCTTTCAGCTGTTGTTTTGTGGGGGAATTTTGAACTTGTTACATGGTAAAGTTCATAGGATGATGCAATGTACTTTTTAATATTCTGGCATCAGTGTTTGTATAAATTTTGGCACACCATAACATAAGAACAAATGAATTTCTTGTATTCCATCCTATGATGATTCATGCATCCATGTGTGCTGATGTTATTTTGATTTATTAGTAGTCCAATATCAATCATATCATTCTTTCTTCTCCTTTAATATTTTTAGTTAATAAAGCAGAGGTTGAATAAGAAATTTAGGTTTCAAATTTAATTAGGGAAACAATAATGACTTGTATATTCAGCACTTTATATAGTAACCTCAGATGTTAATACATACTGAGAGGGAGTGAGGCAGATGAGACAGATGGGGCATGTTGATGCAAGACAAAATAAGTACAAGAACAGTAAAGAAAATCTTAAGAATCAGCACTTAGGGGTCGCTTGGAATCAGCACTAAGCAAATCTTAGCCATCAGCACTTAAGGTTTCAGGAATTAGCACCCAACTATTAGAAAATCTCCAATCTGACTATCATCAATCAATCAATCAATCGTCTATTCTAAAATACAAATAAACCAGGCTCTTTAATAGAGCTAGAGATTCCAGGAAATGAAGAGATAAAAAGATGACAACTAATGAAAACTAATCCTAACTGAACTCAAATACTAATAATCTTAGGAAATGGAAGATTTTGATTTTGGATTGGTGTTGTATGTGTAAAAGAAATGGGGAATCAGTAAACCACCTCCTTATCCATTGCCCTCTTGCTTTTGATTTGTGGTCTATGGTGTTTACTTTGGTTGGCATTCACTGGGTTATGCCAAAAACGATGGTGGAGCTGTTGGCTTGTTGGCAAAGAAAGTTTGGGAGGCATTGGAATGCTGCTATTTGGATGGCTGTGCCCATTGTTTGATGTGGTGCATTTGGCAGGAGAGGAATAACCGGCATTTTGAGGATTTAGAGAGATCAGTTTCAGATCTTAAACTCTTTTTCCTTTAGAGTCTTCTGGATTGGGTTGCAGTGTTAGGCTTTCATTCTTTTTCTTCAATCCATGGTTTCATGGACTTTTGTACTTTATGCATTTGATTTGTTTTTGGTCCCTGATGTATACTTCATGTATACTCAGGTGACACCCTTTTTCTTTTTAATATATTTTTATTACTTATCAAAAAAAAACTAATCCCTATCCAAATAAAAGTCTACAATTATCCAATTTCCTATGAGATAAATACAAAAATCTGAAAATATAAAATCTAAAATAATTTTGGTTTTGTTCTTACATCACGTCCTGTGTTGGTAAACTCCACAATGTTCAATGGTAACCATTTTGGTGGCTCCATGACTCGATTTCTAAATTATCTTAGAAATGGGGCTGCATCCAATTAAGTTGGATGTTGCTGCCAGCTAGCCTATGAGAAATCAAAATTTGATTTATATGGGAGGAGTTCCTTTAGGTGATCATCACAACTAAATGAGTTTGTTGATGGTATTTAAGAACATGACGATAGGTAGGTAAACTTCCAGACAATACATTTGCTTCCTTTTTTTTTTTTTTTTTTTTTTTTGTTTCACAAGGTGCAGCAATTAACATGACTGACTGTTTGTGGCTGCAGAAGATTCATTTGTATGTAAAAAATGTATTATTTTTTGGTGGGCATACACATTAAATTTTGTAATTAAATCCTCTGGGTTTTTATTTAGAGCTTCTCTTTTGGGGTGCAGATTAAAATTATTTTTGTGGCATGCAGGTTGCTAGATTATTCAATGAAGCTGCTCAAATGTCACCTGATGATGCTGATGTGCACATAGTGCTTGGTGTCCTATACAATTTGACCAGGGAGTATGATAAAGCCATTGAATCTTTTCAGACAGCTTTGAAACTCAAGCCACATGATTACTCTCTGTGGAACAAGCTTGGTGCAACACAAGCAAACAGTGTCCACAGTGCTGATGCAATATTTGCTTATCAACAGGTAATTTATATGTTATTATTCCATTTAGACACTTAGGGTTAATCTGGATGTCCTGTGAAGTTTGAATTATGTTGTTTTGCTGTATGTTGACTTTAAAGTTAACGGTTTTGACATCATGATTTAATGTTTGTCACTATGATTAATGAGGGTCATTACTTAGTACTTGACTCTCTTAAATAGGGTTCTGGATGGGTGACTTGGCTGTGGTCCACCCTTCAGCATTTTTGTTTTTTTGAATGGAGTGGCCCCTCTCAAAACTCAAAGATATGCAGTTGTGCTTGATAGCCGGAGACTTTTACATATCATTATCACTAAAGAGTCAATTTGTTGAGATATTAATCTTTTATTAACGGGTGCTAAGGAATTGAAATAGTCATTCAGATGCTATATTAAAAAATAGGCCTTCCAATGTCTTGAAAAAATACACAAATTTTCTTGATGCTCCCTTATAAGTCAATTCAACTGACAAGAAAATATTTATCAAGGCTTGATATTGTACTTAATTTGAATTGTTATAGATTATTGTAATGAATGGAGTAATCCTCCTCCTTTTTTGGAATTTGTAATGCATATATGATCAGACATTGACGTAAGACAACCAGAACAAAATTGAAACAATAAAATAAAGAGATATGACCTAGGAGTCAGCACCTAGGACTGGCTTGGAGTCAGTACCAAGCGGGAAAATCACTAGGAATCAGTACTTAGGGTGGACCTGGAGTCAGCATCAGACCAAGGAAAGACCAAATGGCCATTGTTTTCATTCATCAAAATATCAACTACTTTCTCAAGGAGTACAATAGGTTGCTTATTAAGGATTGCTAAACCCTAGTTCTAATTGATTAGGAAACCCTAATTGCCTTATTACGAAAATAACCTTGCTTTCAAATTAAAATATTAATAGCCTAATAAACTACTAGGACCTAAAACATGAAAAATACAATTGACTTGCAAACATAAATAATATTAAATAAAAATCTTCTTGCGTCTCCCACATCAGACATATATGGAGTTAATGAGCAAATTGGGAAAGAATTGATAAAACGATTGTACTTTTGAAGTTGTGGAGCATCTCTCCAGCAAGATTAGGACAATCTTTTTGTGCTCTATTTTCCTGGATTGCATTCTTATATATATAAAGAACATAAAATATGAATGATACAGGGGTGTGAGGCCTTGTGTTGTGCCTTTTAATTCCTTCTATTAGTTTTTTCTACCTGGTCAGTTCATGTATGGGGACTGTGGGATTGGTGGGCAGAAGTCACCAACAGTTAAGGGCCAGCTAGATTTCTTTCCTTTTACCATATGCACCTTATTTTCTAGTGAAAATGACCCTCTAGATTTTACATCATACTGTCCATTATAGTACTTACAACAAGTTTATCTGCATGATTTATGATTTCCTTTTCCCCTATGAAGAATATTGATGATAGGATGATTTAATTTGTAAAGACTTCTGCACTGTTTATGTCTTTGCTCTAAGTGTTACAAGAGGTGCCAGAGCATATTTGTGTCTTTGCATGCGCGTATGGGGTCTTTTGATAACGATTTAAGGAGCAGTGCCTCTCTATTGCCTCTTGATGATAACGTTTTTAATGGTTGCAAGGTATGATTAGGAGGTTCAACAAGGATCTTTCTATATTGTTACAAATATTTGGGGCTGGTTATATGATATCAGGTAGAGATGGTGCATAGTTAGGCCTCAGAGCCGTTTTTGGGGTCATTTTTCTACTGGTTACATGGACACCTTGTGGGTCTTAAAACCCACAATCTCATCCTCTACCCTATTCTTATGGGGGAAGTGTCATTTGAGCTATAGCTGATTGGCCTGAGGCCTTGGAGAGTTGTTGGACTACTATGCTTGTTAGGTGACTTATTATTATTGTGTGGTAGTTGTTGGTCCATAAGTAGTCTTTGACATATATCACTACGAAATATATCGTTATTGGTGGTGTTCCCTTCATTCTATGACTTTTATAACTATGAATGTCGTGCTTCTAGCTTTAAATAGTTTTGTGTACTACTGTCACCTATCTTGCCTTTAAAATGTTATTGGAAATACTTATTGGAGTATGGAGGGTGGGTGTTTCTTTTTTTTTCTTTTCTTTTTTAATAATTTTTTTTAATACACTTTGGAATTGTGGTCACCTTACAGTTTATTGAATTTCATTCTGTCTTATATTTTTTTCTTTCAAAATTTGTAAATTATTATGTTTGGTGATTCTCATGATTCCTTGTAAGTTATAATCAAAATCAAATGCAGGCCATCAGGAGGAGTTGATGGCTCAAAGTTTTTATATTCATCCTTCCACAAAGCAACCATAACTGATAAACTAGCCTGTCTTAATTTAGTTCCTACTGTGATGTTATTTTCTGTCTCTTTTCTGGAACACTGGTTACTGAAAATAAAACTACTATCTTTTCATTGTCTCTGGTTTCCAGGCACTAGATCTAAAACCTAATTATGTTCGTGCATGGGCAAACATGGGTATCAGTTATGCCAACCAGGTTCGTTCTATGCTTGGTTGTTCCCTCTCATCATCATCTTTGGCATTTGTTAATGGGAAATGATTTTCTCTTCTAAATCTGTTTCTGGTTAGTAAAATGCTCATAAATAAAGCTATATTATTTATTTTAAAAGAATAAATAAGCCCGAGAACCTTTGGGAGCATATTGAACCAATAAATATTGAAGCGGTTTTTGTTTTTGTTTTTTGGTTTTATTTAAGCCAAACAAACAAATAATATCAAGTAACTTCTAACCTATCAAAAAAAAACTTGATTGATTGTATCAAGTAACTTCTAACCTATCAAGTAACTCCTTGTCTGATTTCCTTATCTCTATTAGACTTTCCTTTTGATTAGATTGTATTTGTTTCAAGAGCAGTGAGTTTACAATCGTAAACACATTGTTCCTTTTCATCAATAAAACTCTTATTATCTATCAAAAAAAAAAAAAAAAATCAAGTAACTCCTAGGGTGGAGAAGCAATTACTATTAAGTCACTGGCTTTGTTTAATTTTCCTATTTGGTTACTTTGATGTTTTCCTCAAACTAGTTTCTTGCAATGTTGGTAAAAGTGTCAAGCGCATGGGCCTCTTGGAGCCTAGCCACAAAGCGCAAAGTGCAAGCGCACTTGCTTGAAGTAAAGCGCACTTTTCTCAAATATAATATCTAATAACTTTTAATAGAAATATTCATAACATATAATAAAAAATATATTTATGAACTCAAAATTTGTATATTTTACCTGTTAGGTAAGTGTAGTTGTATAATGTTTGTAAGTTCAAATTTTATATAATTAATTGAAAACAATTATCAATGGACAATATCATAATAATCTAGTTGTAGAAAGTATAGACATAGCGTTTTATAAAAAATACACAACCATGATAGTTATGATCAAATGATATATATGGATGAGTCAACCTACATCTAACAATCAGAGGCCAAAAAGTTCAGGAATAGTAAATGAATCTTGTTCATATCTGGAGACATGTAAATAAAAAAAATTGTTTGTGTAATAAACAACACCTTAAGAGTCATTGGGTTATGTCATTTCTTTCAATATCAAACAACTGATTTTGGTATTCATATATTTTTTGGCAATAAAATTAAAAAGCGCACCTAGGCGTACTTTGTGCTTCTTTAAAAAGTGCCAAAAAAGTGTGCCTTAAGCAAGCTTCATCAAATGAGCTTTTTTTTGGCCATAAACATAAAACTGCTGTCTTTAACTTTACATGAACTATATTATCAAATCCTGCACACCGTATGACTTCAGTCCAGTGGACTGCTCTTTGTTGCTATTATTGTGGTATATATAAAGAATGTACTAAGAATACTTATAATTCATAACTAGTCCAAACAATGCTAGGAGAATTCAAGAACTATTTGTTTGGTAATTTGGCCCTATAGGAAAATCCCTCTACATTTCAAGTGCAAAATTTGTTTGCAAAATTTAAAATCTTGAAACTTATTGATCTATGATTATTTACCCAAGTCATTTTGTATTGGGAAAAGGATTGAACAACTTGAATTTGTGGGGACGAGCTTTTGTTGAGTTGAGTAGGTTTAAGGTCACCATTTTTCTGGACCAATGAATTATCTACATTTTTTTTGGGTAATCTAGGGAATGTATGAGGACTCCATTCGCTACTATGTCCGGGCACTTGCTATGAATCCAAAGGCAGACAATGCATGGCAATATTTGCGAATTTCTCTGAGGTACTTCAAAGAAAAAAGGGCTCTTTTTATTGCCTGTTTGTGTTTTAACCACATCTTACACAAAGTTTTATCCTTTGCAGCTGTGCTTCTAGGGATGACATGCTGGAAGCTTGTGATTCTCGAAACCTAGATGTTCTCCAGAAGGAATTCCCACTGTAATATACATATAGTTGAATCAGTGGATGAATAATGGGGTCCAGCATTGACATGTGGGCTGAAATATCAAGCATCCTCATGTATATAGCTATTTGCTATCTCGAGATGATAAATCTAGGCTTTTTGGCCCCAAATTTTGCTGCAGTTGCTCCCAGAATAAAATGGTGTCCTGGTTTCGGCAGTAATTCTTAAGAGTTGGATTTTGGAAGATTAACTGGGGCCATTGGGATTAACTGAGAAATTATTTTTGTTGAGCTTTGAAGGTCTGTTGTACTCAATCATGGGGAGGATTGTAGGTCTAGTTAATGCTTCTATTTGAAAGAGGAACATAAAAATAACACAGCCGGGCCAAGTTACTGCTGATGAATAAGGAATTTCATAAGGGAATTGTATGTTATATTATTTATGTAAATACTTATAGATATAGGCACATATATTTCCTTATGTTTGGCCATCTTAGTTTAAGGTAAGTGGTGGCTGTGAAAAGCTTGTTCCTTTGTGATAATAATTATATTGCAGCTACTTCAGTCTACAATACACTACTTTAAAATTACTTGAGATTGTACAAGCAAAAGCTTGTATGCTCAATATTCGAACGTCCAGTTGGAAGTTGGAACATCAAAGTAATGTGTACATTGACATTGTAATCAAATTATTTCTGGAGGACACGGCTTTAGTCCAGTGCATCAGTGCATTGGACACAAAGTAAGTTCTTAGTTGAACTTAGAAATTAGGAAGTTGGCTGGTTGGTTTCGCTGTTTAAAGGATGAAGAAGTCTAACAACTTGTGTAAATAAAATAACACCACAAATAATTGTGTTAAAAGAAAAAAGTCTAACAACTGTGTAAATCAGGTAAAGTTATAATTAAAAAAAAAAAAAAAAAACTAATTTTAAATTCACATGTCTGTGTATCATATGATAGGTACAATTCACCCATACAATACGTACAATTCAATAATATGATATGTACCTATGTATTGTGCAATTCATGATCACTTATGATACAAAACTTTTTGTACATGATGCGATATGTATAGTACGATACATATTGTGTATTGTATGATACTAACAACTATGCAAACTCCACTAATTAGATAACACTCTATAATTGAGTCTAATAAAATAACATGTTCATGAGTTTTTTTTCCCTTCTTTTTCTTCTATAAAATTTGGACTACATACTTGACTCATCACTTTCATATTTCTAATTTTTTTTCTATGCTATGAATAATGTGTTGATACTGTATTTTGTCTACCCTTAATTTGTGTGTTGGACTACGAAAATTCCAAAAATATCATTTTCATACTAGGGGACTGTGGGAACATTTAGATCATCGTGGTTCAATCCATTTGGGTATCGGAGCACAAGTGCCATTTTAAGTCAAAATGACCAAAATATCTCTAGTCAACCCAGGGTTGACCGATGATTAAAATTGGTCAAAATCCCACCAAAATGATATTTTCCATGTTTTTACATCAAATCCAAGATCATTGGAGCTTTTTATCGATTTTGACAAAATTTGACCTAAAGTTAACTCCCGAAGGCAACCAATATCCTAATTTTGATCTGACCATCAAAACAAGATGAAACCAATGCCATTGCGAAGAATATCTAATTGCCTTTCAAATGACTGCTCATTGGTCAAAATCGAAGTTAAAGCGGTTGAGATATCTTGAAAATCATGCTGGGCACATTAGCTCGCTTCCTGAGGCCATAACTTTTGATACGGCCGTTTGCTTTTCAAAAGATCAAATGATCTGGAAAATAGACTTCCATATCTTGCCAATGCCACCAAAATTAGGTCAATCGGAGTTCGGGAAGGCCTTCAAATGAGCAACTAAAGTTGGAATCGAAAAAACTGGAGGAAAAAAAAAAAAAAAAAAAACATATACATATATCATATGAGGGGCACGTTAGAAAAGAGAAGTTTGGTGAGTTCACAATAATAACGAAGTAAATGCTTAAAATAAGAAAACTTTTAATAACCACAATAGATATATCTTCTGATAATAAGTTTAAACACTTACAAGAGATAATAGTAGATACAAAGCTTTAAACTGGAATGGAAAAAGCTTACAAGCTTAGGAAGTAGCCTAGAAACTATAGGGAATTTGAAACTAGGAAAATTTGTGATGCCCTCATGAAAGGGACATCCCCCTTTATAGGCAAAATAAAACACTATTTAAACAGTGAATAGTGGATTGAATAGTCAATAGTAAATAGTAGAATTGACTTTTTTACTATTCAAAGTAGGTCAGCAAATTTGGTGGCATGTGCTGTTTGGAGGGAATCATCCCCCGTGGGGAACAGCCAGAGCAAGAGCCATACTTCTATCAAGGAATTAAAGCAGCTTTAGTAACTTTAGCTAGGAATCAATGTAGATCAGTAGCTTTAACAGGAGATTCTTTGTCTATGGACTAACAATTTTGGCCATTATGTCGACAGAGTTAATTCTCACCTAAGTCTGGTGTGAAAGCTTCATCATGACCAAATAATTCCTAATTATAAGGGTAATAAGAATCGTCATTAGCAACAAAGGCTTTTGAGGATGCCTTGGATTCTTGGTCATCTTCTTCTTCTTCTTCTAAGTTAGCATTTGCAACTTCTTCTTCATCCTTCCATTTTTGTTTTAATAGTGCAATTATATCAAATCTACTGAGACCATCAAAAGTAGAGTTTTTCCTTTTGGTCTTGGCAGAAGACTTAGCAGGTTTAGTAGCAGATGTGGTAGCAGGTGTAGTGGGTTGAGGCATGGGTGCCTGCCCAAGGGGATAAGCTAGAGCTTGAGCTTTAACATAAGTAATAGTGTTAGTAGTGCTTTGAGTAGCAATAGGGAACTCCCTGGTAACATTATCAATAAAATCTTGGGTGTGGGAAAACTTGTCCCACCATTTAACAAACCATTGTTGAGTAAGAACATCACCATCCTTGACATACTACCTGTGGTGGGCCTTTTTGAGATTGTGGGCTAGGCTACCTCCTACCACACTACGGCTTAAAGGTTTTGGGTAGGAGAATCAGGACCGGTCCAATTGTAACTCACCTTGAGCCGGCTTGTGCACAAACTAAAACCCCTTTGTTGAAACTTTGGTCACATGCCCATGGCAGATGAAACTGTTACAAAAGAGTTATGGCAGACAAGTATAATATAACAACGATAAAGGAAAAACGCTTACTGTTAGTCAAAACAAGCAAAGAATTCCCAATTAAGGAAAAGAGCAGCGCATTATAGGAAGAAATGATAATAAAAGAAAAAGTAACACCGATAATTAATCAATAAGATTAAAGGAGTAAAGGTTAATCTATCGTGCTTAGTTGCATTATGGAACTAAGACCAAAGAGGGAACTACTTCCTCAATGTGGATAACCTCACAGGAAGGTCCTATTATAGAAATTACCCACTTTGAGAAAGATGGGCCTAAATGGGTTATGCCCGGGAAATCTTTAATCCTTGATAGAGGGTAGGCTTTTAGAGGGAGAGAAGGGATTAGCCTATTGGTGCATTCCTGCTATCACACTCTTGCCTACTCTTTGTTTTTCTTTCTCCCTATTTTCCTTTTCTAGGTTACTCTGCTTTTCCCACTCTTTTTATTTTTTATTTTTTTATTTTATTTAAGTTCTTGCTCGTGCGGTGTTGTGGTGATGGTTGTGTTGTGATACTGTGACTCTCTCATTGTAATTGTTGCTGTATTGATGTCCCTACTGTGCACGGTGGAGGCTCTTTATATATAGCCCGCCGTGACTGGTTTTTTACTATTTCATCATTTAACCACTTTTGTCTGGGTGTGGGTGTCATTCTAAACCACCCACTGGTTTGTTAGCTGCCACCACCACTTACCTGTGCTGGCCGTGCCACATCCCATTACCAGACAAAGAATTTTATTTTGTTTGCTTGTACACCGTGGCATTCCTATCCGGATAAGGGTGGGCATTCTCTCTTACTATCCCTCATGGCATGCACCTAGTGGTTCCAACTCATCTTTCCCTCTTTTGGGTGGTATCTCATCCCAGTAGGACATTTCCCGCAAAAGAGTTTGAGTGGGAACCCTAGAATAGGCTCTTCCCTTCTCCCCATCGCCAGACCATATCCTCTCTTACCTTTGACTCATGACCCACCACTTCTGTATTGGTTGGATATATGTTGGTGGTGCCTGAGCCTTGTGCGTGCTCCACTTCTGTGTATGTCTAAAGCTTGTCTGCTGCTTATGCGTTTGCCATGGCCTGGAGGCCTGTTGTGCATTTTGTTGCTTATTCTTGACCTCTTATGGCGTGAACAGGTTTCTAAGCCTTTATTCTTTATGGCTTGCTTCCTTCAAGGGCTGGGCCTTGCTTGATCGTGGGCTTTTCTCTCTTTAACCCACTCTTTGCTCCTTCCATAGACTTGCTAGCATTTCTGCCATGCCATTCTGTCATTCCTGTCGTGGTATCTTTTGGCCCGTGATTGCTGGTCCTCTTTCAAGCTTGTTGTATGCTTGGGCTTGCATTCTTACTACTTCAGGCTTTCCTAACCCATTCCATTGCTCACAGGCTTCCTTGGCCCATTTCTTCCTTCTTGGGCATCCTCGGCCCATTTCCTTTCCTTGGGCATCTTCGGCCCATTCTAATTCTGCATCCCCATGGGCTTTTGCTAACTCTTTTGACCTTTCCCAGCCTAATTACCATATCCTTTACTTTTGGGGTTCATGGGCTTTCCACCAACCCCTTACTCACTTACTTCATTACTTCGGGCCTTCTTTGGCCCATTCTTGCTTTCCATAATGCCAGTGGGTTTACTACTTCTTACTCTAGGCTCCTTTAGGCCCGCTTGCTTCCTTTGAGGCCCATTTATTTTTTTCTAGGCCTATGATCCATTATTCCTACCATTCGGGCTTAATGGTTTTTCTCTCAATTTACTAACTCTTTTCTTCCCATATTATTGGTCTTCTTCATGCTATTGGGCTTTTCTGCCAAAATGAGCATCAACACTACCATTTCAAGATCCAGGGGACCTTGTATTTTTTAACAAAATGCAGGGTTGTAGGAAACTTAGCATCTTATGCATCTGTCTTATAAACACTTGTAAAGTACTTGAAGGAACCTGGAAAAATATTAGTAATAGGGCCGAATTGTGTCCACCAACGGATGAACCAAAGGGGGAGTTGGAACTAAAATTCTTATCAAAATTAACAAACTAGTAGTAGGTCATAGTTGCATCTTGGTGCATGAACTTGAACCAAGCATGAATGTAACCAAGGTAAGAATAAGGAATAGTTGAACCCGGAAAAGGCTTTGTAGAAGTAGGGCGAAGTCCCCATTTTTCTTCAGTAACAATGTTGAGGATGAAAACACTATGGTAAATAATTTTGGATTCATTAATCTTACCAGGAACAGATTTGATAAAGATTGATCTTTCATGGAACAGGATAGTAGAATAATAATTTAAATCTTTACCATTATGTTTGAGTATCTACTGGAAATTTAGTGGAAAATATTATTTAGCAAGTTTAAGGGGATCTTTGATCATAGCCTTGTTGGGTTCCATGGAAAAAAGGTTTTGGCAATATTGTTTTTTGACATATTGAGAAGCATTGGGGTTTCTGGAGAAAATGGCTTTAACAGGTTGGTTGGCAGGGACCATAGCATATGGGTCATAAGAGAATGCTAACACAACGGAATAGTACCCAGGGTAGTAAAACAGTTAGCAATGTCAATAGGGGAAGGAGATTCTTGTTTAACAAGTTGTTTAGTAGTATCTATAGCAGGGTGTTTGTCTTTGGACCTTTTACTTGCCATTGTGGCGTTGCAGGAATTCACAAGGAAGGAAATTAAGGATAGCATTTTGAGAACATTTAATATATTCAATATCAAAATCAAAAACACTAAAAATAGCTTGACATCGGGCAAAAATATGTTTTGAAGCAATATTTTCAACATCTTTTTCTATAGCATATTTAGCACTTTTGTAATCAATGCATAACAAAAACTTTTGGTTTAGCAAATCACTTTGAAATTTGGAGATACATAGCACTACAGATAAAATTTTTGTTTTTATAGTACTATAATTTATTTGTGCAGTGTTCCAGATTCCTGAATGGAAACGAACAATTTGTTTAGATGAGTCTGGTGAAACAAGTTGTTTTAGAATACCTCTAAAACCAATGTCAGAGGCATCAATTTCAACAATTTTGAAATCATTAATAGTAGGGATACCAAGACAAGGTAAAGTTTTAACACGAGACTTGATTTGTTTAACAAGAGAAGTATGAGAATTAGACCAGGGAGGAGGATTATTCTGTAATCGATCAAAGAGAGGTTTACATTGTTTACTCAAGTACTTATAAAATTCAGCAGTTCAAAGAGCCAAGGAATCTTTGAAATTGTGTTTTATCAATGATGACATTGGCAAATTTATTAGCAAACTGAATGGCTCTGTCAATGGGACAAATCTGTCCTTCAGAAATGTCATAGCCAAGGAAACAAACCTTTGTTTGAAATAGTTTGATTCTCTTAGCAGAGACAACAAGACCATTACGTCTGATGACATCAAGAAATGAATATAAATGTTTCCAATTTTCATCAATGGATTTGGAATAGACAATGACATCATCAATGTAAACAATGGTGAAATGACCAAAGGAATTGAAGATATCATTCATAATGTTCTGGAATTCACTAGGGGCATTCTTAAGACCAAAAGGCATAACATTCCACTGATAATGTCCAAAGGGAGTGGTGAAAGCAGTCTTGTACTTATTAGTTTCACTAATTTGGACTTGCCAAAACCCAGATTTCATATCGAATTTAGAAAATACGATAGTATTACTTGGCCTATGTACTAGGTCATTCTTATTAGGAACAGGATACCTAATCCATTCTAATACTTTGTTTAGAGGTTTGTAATTAATAACTAAGTGAGGAGTCCCTCTTTCAATTTTAGCATTTTTTTGAACATAGAAAGCAGCATAAGACTGGGGTGACTTGCTATTCCTAATCAGTTTTTGAGCAAGTAAATCATGAATTTCCTTTTTACAAAATTCAAAAGTTTCAGCATTCATTTGAATAGGTCGAGCCTTAGTAGGAATGTTTTTCTCATTAAAGTCTTTAACATAAGGCAAATTAACAATATGTTTTTTCCTATGCCAAAATGCATTGGGGATATCAAAACAAACATCATTAATCAATATTTTATAAAAATGATCAATTTTGGATTGTAATAATTTATCAGAAAGTTGGTCAGCAATCTTCCTATATCTAACTTCCTATTTTAGAAAATTTAAGTGTTTGGTTTTAGCATGAATCAAGTTTAAAGAATCATCAGTATCAATTTCAAATCTGGAAGAAAATTTAAATTTCACTTTCTGCCTGAAGGGGTCAGTAGTGATACCATCATGTTCAGTAAGAAAATGATATAAAGAATTTATGAAAGGAATGCCAAGAATCACTTTATCAGTCATATTTTTAACAAGAACAGAGGGAATCTTATAACAAACATTATCATGGCAAACATGGGTGTTATTCAGTTCATATTTGATTTTCATTTGAGTACCATTAGCAGAAAACAGTTTCTCAGTGGATTTTTCATAATATTTAGAAGGAATCATTCCTTCTTGAATGCAATTCATACCAGCACCAGAGTCAATCATAGCAATAACATTGAGTTCATATTCATGGCAAACGACAATTTTAACTTTCGAAAACCATTTCGGAGGAATCAATCGGTTAATAAGATTGAGTCTATTAACATCAGCAGGAGCGGTATTAGAAAGAGGAGCTTGTTGATTGGGGCCATCTTCATATTTCTGCTCATTGGGCTCGCTATTAGTTTGTTCATTATCAAGTTGGTTATCAATTTTTAAAAGTAATATTTCTTGTTTTAAGCCAAAGTTATCATCTTTAACATTTTTTAAATCATTTTTTAGCTCAATGATTTATTTTTTAGTAGCATTAACTTCATGTTGTAAATCATTAATAGTTATTTCTTTGGATTTATTTTTATTAAATCTTTCCAGAGTTTCATCAATGTTGATCTTTGATCTTATCTTTTTATTATTTTCATCTTTGATCATGGTTTTCTTGAGCTTTTTAAGATATTCTTCTTTAAGCTCAGGATTATCAATTTGGCTTATCAAGTTGATTAGCAAGTTTTCTTGTTCTTCACCTTTGGTCAAAACATTAACTGTTTTGTGACCTTTGGTTAGAACATTAATATTATTGCAACAAGAATCTCAGCAACCAATTCTAATGGTAGGGGAATCAAGAGATTTATTATTAGATTGGTAACTAGAATCTGTTGAAGTTGAAATATTTGTATCATAAGAATCAAATGAACCAGAAGATTGTGATTTGAGAATTCGAATCAAATATTCTTTATCACTGTCAGCAATACTTAACATGTTGATTTTGTTTTTTAGCTTACTAGGTTTCTGTTTGCAATTACGAATGAAATGGCCGGGTTTGCCACAGTTGAAACATTTTCTTTTACCAGATCTTTATTTTTCATGTTTAACATTTTTCTTTTTAGCATAATAAACCTCATTTTTAACTAAACTTCTTTTAGCAGTTTTGTAATCTTTATGAACTTTATCATGTTTTTGTTTACTTTTTTGCCTGGATGGGGCAATAGGAGGTAAACCATATTGTTCACAAAAATTACCCATTTCATATTTAGCCTTTTTACTATTTTTTAACTGTTTTTTAAACATTTTTTGATTGTTACACATGTTAATACCAAGTTTTTTAATAGTGCTAAAATATCACCATAGGTTAAATCATCATAATTAATAGTACCATTTTTATAAGTTAATTCTTCTTTTACCGTATGAGCAAAAAGAGGAGGCAGACCAGCAATAAACTTCTCTTTCCAATATGGTTTTAAACAGTCTTTTCAAAGCATTACCTTGGAAATAAAAACATCTTCATACCATTTGTAGTCAGACATAGTAGGGCAACACAAATTGTTTAAATAATCACTAATACGGGAAGAAATAATAGCAGGGGTTCCAAAAAAATGTTTAATAATAGTATAGATCAAAGTATTAACTCTATCAAGAATACCTTGACCAATTCTTTCATAAAAAATAGGTAAACCATCATCATCTTTTTTAACAGCCTTTTTAATAGATTCTCTAGATTCTTCGGTAAGGTATTTCTCCCACCAACCACGAAGAGTTCTAGAAAAATCAGTAATAAGAAGATCAACAATCTCATCATGGTCAAGATTATGATTGGTTATATACGCATTAGTAACCGTAGACATATGGCCCATTTTATTAACAATTTCTTGTTCAGGTAAACCA
Organism: Quercus robur; assembly: GCF_932294415.1. Classification (NCBI taxonomy): domain Eukaryota; kingdom Viridiplantae; phylum Streptophyta; class Magnoliopsida; order Fagales; family Fagaceae; genus Quercus; species Quercus robur. The sequence continues at coordinate 170,253 of NC_065541.1, read as the reverse complement.
TCAATATTCCATTCATAAAGTTTATCAGCAGAAACAGAAAATTGGCCTTGAAAAAACTTTCTTCAAATTGCATATCAAGAGGAGTAGGTTTTGAATACCAATTTTTTGAAAAAGACATGGGATTAGGTTTTCCAACAAATCTTTTAACTTTAGGGAATTCAAAAGTAGGTTTATCAAAACTTGTAATATCTTAATATTAGAAGCAGAGGATGAAGAGTCAAAATTTGGTTCCTAAAGAAACAATATATTTTCCTTTCCTTGAAATAGCATGGGCAGTACTAGTAGAAGTAGTATTCTGCTTGGTTTTTATCTTTTATAAATCAAAAAGCATTTGTTCAACCTTTTCAATGGTTTTACTCTGAGTCGTTTTGAGGCTCAGGTTTTGCCTTTGACCAGGTAAATCAATCAAAGGTTTTTCAACTTTAATAGAAGAAACAGGTTTCTCTCTCTCTCTCTCTCTCTCTCTCTCTCTCTCTCTCTCTTCAATATGATCAAGTTGTTGGCTAATAATACGTAAAGAGTTATTGACAAAATTGTTTTGTTCAATAATTTTTTTTCAATGGAAATAGGGGTGTTAACATCAATTATTTCAACAATTTTGAAAGGGGAGGCCTTCACCTCAGTCCTTGTACAGTTAATAAGAATCGTGTCAAGGGGCGGATGGCTAGACCTAACAACAGTCTTATATTCCTTAAAAAAAAAATTTTTTAACCATCTTCAAACTATTTTTTGAAATAGTTTTTGAAACACAATAGTTTTCAACAAAATTGAAAAACAAAATATGTTTTTGCAACTCATGCATTATCTATTTCCACTTTCTTTTAACATGATCTTTTTCTTTTTGATCAAAAGTAGCATGATAAGATTTTATCTTATCTTTGTTCTTTGCAGATTTAAATTTATCAAATAAATCAATCATATCAATTTCAAAAGCTTTGTTTAAAACTCTCGATTGACTATGAATAATTAGGGTTTGAAAATCAGAAGCAGTTGAAACTTGAAAATTAGAAGCAGTTGGAGACCCAGATTCGGTCTCTTCTTCTTCATTAATAGAATATTTGCCATGTTTAGGAGGATGCTTCATTTTTGTAGAATAATAAGCAATGCTTACTTGAGAGTTATCACTTACAACTCCTTTCAATTTTAAATCAGGTTTTTCATAATTATTTTCTAAATATTCATTGAGATCTTGATCTCTTCTTTTCAAATCTTCTGAAATAGTAGATCATGCAAAGGAATTTCTTCTCTCATTGATCATCAGGGGTTTATTATCAAAACTTATTTTAACATAAGGCAAATTAACAATGTGCTTTTTCCTTTGCCAAAAAGCATTGGGGATATTAGAACAAACATCATTAAATATATATATATATATATATATGTTGACATCCCATTTTGCAACCTGCATTTAACCTCACATGGAGGGTAAAAGGATAATTTTGCCTTGGAAATATGCATCTTGATTTTGGTCACTAGATCGTTAATCTCACTTCACCAAAATGATCTTGATGTTGTAACGATCATATCAACTAGTCTTAAGCCCTAATTAGACCATTAGATTGAAAGTTATCATCAAATCAAGTTTTAATGGCCGAGATGCACTATCACAAATTGAGTTCGACTATATATGATTATGAACAATTGATTCCAATTGGTTATAATTATAATCAATTTGAGATTAATGATGTGTCATAATTTGATTGGTTAGGACTACATTTTATGGTAAGGTTGCATACATCTTATTAATTAGATAGATAAACATTAATTATTCAATGAGTAATTTGTGCAATTATCTTTTAATTAGGATAAATTTGGAACTAATTAAGTTTGAAATGTGAGTGATTGGAGCCTATTGATGTTAATTGAGAGCTAATTTGGCACCTATTAATGTTAATTGTGCTGAAATTGTTTTTTAACAAATGACCTCTGTTCACCATTTCATTGATATCTCTCAGAATATTTTGAATCTGTGCATGAGGTTTATTTTCCCAGAAACTAGACATCTGGGGCTTCAATTTGAGCATAAGAACGAGATAATTCCGATCAGAATTGAGTAAGATATGATTTTTTGAAATTGACTTTACAGGCTGTTACAGTAGTTACGGGAAAACCGAATTTTGTTTGCTCTTCACTCCCACCAATCTCTACATTTAATACACCAAATTTCTCCCAATGCTAAAATGAGGTCTAGGTTCATGATTCTTTGTCAACCCTCATTAAATGGCATTCCATTCATATTTCCTCCACTATTACTATATAAACCCCCCATCTCCTCCATTCCAAAAGACACAAAAACACCATCTCTTTCCCTCTCTTGAGTTCTAGTGAAGTCGAGTAGTCTTGTCATATCTTGGTCTTTCAAAAACTCAAGGTATTGAGTGAGACTTACTCTTCCTCTCCCAACTCTTCGTTTCCTCCACCCTTAAGACCTCTACCAAGAGTCTCCTCCTTCACCATATGGATCTTGCATGAAGGTATAATCCATTTCCCTAACTTGTTTTTTGTGTTGCCATGATGAGAATTTAGGATTAAATCATGATAGTGACTATTTAAATTCTCTTGAATATGTTTGAATGTTCTTAAATGTTCTTATGTGTTCTTCATATGTTCTTGGTTGTTCATCACATGTTCATGCATAACACTAGTTTTGATCTTAAATCCACATAAAAAACATGAAAAATATGTTTGTTTAATAATTCTTTTAAATTCTAGAATTTAGGATATCACCATCCACACATATTCACTAGAATTTATTTTTCAATCCAAATGAAATGCTTAATAAATAGAATTAGGGTTTATCACATGCACACACTTTAAATTCAACATGCAAATTGATTGATAACATATTGGATGATGTGATATGAATGTTGGCCACCATAGTCTAGAAGACCAGTTTCACTGGGTAAGGTGGGTGCCTAACGCCTTCCCACTTTGTAACATAGCCTTCGAGCTTAGATCAAGGGCTGATAGACCAATGTTTATCCTTATAATTTTCAATTTCTAGATTGTAACTAGAAAACAAAGCTATGTACTTTATCTTAGATTGTATCTAGGATCAAAGCCATGTAATTTTCCTATGATCAATGTAAATTCAATAGAAAATTAATAAAATGAGGAATTTTTCAATTTTGGTTTTCTTATTTATTCAAATAATTAAATAAGTGACGACTCCATTATAAAACCCTTAATCTAAAGGGGAAAATATAACTAGTCGAATCTCCATTTTGAGAGGCAATAACACGACTTCACTCATTCGAGTGGGTTTGGCCCAACATCGTAAAAAAGGAGGCCGGGGGCGCGGTCTCTCACAATATATAAGCCCTTCAGTTCATAGACGATTTTTAGGCATTCAGAGCAATTTTTTGGAGCAATTCTCTCTCTCTCTCTCTCTCTCTCTTTCCCCCCCCCCCCCACACACACACATAAATCCTTGATTCTCTCATCTTCCATACATCAAGAGGTAGTGTTCTTGCTTTAATTTCCTTCTCCTTAGTCCATCTTCCTTGGTTTTGAGGTTTTGAGGGTGTAGCCCATTTAATTCCTAGCTCTTTATTGCTTTATTTTGAATTCCTAGCATGTTTTATTGCTTTATCTATCTCTCCATCATGTTTTCATTGCTTTGATGATGTTGGATTAGAGTCTTATTTGCATGTTTATGCTTGTTGGCCTTTTTACTTACTTTTAAGTGTTCTTTTTCTTAGATCCTCTTTTTTGTGATGATATGTTTGGATGCTCCATGCTTAAGTCCATGTTCATCTTTAGATTCATGTTTGTATGCTTAGATCTAGTTTCTAGCATCCTTACCTTACTTCACATGTTTTCCTTCTCCTAGTATGTGTTTGTTTGCTCCTTTTTGTACATTTCTTGTCTTGTTTGGTTGCATCTTCTCCCTTTTGTGGCTTGTTTGGGAGCAATCATGTGTGAGATTTATCTTGATGATGTTGACATGCTTATTTCTTGCCTCTCTCTCTCTCTCTCTCTTGCTTAGTTTGCATGTTAGAGTTTCTCATGTTAGCTTTGTATATGTGTTATGACATGATTAGCTTTTATCCGTGTATATGTGATAACATGCCTCACCTTCTTTTGCTTTTTGCCTTACTATGCCATCTTGTGTGAACTTCATGCTTTAGTTGCATCTTTGCATATTCGCTTGTCTTGTTCATGCATGTGTCTTTGCTTGCTTGTCTGTGTCATCAAGCATCGCCCTAATCATTGCTTGCCCCCTTCATGTGTTTGTTTGTTAGCATGCTTCCTTCCTTAGCTTGTTTATTTTATTTGCATGTTTTGTCCTATCTTTCTCTGTTTATTGCTCTTATGCTTGTCTACTAGTTTCTTTCTTTGTTTGTTGCATGTGATGGATGGAGCACATGTGCAACTTCTTAATGCAAGCAAAAAGGCAACGATCAATAGATTAGGGGTTTAGCCCCTCCATGAGATCCTTTTTATCCTAGCATTTCCTTTAGAACCATGTCTATAGCTTTCCTAGATTAGGGTTTCCTTTCTTCTACCTTACTTGGGCCACACCCTCTGGTTGTGGGTATATCTACATTTCTGTTTTGTGTGTTGATGTATATTATGCATGCTATGTATGTTGTAAAGGTAGTCATGCACTTCATACATGGTTAGGAAGGCAACCCTTCCCTAGTCATGGATGCTTTTCACCTTGGAGTATGGGTATGCATTCAAGGCTTATGTTGTAGATGTGTATAGGACTGAGCATAGACTCGTCCAACCCGACCTGACCCGACTCGAAGGGTCTTGGGTGGGTTGAATGGATGCTTGGGTCGAGTTTGGGTCCAATATTCGGGTCTGCCTTGGGTTCAGGTCGGTTTCGGGTCCAACCCGACCCGACCGATCTTATAAAAAAAATTAAAAAAAAAAACCCACACACACAACTAATGTATCAGACAAGCACGAAACTATGGTTCAGAATCTTGTACTATTTTTAGTAAAAATATTATACAGACCCAAGAGAGAGAGAGGGAGAGAGACATGTAGTGTTTTTTTTTTTTTTGTTATGCTAGAGAAAATAGGACTGTATTTATGATGATAGAAACAAATAAGAAAATGATACTATTCCATACTCGTTAGTTAGACTTAGCACCTAATTGGATAATGAAATTTAATATTCTTAATTTATTGTTTAAAGGGTGTTTTCAATAGTCTTTAATGAGTTTCCATATATTAACTCTACTATTTAATATTTTTAATAGATCTTTTCCGTAATTTTCAATGTCAAGTGTTGATTTTTAGCATAATTTAGTTTATTGTAGCATAATTTTCTAATGACAATACTTTCCATCCAAATGAAGGTTAAAATGATAATAAAATAATTGGAATTTTCAAAAAAGGAATAACTCTAACAATAATATTTTCCATAGTGAAAGTCAAATTGTTGTTGAAAAATATTTTATTTCAGTCCTAATTATATCTAGGATCTTGTTTCTTATTGGAAAGTATATTTCCAAACTAAGCCTAGTGCTGATGTAAACAAAAATTGTAAATTTTATTTTCTCATTCAATGAGAAGCGGGTCAAGATATACACAAGGAAAAAAATTGTAAAAGTTTATTACCTAATCAAGAAATCACGACCATTAAGCCTATACGACAATAAATAAATTATTGAATTTAATTTTTCACATTAATGTAAATCACTAAATTAGTAAAATAATTTCAATAAAATATTTCCTAAACGACTACTAAATTTGCATGTTGAATTTCTCTCTGTTAAAAAGATATGTGTTTTGAATTGATTTTTACTTTTGAGAGTCCTATCAATGTAACGAAAGAAAAATAAGAGTTAGAAACACATGACAAATTTGGGATTTTGATTTCCATGGCACTGTTGATATTTGCATGTTGAAAATGCTTCTTGATAACTAAATAAGTAAAATAATTTCAAAATATTGCCTAAACATACATGCATTAACTTGATAAAAAAAAAAAAAGGAATTAACATTTATTATCATAAAAAGTGGAGATCCTTCAAACATGGAAGTTTAAAAATAAAAATAAAACTATGACAACTTTTAAATGGCAATTTTGAGTAATAGGGTAAGTAATTTTTTCCCCATTAATAACTCATTTAAGTGGTGGCTATTTCAATGTTCCTTTAGGCCTTTCATAGTTTCACCTTCACAAAATTTGCACAAAAAAGAAAAAAGAAAAAAAGATAGACCCGACCCAATGCCCGACCCAACCTGAGACCCGTAATTTTTGGGTTGGGTCAGGTTTCTCCTTGATAAACTTGATTGTTATCGGGTCGGGTTGCGGGTGGCAGGAAAAACGACCCAACCCGACCCGATATCAGTCCTAGATGTGTATTCATGCTTCATTGGGTGGATGACCTACCACGTGTGTCATTGCCTCTATTCATGTCAGCTAGTGACATTGGTTTTCCCGTATATGTGACATGCGTCATGTGTTTGATACTTCGGTGAGCCTCGGCATGCCTTAGTTCAAGCACATTGATGCATGTCATACACATAAGAATGAAACCTTGTCGGTGTGCCATGGCGCACCTAGCATGAAATTCTATTGGATTTTCATCGTGGAAATGTGGCATCTTCTTACCATATTCACACCGTGAAAACTTGGTGAGAATAGTGTTATGTGTGCCACCACGCATTTGATCTGAAATGCTACTGGATTTCCATCACGAAAATAAGGCTAAATGCTACCGAATTTTTGTCATGGAAATTTGGTAATAATTCCAATGTGCTAGCAAAGCATTGATAAAGGCCACACAATTTTCCCAAATCAAACCTCACAGCCTAACTCCTTTAAAGCCCCGAACCTAATGCGAATAGCTTGTTTTTATCTATCAACGACCAAAAAAATTAAGATTTTACCAAAACAAAGGACTATCTCACAACAGGCATTATGTGGTGCCTAACACATTCCTCACACGTAACCAGACTTCTAAATCTAAGAATATAGATTTTTTTTATCATCCATTTAGATTAGGAGAAAACCGACTTTTTCTTAACCTAAGATTGGTAATAAAAACAAATAAATTCAGGTGACCAATCACACCTAGAAAAACCCAATGCTTGGTGAAGACTTCATAAGCTTGATGCACAACATTAAAAATGACTCACTAGTCATAGTTTCGCACTTGAGTTGTGCATGCCCTCCAAGGAAAGGCATGTGCGTCGTCGTTTTAGGGTGGTCAACGATCTCGAGGTATCAACATAATGTATTAAATGAAAATATAATTCTTTTTTTAATTTTGTTATTATTGTTATAAGCCTAATAATTTAGAATGCCAGAAAGAAATATAAAGAAAAAATTATTAGACTAAAAGGAAAAAAAAGAAAAGAAAAAAGATAGTACATGATGATGATGAAGAAAATGTAAATGAAAAAATATATTTGCAAGATGATAAACATGATGAAAACATTGACTTAGATGGAGTTGATTAGGCAAGATGATGAAAAAAAAATTAATATTTTGGCTTATATATCATGTGTTAGAACTTTTGAGTTTAATCAATTTGAATGTGTATGTTATAAACATATGATAATTTGATTTATTTAGTTAGTTTTGTTAAATATTATTCCATAGGTAATGATTAATGTAGACACCCTATTTCGTTTAGACCCATATTAAAATCCCCTGGTCCCAACAACAATAAATCAAATCGCTACCAAAATGATCAGCATCATGTGTGGAGTTTGACGAGGATGAGAACCCTAAAAGTGGCTCGATACAGTCGAAGCCGAAAAAGCCTATTTTGACCTAATTTGGCCAAGGTTGACAAAGAGTGCGTATGTCGGGTATATGATGCATACATACCCAATCTGTGGTGTATGCAGTCTCTAGATAGAAAGCCTTAAATCACTCAATCTCCATTTTGATTAGATTCTAGGGCAACTAGCCTAATTAGTTGTTTGCCCAACAATGTCATCAAACACAAGACACCCATTTCCCCTATAAATACCCCCATTTTCATCATCCAAAAGGTCAGAAACTTTTTCCCTATAGAAACTCCACCAAAATATCCTCGATATTGTTATCTAACCCACACACACATTAGCATACATCTAAGCACACAACATGACATCAATCATCCCTAACAATACATCGATCATGCTTGTCAACCAAAGCCTAACATTCATCTAATCAAGCATCTCATCACATCATAGACCCTAACATTCATCTAGCATGGCATCTCTTAACATTCATCTACCATGCATATCACATCATCTTGGCATTCATCTAATCATGACATAACATCCCAAACAAGGCAATAACAAAGACAAGGCGGCAAAAGGGCATGGCAATCAAACATAGGTCATAACATGTATTCCAGTCTCTTAAGCATGAAATCAAGCATCAAACAACACAAAAATGCATGTTCATACTAATGCATGACTTACCTCACTTACCTTGCAGCAACTCATCACCTATGGCATCATGCATAAGCATGTGAATGCATGTTCATGGCATCAAAATAAGACAACATGAGATAAACCCTAATTCTAACATGTGAGAGACAAACCAATAATTAAACATGTAAAACAGAAGCTTAAAAGCATGAAAACATGAAAAAGAGTATAAACAAAAGTATACATGTGAAAGCAAAAGCAAAAGCAAATAAAACAAAATTAGGGTTTTCGGGCCAGTTCATGTGCACACATGAACCCTGCGTGCGCATAATCAAGCCTGCATGCACAAGCAAGATTATGCACACATGGGTTTCTACTCAGAAACCCTAGAACCTAACAACCTAACATGCTTTTTGTTAGGACATATGTGGAACTTGCGCCGAGGGTTTTGTAACCAATGAGCTTCTTGATCTTCATCGTTTGGATGAACTGAAGAACTTTGCAACCAACATTTCCTCAAGTTGGTGTGTTAGTCACGTACTTGGATTTATGCATCGATTGGTTAGTCACATACTGGGAGCCGTGCATTGAAAGGAGAGATTGTCACTACATTGCAAGTCCAATTAGGTATTGGGGTAAGGGTTCAACTGTAGATTGGTATTAGGTTTTGGGATTCCTTTTACTTGTAACCGCTTGTTTTGATAATAGTGGATTCTCAAGAGTGGTGATCTTAAATTCACCCGATGAGGTTTTGCCTCGGTGTTTTTCCCCATTTGTAAACAAATCACCCGTGTCAAATTTATTTTTGCTACATTTAACTTAGTTGGTGATTGTTTGTGCTATCACGCTTATTGCATGTAATTGAATCTAATTAATTAACTTGGGTAATTAATTGATTAATTTACCAAAGGGGTCAATACATTCTTGGCCTATCAAGTGGTATTAGAGCGGGCACACTCTGATTAGGGTTAATCTTTGATGTGTGATCTATTGACCCCTGTTTTTCATGGACAGAGGATAATCTTTAATTATACCTCATTTATTTGATGGCACTAATTATGCACACTGGAAAGTATGCATGAGAGTTTTCTTGTAGTCCTTAGATGAGAAGGTGTGGCAAGCTGTGGAGATTGGCTAAACTAAGCCAAAGGAAGTGCCGGCTAATTGGGATGATGCTAAGATCAAAGCGGTAAATTTCAATAGCAGAGCATTGAATGCTTTATTCAATGCAGTCACCAATGAGGAGTTCAAGAAGATATCCTTTATAAAAATTGCTAAGGAAGCATGGACTATCCTTCAAACAACCTATGAAGGGACTAAGGCTATTAAGGATTCAAAGGTTCAAAGGCTTACCACAAGCTTTGAAGAAGTTAAGATGGAGGAGGATGAGTCATTGGATAAGTTCTATGCCAAACTGAAGGACATAGTCAACTCCGCCTTTAATCTTAGGAAAACCATTCCGAACACAAGGTTCTAAGAAAGGTGCTCAGATCTCTACTCAAGAAATTTCATGCCAAGATCACTGCCATTAAGGTATCAAATGACATTTACAAAATTCCTTTGATAGTGCTGGTAGGTAACTTGCAAACCTGTGAATTGGGTTTGACTAGGATCAGAAAATCAAGCAAGAGCAAGAGTATGGCACTAAAGGCCAAAAGCAGTGTTATAGATGAGTCTTCTAATGATGAAGATTCCAAGATGAAATCCTACATCACTAGGCAATTCAAGAAGTTTATGAAAAATGCCAATGTAAAAGGATTTGGCAAGAATTGTAAGCAATCCAGTTCATCTTAGGTCAAGAACCAAGACAGAGGAAAGAAGGATGCTAAGGATGGCAGTCAGTACACTGTTCCCTCCGGACCAAAGTGTTTCGGATGTCAAGGTTTTGGATATATGAAACAAGAATGTCCAACATATCTCAAGACTATTGGGAAACGCAAGGCCCTTGCTGTTACCTTGAGTGACACCAAGCTTGAGGATGATTTAGATGACAATGATGACGAGTGAATCTTGAATGCCTTCACTGTTACAATTGATCCTATTGATGGGGTTTTAGAAATAGTAGATGATGAAGAGGACTGGGTAGGCTCTAAGTTTGAGAAAATGGACGATCAAGATGATATCCATACAGCCTATGAAAAATTGTACAAGGTTTCTGAGAAGCATGAGAAACTATATAGGCTGGCCACCAAGAAGCTGAGTGATGTTGAGCAAGATCGAGAGGAGCTCTCCACAAAGTTTGACAAAGCAAATCAGACTAGTGGAGCATTGCGATTTGAGAACAATTTCTTAGCAAAAAGGACTAAGAAGCTTAAAGCGGAGCTGTTTCAGGTCAAAGCTCAACTGGAAAGGACTTCTAGTGCAAAGCTTGATGAAATGCTTAACTTGATGAAATCTGCTTTTAATAGAACCGATTTGGGGTATGATTTCTTTTCTTCTAATATTACCTCTTCTAGTGTGTTTGTCTCACTTGCTAATAATGTTAATTGTGAGAACAATGAATGTAAAACTGATATAATTAGTAAGAACGTAGACAAGGGCAAATCAATTTTAGGAGCACCCCCTAAACTTGAAAAGAAAGAGACTAGAAACCCTAGGACTAAGAAGGGTAATAACCAAAAGTCTAAACAAAAGAAGCAGCATGTCTATCATCACTGTGGAGCTTTAGGGCATACCCGTCCAAATTGCTATAAATGGTTAGCCACTCAATAGAGCAACAGTATGATCTCATCTGGAAACTAGAATCAGTTTTCATCCTCTTTTGCTCCTCTTGGAGATCTTCTTAAGGCCCTCATGTTCATTTCAAACTTGAACGGTTTCAATTCTTCCCTCTCACCACCTGATCAAAGGTTCACTAAACGGAAAGGTTCTTTCAAGGTGTGGAAGGAAAAAAGGCTCGAAGTGATTTAGTCACTTTTTCTCTCTCTCCCTTTTTCTATTTATGCATTACTTATGTGTTTTGCTTTCTTGTTATTGAGTCAGTCTAGTTTTATGCTATGTTTTGTTTAACATATTTTTGTTTGTTTGTTTTAAATTTTGCTTTATTTTTTGTCATAAAAAAAAAATTGAAATTGAAAAAAAAATCAGAAAAATACAAAAACAGTATGTGTTTAGTGTACATTGGTACTTGTGTACCTTGGATGGCCATTGAAATAAAGTTTTCTAAACTTTGTATCTTTTGTAGCTTAGATGAGCATCTCAATGTTCAACTAAGTAAGTGAGTTTTGTGGCTTGTGTTTGTGATGAGTACGATTAAGTAATCTCTTATACTTAACAATTATATCACTCTTTTTGACGGGAAGGACTAAAAAATTCTAAGAGAAAGACATAAATAACCATTTCACCACTAAAGCTCGCCAATCATGAATAACATCTGTTTGCTTCAGCATAGCAAAATTGTGACGTTTAAAACTTAATATAATTGGGTATTTCTTCTCTCTCTTATATACCCATGCATGATATGCTAAAAAGGAACAAAAACATGCAAAGAAAAATAAAAGCAAAAAGAATCAAAATTATTTTAAATATGGTTGACAAGCGTGTTTCTCGGAGATGTGAGAGTTATAGGATGTACCTCGAAGGCGATAGTCTCCATCAAGCAGTTATGATTGTGTGAGAGTTAAAATTGATTTTCTCATATCGCAAATCGTCATAACTTGAGACACTTATTCACTCTTGCGATATTTTCACACACAACACGCATATTCTTTGCTACTTTTGATATATGTGCAGGTACAGTGTGATTTGGCCATTACAAAGGATACATGTGCAAATGTGTGCTTACTAAACTGTCTTGACTTTTTTTGAATTATAAAATTGGTTAGACTTGTTTAGTGTGTGTGTGTGTGTGTGTTTTGAATCATGAATGCTTTGCATTTTTCGTGTTGAGGGATGTTTTTGAAAGCTTAATATGTTGTTTAGATCTTTGGTTGAGTAGCTTGCTTGGTTGCATTCATTTCTGTGTGTTTTTCCTCTCTTTGAAAAATTGCTTTTTATCAAGCTCGATATCTTCTCGACAGATCCTCAATAGATAGCTATCTATCGAGCCCCTTGGACTTCTTTCCTTGACAGATCTTATCGCATCTTCGATCCATCGAGCTACTGGAATTTGTCTTGATAGCTTCTTGACAGATTCTCAATCCATCGAGAAAGTTTCTGTCTAGCTGATAGCTGCTCGATAGTTGTTTGATCCATCGAGGTAATTTTGCCATTGACAGATTCTCGATAGTACCTCGACAGATTTTATCTGTTAAGATTTAGCGCTCGACATATTTCGACAGGTCCTCGATCCATCGAGCTACGATTTCTTTAAATAGCTTCAGCGCGTAATCTATTTTCATTTCTCTCATTCTCTCTCAACAAAAACTATCTTTTCACCTCCCAAACACCCTCCTCTCAATCGAAACCTTCTACTCTCTTGGATTTCGGCCTAGTTTGAGCATTTCCCCCTTGGCATGCTTCTCTAATCCTTCATTCTTCATGCATTTCACGCATTTAGACCTAGGTTTTGGGTTTTTGTGAGATTTTCGGGGTTTTTGAAAACTTTTGAGTTTCTTGTGAAATTTTTGGGTTGGGTGTTGTATTTTTGATGCTATATAATCATGCATTGCATTCCATTTTTGCATTTTCACAATGTTTCATGCATTTAGATGTGTGTTTATATGTTGAAAATGGTGTACTGATAGGTTTGTATTGGGTTGAACCCATGATGCAATTTTTTTTTGCATATCACATGTTCATGCAATTTCTTTTATGCATACGTACCCTTTCTTTTCTATCTTTTGGTACTTTGTTGTGATGGTGCTTTTCTATTTGTCTCCCTCTCTCTCTCTCTGATAGTCTGCGCATAACACCCAATCGCAAATCTGCTCCATCTCGGAACCCTCTTCGTTTCGGGACATCCTCTTCTGATCCTACTCCTCTTCACATCCAATTCTGTGATGAGAATGCCCCTAAGGACTTCTAGGAGAACCTCTCCAACTGTGGTATTCATTCGGAATGCCACGTGGTTCTATCGGATTTTTTCGATACTGCTCTACCCACTGTCATTCATAACCGGGGATGGGGATCTCTATGTGAGATTCCCGTGAGATGTCCCACCGTGATCATTCAGGAGTTCTACTCCAACATGCACAGTTTCGATACCTCTATACCTCGGTTTGTTACACAGGTTCGAGGTACATGTATCATAGTCACTCTGGATATTATTTTCGAGATACAACATGTTCTGTAGGTGTCGCATCCTGATTACCTTGCTTGTCTATGTCTGAGGACTATGTCCAAGGACGAACTTTTTTCTCTTTTCTGTAAGACACCTTCTTCATGGGGTAAGTCCCAAAACACCTCATGCTCGGATTTTGCAAAAGGTCTGGGGTTCCTAAACATGGTGATGACATTTGTTCTCCATCCTTTGTCTCACTATAACTCCATTATCGAGCCTTGTGCTCACCTTTTGCTTTCCCTCATTGAGGACCTTACTATAGACTTTCATTCCCACTTCATTCTCTCTCTCATGGATGTCTATAAAGATACGGTGACCCATGATAAGCTCATTTTCCCTTCGGTTATCACGAGGATCATTCGCCATTCTTTTATTCCTTATCTCAAGTCTTCTCATTTCACCATCATGGGTGCCATTAGCGAGGCATTTGTTCGCCGGAGCGAGGCCCAACTTCACCCGATGCAGCCATGGACCGAAACAACAACTCCTCTAGCTCCTTCCATTCCATCCACCTTTGCTCCCTCTTCTTCGAGTGATGGTATGATGCTTGAGGCCGTCATGGTGTAGCTTGAGCACATGGATGCTCGCCTTGATATACTCTCTATTGAGTTGTATCAGGTGAACACCTGTGTTAGTCGTATCGCACGATGATAGGCTCGTATGGGTGGCTCCACCGCGTCTCCATCTCCCTCTCCTTCTCTAGAGGCTTCTGAGGACAAGGATGCTGATGATGGTTTCGGTGATGATGATGATGATAAGGATAAGGATGAGGATGCTAGCTTTTCCAGTGATGAGGAGATGACGACTTCTCAGTGACTTACCATTTGTCATTCGTGACAAAAAGGGGGAGTAGTTTTGGGTTGAGAGTAGTCATGTATTTAGGGGGAGTGTTAGTATAGGATATTTTTTGATAGGGGGAATGTCTTTTGTTTTTGAGGGATGTAGTGAGGATTTATGTACTTTTCTTCTTTCTTTCTTTGTAGCTACATTATCCTTTTATACATCAGTCTTGTGACCATTTAGTGATAACAAACATTGTACTTATTTATCTTTTATATATATGATGATGTTGTTATCATTTCACCTATCTCTCCATGTGTTGTTTCTTTTCTCTCTTTATACACATGTTTCTATTAATGTATACAATATTTTATTTTTGTTTCACACTAAGATGCTTGATGAGTTTTTGTTTAAAGTGTTTTAGAAAGACAAGTTGTCAAAATCTATCATGCCATGAACTCTCTTCTTGCAAAGTTTTTCAAGAGTTTGTGTTAAGATTAGATTTTATTGCATTCAACCGGTGATAATGAGTTTAGTGATTTATGACTTCCCTCATACTTCATTTGTTTGTTGTGGTTTTGTCACAGATTGCCAAAGGAGGAGATTATTAGGATATATGTGGAACTTGTTAGAACATATGTTATTGTAAATTGGCTAATCCTTTGAAAAAATGCACTTTACTTGTAATTAGGTAGATCTAGGATGGTTTATTACTTCAAGGAACAAGAGTTTAAGTCTAGTATTGAAGCCATGCAAGTCTTTCCAAGAAACAAGTGAAGAAGTTGTGTTCATTAAAACTCGACAGATATCACGACAGATAATATCTATCGAGTTTTAATAAGAATTCTCAACAGCTGCTCGACAGAAACAGTATCTATCAAGAATTACGAAATTCAAATTTCTAGATTCGTTTTTCACGCATATCTAGGTTATTTGTGTAGGGTTTCTTTTCTCACAACTCTAGACATATATAAGAATTATTTTAAGGTCCTTCAAAGGTGATGTAAGGTTATGCAACTTGATGGAAAGTCATTGTGCATGCATATTGTGACTGGAGACAATTGCCCTAGTTCATCATATTCTTTATAAACGCTATTGCGTCTTTGCATTGAGAGTTTTGTAACCAAGGAGTTTCTTGATCTTCATCGTTTGGATGAACTGAAGAACTTTGCAGCCAACATCTTCCTCAAGTTGGTGTGTTAGTCACATACTTGGATCTATGCATCGATTGGTTAGTTACGTACTGGGAGCCATGCATTGAAAGGAGAGATTGTCACTACATTGCAAGTCCAATTAGGTATTGGGGTAAGGGTTCAATTGTAGGTTGGTATTAGGTACTGGGATTCCTTTTACTTGTAACCGCTTGTTTTGATAATAGTGGATTCTTGGGAGTGGTGACCTTAAATTCACTTAGTAGGGTTTTGCCACGGCGGTTATCCCCATTCGTAAACAAATCATCTGTGTCAAATTTATTTTCCGCTACATTTAACTTAGTTGGTGATTTATTTATGTTACCACGCTTATTGCATGTAATTGAATCTAATTAATTAACTTGGCTAATTAAATGATTAATTTACCAAAGGGTCAATACATTCTTAGCCTATCAGTTTTAAAACGTACAACTACATAAACCTAAGCTATATAAACATATTAAAACATATTACAACAAGAAACTAAAGCAGACAGAAAGATTAAAGTGCAAAAAGGAAAAGAAAAAGAAAAGTTTAGACTTAATACCTCAAACAAAAGCTCTTCAAGCTTTATTTTTTATTGTTCCCCTCAGTCAAATCTATTCTCAGTTCAATAAAAGAGTGATTAGTAATCTTAAACTCAAAGATCAAGGCCAGAAAAGGCCCTAATCAAAAGAAATTGACTTGAGGATTGTAAAGTTGTGATTTAAAACTATGTTTTATGTTAGCTTTATTCCATGACAAAAAGTATTGTAATTGCAACAAATTATTTCCTTGTATTTTGTGGGATTTTATTGTATTGGGTTTAGTATTAAGTTGGTGAAAAATCAAGCATGCAATGAAGATCAGTGCAGTTTCGCGAATAGCTCGCGAGTAAAAGTACCCGCAAAAAGGCCACGTGTGAAGCACATGATTAGAAGTTGAAGAATCATGCCAATCTGTCATTTCGCCAGTACTTCGCGAGAAAGGCCATCTCACGAGGTACCCGTGAAACTCTCTGCCTGGAGCATTTTAAGTGTAACCTTTCATATTCTTTACCATACTATATATACCCTCATTACTCACAAAATTGAAAAGGAGACTATTCAGAAGAAAACCCTAAAGAGGTTTCTACAATACACCGACCTTTTAGAGAGAGAGAGAGAGAGAGAGCTACTCATCCTTTAGTGAGAAATCATTGTAGTCTCTTCTCCTTTCGTCTCCCATTGTTATACTTTGAGAGGAGATTTGTACCTAAACACAACCTACACCTATTCAGAGTGTAGAAAGTGTTTTGGAGCTTGGGAAGCATTTGAGATTTTCCAAAAAAAGCTAGTAAGGCTTGGCAGATGCAATCGGGCGGTATTGCAGGATCCGAATAACTAGTGAAGACAAGACTCCAAGAAGTCTGTTGGTAGCAGGAGTTTAGAGGGCTCAAGTACATTGGGTATATTAGTCTTGGAGGGTCGTTTTGATATTCGTGTACTCCAACTTATTCACTAATGGATTGATTTTGACTTGGAGGGTTGAGGAGAGGTTTTTAGCCATGTTCTTCAGTTTCCCCTTCGAAAACACGTCTTGGTGTTATCTTGTACTTGCATCTCTCTTCTCTTACTCTTTAAGCTTTATATTCATTTTTTAGTGGATATGCTTATGCCTTAGAAAGTAGTTCCAGTTTCATTGCATTACACTTACTCTTATTTTGCACTTAGTTAAGTAGGGTAAAAGCAATTAAGCCGTGTTTTAAAAATTGAGGGTCTAAACAAGCATTAGTATTTTCACACTAACTGAGATTTTAATTGGTATCAGAGTGGGTACACTTATTTTGGTTTAAATACCTAAATGTGATCCTTGACCCTTTGTGTTTATTGCCATGGACAGTGCTTTGTGATTTTCTTTGCATGTTTTGGATGATGTTGATTGTAACATGCCATTTATTTGTGAAAATGCCTTTATGAGCATGTATCCTCATGCTTGTGATGACATGTTACATGAATCTTTGGGTGGTGTTAAAATTCCAAACGTCAAACTCTTGAAGAAAAAGGCTAATAAGTTTCATGAGAATTTGAGCAAGTTCATTTGTGAAAAGGATGATTTGATTGCTAAGCTTAATGAATCTAACAAATTGGTTGAGAAATATAAGAAACTTGCTGAAAATTCTTTTGAAAAGATGAAAGAGTTTGAGTGTTTGAATATGAACTTGGATGCTAAACTTGTTTTGTCTAACAAACTTGTTGATGATCGTAAATGTGAAAATGAATCTCTTAAGATACATGCCAAGTGTTTGATTTCTGAACCTATTGCTAAAAAGGAAGAAAATATTTGTTACAATCATATTGTGTTACCTGATTTTGTGCCTATTGTGAGTTCTACCTCTAAAGATAAATCGGTGTACATTCCTCCACACAAGAGAAATCTGTAAAGTTGTGATTTACAACTATATTTTATGTTGAATTTATTCCATGACAAAAAATGTTATAATTGCATTAATTTTATTCCTTGTATTTTGTGGGATTTTTTTGTAATGGGTTTAGTATTAAGTTCGTAAAAAATCGAGCATGAAATGAAGATCAGTGCAGTTTTGTGACTAGCTCGTGAGAAGTTCGCAAGAAGAGTAACCCGAGAAAAAATGCAAGTGAGAAGCACATGTTGGAAGCTGAAGAGTTAAATGCCAGCTACATTTTGCGAATGCTTCGTGAGCTAGGCCATCGAGCGAGGTACCCGCGATACTCTCTGCCTGAAGGATTTTAAGTGTGACTTTCTTACGTTTTACCCATACTATATATACCCTCATTACCCACAAAAGTAAGAGAGACTATTTAGAGAGTGAAACCCTAGATAGGTTTTCTACAACACAACACACCCATCTTTTAGAGAAAGTGCTACTCATCCTTAGTGAGAAATCATTGTAGTCTCTTCTCCTTCCCTCTCCATTGTCATACCTTGAGAGGAGATTTGTACCCAAATACAACCCACACCTATTTAGAGTGTAGAGAGTGTTTTAGAGCTTAGGAAGTTTTGGAGATTTGCCAAAAGAAGCCAGTGAGGCTTGGCGGATGCAATTAGGCGTATTGCAGGATCCGGAAAGCTAGAGAAGACATGACTTCGAGAAGTCCATTGGTAGCAGGAGCTTAGAGGCTCAAGTACATGGGGTAGACTAGGCTTGAAGGGTCTTTTGTTATTTGTGTACTTTAACTTTATTCTCTAGTGGATCAATTTCGACTTGAAGGGTCGCGGAGAGGTTTTCCGCCGAGTTCTTCGGTTTTCTCTTCGATAACACGTCTTGGTGTTATCTTGTGTTTGCATCTCTCTTACCTACTCTTTAAGCTTTCATTTTATTGTTAATGTTGGATGAATATGGCTTAGGGTAATGTTATCGGTTGTTCGCGCTTTTTACTCTTGTTCCGCAGTTAGTATAAGTTAGAGTAAAAGCTATCTTGCCGTATTTTTTATTTTTATTTTTTGGGATCTGAACAAGCTCTTGTGAATTAGCACAAATCCAAGCTTTCAATTGGTATCAAAGTGGGTACACTTATTTTGGTTTCATTATCTAAGTGTGATCCTTGATCCCTTGTGTTTATTGCCATGGATAGTGCTTTATATGCTTCTATGGATGTTGTTGAGTGTAACATGCCATGTGTTTGTGAAAATGCCTCTACAAGTGCTAATCCTCATAATTGTGATGACATGTTACATGAATCTATGGGTGTTGTTAATATTCCAAATGTCAAACTCTTGATGAAAAATGCTAAGAAGTTTCATTAGAATTTGAGCAAGTTTATGTGTAAAGAGGATGATTTGATTGCTAAGCTCAATGAATCCAACAAATTGGGTTTAAAAGTATAACAAACATGCTAAACATTCTCTTGAAAAAGTAAAGGATTTTGAATGTTTGAATGTAAACTTGGATGCTAAACTTGTTTTGTCTAACAAACTTGTTGATGATCTTAAATGTGAAAATGAATCTCTTAAGATGCATGCCAAGTGTTTGATTGTTGAACCTACTTCTAAAACTAAAGAAAATCTTTGTTGCAATCATGTTGTATTGCCCGATTTTGTGCCTATTGTGAGTTCTACCTCTAAAGACAAATCGGTGTACATTCCTCCACACAAATGAAACTAAAAGGTGGAGAGAAAGGCTCTTAAGTCTAAGCCTCTGTTTAGGTCTCATCCTAGGGATTTGAGTGGATCTAAGTTTATTCCTACTTGCCACCATTGCGGTGTGACCGGTCATATAAGACCACAATATTCCATGTTGAAGAGAGAACAAAATCATGTTGCTAGATCCTTTCCTAAACAGCCCAATGGACCAAAACACATTGTTTGTCACCATTGTGGTGCTTTTGGTCATCTAAGACCTCATTATTCTAAGTTTCAAGCTCTTAAAAGAATTAAAAGAAAAGAAAAACTTGAGTTTTTTGAAAGTTGTGCTATGAAAGCAAAACCGGATTTGGGGGAAAATTGTATATTGTTGAAACAAGTTGTTAATGCGCTTACCTCCTTGTCTATGTGTATCTCCGGTTCTCAGTTTTCCAACCCTCATCTCACTTCTCATGAGACACTCATTTCAAGCAATCATTCCATTTGGATGAGAAAGGGTTCCTATGGTTGAGCTTATACTCTTTTTGGTCCTTGATCTAATTCTTTCGATCTTTGTAGAACTCTTTATTCATTAGATGCTTCATTATCATGCATTTGTGCATTTTGCATTTCTTTATATGCATTGTTTTTGCATTTGATCTTACTTTTATTGCTTTGTTTTGGTGTGAGTAAAAATCCAAAAACACATAAAAAGTTAAAAAGTCAAAAAGTTTGATTGTATATGTTTGAGCATATTTCACATGTGAGTTTGGCTTAGTACCTTCGTACTAATGGTGTAGTGCATTTATGAGCTTAGCTTGTTATGTATGCACATTCTTTAAGTGTGAGCGACTTCTAAAAATTTACGTTTGATTGTTATAAATAGATCTTTAAGCTTGTCATGAATGATTGGTCAATAGTCTTGATCTTAATACATGCGTAGACTTGTGCCTATATATCTCCTCACAATTTTTTTCCTTTTTCAAAAGAGATCTTCAAATGTCAATCTCTGAAAAGAGAAAGAGCTAAAAAATCCTTACTTTGAAAACTAGTTTGATTAAAAAAAGGTGGAGCAAATTTGTATTAAAATGTATGGTGCCAAAGCCAAAGGCTTATTTGTTAAAGATATATCAAAAAGTGAAAGTTCAATTAGCGTATAAAACACCAATGAATGTTTAGACCCCTAAATACAAAATTACCAACACAAGCTTATAATCAAGCAGTATATGTGCGGAATATGAAATATAAGCTATATCCAAATAGGTAAAACACTCCAAACCAAAATTAATCACAACCACAACAGTAATTAAAAGGTAAAGAGTAAGGGAAGAGAGATACAAACACAAAGATAACATGGCGATGTGTTATCGAAAAGGAAATTGAAGTACTCGACGAAAAATCTCTTCACCGCCTTCTAAGCGGTCAATAATCCACTAGAGAATAAAGTTGGGATACATGAATAATTGAAGACCATCGAAGCCTAATCTACCCAGTGCACCTAAGCCCTCCAAGCTTCTTGCTCCAACAAGGTTACGCCGAACCTTGTCTTCTCTAGCTTACTGGATCTCGCAATAGCCCATTGCATCATCCAAATGAATTAGTCCCTTCTGAACTACTTCTCAAGCACCAAAATACCTCCTCACTGATATGGGTATGGTGAGATAAGGATTTGGCTAAATCTACCTCTTAAGGATATGTTAATGGAGAGAGTGAGAGTAGAGGAATTTGGAAAATCAAGTGATGAAGATTATGGATGAGTCAATATTGTTTTTCTCTAGGGTTTCTTTCTCAAAATTCTGTTTGGAAGCTTTCTACATTTCGTGGGTATAAGGGTATTTATAGTAGTGTATATGAGGAATGCGAAAAGTTAGTTTCAACCAAATAGGGCATTCTGGCGACTCAAGCTAGCGACTGGAATGAGTCGCTAGTTTGAGTCACGAGTTAACTGCCTGGCTAGACTGAAAGTTTTTTCCTATAGTGCTCCAATTGTTTTGACCCTTCAACTCCCCTACATACTTCACACATGTGCCACCTTTGGCGACTTGCCAATCGTGAGCCAGTCGCGAGATCCAGTCGTGAGGCTCTTCTTAAGTGTACACATCTTGAGTTTTTTTCACACTCTCTCACATACTACCCTTACATAAATCCCATCTAAATACAAGGTATCTAATTGCTAAATTATAGGCAAATTTGGCACAGAATAAAGACTATACATGATTGAATAAATTCAACCTTACAATCTCCCCCTTTGGCTATTCCGTGACAAAACCCTAAAACAGACTCTAGACTTAACATGTGAGTTGGGAACAGTTGCAAACTCACTCACACCTAACTCTAGAAACTGTGAAGCTCTTGAACCATACGAACAAGTTTTTGTTGAAAACAATAAAACAAGATGATCATTGTAAGTAGAAATCTTGAAATGCATATGGAGCAAGCAAAATGCGATCAAGTAGTAAAGATTAAAGCAATAAAGCATGACTTGACCAAACAAGATCAATCACTATAAATAGTGATCACAATGACCATTCACACAAGGAATGAACATCCGGACATGCAAGCTAATAAGCTTAATACAAAGTATCATTTACATGTCCAACACTCAATCGATACAAAAACACAAGGTAGTTGCATCAAGGATATAAAATCCAACAAAGGCACAAGAGTGATGTACTGAAGGAAATGCATAATATTAACTAAAAGTACTGAGCTATAAAGCAAAGGTACAAATAAAATATAGTTTAAACAGCTAAGCATAATCATGAACTATGTGCAAAGCAAAAACATAATTAATATAACACAAAGCTCTTTCTTTCTTTGTCCCCCTATCATATCACTTCCCCTATCATGAATCATAGGAGTTGTGATGAACTTGGAACATATATACCTGTAACCTGAAACACTTGCACAAAACACATTAGACCCTCAAGGTAAAGCAAGTAATAAAAGGACAAGTATAATGTAACAAGTAAATTGCGATCAAGTAAACATGATGTGTAACATGTGAGCAACTTGATCATACACCAAAACAGTCATATAGAAATGACTACAATGATCACATAGTAAAGCAAATGATCATTTGAACATGCATTCAATGAATCACAATAGCATAAGGATGTGTGCATGTCCAACACAAACATGATGCAATGAGAACAACAAAGCATAGATACTAAACATAACTCAAAACACCATAAAGCAAACAAGAAAACAAACATAAAGAAAAACAAACAAAACAGAGTTTTCTTATTAACTCAATGTCTTTTCCCCCTTGATATATGCATCTTCCCTAGAGAATAACTCTCCCCCTACACATGTGCACGAGAAATATAATTTCTCCTTCTAAGAATGTGCACAAGAGTCATATAGAAATGAAAAAACTCTTTGGTATACTACTCTAGAGTATACTCTCTCCCTTTTTGAGATAAATAGACAAAGAGTCAAGGAGAAATGAGGGCAAGAGATGAAGGAATGAACAAGGATAAAGATGCATGGGGGTGCAAGATGAATGAGAAAATGAAACTCAAACAAAAGACAAAACAAAATGCTACAAAGTATAAAGTAAACATGACATGCTAGGATAAAGAAACAAGGTGTAGACCAATGCATGACAAGGGTAGCAAGGTGTGTACAAGAGGTGGCTATGTGCAATGCATAACCAAAGCATGAAAAATGCATATGTGGGGTAAGGTGTGTTAAATACACAATCAATGAACCAACCATGTTCCAAATGAGGAAACATGAGAAACCCCAAGGTTTGGTACTCATTGGAGTCCAAACAAGTAAGAAAATACCTAAGAGGCATTTTATCAAACACCTAGCGTGCAAATTATGAACAACAATGTGAAACAATGCATGAACATCATGAAATTCACTTTTAATACATGTTCTTCTTGCCACAGTTGGCCAACATCTAAAGCAAATCATCAAAAGAAACCAATCCCATACAAAAATTTGACAAAAAAAAAAGTTTTCCCAACCCCTATGATGAAAATCCCAACCAAGAGTACAAAACTCTCCAAAACATAATCTAAGGATCTAAATCAATGAAAAGAGTTTAAAATTACCTTAGAGATGTTAATGGAATGAAAAACCATTTAAATTGATTGGGTTTTGATGTAAAAATATTGACAGAGGAGTTTAAGAGAGGATAGGAGAAGTTTAAAACAGGTTTCCCACGAAAAACACTTTAAAAAGCTGTTTCTGGACGTTTTGCGATTGGCAAGTCGCGAGATGAGTTGAGAAAATTTTCGCGAGTCGCAAAAGCTTCTGGATGAACTCATGACCTGCGAATTTTGCGACTGGCGAGTCGCGAGATAAGTCATGAAAATTTTCGCTAGTCGCGAAAAACTCTAACACCTGTTTTTCAACACAAAACATGTTTAAAACAATGAAAAACAAAGTAAGTACAAAACATGAACACAAAGAGTGATAAAAATCACTTCCAAATACAGATAAAACTTTCAAAAATCTTTTTGGTTTGATCCATATATAGTTGAGTATACACACATCACATTTAAACAAGTACAATCGAATAAATGAATAAGGCATTCATTGAACATTAGGCATGTGTGTTGTGTATGTGTATCAAATGTGGAATAATCCTTAGTCTAGAGTGAAACTTTAATGATCAATTCAATCAAGTCATACATAACTAGTACTAAGTCAAGTGGTCTTTCTCAATTATAGAAATGAACATATATGACCTCCCACAAGAAAATGATTACATATCTTTGAAACTTTTCATTTGGCTTCTTTACAATTTATAACATTTGATTATTTTTTATCTTTACATCTCTTTTTGAGATTGATGTCTGAAATTTTTGATATTTCAATTTGATAAACAAGCCTTTGGCTTTTGGGCACCATACATTTTCATTACAAGTTGCTTTCCCTTTTTCCTAGTCGAATACTAGTATGTGCGACAGTTTTTGCAGCTCATTATCTATTTTCGAGATTCAACATTTTTTGAACTCTTTAAGCAAAAAAAAAGTGAGTAGGAAGAGATATAGACACAAATCTACACATGTATCAAAACCAACATGAATATTGACTAATCATTCATGACAAGCTTGAAAATCAATTTACATCAATCACACATAGATGTCAAGATTTTTCCCATAAAGATAGATATGCATACATAACAAGCTAAGCTCATAAATGCATAAAGCCATTTGTATGAAGGTACTAGGCCAAACACACATGTGATATGTGCTCAAACATATACGTTCAAACTTTTCAAAATCTTCACTTTTTATGTGGTTTTGGATTTTTTACACACACAAAACTAAACATAAAAGTAAGATAAAAAAAAATGCATATAAATAAATGCAAGATGCAAAAATGCATGAATATATAGCATCTAATGCATAAAGGGTCCTACAAAGATCGAAAGAATTAGATCAAGGACCAAAAGAGCAAAAACTCAACCATAGGAACTCTTCCTCATCCAAACGGATCGATTGTTTGGAATGAGTATCTCATGAAAAGTGAGACAAGGGTTGGAAGAATGAGAACCGGAGATGCATATAGACAAAGAGTTAAGAGCATTAAACACTTTCTTTAACCATATGTTATTTTCACTCAAAACCGGTTTACCATTTTTACCATAACTTCCAAGAAGCTCAAGTTTCTCTTTTCTTTTGATTCTTTTAAGAGCATGAAACTTAGAACAATGAGGTCTTAGATGATCAAAAGCAACACAATGGTGACAAACAATGTGTTTAGGTCCACTAAGTTTTTTTGGAAGGGATCTAGCCATATGATTTTGTTCTCTCTTCAACTTACGACATTGAAGTCTTATATTACCAATCACACTACAATGGTGGCAAGTTGGAACAAACTTAAATCCATCCAAAACCTTAGTTTGAGACCTAAACAGAGGCTTTGACTTAATAGTCTTTCTCTCCACCTTTTGATTTCTTTTATGTGGAGGAATGTACACCGATTTGTCCTTTGAGGTAGAACACACAATAGGCACAAAATCAGGTACCACAACATGATTGCAATAAATATTTTCATCATTTTTAGAAATAGGTTCAGCAATCAAATACTTGGCATGCATCTTAAGAGATTTATTTTCACATTTTAGCTCATCTACAAGTTCGTTAGACAAAACAAGTTTAGCACCCAAGTCCATATTTAAACATTCAAACTCTTTCAGCTTTTCAAGAGAATTTTCAACAAGTTTCTTATATTTTTCAACCAATTTGTTGGATTCATTGAGCTTAGCAATCAAATCATCATTTTCACAAAATAACTTGCTCAAATTCTTATGAAACTTCTTAACCTTTTTCTTTAAGAGTTTGATGTTAGGAATATCAACAACACCTAAAGACTCATGTAACATGTCATCACAATTATGCGGATTAACACTCATAGAGGCATTTTCACAAACACGTGGCATGTTACATTCATCATCAACCAAAAAATGCATAGAAGCATACAAAGCATTATCCATGGCAAATAAACACACGGGATCAAGGATCATACTAAGGTATTTAAACCACAACAAGTGTACCCACTCTGATACCAATTGAAATTTCAATTAGTGTATAAAACACCAATGAACATTTAGACCCTCAAATACAAAATTACCAACACAAGCTTATAATCAAACAATATATGTGTAGAATATGAAATATAAGCTATAATCAAACATTCCGAACTGAAATTAATCACAACCACAACAGTAATTAAAAAGTAAAGAGTAAGGGAAGAGAAATGCTAACACAAAGTTAACACAACGATGTGTTATCGAAGAGGAAACCAAAGTACTCGGCAAAAAACATTTCCGCCGCCCTCCAAGCAGTTAATAATCCACTAGAGAATAAATTTTGGATACATGAATGGTAGAAGACCCTCTAAGCCTAATCTACCCAGTGCACCTAAGCCCTCCAAGCTTTTTGCTCTAACAAGGTTATGCCGAACCTTGTCTTCTCTAGCTTACTGGATTCCGCAATAGCCCATTGCATCAACCAAATGAATTGGTCCCTTCTGAACTGCTTCCCAAGCACCAAAATACCTCCTCACTGATATAGGTATGGTGAGATAAATATTTGGTTAAATCTACCTCTCAAGGATATGTTAATGGAGAGAGTGAGAGTAGAAGAATTTGGAGAATCAAGTGATAAAGATTATGGATGAGTCAATCTTATTTTTCTCTAGGGTTTCTTTCTCAAAATTCTCTAGGGTTTCTTTCTCAAAATTCTCTCTAGAAGCTCTCTACATTTCATGGGTATAAGGGTATTTATAGTAGTGTGTATGAGGAATGCAAAAAGTCAGTTTCAACCAAACAAGGCATTCTAGAGACTCAAGCTAGTGACTGGAACAAGTCGCGAGTTTGTGTCGCGAGTTTGTGTCGCGAGCTAACTACTGGGTCAGAATGGAAGTTTTGTCCTATAGTGCTCCAACTGTCGTGACCCTTTAGCTCCCCTACATGATTCACACGTGTGCCACATTTGGCGACTTGCCAGTCGTGAGCCAGTCACGAGATCCAGTCGCGAGGCTCTTCTTGAGTGCATACATCTTGAGTTTTCTTCACACTCTCTTACACACTACCCTTACATAAGTCCCACCTAAATACAGGGTATCTAATTACTAAATTACAAGCAAATTTGGCACGGAATAAAGTCAACACATGAATGAATAAATGTATTTGATCAAAAGTATGAAAAATGGAAGCCGAATGAAAAGTTTTCAATCAAAATGTAAACACATTGGTAAGGAGTCATATATGTTCATTTCTACAAGTGAGATAGGTCACTTGACTTCGTACTAGTTGTGTATGACTTGATTGAATTGATCATAAAAACTTCATACTAGATTATGGACTAGTTCATACTTGATTCACACACACAACATACAAGTTTAATGTTCAATAAATGCCTATTTCATTTGTGTGTTTGTACATGTTCAAATGTGATGTGTGTGTGCTCAACCATATGTGGATCAAATCAAAAATATTTTTGATATTTTTGTTTGCTTTTGGAAGTGATTTGTATCACCTATGTTTTTCAAAGTTTTTCAAGTTGATTTTGTATGAAAACATGTTTTCAGGGTGTTTTCGTGACTTATTTTGCGAGTAAGCTCAATCATGAGTTTGGATAGAGAGTTTCGCGAGTGTTTTGTGAGAAGGGCTTACTTGCGAGCTACCCACGAAAATTTCTAGATCAGCTTATTTTAAACTTCTCCCATTTTCTCCCAAACCCCTATTTTAATGTTTCTACATCAAAACCCAACTAAATTCAATTGTTTTTAATTCTATTAACATCTATAAGGTAATTTTTAACTCTTTTCATTGATTTTGATCCTTAGATTATGTTTTTAGAGAGTTTTATGTTTATAGTTGGGATTTTCTCAAATAGGGGTTGGAAAACTAAATTTCTGCCAATCTTTTTGATTGGGTTTTGTTTTAAATGTTGTGAGAGTGCTTTTTTCTTTAGCACACAGGCCCAAGGATCCTGGGCCAAATAGTTGTATTTTGGTGGACTGGGTTTGGTTCACCGCAGCTAAATGGGGGCTGATTACGAACCAAGTTGTGCGCAAGTCACATAAATCTCAAGGCAAAAATGCGATTCCTCCTAAGCAATAAAATACCATTATAAGTGTTTTAGTATCATAAAATGACCCTTTACTCTTACAAAATAAGTAAAATAGATGTTCATAATATTCACAATGAGAAAGAGATTGAAATAGAATATTTAAGGCTTATCTTTTATCGTATAAACATTTTAAAGAATTCCTTCACTTGGTACCCCGAGTGTACTGTCGTGGGATCCCGGGGCGTATTAGGCCTGTAAGAACCCAGAATCTCTGGTTCTCTGCACTATACAATCTTTCTCCATGCTTGTTATGCAATGGAGTTTTGTCCTTTCCTTTTACCTCTATAGGTCCTACACAAGAACAACTATACAAGGCACATATCTTTAAATAATTGTTAGTTTCTTAGATTAGGATATATATATATATATATATATTAATACATATACATATATGTAAATGAATTTTACGAGAATGATTCAGCCACGAGGATCCTGGCCCCAATTCTCATAGATTTAGTGCTTTTGCACAAGACTTGTGGGATTTGGAACTCAAGTCTGAGTGGCTTTACTTGGGCAAAAGACTCAGCTTTACAAGCAAGAATATATGTATTGAGCAGCAAGAAGCAGTAAAGGAAGATAATATAATAAAGAAATATGCAAAGTAATTGTTAGAAATTCTCAAATCAATATGAGATATTTCATTATTTTTCTTGATTGTGGATTACAAATGTGCTCACTAAGACGTGATACAAGGTTCAAATAACCTCAAAAATTACAGACTTCGATGGCTATCCAAACCTCTAAGACTTGCAAAGTTTGAATCCTTTTGAATCCAAGTATGTGCTATAGTGGCTGTTTCTGGGATATCGGGAGACATTAGTGGCTGTTTCTGGGATACCGGGAGACATTCCTTTGTTTTTCTTAAATTTTACAGAGTTCTAATGACTCTATTATGATATTCTTCCTACGGAAAAATCCCCCCCCCTCTTTCAACATGGGTTTTCTCTTCCTTTTATAGTGTGTTTTCTAGGGCTCCATGGTACTAGTGATTTCTCTCTTTTGCCCCTCAGAGCTCGTGCTGTGACAGTTGCTCAAGGGCTGGTCTCTTCCCTTTTTTCTCATAGTTTTCATCTTTTATTGCTGTTTCTCTAAAAGTCATTTGCTGACTTTCCATTCCGGGGCGTCCTCAGTAATTAGCCTTCAATCTCTCTTCTTTCAAGGTTTCTCATTTTTCAGACTTAGCTGTCGGTGTTATTTCCTTGTTGTCATTATTCCCAAATAATTGGAATCTTTTACTGCTGGGTTGAAAGTTCTCTTCCAGTTGCTTCTACGTATGATTTTCTCATTCTTGGTTCCTTGTGGTACAGCTCCTTTGTTCATGAATGTTTGCTTTATACTTTTTGATTCTTTGCTGCACCAGTAGGTACTTGAGAAGGACATCTCTGTTCTTCATTTCTTGTATTTCATGGTACCTTTCTTGAGTTGTCTCAATCCTACAGTAGCTGTCCTGCATTACCTGAGGATCCCGGGCGTCTGGCAGCCTCTGGGTATCCCGGCCCAATTCTTTCACTGAATTTTGCTGGACTTTTTAATGACCTTTTTGCTGGAAATCTGAACATAAATAGGGCCTTAATGTTGATTCTTCTTGCTGCTTGAATTGGGCCTTTTTTACTTTTCATGGAATGTGAAATTTTAGCCTTCAACAAATGTCTATTTACTTTGTATGTTGGCCCCTTATGGTAAAAATAACATGTATTTAGGTAAGATTTTCATATATTCATGCATTGTTTAACATACATGTGTAGTGTGTGCACTCTAAGTATTTGATAAAATGCCTCTATGGTATTTTTTCACTCTTTTGGACTTCGATGAGTACAAATTTTTGGTGATTACCATGATTATGCAAGTTTATCATGTTTTGATCATTGGATGTGTGTTTTATACACTTTGCCTCGTGAATGCTTGCTCATGCATTAGTTATGCCTCTCACATGCACACTAGATGCACTATTGATGCACACACTCTATCACTTGACATGTTTTACATTTACTCATGCTAATTAAGCCTTTTTTAGAAATTTTTAGCAAATATAACATGTTCTTGTGTTCTTGTCATGCCTTGGTCTACACCTTGTTCCATCATCTTTAGTATGTCATGTTTACTTTATGCTTTATAGCTTTTATTTGTTTATTTATTTATTAAAGATGTTTCATTTTTTGTTTGAGCTTCATTTTCCCTTCTTCCTCTTAATTCATTTGTCTATTCGTGACAAAAAGGGAGAGAGTATACCTGAGTGTTTTGTCATTTCTTTATGACTCATGTGCACATTCTCAGGGGGGGGGGGGAAATTCTATCTCGTGCACATTCGTTGGGGGAGAAAGCCATAGGGGAGATGCATATACCAAGGGGGAGAAGACATTTTTTTTTTTTAATGAGAAAACCTTGTTTTGATTTGTTTTACTTTATGCTTGGTTTCTCATTGCTTTACGGTACTTTGAGTTATGTTTAGTATCTATGCTTTGTTGCTCTCATCACATTGTATTTATTTGTTGGACATGCATACGTCCTTATGCCATTGTGTTTTGTTGATTGCATGTTCGGATGATCATTTGCTTTGCTCTATGATCATTGCAGTCATTTCCATATGACTGTTTTGTGTTTGATCAAGTTGCTCATATGTTTCATATCATGTTTACTTGATTGCTCTTTTACTTGTTACATTATACTTGTCCTTTATTACTTGATTTATCTTAAGGATCTAATGTGTTTTTGTGTAAGTGTTTCAAGTTACTGGTATATAAGTTCCAATGTCATCACAAGTTTTAGATTTAGGTATGAGTGAGTTTTTCCATTGTTCCCAAACTCACGTTTAAGTCTAGAGTCTGTTATAGGGTGTTTTGTTATGGAACAGCCAAAATGGGAGATTGTAAAGTTGTGATTTACAACTATGTTTTATGTTGGTTTTATTCCTTGACAAAAAGTGTTGTAATTTGATTAATTTTGTTCCTTGTATTTTGTGAGATTTTATTGTATTAGGTTTAGTATTAAGTTGTGAAGAATCAAGCATAAAATGAAGATCAGTGCAGTTTTGCGATTAGCTTGGGAGAAGTTCGCGAGAAAAGTAACCTGCGAAAAAAGGCATGTGAGAAGCACATGTTGGAAGCTGAAGAGTCAAGTGCCAGCTGCATTTCGTGAGTGCTTTGCAAGACAGGCCATCTCGCGAGGTACCCGCAAAACTCTCTACCTGAAGGATTTTAAGTGTGACTTTTTTACCCTTCACCCATACTATATATAACCTCATTACCCACAAAAGTAGGAGAGGCTATTCAGAGAGAAAAACCCTAGATAGGTTTTCTACAATACAACACATCCATCTTTTAGAGAGAAAACTACTCATCCTTAGTGAGAAATCATTATAGCATCTTTTCCTTCCCTCTTCCATTGTCATACCTTGAGAGGAGATTTGTACCCAAACACAACCCACACCTATTTAAAGTGTAGAGAGTGTTTTGGAGCTTGAGAAGTTTTGGGGATTTGCCAAAAGAAGCCGGTGAGGCTTGATGAATGCAATCGGGCGTATTGCGGGATCCAGAAAACTAGAGAAGACATAACTCCGAGAAGTCCATTTGTAATAGGAGCTTGGAGGGCTTAAGTACATGGAGGTAGACTAGGCTTGGAGGGTTTTTTGTTATTCGTGTACTCCAACTTTATTCTCTAGTGGATCGATTTCGACTTGGAGGATCGTGGAGAGGTTTTTCGCCAAGTTCTTCAGTTTCCTCTTCGATAACACGTCTTGGTGTTATCTTGTGTTTGCATCTCTCTTCACTACTCTTTAAGCTTTCATTTTATTGTTAATGTTGGATAAATATGGCTTAGGGTAGTGTTATCGGTTGTTTGCGCTTTTTACTTTCAAAATCAAAAAGTGGAGAGAAAGGCTCTTAAGCCAAAGCCTTCGTTTAGGTCTCATCCTAGGGATTTGAATGGATCTAAGTTTGTTCCTACTTGCCACCAATGCGGTATAATCGGTCACATAAGACTTCAATGTTCTATGTTGAAGAGAGGACAAAACCATGTTGCTAGAACCCTTCCTAAAAAGCCTAGTGGACCTAAACAAATTGTTTGTCACCATTGTGGAGCTTTTGGTTATCTAAGACCTCATTGCTCTAAGTTTCAAGCTCTTAAAAGAATCAAAAGAAAAGAGAAATTTGAGCTTCTTAGAAGTTGTGCTAAGAAATAAAAACTAGATTTGAGTGAAAATGGTAAGTTATTGAAGAAAGTTTTTAATGCTCTTACCTCCTTGTTTATGTGCATCTCTGGCTCTCATTTTTCCAACTCTCGTCTCACTTCTCATGAGACACTTATTCCAAATAATCGTTCCATTTTGATGAGGAAGGGTTCCTATGGTTTAGCTTTTGCTCTTTTGATCCTTAATCTAATTCTTTCGATCTTTGTAGGACTCTTTCTGCATTAGATGCTTCATTATCATACATTTGTGCATCATGCATCTCTTTATTTGCATTGTCTTTGTTTTTGTTTTTATTGTTGATCTTACAATTATGCTTTTGTTTTATGTGTGTAAAAATTTAAAAATGCATAAAAAGTGAAAAATCCAAAAAGTTTGACAATGTTTGTTTGAGCACATATCACATGTAAGTTTGGCCTAATACTTCCGTACTGATAGTAGTATATTTACGAGCTTAGCTTTTTATGTATGCACATTTTTAAGTGTGAGCGAAATTTAGAAATCTATGTTTGATTGTTGTAAATAGATCTTCAAGCTTGTCATGAATGTTTAGTCAATAGTCTTGTTTGATCTCGATACATGCATAAACTTGATCCTATACTGAAAGCTCGAAATGTGTAAAAACACAAGAGCTCGTTTAGACCCCCAATTCAAATTACGGTTTGGTTGTTTTTACAATAACTTAATACTAAGTGCGGAATAGTGTAAACGCAAGCAAATATGCAAGAGAGCTACTCTAATCCATATTTAAAGCAACACAGCAGTAAAATAAAATGAACAAGAGTAGGAAAGAGAGATGCAAACACAGATAATATCGAGACGTGTTATCGAAGAGGAAACCGAAGAACTCGGCGAAAAACCTCTCCGCCGCCCTTCAAGCGGTAATCGATCCACTAGACAATCAGTTGGGATACATGGGTAAGCAAGAGACCCTCCAAGCCTAATCTACCCTTTGTACCTATGCCCTCCAAGCTTCTACTCCAACAAGACTTCTCAGAACCGTGTCTTGTCTAACTCTTCGAATCCCGCAACAAGCTCCATGTTGCATCTGCCATTCTTGGCTTCTTCCAATGTTTCCCAACAGCACCAAAACCTCACTAGACACTCTCAAATGGTGTGGTAAATGTTTAGGCTATTGACCTCTCAATGATATGGAAATGGAGAGGTAGGAGATGAGGAAATTCCACAAACAAATGTGTAGAGAATTGTTGGTATAACAATTTCTAATTCTCAAGTGTTTTTGCTAGGGTTTTCTCTCAGAAGCACTCCTTTACATTTGTGGATAAAATGGGTATATATAATGAGGGTACAGAAAGTGTGTATCAGACAGTACAGACTGGTAGAACAGAATGTCTCGCGGGAAGGACTTACTTGTGAGATACTCGCGAGACACAGCTGTCTCCATCTGTACAGACTCTTCGCATTCCAGTCATGTGTAGGGCACATGCATCTTTTTGCGGGATGCTTAGTCGCGAGATACCCACGAAAACCTTCCTTGCTTCAATAGCTTGAGTCTTCACACTCTCTCTCACTATCACACAACCCTTACAATAAATTCCCACAATAGATACAGGGTACAAAAGATTGAATAAAATTACAATCAAATTTGGCACGGAATAAAAGCCAACAAAATACATATTTGTAAATCACAACTTTACATATACATCTCTTCACATTTATGTTTTTGTCAAAAAGTTCTTCAAACGTCAATCTCTAAAAAGAGAAAGAGCCAAAAAATCTTTGCTTCAAAAACTAGTTTGACTAGGAAAAAATGGAGCAAAATGTATTCAAAATATGATGCCAAAGCCAAAGGCTTCTTCCTAAAAGAAATATAAAAAATTTCATAGCATCATTGCTCAAAAATTGAGTTGTATTGATAAAAAAGTATGAAAAATGGAAGCCAAATGAAAAGCTTTCAATCAATGTAAACACTTTGGTGAGGGGTCATATATGTTCATTTATATTAGTAAGAAAAGTCACTTGACTTCGTGCTATTTGTGTATGAATTGATTTAATTGATCATTGAAGTTGTATACTAGACTATGGACTAATTCATATTTGATTCACACACACAACACACAAGTCTAATGTTCAATGAATGCCAATTTCATTTGTGTGATTGTACATGTTTTAAATGTGATGTGTGTGTGCTCAACCATATATGGATCAAACCAAAAAGATTTTTGATAATTTTATTTGTATTTGGAAGTGTTTTATTTTTATTTTTTTTATCACTCATTGTTTTTAATTTTGTACTTAATTTGTTTTTAAATGTTTTAAGCTTATTTTTGTGTTGAAAAATAGGGATCGGAGTCTTTCACGAGTCGTTTGTGACTTGGCTGCGAGTTGCAAAGCTAAAAAAATGCATTTTTGGTCATTAGGCAGTGGGTTTTGCGAGTAGTTCATGAGTCACTCGCAAGTTGGCCACTCAAGAAATGCCCAGACTAGCTATTTCATGGGTATTTTGTGAGCTTTTGGTCCAAAACTCCTCATATGACTCTATTATGACTCCATCTTCTCCAAGCCCTCTTTTTCAAAGCTTCTACATCAAAACCCAACTACTTTCAATTGTTTTATATTGGCGAAATTACAATATTGGTCCCTCAAGTTTACCTTGTGTGCGCAATTGGTCCTTCAAGTTTGAAGCGTGCGTAATTGGTTCCTCAAGTTTTTAAAATGAGCAATATAAGTCCTTTTACTAACTGTCATTAATAGTATTACTTATGTGGCCAACGGATCCATGACTTGGTATTTTATTTTAATGATGTGGCATATTTTTAATTAAAAGAATTACAAACTAAAATTACACATGAGAAACATTATTTACCAAATTAAAAAACTATTTTCTACCAATTGTAAACACCCAGCCACAGCTTAAAACAAAAAAAAAAAAAAAAAAAAAAAAGCAGCCACAAGACAGAGAAGGGGAGAGAGGGAACAACAAGCCTTAGCCGCCGCAACTACAAGCTCTCCACGCACTCCTCCACATCCACAACCCAACGACAACAACGACATCGTATTCATACCACAATCCCATAATGATGACGTTTTGGACATTGCCACAACGCTCATGCTCAAAGACATGAACAGGTTCATGCAAGAACTCGAGGACCGCGAGCAAAGCGAGGTGGAGATGAGGAAATTGAAGAAGGATCTCAACCGTCAGATCCACAATCAAAAACTCGCCGTCGATATCCACAACATCTCGGACCAACAATGGGAAAAATACAGCGACAATTACCACCGCAAGTCTTTCCCATCATCTTCGTCTTCATCTTCAAAGGCTTTGGTTGACTCAGAGTGTTTCAGGTTGTATTTCAAGGGCTTGGTGAGTGAAGAGAGGGTTAGGGGTATAATGGTAAATGTGGTTGGTGTTGGGGTTGCCATTTGCAATTCTTGGGATAATCTGATCTTAGAGGCGAGGAAGAATGTGGAAGCTATGGTGAACGGTGTGGTGGTGAGTGGAGAAGTTGCTGAGCTTCAAGCTCTCATTGAAGCTCTCAATAAAGCTTTGACCATGGTGAACGATTACAATTGGTGAGTGGAGGAGTGCGTGAAGAGCTTGCGTGTAATTTTAGTTTGTAATTTTTTAATTAAAAATATGCCACATCATTAAAATAAAATGCCACGTCATTGTTCCGTTAATCACATAAGTAACACCGTTAATGATAGTTAGTAAAAGGACTTATATTACTCATTTTGAAAACTTAAGGGATCAATTGCACACGCTTTAAACTTGAGGGACCAATTGTGCACACAGAGTAAACTTGAGGGACTAATATTATAGTTTCGCCTTTTATATTCCATAAACATCTCTAAGGTAATCTTTAATAGTTTTAATTGATTTTAATCCTTAAATTATGTTTTTGGGGGTTTTATGTTTATAATTGGGATTTTCTTAAATGGGGGTTGGAAAGTTTAATTTTTATCAATCTTTGTAATAGGGTTTTGTTTTATACGCCTATCTGCCTTGGATGTTGGCCCCTTGCGGCATTCTAATCATGTATTAAGGGTAGATTTCACCATGTTCATGCATTACTATACTTAGTTGTTCATGGTATGTATGCTAGGTGTTTGATAAAATGTCTCTATGGTATTTTTTTTTCATTCTCTTGGATTCTGATGAGTACCAAATTTTGGGGTTTACCATGTTTACCATTTTTTGATCATTGGTTGTGTACCTTACACACTTTTCCCCACATGTGAATTTCTCATGCTTTGTTCATGCATTGCACATAGCCACCTCTTGCACACACCTTTGCTACTCTTGCCATGCCTTAGTCTATATCATATTTCCTCATCCTTAGCATGTCATGTTTATTTTATGCTTTGTAGCATTGTGTTTTTAAGGTGTTTTGTTTTTTGTTTGAGCTTTATTTTCTCATTCATCTTGTACCCCTCATGCATCTTTATTCTTGTTCATATCATCTTTTTTTTCCCTCGTTCTTTTTGGCCCTTTTGTCCATTTGTGTCAAAAAGGGGGATAGTACTCTAGAGAGTATTGTCATTTCTATATAACTTGTGCACATTCTAAGGAGGAGAAATTCTATTTCTTGTGCACATTCTTAGGGGGAGAAAGTCTTAGTGAAGATGCATATACTAAGGAGGAGAAGACTTTTATTATCAAGAAAACCATGTTTTGTTTGTTTTCTTGGTTGCTTTATGGTGCTTTGAGTTATGTCTAGTATCTATGCTTTGTTGTTTTTATCGCATCATGTTTATGTATTGGACATGCATACATCCTTATGCTATTATGCTTTATTGGTTGCATGTTCGGATGATCATTTGCTTTGCTATATAATCATTGTAGTCATCTCCATATGACTATCATGTGTTTGATCAAGTTGTTTATATGTTTCACATCATGTTTACTTGATCGCATTTTACTTGTTACATTATACTTGTCCTTTTATTACTTGCTCTACGTTAGGTGTCTAATTTGTTTTGTGCAAGTGTTTCAGGATACAGGTATTGTGTTCCAAGTTCATCATAGGTTTTAGATTTAGGTGTGAGTGAGTTTTGCCATTGTTTCCATACTCACGTTTAAGTTTAGAGTCTGTTATAGGGTGTTTTTGTCATGGAATAGCCAAAAGGGGAGATTTTAAAGTTGTGATTTACAACTATGTTTTATGTTGGCTTTATTTCATGACAAAAAGTGTTGTAATTACAATAAATTATTTCCTTGTATTTTGTGAGATTTTATTGTATTAGGTTTAGTATGAAGTTGGTGAAAAATCAAGTATGCAATGAAGATCAGTGCAGTTTCGTGACTAGCTCACGAGTAAAGGTACCTGGGAAAAGGCTATGTCTGAAGCACATGATTAGAAGCTGAAGAGTCATGCCAACCTATCATTTTGTGAGTACTTCACGAGAAAGGTCATCTCATGAGGTACCCGTAAAACTTTCTGCCTAGAGGATTTTAAGTGTGACCTTTCATATTCTTTACCCTACTATATATACTCTCATTACCCACAAAAGTTGAAAGGAGGCTATTTAGAAGAAAGCCCTAGAAAGGTTTTTACAACACATCCACTTTTTAGAGAGAGTACTACTCATCTTTTAGTGAGAAATCATTGTAATCTCTTCTCCTTCCCATTCCCATTGTTATACCTTGAGAAGAGATTTGTACCTAAACACAACTCACACCTATTTAGAGTGTAGAGAGTGTTTTAGAGCTTGAGAAGTATTTAAGATTTGCCAAAAGAAGCTGGCGAGGCATGGTGGATGCAATCGGGCAGTATTGCGAGATCTAGATAACTAGTGAAGACAAGACTCCGAGAAGTCTGTTAGTAGTAGGAGCTTGGAGAGCTTAAGCACATTGGGTAGATAAGGCTTGGAGGGTTTTTTTGATATGTCTATACTCCAACTTATTCACTAGTGGATCACTTTCGAATTGGAGGGTCGCGGAGAGGTTCTTCGCCGAGTTCTTTGGTTTCCTCTTCAATAACACGTCTTGGTGTTATCTTGTGTTTGCATCTCTCTTCCCTTACTCTTTAAGCTTTACGTTCATTATTTATTAGATATGCTTATGCCTTAGAGAGTAGTTCCGGTTTCATTGCATTACACTTAGTCTTATTCCGTACTTAGTTAAGTAGGGTAAACGCAATTAAGCTGTATTTAAAAAATTGGGGGTCTTAACAAGCATTAGTGTTTTCACACTAATTGAGCTTTCAAGGATGTTTTATGTAAAACTCCCTCTTTGATTCACTATTTCTAGTGAATCTTAGTGTTTTTCTATGGGATTTCTGTCTCCTCTAAAAATATACCATGTAAGGCTTTTTATAGTGTGAAAATAGGGGTTTGGAACGACTTTTAGACGATGGGGGATTCGTTTCAAACCTCAGCATTAATGCAAAAAACTTGTCTTATTTATGTTTCTAGAATTCTCTATGCGTGCGTAAGTTCACGCTTGCGTGCGCAGGCCAATTCTTGCGTGCGCATAGCGAGCGTTTCCTTGGCTTCACTTTTCCAAAAGTAGATTTATTTGCTCATTAAATGTTATATTTTCCATTTTAACATTTTTCAAGTCAATTTAACATTTGATTGGGTTCTAAACCAACCTTGGGTCTTAGAATTTAGCATCATTGGGGAATGGGAGCCCGAATTGTAAGGGGGTGCAACATGCAGTGTTTACACCTTTTTGTTGTTTTGAATGAAAAATATGTAGAAACCTTAAGCTACCTCAGGGTGCGTACACACCTAGGAAGATGCGTACACACTTCATGAGTGGTGAACGCACTCTTTGAACGATTAGGGTTTATCTTTTGGTCTTTTCTGGGAATTTGTCTTGAATCTCAAGTGCGTACACCAGTAGAAGAGTGCGTACGCACTTTTCTTACAATGTCCACCAATTTGGGCTTCAATCAAATCTCTTGTCTTTTCCGTTGTTGAAGTTGGACTAAAACAACAATCAAAATTAGAGTTTTTGGGGAGCATGCATACGCATGAATTAGGCATGCGTATGCATGCCCCAAACTTGCGTATGCAGGCACGTTCTCAGACCTCTAGAACTTGAGTTTTGGGCCCCTAAAACATCATTATTTGATGGTGGCCAGCCCCTAGACCCTTGGGAACGTCTAAATCCCCTAAAAAACCCTGAAAACCCTAATTTTAACATATTAATATTCATCTTATGTCTCCAATAAAAAACCTAGCTAGAGAGTTTATTTTTTGCTTCCATTTTCTCTAAAACCCTAGTTTTTCTTTTCTAATCACCCACATAAAACCTTTGCATGGTTTTTTACATATTCAAAAACTCTCTCTAGTTGTTTTCTAAGGCGAAACCTAATGTTCTAATTTGATTTCTCAAAATATTTGTTCTTGAGTTGTGATTACCTAAATTATTTTATTATTTTT
Source organism: Quercus robur (assembly GCF_932294415.1). Lineage (NCBI taxonomy): Eukaryota > Viridiplantae > Streptophyta > Magnoliopsida > Fagales > Fagaceae > Quercus > Quercus robur. Next base: position 130,533 of record NC_065541.1, on the reverse strand, counting down.
TATTATTCTTGCTCTCTCAATCTAATCTTTGTATTGTAGGCACTAAGAGTTCGGCTAAACAAACTACAAACTCATAATTTTAAGCAAGGTAAGTGTTCTTCCCATGAATTCCTCATTTGCTTAATTTAATTCACATGAGTTCTTGATATTGCTTCTTTGTTTGTTATATTTTATTCATTTGGCATTTTTAATTCTTTTTATATGTATTAATTTGATTTTAGGTTGTTTATAATCTGTTCTTTTTGTTCTTATATTATTATTTCAATTCTTAGGATAGTCTAAGAGACTTGAGATGCTAAGGGGCTGTTTGGTTTTTGTGTTTCTATCACTCATAACTTTGTTTCCATCACTCATAACTCAAAAATGGTGGGACCCACGGCTGAGAAGTGTGTTTGGCATTGTTTCCAGTTTTTGTTTCCATCACTCAATTCTCTAATTTTTAAGTGATGAGTTATGGAAACTGAAAACACATTTTAGGTGTTTTCAGTTTCCAAAACTCAGTTTCCATGGCATTTTCGTAAATATATTCACATGGTGGCCCCTGTTTTTTGTGTCCTGTCTTTTTTTTTTTTCTCTCCACTTTTCTTTTTTCTTTCTCTGTTATTCATTTTTTTTCCTTCCTTTTCGCCTTTCTCATCTCATCTCATCTTTTTTTTTTTCCGCCTTTCTCATCTCAGTTCGTTCTTCTTCTTTTCTTTCCTTTTCACATGGCTTCTTTTCTTTCCTTTTCATCCGAAAATGCAACATGATCTTCATGCATCGGAACAAATTTCGACATTCAATCTAACATTAATACCATCCAATTCATATCAAGTCAGACCCACTTCAATTCAATCAACATCAACCTTCAATTTAACATCAAAATCCATAATCCTCTTAAGGAAATCCAAAATCCAAAATCCATACAAATCACTACGGATTGAAAGAAAAAGGAAATGATGATGCGCATGAGGTACGACAGAGATCGGTGGCGCGCTGGGTGACGGTGGAGGAGATCGGCGTGCTGGGTGACGATGGAGATCGGTGCCATAAGTCCTTGATTTGCTAACAATGGTTAGGTTGGCTGGGTTCGTCGAGGGTTTTAGCAGAATGAAGGGGCTAAGAAAGATGAGAGGCAGAGAAAGATGAGAGTTAGGGGAAAAAGAAAGAAAAAAAAAAAAAAAAAAAGGAGAGAAAAGTTTTATGACATTGGGTCAGTGTGTGGATCCCATTTTTTTAGATTTTTGGTTGAAATCATAACTGAGTGATTGGTGCCAAATGTGTGGGGTTTAGGAAATTAAGGTATTTTAAGTGATGAGTGACGAGTGACGAAAATTGAATAAGGAGTGATGAGTGATAAAAAAAAAAAAAAAAAGCCCCTAATTTTCTTAATAATTTTATAAATCTGTTAACTAACGAAAATGTTAGTAAATTGGTGCAAAATAACAAAAAAAAAAAAAAAACCATGTAAAAACTATTTAGATTTGGTGGCTTTACTTGGTTTCAAAATTGATGATGCCCACGGGGACACGCGATAACACAGGCACACTTAAATAATTTAGGTGGGCATAGTGCAGTGGTTCTGACTCTGACGGGAGTAGTAGTACGGTCGACCAAAAATAAATACCACTCAACGTCCACGTCCACACCCCTTCTTCTGTTTCTGTTTCTGCTTCTGCCCACCTGCTTTTAATTTGCCCTTTTCATTTTACTTGTTGGGCACGGCCCCATCCATTCATCCAACCCCTAAACTTCGCGATGACCCTACAAACCCCTCACCTATCCCCATCACTGTTAATTCCTATGCCGCTATACTTTTCATATATATATATATATATATATATGTGCACTGCACATTAATACACAACAAAAATAAAATGTTTTTGGCAAAAAAAAAAATAATAATACTAAAGATATAAATTATTTTACAAATTTTTTTATAAACTGTTTATGTAGTGAGTGATTATTAGTAAATAAAAAAATAATATTAATAGTGGACTTATATGAAAACTAATAAAAAATTAGTCATATTAACATTTTGTAAAATAGTTTGTGTTTGCATCATTATTCAAAATAAAAAAACAAAAAAAAAATGCTAAAACTCTTACAAAAATTCTAAATTGATATTAATGCAATTGTTGTCATCAACAACATATTTAACAACATAATTAATAAAGGATTATTTGAATTGCTTTTTATGATTAGTAAATCATCCATTTGTAGTGTTCATAATATCTATTGATGATGTCCTGTCCCTTAGAGTGTCCTATTCATTATTTAATTATGTAACTAGCTGAAATCTAGACTGTCCCTATCTTTCTAAAACTACCTTTTATTTTCAAAATTTATGTTTTGGGGCGCATCATTTGTTGATGAAAAAATATTTTATTATATGTCCATCGATGGATGCTGTATTTTCATTTGGTTCAATGACACATTAATAGACGAGTATAGAAATAGAGATTCATTACTAAATGAAATAATGAGTTTCAGTTAGCTCAAACTAGTAAAGTTTTTTATAATTGAATAAGAAATATTAAAGCTATTATTAGGAGCGATGCTATAGGTTGAAACTCTCTTAAAAAAATAAATTAAATGGAACAGTGAAGGTTCTAAACTTGCCTATCAGTTGGGAAAAAACTGTTGCTTTGTTTTTAATTTGCTCTTTTTAGGACTGGTAAAAACGTTCATGCGATGATTTCAAATTTGGATTCCAGTTCTTCACTTGGTTTCGCAGGGAGAGCTAGTTGATTGTCGCAGGACATGACCATGGGCCCGTATGAGATTTAAGGGCCGTAAATATTTTTGTCTTTTTAACTTGGTTTGGAGAGTCTATGATGATACTTATTGCTTAACTTAAAATAATCTTTTGTTGTAGAATAATATTGGAGGGTGCAAGAACACGATTTTACACTATATCTTTACTGAATTTAATCTTCTATTATATATATACACACACCGTTCCCCATGTATACAAATCTCTCTCTCTCTTAGAATCAAGATTATATTCTCTTAACTTTTAACAGTTTTATATAATTATTGTATGGATTTGGTTGTGGTGAATACTAGACTCATGAAAATTTGACCTGATCCCAAAGGAAAATAACTAACCCAAATCGTTTAATTTTTGGGACAAATTGGGTCAACCCACGAGTTAGATGGGGGTTGATCAGTTTTTTAATTTAATTTTTTTTTTTGTTTTTAATAAAAGTGTGGGGCCCAATAGTTTATGGGCCCGGTCCGCTCGCTTATGAGGAGTCCACAGGCCCAAACTGAAGGAGGCCAGGGTCCAAGCTCAAAAATAGGAAGCCCAAAGTGGCCCGAAGATACAGCCGAAGACAGCTTAGTCCTCGGCAGACCCAAAGTCTCATGGATGAGAATGGAATACAAGTAAACTTGAAGGATCAGAAAGTATCTCAGGGAAGTTGTCCTTAATACCCTTCATTGATAAGACTCTGCACCTAACAGAACCTGATTTTTAGGCTTTATTAACCATCCCCAACAATTCTGGGATTAGATTGATAGGACAAATCTCAGTCCTGGAAAAGTTGACCTTACACGTGGACGAGGGATAACAAACGTAGGCTAGTATAAAAGGAAAGGTAAACTAATCAGAAAAGGGAGTCCCATCTCACTTCCTGGGAAAAACTTCAGGAATGAGAATGCCCGGACAATATATGCGCGCCACCACGGAAAACCCACCGTCGGGTAACCGGAGAAAAACATTAGTGCTCCTCGGACATGATCCGAGGAGTCCAATCCCTCAATTTACAAAGTTATAGGGCTTGGATACCCAGACTAAAGCCTTTTCTTGTCTAGGTTTACCTCAAGTCCGGCCTGGACTAACGCCCTGTGACCTAACGCTAGCCTTTCAAGCCCACTCTCTACAAATATTATTGTGAGGGATCTTTCACGTGCGAGTCCAACATCACTGTTGGGCCGTTAAAGAATCGTGTCCCTACAAAGAGCAAATGACAAAATGGGACATTCACGTCACACTTATAGAGAGTGATTTCATTCACATGCTAACCTAATAGTTTAGTACGCCAAACCATTATTATTATTGAAAAAAATTAATCCTAAACCTAAATATTTGGAATGTCATTGTCTTTGTTCTCTGCTTCTCAGTTTCAGTCTCAGATCTCAGTTCCCCACATTGCTACTGCACACTTGATGTAACATTTAGTATTTATTATTTTGGTGTTTTTATGTTATTTTTTATTTTTTTTATGGTGATAATATAATTAGTAAAATTTCGACGGTGTAAAATAAACTTAAGCATTTATGTGTTATTTAAATTTTATTTTTGAGCATTTTGTTATTTGTTTTCTTATTTGTATTGACAAGAACACGAAAATAATATGATCATATTTATTATTAATATATTTTTTATGTGAAAAAATACATCAACCTGATCGATTCAACTTTAGAATGATCAATTTTTTATGAGAATCCGATTAACCGGACCCAAACCCCATCAGACCTGATCCGGCCCATTTGCCAGGTCTAGTTGATATTAAGCATCCTAATCCATTCAATATCAATTTCACAAGTTAATTAAGACCCACTCAACCAAAAAAAAAAAAAAAAAACAAAGACACCGTCCAAGACTGACAATATATAGGATATCTAATATGTCTCCAATGGATCTTCCATCCTAATCCTATTGATATTATATAGTATCAAATAATCAAAACATAAGACTCGTTTGGTATATGTGTTTAAAATCTAAAAATTATTGTTTGAAAATATTTGTGGAAATACGTGTGGGTGAAAAAGTGCGTTGAAATGCGTGAAATGTTGTTTAAAAACTAAAAATGGTTGTTTAAAAACACTAACCAAACACCCCCATAGCCTTCTAAAAAATAAGTACATTTTTCTTTTTTTATAAGTAAGGAAGATGTATATATAAAAAGCTATCTTATGCAAATAGCACAAAGTAGTCCAAAAATTATAGGAAAAAAAAAAAAAAATAAAAGAGCAAAGAAGAAATTAAGTACAAATAGGGAGAAAACTAATAAACAAAGGTAGTGAATCACTATATGTGAATTTCTAAGCTTGAGACCAGTCAAATAGAAAATCACTAAAAAAAGCAAAAAATCAGTCTCTCAATCTATACATGTCCTTAAACGTCCGTTATTTTATTCTATCTAAAATAATACTCCCTGTTACTAATAACAATTTGAATTTTGATTAACCTAGTCATTATGTAAAATTCCTTCTCATGTTATCCAGGCGTGCCTTAATCTTAATGATAACAAAAAGAAGCTGTATTCTTATACCATGGGATAAAAGTCGTAGTTCACCACAAACTATATAGGTACTTCGACTGTTGCTAAGATTATGGATGTTGATGTCCCACTGATTAACCGTACTTCTGACTTTAGAACTCATCATTGAGTTGAGTTTAATAAGTTTCAACTGCAGCATCTCTCTCTCCATCTCTCTCCGAAACACAGCACACACACACGCCACCAAAAGCAACTATGAGGTATCATCGTATATATACACTACAAATTGAGAATTTCAAGCCAAGTTGATGAAGAGAGGCATTAAATAGGTATGAATGATACGCACTAAGCGTGAAAATAGTATAATGTTTAAGGAATATACTTATTGTAGCAAATAAACGTCAGCCTACTTTTTCTTTACCATCAAAGAAAATGGCAAGACTAGACTAGTGAGTCCCTTCCTTCCTTCCACACATCAATTTATCATTGATAATTATTGCAATGTGCAGGAGAGAGAGAGAGAGAGAGAGAGAGAGAAAAGAGCATCAGTATTTATGAGTAACCAAAAGAAGTTGGGTTTCTTCCAAACAAACAAAATGGGGGCAAAAGGTTACGTCTGAATCAGATGGTGATCGAGATGGATGGATGGATGTCTGTCAAAGCCATGCGTGCACCAACCCTAGCCCTGATCAGTCATATTACAATCCCAACACGCAAGCTAAGCTAAGCTAAGCTTTGTGACGCTCTGCCTTGTGACCATCTTATCCGTGTCAGCTACCAAAGTAGAACCTAAAAGCTTATTGTGGCATATGCACATCTCTACACTACCCCCTCTTACCACAATGCTCGCAATGTGTACGTGGGGTAACAGGGCTACCAATTTTTATGCGCTAGCTCCCTTGGAAGACAAGGGCCATTGGCCTTTTTTAATAATATATATGTAAATATATATAGAAGAATACAACAAGAGAGTTGAGGCTTCCTTCAACCTACTTTTATCAAAACCTAATTTATCCTACAAATGGAGAGAGAGAGAGAGAGAAGGGTTTTATTTTTTATTTTTATGTTGAGGGGGCCCGAGAGGTTAGGACTTAGGGTAGGTTTAAGGGTTTAAGAAGGGCATTTGGTTCAAGAGACAAGAGTAAGACATGCTTGAAAAAATACAGGACACAAGAGATCCCTAGCTAGCTAGCAGGAGGGTTATCAAATGCAAGGTCCAAGAGGAGGCAAGGGGAGCATGAAAAGCTCTACTTTGAGAATTTTGATGGTTTTGTTGAGGGGACATGAGGCAGAAATTAGGGAAATAAATGGTGTGTAATATTAAAAGACAGAAACAGGTATATACGGGTACTTACTTAGTGCTCTACTTGCTTGGTGCTAAAAACAAGAACCCTCATGCATCCCTTCTTGAAAGCACAACATTGAAGGAGACAAAGGAATTTTGGGGAACAAGAGTGGCTCATCGGCAAAGGCGGTTGATGGATGAGCTTACTTTTCATGTTGCCCTTATTTTATTGAGAGAGAGAGAGAGAGAATAAGATAAGTGCATGATTAATTAAACAATACCAGCTAGCTAGTACGAAGCATTATTAGAATATAAAAAGAAAATTAAATCTAAGAATCAAATTACACCAGCACACACCAATACAAAGAGACAAACAACCCTCTAGATAAATATGGGTGCTTCAAACTTTAAATGGAATATACTATAGGATTAATTATACACCACTTAGCAATAATTGTCTTCCAAAAGTCCAAAGAGGAATTGATCAGATAAGGAAAAAAAAAAAAAAAGATAATATATAAAAAGGGAAAGAGATTTAAAGGCGACAAAGGCAAACAAAATATTTCAAAGGCAACTATAAAAATACAAGACTAATAAGCAGTTTCATTACCCAAGAAAGAACCAATCTTGGGTGCATGGTGAACTAAGGTGATGCGAGGCTGGTTAGTTATGAGCTATTTCTTTCAAGAATACTTTCACGCAAACTACTGATTCACAACGCGCTCAATTGCCCATGCAAGCATACTGAGTAAGGGTAACTACAAAGCGCGCACACACACAGAGAGCCATCTCTATGTAGGGAATAGGAAACTCAAATTTTAGGTGGGGTTACATATAGCAATATAGGAACCACTTTGCCTACATTTCTTTTTTGTTAATTAATAACAATATTATGAAGGAGAATACTTAATTAATATATGAAGCAAAAGAGAGATATATAGAGACCAGCCCTGGATCTTCTTACCACTATGTTATTGGGTTGGACTGTGAAGCATAGGGGATAGATGACTGATCAGGTAGAGCAAGTAGCTTGAGGTATTAATTAATTAATTAATAAATTTAGTGCCATGAAGATACAGAAAAAAGGGCTCGATTCTGCCAACCAAGGAACAAAGAATCGTTGCGAATCTGAAGCTTGTAACCCTCAGAAGGATAATGGAGCCTGAGGAGGAGTTTAGCCTGCGAAAGTGCAAAAGGGCTCAAGGAAACATTGGAAAACCCTGAGCTCCGAAGCATAACTTCCCAAGCCTCATATCTCTGGTGCCTTTCTCTTCTATTGACTCCCTCAGCTGCCACAATGTCCATGATCTCTCTTCCAAACCACACTTGCTCCACAGCGAGTCTCTCTCTGCTATTAGGAGGCAAAGTGGCCTCCAGAGAATCGAAGACTGAGGTGTAATGGTCCAAAGCCTCCACAAGTCTCTGCAAGAAAACAGGGTGGTTGTGGTTAGCCTCTTGTTCTGCAATGGTAACCACTTTGGGATTCAAGGCCTTGATTTTGTGGAGAAAGAGTCGTAGCGCACGAGAGTCTTCTTTGAGTAGCTTGTGAAGATAAAGCACGCAGTTGATAGCAAGGGCTTCATCTGGGTGGAGATCAAGCGCTAAGGGATCAATAATACAATTAATATCATTGCTGACGATGAGGAGTGGGTGGAACTGGAATCTGAGTTCCAGAGTCTGAGCAAACTTGGAGAGTCGGTCACCGGTTCTGTGTAGAATGTTGGGATCGTTCCCTGTGGCGGTGATTCGAAGCATTGGAGGAGGATAGGAACGCTCAGCAAGGGCTTGCATAAGAGGAGGCCATTGAAGGCCGTGCATGATGTCAAAGTCCAAGATGTGAATGGCTTGTTGGCCTTCGTCTATAGCTTCCAAGATGGCTTGGTTAGCTGTCAGATGGCTGAATCTTATGAATGGGGTTATTTGGTTTAAGGATAGATAGCAAGACTGAAGAGAATCATCAGACTCAGACATAATCTCTGTGTCGGCATTAATATCAATGTTGCTGCTAATACTAGTAGCTGCTCTAGTAACAACAGCTGATGTTGATGCTAATGAGGCACTAGTGTTTATAGCAACAAGACCAGCAGTACTAGCACCAGATGATGATGAAAAATTATTGAGGCGGAGAGAGAGGGCTTTAGCGAACTGATGGACTAGTCTCTCAGTGGAGTCACCATAAAGGGAGGAGTTAGTGGACAAAATGGAGATAAGGCGGTGAGCAGCGGAGAAGTCGGACCTAGAGATGAGCTCAGCGCAACGAATGAGTAATTGGGGCATGTGGATTGCATTTGGAAGTGGTGGCTGAGATGGGTTTGCTGGGATAAATTGCAGATCTGAGCTGCTGATGGGGTCCTCTTTATCTTCAGCTTGTTGATCATGATGAGAGGAGCTGAATGAGCCAATGAACATAGTATCTGATAACCGTTTTTATTTAATTAGAGCTAGCTCTCTAAAAACATATATACTATGTGCGCAGCGGCAATACTACTCTACTCGAACCAGATACAACATGTATTTATATATATATATATAATATACACACACACTGGGGGATTACCCTTATCAATGAGGAACAACTTGGACTAAGAATAGTAGGGTTGGAAAGAAAGAGACGTGTACTCTCTCTCTCTCTGTGTAAATGAAAATGAAAATAGGAATATGAATATTTGTGAAAAAGATAAAAGAAGAAGGACAGGAGATTTGGATTTGGGGCAAGTTTGCGTTTCTTTGGTTTAACGTAATATGTATGATCGAAGATGATGATGAAGGGGTTTTCTGTGACAGAACATTGTCTGCCAGGAACAGGGAAGAACTGAAATACTTGTAGCTGTTAGTAATAGTAGCACACCACTGTTCCTTTCTCCCACAACGACAAACATATATATTATATATATTCTTATATGAAAAGCATTTAATTAGTAGCAAACCGATGTTATTGTAAATAGTCCTGCGAAGTCAACTGAACCACCCAACCGGGTCCAGCTACAATCTAGTAGTATATACTTTTGTTAGAGAAATAAATGTTAGGGCCGTGACATATTTGAGAATCTTCTTTTTCTTTTTTCTTTTTTCTTTTTTCTTTTTTCTTTTTTCTTTTTTCTTTTTTTGGGTAGAAATAGGAGCATATTTGAGAATCTTTTCAAGTTTTCATACCTTACTTTCTTGGTAAAATGTGATTGATGGAAACATAAGGCACCACTATCATTATTTTTTTCATTACTAACTACAACATCTTTTGAAAAATAATTATGACTCATATTTGTGTATAATAAAGTGGATGATGATGTGATCGAATGGTAGGATGACATAAAAATTGACCAAAAGTATCAAGGTAAGTATAAAATTCGCTCTTGGCAAAGAATGAAAATTGTGTTGGTTGGTTTATGGTTTCCTCATGATTGTTATGATATATTACATTGCACAATTATTGATTATAGATTTGTAAATTCATACGAAGAGGATTGCATTCAAAAACTCATTAGCCAACTGAAAGCTCAAGATTGTCACCAAAGGAATTTTTTTAATCGTACTCAAGTCCAAATATCAAGTGAAGAAATTGATTTGATGGTCAATAATTCAAAGACAATTTTAAAGAAAATACTGAAGAGGTTGGAAAAGATCAAGTCTTACTATTGCAACTTGAGAAATTTTGTGCAAAAGAAAATAATTTGCATGAATTTGAAGTAAAAAAGAAAAGATGGATGGTTTTTAGACAAATGATGAACACTATAGTGAAGCAAAACGTTACGAGTAAAGTAAATTATCAAAGATCTTGATGTAATCAAATTAGATGGTTGCAAATCTTAAGATCCTATTATTTTCATAAAAGGTGACACACTAAGGCTCTGCTTGGGAGGAGGGAATGGAATGGAATGAAAAGAATATTTTTAGAATATTCTTCCCTCCCTCTTGTTTGGGAGTTTTAATAGAGGGAATGAAAAATTCATTTTCATATTTACGAGTTTAGGTGGGAGGGAATAGAATGGTTAAGAGGGAATACTCATTCCCTCCTAAGCCCTCAAAATCTCAAATTTTTGTTCTCCCCGAAATTGAGAGGAATAAGAGGGAATGAATTTAGGTTTAATGAAAATTTTATTAAAATTCCCAAAATACCCCTATATATTTAAATATTTATTTTAAAATAGGGGTCTAATAGTAATATTTTTATAAAATGATTCCATTCCATTCCCTCCATATTGCTCCCAAACAAGATTACTTACATTTCATTCATTTTCATTCATTTCCATTCCTTTATTTTAAAACATCCAATCAAGGTTACTTAATTCTATTCCATTCCATTCTTTTCCATTCTTTCCCTTGCTTAAATTGATTCCATTCCATTCAATTCCTTTAATGATCATTCAATTCCATTCCATTCCATTCCTTTATAAACTCCCAGGCGGAGCCTAAAGTTATTGATTTTATTGGAACTGAAAGATTTAATGCAATAATTGATTCTTATTTGGTAAATCTTATTAATTGCATGAAAACAAAGGAATAAGAATCTCAAGTTGATTTGTTTGTTCAATTCATGAGTTGCAAGTATGGAAAGAATACTAAGGGCTTGAGGTATCAAAAATATTTGTTTGCATGGCATGAAAGATATTAGATCTTGAATATTAACTCGAGGTCAAGTTTTGTGGAAGAGTCTAATGTAGGAAAAAATATGCAGTTTAATTTGTGTTATTTATTAGTTTTGTTATTTTTATATAATTTTCATAATTTTATGTTTAGGGTTCTTATTTCCTTGATTCTATGTGCATTTAATACTTTTTAAATCAAATCAAAGTCTTATAATGATAGGGTATCAATTTGGATATGCTTTAAAATGTATATTTTTTTGTCAGTCAAGTTTTATAGAGTCTTTAAATTGGCCCCAAAGTCTATAAATGAAAATTAGGTTTAGTTTTCAAATTAATAAAATTAAAAAATTTTGTATCTATGTTTCTAATGGATTCCAAGCTATTTTTCATTGTGGATTCAAGGAACCCTAAATTTATAATTATTAATAATATTTCAAAAAATATTTAAAATTTAAATAAATTTCAAAATGATTTTTAGATATTTAAAATTTATACTCTTTAGTCTTACTCTTTATAGTAAAATATGGTCGTATATTGTCTAAAAATTGGAATATATTTTGTTGAGAAATGCATACCTCATAGTCCAAATTATTATTATTTTTAAACTTCATATTCACCGAAATAATTAATTTCTCTCTTTCTCTCTCAACCAGCCTAGAGCATACTAATGTTGCTTAACTAGAAAGTGGTTTCATCCACCACCACAATGAATGTTACCGCTATTGAGAATGAATGGCGCCTTCAATTGCCATATCGCAAAAATTCACCGTTGAATGATTTGGTTGAATTACGATTGATCCTCTCTACTTGTATGCTGATTCTTCTTCTCCAATGGCAATTCCTTTAATTATTTTTATAGTGCAAAAACTATTCCAACCCGACTGGTTTACAATTTACATGATTAAATTATCGATTCCTAACTTTTACTAGTATTTGTTGAATTTCTGTTTTTTTTTTTTTTCCCTTAATTAGATCGATATCGGGTCCACGATCATGATTAGATTGATTGAATCAGTTTTTTGTCCAATTTTTAAAGAGAAATACTACATTCATAATACTTTCACAAAAAATCATAGATATCAAGTTGTTACTTGTTGTTACATTGGAAATATCAACTTATTTATTTCTATTTTTAGTCTTACTCTTTACAATAAAATAATGGTTGTATATTTTCTAAAAATTGAAATGCACTTTGGTGAGAAATGCATACCTCATAGTCCAAATTATTATTATTTTTTAAACTTCATATTCATCAAAACAATGCAATTCTCTCTCTCTCTCTCTCAACCACCGCACACTAAAGTCGATTAGCTAGAAAGTGCATGGCTTCATCCGCCACCATACCACTATTGGGAATGAATGGCTTCAGTCGCCTTGTCGCCAAAGTTCACAGTTGAACAATTTGATCGAATTATGATTGATCCTCTTTAGTTGTACAATGATTCTTCTTCTTTGGTGTCGATTCCTTTACCCAAGTGATAGATTTCTTAACAAATTTAGTTCATTTGTTTTTCTATCATGCTATCCAAATAGCGGAAAGGATTTGATTTCTCTTCCTTTCCCTCATATTCCTTTCAAACCAAACAAAATGTTAATTCTTTTCATAGTTCAAAAACTGTTCCAACCGGATTGGTTTGTGGGTTTACATGATTAAACTATTGATTCCCAACTTTTATTGTTATTTGTTGAATTTCTATTTTTTCCCCCTAATTGGACTGATATTGAGTCCACTTTATGATTAGACTAATTGAATTAGTTTGTTGTCCAACTTTTAAAACCTTGGTCAATGCTTATGGAAACTATGATTTATTACTTGTTGTTTCCACAACTCCGGTTTGTTACTTAGACTTTTAGAATTTTAGTTAGAGCAATCAAGTGTGTCAGATCTTAATTCCATATATATGACTATAAAAGTTACACTAGTTAATTTATACGTGTATACAATATTGGTTGCAGAGAAAAACCTAACATTTTGGTAAGAAGTAAAATCATTAGCATTGGGGTGTAAAACCCCCAAATTGGTATTTTAACAACACACACGCTCAAATTGAGCTTTACCCGGATGTGTATTGCTAAAATTTTTTAGCAATTATGAACAGTATAATTGTATATATACAAACTATTGTAGCTGGAGGGTAAAAATGAAATATTATATTTTATTATCTCTCTCTCTTCCAATAAACAATTGTTATTGTGGGGCCCAATAATTTATGGACCAGGCCCACTTGCTCATGGAGAGTCCACAGGCCCAAGCCGAAAAAGGTTATGGCCCAAGCTCAAAAATACAAGGCCGAAGATGGCCCAGAGATGCAGCCGAGGACAGTTTAGTCCTCGACAGACCCAAAGCTCCCTTAAGAAGAGGGGTAAAAAGAGGTAAAGGAACAAATTTGTAAAAAGATCTAAAATATCTTGGGTAAGTTACCTTTACTACCCTCTCCAGATAAGACTCTGCACCTAACAGAACCAGATTCCCAGGCTTTATCAAACCATCCCCAACAATTCCGGGATTAGACTGACGGGACAAATAACAGTCCTGAAAAAATTGACCCTACACGTGGACGAGGGACAGCGAACGTAGGCTGGTATAAAAGAGAAGGTAAACTAATCAGAAGGAGATCCCCTCTCACCTTGAGGAGAAAAACTCCAGGGATGAGAATGCCCGGACAATGTACACACACCACCACGAAAAACCCACCGTCGGGTAACCGGAGAAAGACATTAGTGCTCCTCGGACATGATCCGAGGAGTCCAATCCCTCAGGTTACGAAGTTGTGGGGCTTGGATATCCAGATTGAAGCCCTTTCTTATCTGAGTTCCCCTAAAGTCCGATCTGGACCAACGCCCTGTGACCAAACGCTAGCCTTTCAAGCCCACTCTCTTCAAATCATATTGTGAGGGATCTTTTACGTGCGAGCCCAACATCATTGTTGGGCTGTTAAAGAATCGTGTCCCTACAATTGGCACCGTTTGTAGGAAGGCTTGCGCGTTGGCACAGGTGACGCATGAGTCAACTCTCTAGCAAGCAGAGATTCGCGAGTTTTTCCCCATCTCCGGTGACCTGCAGTTGTCGCTCCAATATAAACTTGTGCCAGGGCATATATCCTGCAGTGCCAACGGCACGGGCAACTCTAGGGGCTTCCGACCTCAAGTCAGCTCTCCCCGTCATGGCCAAGGGGCTGACCTGCGAAAAAAGCAAATAAGTACTCAAAAAAGTTTTGGACAGAACCAAGGCCTTGCATGGTCCTCGGACTCAAGCCTATGGGGAAACCAAGTACACAAAAGAAAAACCATAAGTTTTGGACAGAACCAAGGCCTTGCATGGTCCTCGGACTCAAGCCTATGGGGAAACCAAGTACACAAAAGAAAAACCATAAGTTTTGGACAGAACCAAGGCCTTGCATGGTCCTCGGACTCAAGCCTATGGGGAAACCAAGCACACAAAAGAAAAACCATAAGTTTTGGACAGAACCAAGGCCTTGCATGGTCCTCGGACTCAAGCCTATGGGGAAACCAAGCATACAAAAGAAAAACCATAAGTTTTGGACAGAACCAAGGCCTTGCATGGTCCTCGGACTCAAGCCTATGGGGAAACCAAGCACACAAAAGAAAAACCATAAGTTTTGGACAGAACCAAGGCCTTGCATGGTCCTCGGACTCAAGCCTATGGGGAAACCAAGCACACAAAAGAAAAACCATAAGTTTTGGACAGAACCAAGGTCTTGCATGGTCCTCGGACTCAAGCCTATGGGGAAACCAAGTACACAAAAGAAAAACCATAAGTTATGGACAGAACGAATGCCTTGCATGGTCCTCGGACTCAAGCCTATGGGGAAACCAAGTACACAAAAGAAAAACCATAAGTTTTGGACAGTACCAAGGCCTTGCATGGTCCTCGGACTCAAGCCTATGGGGAAACCAAGTACACAAAAGAAAAACCATAAGTTTTGGACAGAGCCAAGGCCTTGCATGGTCCTCGGACTCAAGCCTATAGGGAAACCAAGTACACAAAAGCACAATCGGAGTTCCCTACTTCCCAGTCAACTGCTCGGATGGACAATTTAGAGATTATCAATCTCGGACGGTATTCACGCGCTTATCACATAATATTCAACTGTTACCCCGGTTAGTTTCCTAAGTTTGATTTACTATGAATTATCGTCATAATACCTGGTAGTATTGGTAAATTAGAATTAGTTAGATTATGTTTCAAGGTATCCTGCTCTAAATATCCTTGAAGAAACACACACATGGAGCACACCCATTCACAAAGTAGTGTTGCCAAAAGATCAGTACTCAAAACATGTAAATAAACTTCTACTTTTACTAAAAAACAAAGAAGTAGTACAGCGTACAATGAAAAGCTGGAATCAGCTTATGTTAGAGCTCACTACATAATTGAGAAGGAAGATACAAAAAATAAAATAAAGCCGAGGAGCAGTACAGACGAGAGGTTGGCTTCTAAAGCTAACCACATAATCAAAAAGAAAGATACAAGAGAATAAAATAAAGCCGAGGAGGTGGCACAGAAGAGAGGTTGACTACTGCTTCAAGACCTCGTTCTTCCTCAGTGCTTTTACATGCCCATAACTCAGGCAGCAAAAGAACCCAGCCTGGGGCCCGCAACCTCGAAGTAAAGGTGCAGAGAGAACCCAACTTGAGCCTGACACCGCTGAAGGAAAGGTGCAGGGAGCTGGAAGTTGAGGAGCTTTCTCCAAATATTTGCCTGTAACAAGGCAGAGGCGCTGATGGCGGAGAATCTTTCTTCTGACACACCAAAATTCTGGCATGAACAGAACCTGCTTCGGATTTTGACTAAAAGAGGGAGAGACACCCTTTCCCCTCGGTCGAAATGGAGTATTCTCTTAAACTTATGCTTCTTGTGCCCGTACCTCACTATTTTGAGTCTCAGGAGGACACGGCGCTTCTGTGGCGGAGAGAGTTCGTTTTTCCTAACCCTCGCCTCAAACATGTTATGCTAAGGGAGGACAGCACTGAATATAGGAGCTGTGATTTGGGAGGAAGCTGAAGGAGCTGTGTGTAGGTAAAGCAACTGTCTCTCCCATTTATTTAAGAGAATAAGGTGGTGGCATTTAATTCACGCAGCATCCCAAGGGACGCTACAGACAAAATGGCTCAGGCTCAATTTCCAACGCCAACTGCAACCACAAGATTAAAGGAGCCTCGTAAAGGCGCACCTCGAACACTGGGACTCCAAAGAGTACCGCGTGGCCAAAGACAACAAAAATACCTCTTAACTTGTGGGCCTAGTGAATTCGCGGTCCAGGCCCGTTCTGCATGAGGGCCCAGGGACTATGGCCCACGCCGAGGAATAGCCGTTGCCGAGGACAACCTCCTGCTCGGCACCTCGTGAAATACCTGAGGAAAGGGAGAAACTGAACTCAAAAAGTTTTGGACAGAACCAAGGCCTTGCATGGTCCTCGGACTCAAGCCTATGGGGAAACCAAGTACACAAAAGAAAAACCATAAGTTTTGGACAGAACCAAGGCCTTGCATGGTCCTCGGACTCAAGCCTATGGGGAAACCAAGTACACAAAAGAAAAACTATAAGTTTTGGACAGAACCAAGGCCTTGCATGGTCCTCGGACTCAAGCCTATTGGAACGCCAACTACTCGGATGAGGAAAGTCCTCGGCTCAAATACTGTAAAAGGTTAAGGCCAGTCTGTTAAGAAGATGGCGAAACGACCCACTGTTCAGTAACCTAAGGAAACTGTTCATTTGGCGGGTGACATGTCCTCAGATAGTTACTTCCTAAGCCGTATCGAGCACTCAGTCCTCATCTTGGCTAATTTTAAGGTAAGTTTCGTTCCTCACTGGTCGGCATTGCTGTGTCAAATAATTTTTATTAAAGTTATGGTGACATCTTTTTATTTGCAAATATTTTAGCCTTAGTTGTCATTGATTCAAATGCTATATTATTGTGCCGAGCAGCGCTTGTAAACTTGTAAAAACATAAAAACAAAACATGCGAAGTAAAGTAACAACACCTTTTATTAATATGAAAAATTATTACAACGTACAAAGAGGGGCTTAAACAAGCCTATACAAAAGGTGAACTGCCGAAGCAGCAATAACATCTGCAATACGAATAGGTAAACATTCAGGTGTCTTTTGAACTCGTCTTCAAAGTCTCTCCAATCTCTGCCTCAGTATTGCTCATATTGAGAGAAGAACCTTCTTTGGAAAAAGATGAAGGACAAGGAAGAAGAAGATGAAGGAGAAGGAAGAAGAAGATGGAGGAGATGAATGAGGAAGATGGAGGACATGAGTAAAAGAAGGAGGAAAAGAAGAGAGAAGAGATGAAAAGAAAGAAAGAGAAGCAAAGGGAGGCGCCAGTGAACAAAGAGAGGAAGAAGCAGGGGCATTTAGTCCCTGCCCCAGTCCTGACTCCTAACACACTGGTGCCATGTTAGATATGCTCATGAGAGAGCGGGTGGTGGTGATAATGGACGTCCTTGACTCAGTCACGCCGAAAGTGAGATGTGACGAGTCCCTGCTTCGGATTTTGGCTAAAAGAAAGGGGAGACAAATCTTGAGTCTCCGCCATCCTTGCCCTGACCGAGCCATCTCGACCTTTATTAGGACATGGTGTTTTTGGGAATGGAATGGTTTATTCATGGCTGACTACTGTGGTGAACGTATTATCGGATAAGGTATAACCAAAGGGAAGAAGTGAACTCTGGGGGGAATCTGAGGGATTCAGGTATGAGAAAATCAGCTTTTGTCTTCTCTCTTTATATAGGGGACGAGGAAAAGGGTACATAATACGTTCAGATCTCCAGGGAAATCTGCAAATAAGGATACATCCGTTTCGTTCCCCCACGCCATCAATAACCGTTAAATCTGGGAGGTCTCGTAAATGAAAGATATTAAAGACACGCTTCGGATAACCAAACGGCATAAGGGCATCGTGCGCAAATTAAGGGGAACATCTCGTAGACCGGTACACTCCCTGGGCAGGTGAAGGGTCGCCCGCGTCAGTCAAGAGCTGAAATAAATGAGCCATAATAAAGGCTCGGTATTACCAAAACCCACCTTTCCAACCAAGATGTTGGACAGCAGGGTTTTGAGGGGCTATTGTGGGGCCTAATAATTTATGGGCCAGGCCCACTTGCTCATGGAGAGTCCACAGGCCCAAGCCGAAAAAGGTTATGGCCCAAACTCAAAAATACAAGGCCGAAGATGGCCCAGAGATGCAGCCGAGGACAGTTTAGTCCTCGGCAGACCCAAAGCTCCCTTAAGAAGAGGGGTAAAAAAGAGGTAAAGGAACAAATTTGTAACAAAATCTAAAATATCTTGGGTAAGTTACCCTTACTACCCTCCCCAGATAAGACTCTGCACCTAACAGAACCAGATTCCCAGGCTTTATCAAACCATCCCCAACAATTCCGGGATTAGACTGACGGGACAAATAACAGTCCTGAAAAAGTTGACCCTACACGTGGACGAGGGACAGCGAACGTAGGTTGGTATAAAAGAGAAGGTAAACTAATCAGAAGGAGATCCCCTCTCACCTTGAGGAGAAAAACTCCAAGGATGAGAATGCCCGGACAATGTACGCACACCACCATGAAAAACCCACCGTCGGGTAACCGGAGAAAGACATTAGTGCTCCTTGGACATGATCCGAGGAGTCCAATCCCTCAGGTTACGAAGTTGTAGGGCTTGGATATCCAGACTGAAGCCCTTTCTTATCTGAGTTCCCCTAAAGTCCGGTCTGGACCAACGCCCTGTGACCAAACGCTAGCCTTTCAAGCCCACTCTCTACAAATCATATTGTGAGGGATCTTTCACGTGCGAGCCCAACATCATTGTTGGGCCGTTAAAGAATCGTGTCCCTACAGTTATATTTTTTTTATTACTTTTTTCCTCTCTTCATGCACTCTTTCTCTCAGGTCTGCCTCTCTCTTCTCTACTCCTCACCCTTTCTTCTCTCTCTCTCGTCTCTCTGCCTCCATCATCCGCTCTCCACCTCCATCCGCCTCCCTCACCCTTCATCTCTCTTGCCTCCCCCCCTTCTCTCTATCTCCCCCTCTCTTTTCTCTGCCTCCTTCACCCTTCCTTCTCTCTCACCTCCTTCTGCCTCCCTCATTTTCTCTTCTCTATCTTGTGTGCTTCTCTCTCTAGATCAAACCAAGTGATCAGCAACCTTTTGATAAGGTTAGGGGCTAAGTTTTTCTAATTTTTGTTGAATACTGGGTTTTTGTTGTTGTTGGTAGTGGTTTATGGTGGATTTGTGGGTTTTGGTAGGTTGGAGGTGGTGGTGGTGTGTGTATGGTGCATCGGTGTGGTGGGGATTGTGGGGTTGCTGTTTTTTATTTTTATTTTTTGGTGGTTCAAGGTGGATTTGTGGGTTTTTGTGGATTGCTGGTTTTGGTGGTGTGTGTAGTACAGTGGTGGTGGGGGTGGGGTTGTTGGTTTTTTTTTTTTTTTTTTGGTTGGTGGTTGCTAGGGTGTGTGTGGTGCACCGGTGGTGGGGTTGTTGGGTTTTTTTTTTTTTTTGGTTGTTGATGGTTTAGTAGATTTGTGGTGTGGTTCTTGGAGAGAGAGAGAGAGAGAGAGAGAGAGAGAGAGAGAGAGAGAGAATAAAGAATGGTAAAAAAAGAATATCTGAGAGAGAATAAAGAATGGTAAAAAAAGAATATCTAAATGAAGTGGTTAAAGAATAGAGATTGAGATATTGGGTGTATTGTAAATTATAATGGTATAATAGATAAAGTAATATTTTAGATGGTAAACAGACATTTTTATATAAACCCGGATGTGAATGCTTTGTAGTGTTTGTGCCTGTGTTCATGTCATATATGCTTTGACCCGTTTTCATTATTTGTTCAATTCTTTCTATTGGATAATTTTTAGTTTTGTTTTATTTTGGTGCAAATTTTAATTTCTTAAATAGTTATATTACAGATAGAACTATTTTTTAATGGGAGTATCATATTAGAAAGCTTCATTTGTAATACCTTACCATATGCTAAGCTTCTAGTTTGCAAGGATTTTGATAATATAGCCAAATTATTGTTCCTTTTTCTAATATCTAAGTGATTTAAAACACCAAAATAGAAAAAGGAAAAAGAAAATTGGAAAAAAGTGGGTAACAATGTTAAAATTACAATAAATTTTACAATATTTTTTAAAAATCAATTGAGACAGTAGATTTTGATTTGTGCAACATCATTTCATTGGGACTATCACTGACATTACTTTTATTTTGCACTAATCACAATTAGTTGTGTGCATTTAACCCACTAAACCAATATCGGATCCAATCCAATCCAACTTAACACCTTATGTTAGTTTTTGTTTGTTAGACTTTTATTTGAGCCTTGGGTTAGATTGGGTTTTGATTGATAGTTTTTTCAACTCATATATATATATATATATATATATATTTATATAAGTTTATTAATTATTCTTATTTTAATTTTTTCCTTTAATTTATTTTGATATTTTGAGAATTGGTTTCGAATCATTTAGAAGTTCTAAATATAATTTAGGCATATTATGTGAATTGTAATAATTTATTGGTAAAGGAAAATGTTTAAATGTAGTTAATGAAAATCTGGATTTAAAAAAAAAAAAAAAAAAAAAAAAAAAAAAAAAAAAGCTATGAAACATACAAGTACAAGTACAACCCTCCAGACTACCCCAAATCGACCCATGTTGGTTGGGTTGGTTTCTACTTGTGTGATGGATTGGGTTAAGTTGAAAAGACTCTCGAGTAATACACACGGTACCCCTAATCACATTCTTAACACCTTAACAGTTATAAAAAAATTACAAAATTTGTTGCCGTTAGACTTATTAAATTGGAAAACTGAGAGACTTTCCATGGCCAAATCCAAGATTATAACAAGTCTGCTCCCCTAGAGATGGGATTTCCTTATGAAATGAAGGAATATTGAAAAAAAAAAAAAAAAAAAACCTTGGTACGTCAGATATACAAAAACCTTATCTTGTTTGAGAAACCATACTTGGGGATGGGGTTTGTAATTCCCTATATAAAAAGGAAGACAAAAAAGGATTACCGAAATGGAAACGTGCAGAAAACAGCACCAACCATTCAAGTTAGCATGCTCAACTCCCATGCAGAGAATCTTTCTAGGAAAGGATATATCATGGTAGGAGCATGAATCCCCCAATTCCAATTTCCTCAACTCGCAATTGATTCTGGTGCTTCAGGTGGAAAGAGAAGTATAACCAAGATAAACTAGTTATCCTAGTTCATAATAAGTATATAATTCCCAATTTTATCAAATGTCCCTTTATGTATAGCTCAGTTTTTGTTTGGGTCATAAAGAATTTTTTTTTTTGTAAGAAAAAAAATAATTGTTATAAGTATTTTCAAAGTGGTTGCTTGTTTTTGGCAAATTTATATGGTTTAAATTAATAACCTCCTCTATCCCAGAAAGAAAAACCTCTTAATTAATTAAGATGTTTTTCTCTACGAATGAAGATACCACGTTGTCGCTTTTCTCCTTTAGGAAATGGTATATTTAATTTGAATCCTAACAGGCATATTGAAAATTCTGAACCGTATAATATCTAATCCTTTTTTTTTTTTGGAGAGATAATATAATATCTAATCTAGTTCCTAGTAAAGGACCCAAATTTCAACAAACTCTCCTTCTCACACAAAAGAAAAAAAAAAAAAAAAATATATATATATATATATATATATATCAACCAACTACATGTAATTACTGAACCCACCAGATTGATGTCATTTTTTTTGGGTACGTAATAAATTGATGTTAATACTCAATAAGTTTTTTATTTGTATTTAAGTGCTTGTGGGGTATGGGAGACAAGAATTGAAGTTCAAGTATCTGAGAAAAAGTTTTATATACATATACACTTAAATTAGCCTAAAGTAGATTTTATATCTTATAAAAAAAAAAAAATCTATTTATGATCAGAACAATTATTCCACACCATAAATAAATTTAGAATTCATTGGTCACGAAAGGACTAATGGTGAGCTACAAATATAAAGTTTACTGTCTTTTCTGCTAAAAAAGCATGGCGAGCTACAAAATGGACATTTACATTACCATGCATGGTCCCTTATGGCATGCATGATTGGGATCAACCATACAAATTGAGACCTATGCTTTTCTGTTATAACAATTAAGATATATAAAGTTTAGAAATATTACAAAATTTCATAATATTTTCACAATATTCTTCTTTTTGAGGGATGGATCCCAATAAAATATTATTTATTTTATTTTGAAATAAAAAACACATTTATTATAAAAATATTATGAAATATATATATACTGCACGTGTTCTACAATAAAAATCCATAATAAAAGATGGAAACTATTGTTTAATCAGTTTTTTTTTTTTTTTTTTTTTTTTTTTTTTTTTTGAGAAGAGTTTAATCAGGTTTCAAGTATATATGACATGATATGAAAGAATGAACATTTAAAAAAAAAAAAAAAAAATTATATGGAAATGTGGACAATTTTTTGAACGTAAACAATCACTGGAAAGGATACGAGGGGGTTAGAAAGAGAAAGAAAACAAAGAGGAGAAAAAGAGAATGGTGTGGGGGCGTGGTGCAGTTTCTTACTCTCTTCTCTATTACAGCAAAAATTACACGCAAAGCCTTAAATGTGGAATTTCACTTTTACATGATATTCGCTTAACGCTGACACCCATTTTTCCTTGTTTGTCTGTCTTTGTTGGATTCGCTGGATCATTGGATTTTGGGCATGAGTGGCTTTTCATTTCAATTATCAGAAGTGGGAAATTGGAATAGGATAAGATTGGCAACAAACAAGGGAAATTATTAGGTTTGCTTTGCTTACCACGTGGAGTAGGGCTAGGAGAGAACGGTAGTGAAACTACCGCTTGGCCTAAGGATATACTCCACTCCACGTTAAAAATATATATAAACAAAAATATCTATTTATAATTTAGTTGATATAACAGCATTCACATGATTATTTTGTGCAAAAATTATTGTCTATAATGTGTAAAATTTACAAAATTTTGCTTAAAAATGACCAACATCAGTTAGTAAATAATTGTGTAAATTTATAAGTTTACTACGTAACAGTGTAAATTTACAATGAAAATATTCATTTTACATTTAGTTTTTTATTTTTTTCTTTACATATTTCAATGATGAAAAAAGAGAGTGAATGTTGGTTATTATGTGTGAAGAAAGTAAAACAATTAAAAAATCAAGAAAACAAATTAATATTTTAATAAAATTTAGTGTGAAATAAATAATCTGATTTGAGGTGCTTTGAAAAGTGAGTATGTAAAATAAATAAAAAAAAAAGGTAGGATCTTATGGTAAAATATACAAAAATTTTTGCACAAATTGATGTAAATGCTCTAACTTTTTAATTAGACAATTCTAAACCATGACCATAAATTTTTTTGAAAACACCATGGATGGATGATGTGATATTAGAAATATTAGAAATTTATTACATAAATTTTATAAACTAATGTGTTACCAATTACAAAGAAATAATTCAAATTACCATTTATTATGTTGAAGTGGTACAAATTATTGTAAAATTTATAATACTTTTAGCATTTTTCAATTGTTAGAATATAGAAAGAAAAATAGAGTGATAAAGAGTATAAGGGGAAAGAGAACAAACGCAGGGGCGTGGTTTAACCTAATGATTCATGTTCATAGGAGAAAGCCCTTTTTAGAGAGTGAAAACTTCCGACCAATCAAAAATTGCCATGTCATCCATCAAGTCCATGCAGTACGTTTAAAACAGCCAATTACAAAGTGTTACGTGTTACTTAGTGGGTCCCACTATCATTATTTAGAGACCAATGAAAATTTTCTAAGTGTTTCCACATAAAAAATTACAAAGAATACTCAAGGGATAATCACAAGTTGACACATGTAGGTATTTTAATTTAAAATGACATAAGCATTCAAATTAAACGCTGTCATGTGTTATTTTAAATTAATACACTTTGACTAATCAAATAATGTCATGTGTCCCTTGGAGAGCATGACATAAAGTTCCACCTTTCAAATCATGATATGTATCACCAATGAGAGTCAATCATGTGTCTTCAAGGCTCTTATAAATAAAGACTCTCCTTGAGTCTTGTGGAGGGAGCGAGATTGAAGCACATTCAAAAATCTCAAAATTCGTTAGAATCAAGCTCAAAAGCCACTAGAAGCTCTAAGAGACTACAAATTAGTGAAGTTCTACGGATTCAAGCTTCTAAAACCTCGAAGAACTTCTACTACAAATCTTCAAAGACAAAGAACATTCATCAAAATTATTCTTCCAAGTCTCAAAGTTCTATTGGAATCAAGTTTCAAAGCCTCCAGAAACTTCAATGACTTTGATTCATTATAGCTTCATCAGATTCAAGCTCTATAGCCTCGAAGAACTTCTACCATAAATCTTCAAAAATCAAGAACATTCAAAGAACATATGAAGAATGCTAAGAACAAGAAATCTCTAACAAGCACACAGCCAGAGACTCATCACAATTTCATTCCAAAGACCTTTCAACCCACTTTCCAATCCAAGTGGAGGACATCTTGTGTTTGAGTCAAGACTTTTCCAAGGAGATTGAATTAGAGAATTAGTATTTTGTAATAGAATTTAAATACAAAGAATTGTATTCAAATATATTTATCAATAAAAATTTACATTTGTGAAATATATTCAATTGTTTGATTTTCAAACTTGAGATTTTGTGTTTACACCCTTAACAACTATATCTTTACAATAATGAATTACATGTTCCAATGAACCCAATATGGGGTATTTAGAGGAGGCTAAACCCTAAACTAAACATACATTAAACCATGGTTAATGGACTTGTAGTATAAGTAGTATTCTTTACCTGTACACCAAGGATTGTGCTCGGGCCTTGAAGATGACTACAAATATGACTGAAATTGATGACGAATAGACTGTGAAGAATGAATGTGCAAATTGTTGATTTATGAAAGTGGGAAACAACTATTGATGAATGTTGAAAGATAATAAGGGCCCAAGAAGGCTACATTAGTGACCAAGAAAGGATTGGTGTGGCTTAAGGATAGCTACACTGAAGGCCTTGAGGACCATTGACAAAGAACAACGTTGTGAAGGAGCACACAAATAAGTTGACAGATGTTATTGGTTAAATGTTTGGTTCAAGCAACCTAGGGTACAATCGAGTCTTGTTTAAAGAATTGGATACTACTTAGTTCAATAGTCTAGCTAGCAAACTGATGCAAGTTCATACCATGTTGAGTATTTGTGTCAACCTAACCCGAGTAGGATTGATAGCTGGTGTGGCAGAGCAGTTGATGTGGCTTGCAAACATAGCAAAATAGGTTAACGTGGCAATTGGGGTTGCACACGGACCTGATGTGGCATTAGGCTAATGTGATTACTTGTGTTGATGTGGCGGTGCAGATATGGTTGACTTGACATGCTTTAGTATTGATAATTGGTAAAAATGAGAAAAAGGGCTAGCACGTGGGGCACGTGGAGGCATGCTGCCAGGGGTGAGGAGTCATGGTGGTGTGGCAACACATGATATTGCTGTTAGAATCTTTGGATGATGTGTGCGGCATGACAAGTTTGATGAGGTTGATTTTTCTTCCGTTGGTAGATTAGAGAAATCTTTCTGATGGTGATGGTCGTAGTCACCTCATTTTGTACCTAGTTAATAAATTTTAGTCTTCGGTCCCAATGAGCTTGACATGTCTACAAAAGGTAAGTGAAGTTATTTTGATAGTTTGGAAGTAATTACAATACAAAAGTGTTCAAATCGCTTTGAAAACGATGCTAAAAAGTGGCATTTGCTCACTGTTTTGACCATAACTTTTGATCCACAAAGAATTTTTGAGTGAGATTTGTTTCATTGGAAATTAGTCATCCTAGGCTTCAATTTGGACACAAATTTTACCTAATTTGGATTTATATTGGGGGAGTTATGGCCGTTTGAAGTTGGATTATCAGAGTTATCAAAATTAGGGTTTCTGGGGATGCATCCATGCATAGGGAGCATGCATGTGTGCACAGCCCCAAACTTGCATATGCAAGCCGAGTTCTAGAGGCCCAAAAATTCATTGTTTAGGGACCAAAGCCTCCCTCTTTGATGGGGCCTAGTTGTTAGACCTTTTAGAACGTCCAAAACCCTTTAAATGAGCCTGAAAACCCTAGTTTAAACATATAGATGCAACCTTATGCCTCCAAACTCAAACTCTAGCAAGAGAGTTTATTTTTCACCTAAACTCTTCCAAAACTCCTTTTTCCTCTAAACTTTCTACACACACATCTAGAAGCAAGTTTTTTAAAACCTCTATCTAGTGTTTATTCAAGCAGAAACTAAGAACTATTGAAATCTTCTACTTATCTTTGAATCTCATTGAATCTTGTTGTGTAGGCACTGAGGGGCCGGTTAAATCTCTACCAAGTTGTGATCCATAAGCAAGGTGAATCTCTTCCCATGACTCTTCCTTAATTTAGGGCTTTTAAAACTTGTGTTCTTATTATTTTTTGATTTGATTTACATGTTATATATGCTTGGTTGGTTGTATCTTATCATGTTTTGATTGGAGAGTTGAATGATTAAATATATTGATGAACATGTTTTGATGTGTTAAGTGTTTTTTTGGTTTGTTGTTAGATCCAATGCATATTTAGGAATAGATTTTTTTTTTTTGATATCTTTGTTGTTAGTTTAGGTTGTTTATTTTTGTATTAGAAGTATGCTAGGTTTTGTTTGATTGTTATTTTGTTGCTGTTTTAAAATTGAGTTTTTGGGCGTGTATGTGTGCGCATGCTTTAAGCATGTGTACGCATACTTCATGTATGCACACCCATGCTTGTACCCAGAAACCTAGGTTTAGGGCTCTTACTATTTCACTTGTTTTGCTTAGTTTTAGTCACATATTTCGGTCTTATTGAGTCTAGTTTTCACATGTTTAGCATTAGGGTTAGTAGAATAACATGTTTCACATGCTTTATTTATTGATTTGATAATTAGGATTTATATCTTGGTTGAATCACATGAACATTCATGAGAACTTGAACATGTATTGATGCATAGGTGCTGAGGTGTTATGGTGTAGTGAGGTAAGTCATGCATAATTACATGAACATGGTAAACTTTCTTGATTGATGAACATGATGAATATGCTTGATGATTAATGCCTTGTTGATTTTTTTGTATTGTGATGTGCTTGCTGCCCTTGGATATATATTGCTAGATGAATGGTAGGGTTTTATACTATGGATAAGTGTGGGACATATGCCATGTTTGGATGTTAGATGCATGTTTGTGTGTGTGAGTTTGGAATAACATATTAGAGGACCCTTTGATGGGATTAGGATTTGGAACACAATGAGTGGAGAACGATCTACGGGTCGGGTGGGGTTGGCTGACTAACACCTTCCCATCCCCATACTTAAACTCCAGACATATGCTTTGGTAAATATCAGTCCTTCCACAAGGGCACTATATTTATGATTCCTAGACCTAATCTAGGTGGCGATTCCATTTCTTCTCCCCCCCGATCCACTCAGTTGAGGCGTACTCCACGTTGCACCCACAATGGCAATGAGTTGAAAGGAGTCTTTCTAGAGAGTTTTGACAGCAATAAGGCTACATCGAAAAAGACGAAGGCAGCAAAGGAATGTTGAGAAAGATAAGAACAACTCTTGAACACACTATAAGGATAGAAACTATGGCTCTAATACCTTGTTAGAATATATAGAGAAATAATGAGAGTAATAAAGAGTATGAGAGAAGAGAGAGGAGAGAACAAATGCATGGATTACATATTTTGGCCTACGACTTACATATAGCCGTTACATCTTTACAACATAACCATACACTAAACCATCATTAATAGATTTGTTGTACAAGTAGTATTTATTGCTTGCACACTAAAAAATGGGCTTTGGCCTAGACTAAAATTGGATTTGATATTATGAGTGTAAATGCAACTTGGAAAGGACCAGACTGATATCACAATTTATTTTGGATGGGAATAAAGGAATAGCTCATAGTGGGAGGTCCAAAAGGGAAAGACACGGAAACGAGATGGTAGAGGTGCTATAAGATCCTAAATGCTGGTATCTAGAACTACTCTTCTCGTCTTTGTACACACACTAGTCACAATGAAGAGTTTAAGGCATGGTTTTAAAAACTGGTACGGTAAAAGAACAGGTGAAGGAACTAATTACCGATTTTCTAGTTGGACCGAGGTCCGACCGATAGTCGAACCGGTGATGTCATAAATAGTTTAATTATTATTTATTTAAATTATATAAATAATTAATAATTTTTTAATATACTAAAACTAACAAACCAATAGTAATAAATATGTTTCCTTAAAAAACATACAAGTATATAACATCTTTTTATAGAATTTAACATAATAACATTACAAAACAATCATCCTTAACATAATAAACTTTCAACAAAACCAAATAAATAAGTTCATTAGTCATTACATTTACATCCAAATGGCAAATAGTAAATAAGTTCATTACATCCAAATAGCAAATAAGTTTTAAACGAATAACTAAATAAATAAGTTCATTACATCCAAATAGTGGAGAACTAAATAAATAAGTTCGTTACATCCAAATAGCAAATAAGTTTCAAATAGATAACTAAATAAATAAGTTCATTATATTCAAATAACAAAAAAGTTTCAAACAAACAATTGAGATGAAGTCGAGAGAAATGAAAAAAAAAAAAAAAAAGGACCGAGAAAATGATCAAAATCAAAAGAAAATAATATTAATTATTACTTGATGAAGTGAAAAAAAAAAAAAAAAAGAACCGAGAAAATGAAAATGAAAATCAAGTAATCATAAATTCTTAATCAAAAGAAAAGAATATTACCTAGAGAACTTCAGATGTTGAGAAGCAGATAGCAGAGCTCAAAGGGTGAGAACGAAAAAAAAAAAAAAAAAAACTAGAACTTCAAACGTCGTGAGGATGAGAACGAAAAAAAATTGAGAGGTGTACGTGTGTGAGGCTGTCTAGCAGAGAGAGGTGCGTGCATGTGTGAGCTTGAGTTAAGTTCAGTTGAGTCTTGAGTGAGGTGAGTGAGAGAGTCACAAAGTGAGGCAAAGAGTGATCGTGAGATGAGAGTGAGGCAAGGACTTTGAGAAGAGGCGTGAGACTGTGACTGTGAGAGTGTTAAGGTTTAGGGTTAGTTTTTAGGTTCTTGAAACAAAACGATGTAGTTTTATTTCCTAGAAAAGTCAACAAACCCCAACCGATCATTAACCGGTTCGACCATGTCGGTTCTTGGGTCTCCAGTTGAATCAGTCGATTTTCTAATTTTTCCAGTTTTTAAGTTATTTTCGGTTTTTAACCATAATTGGATCGGGTTGAAGGTCGGTTCTTGGTTGAACCAGTCAAATCGGCTGGTCTGATCAGGTTTTTAAAACCATGGTTTAAGGTTCTCTCTCTCTCTCTCTCTCTCTCTCTCTCTCTCTCTCTCTCTCTCTCTCTCTCTCTCTCTCTCTCTCTCTCTCTCTCTCTCTCTCTCTCTCTCTCTCTCTCTCTCTCTCTCTCTCTCTCTCTCTCAGTGTCTCTTCCTAATTTTTCTCAACCACTTCTTTTGTCGTGTCTTTGTCTAATTATACTAATGAGGATAGTGGGTTCATAATGATGGGAGCCCTACTCTAACACGAGTACTATAACCTTTTTAGAATCATAGTTGAAATGTGTGTTGAGTTCACTGTTCAAACAGGTCAAATCCATAATTGGAATGTGGGCCCTTGTTGTTTACCATGACATTGCCACTGTAGTTATTCCTCGTGATTAGCACCATGCATTGAGAAACGTGTTTGGTTGGGGTGCTTCCCTAGGCACTATGACTCCTCGGCAACACACCTTGGACTAATTATCCTCAACAAGCCAATTTGGGGTGACATTATCCTTGGTGGATGCAATCGGGCTATCAAAAGCCTCTCAGTATGATTCTTGACTTGGTGGGCTAGGCCTGAATGGGCCTCTTCTTTCTATTGGGCTTTTGCTATCACTCTTTGGGCCTTTGGGCCCTTGGCTAATGGCCCAACGTTGGTAAGAGTTTGTTATCCACCCACAGATATTTTAAAAATTAATAAATAAATAAATAAAAACTAATAGACGTTTATTTATTTATTTTGAATGGAAGCCCCAAAAAGAAAGCCCATTGAAAATCCTGTCTGACTGCTGGACATGAAGAGGGGGTAACAATAATGTTTCTGTCGTTAGGGGTTGTTTCCAGGGGTGATGTAATCACTGCTCAAACTTACTTGCGGAATACCCATCTTTCTCCCTCTTTTTCTGTCAGCACTCAGCACAGCAGTATGTACCTAATGAAAGGCCATTGGCACAGAATAAAAACTGATGGATGATTAAACACAGGTAAAGGTTATCAAATCCTTGCACACACAACACAACTCTTTTTGTCTCCGTGGATATATATGCTCCCACACGTGCGCGTAAATGGCTTCCTTTTTTTTTTTTTTTTTTGATAGTGTTTTTTTCTTTTCAAAATTACAAGAAAAGCTAATTTTGATAAGCGGCCTAGCTAGGCTAGGACAAGCTTGTTAGAATGTAGAGCTCCGTTTGTTTGTTTGTTTGTTTGTTTTGTTTTTGTTTTTTTGGAGAAAAGAATGTAGAGCTCCATTTAGTTAATCATGCAAAGAGAAATATTACAAATTCAAAATGCAAAACTTTTCCATGCATGGGGAACATTAAAAAAAAAAAAGTTTAAATTCGTTATTTATCTCTTAGGCTTCATTTGGTTGGAGGAATGGAAAAGTAAGAGAATAAAAAATGGTGGGAGAATGAAAAAGTAGGAGAATAGAAAAAAATTTTAATTTTCCTTATTTTTGTTTAGTTGGGAGTGAAAAAGTGAAAGGATGGAAAAAGTGAGTTTCCATAAATTTATTCATATACCCCAAAAAAAAAAGAAAAAAAAGAAGAGCAATCACCCAATTGTGTCCTCATTAAATAAAACAAAAAAATAACACATTTATTTAGCAAAAAAATTGTTTATGTGCAAATGGATGAAGGAAAAAAAAAAAAAAAAAAAAAAAAAAAAAAAAAAAAAAAGGTATACAAAGCAACTTGACGAAACGAAGAAGAAGAAAAAAAAGTAATTTTTGTCTGTTAAGAAACCCCATTTTCTCCCTTCAATTTTCTTTCTAATTTGGATAGAAAACTTTTTGATGGGATTGAGGAGAAAACATCTGGGTCACACTATTTATTTTATTTCCTCCCCACCTAACTAAATACACTCCAAAAAAGTATTCTTTCTTATTTTCTCTCCAAAATTTTCTATTCACCTTATTTCACTTTCAAATAAAATTTTAGCATGCATTAGCTAAAACGCATTGTTGTACTGTAACAATTATTACGCATAAATTAGAACAAGCTAGCAAAGAAATAGGCCAATTTACCCAAAAAAAAAAAAAAAAAAAAATTCAATTAGATCAAATCTGTTAGCCCGTGAGAGCTGGTTAATGATTATGGGAATATTTCAGGGTTTCTCTCTCCTTCCCCACCTCTTTTCCACTACCCACTCTGTGCAAATCTGTGAGTAGATCAATGAGAGGTCACGAAGATCCCTTGTCTGCTTGCACAAGACAACAGATATTTCGTATCTGCAGCTTTTTTCTCTCCAAACTTTCACTCCTAGATAGGGATATTTATGTAAAGCATAGTAACGTAGAAAGGCACCTTATCGCACTGCTATAATTCCCCTTGAATTTTAATCATAACTAGGTTTAAGAATTCATATCATTATATCTTGAATTTTGGAATAAGCGAGTATTTTAGTCAATTATGTCGGGACAAATTGCCAAAAAATGATTCAGCACTATATATATATATAAATTTATGCCTTTTATTTTCAATATATAGTAAAGTTATTTATAGGATGTTTCTTTTACAAATCATCTAAAATGTAGTATTTACACTTTAATTTTGAAATTCAAGTGTACATTAAAAAATTGTAGAATGAAAGGAACGGTGTAAATAAGAAGTTACGAAGAGATTGTAAAAGAAAGTTTATAACAATAAAATCTTTTTTTTTTCCTCTTAAATAGTTCCTCTAAAGGAATCTTCTCTTTAAACTCATTCCTACACAGTACCAAACAATGATTAAAAAAAAAGGATAGAATGTGATAATGCACAAAAATCATCAATGAGCTGATCATTTTCAAACGCTCCAATGAATACCTGAAGAACAAAAAACCAAGAACCAAATAGAGAACATCGGTGGAGTGCCAGTCAAAGACCCTCCGAAAGTTAAGTTAGTGAATGAGAAACCTCTAAGAACTTTATAGTGAGAGAGCTAGGGATTTTTTGCGTCCTTGGGAGAAGAGGAGGTCTGATACTTATATAGTGGTGAAAAGCAAACCAAGATCCCTTTAATGTAGGGATCTTTCCTTGCAGGGGAGATTTGAAATTAAGGCTCTAAAATTTTAGGGGTTTCTTTCCATATAAGGAAGATATGGGCGTGTAGTAGGGTCTTTAGACGTGGTGCGTAAGTTATTTCCATGATATATGCGTGGAAACTACGTAGAGGATTGTGGGGCCCATCATACCTACTTGTTGGTATGGTCACCTATTCGTTAGTATGCAAGTGTTGAGTTGAGGATCGACCGTTCATCAGTATCCGCTTCTCACATATCCACTTGTCTGCACCTTGATAGGGCACTTATCACGATGAACTCATGGTTGGTAGGCCTTATGGCTCATTCATCGGGATGGAGAGTATGGGGGTTGTTAATCCCTGTGAGTACCTAGCCAGACGGAGAAAAGAGACCTTGTGCCCGATGGGGGCCTAAGGACAGATAAACAATGAAAATCCTTACCAGATGAAAATACCTTTATTAGCTGCCCCCTACTCCGTGACTCGTCGAGGTAACTAAAGGGTCGTGAAGTACATAGAATATTCCCACCATTTAATGTTTTTCATCCCAACAATCTATGCCATAAATGAGGGGCAAAAAAGTCTTTGCAACTCATGGAATGACATATGGCATCCTTTGATTGGTTGATAAGAAGTGTCACGTTGCTTTGTTTTTTGTGCTTCTTTGTCCTATAAATATGCCTATACCCTTCCAAGGTTTACTTTTTTATTTTACTAAAAAAACTCATCCAAAGCTTTAGCCTTAGTCTTACCCATCCGTCGCTTGCTATTCATCCATATGTTCTGCTGCTTCGTTCAGCCAATTCTTCTACTGTCATCTTTCAAGATAACCTCTTATTCCTCATGTACTTATTTTATTTTCTCTCTTCAATTGTCCTTCCTTGGTTGTCGGTCTAGTATTTAACTTGCGTGTGAGTGACCACTTAGTTTTTATTTGTCACTTGTAGGTGATAGAATGTCAAGTGATAGTAAAGCGACAAGTGGTCTTGTCCCATCATTTCGTTTGGATGACGAAGATGTTCATCAGTCGAGAAATGATCCTATGACGAAGAATTAGATAGGTTTTTCAGAGAGGGAGCCATTGGCTCACCTTTCAAAAAAAGAGATGGAGGGGGGCGAAGAGGAAGGAGAGGGAAAGGGAGAGGTGGACGAAGAGGAAGAAGAAGTTGACAAGGGAGGAGAAGGGGAGGTTATGGCCCTAGGTTTGTTGGGCGATGACTGTAGGCCATTCATCCTCCTTAGTATTTAGTTGGTGAATGACTTCCTCTCAAAAATGTCAAAAAAGGTGTTTGGCAATTTGCGTTCCCGTTTTCAAATTCCAGACGATGTACCTCCCAAGATGGCGGGGAAAAGGGAAAAGTGATACTTAAGTGTATCTGTCTACCAAATTTATCCTAATGCCTGGAGGATTTTCCTTGGGGCAGAAGTGTTGTGGGGGCAAATGAGTGGAGGTTGCCGTCGACTTACCTTCAACAAATTCTTCTTCTGTTATAAACCTTAGCAGATTGTGGGTTCAAAGGGTTTTTACAATTTTGTTGTTTGCAAACCAACATTAAAACTGGTGATAGACGTTCCCGACTCCAACCGTGACTAGAAGAGTCAGTATTTCTTTGTTTAAGGCTCGAATTGGGTGTGTAGGCCTAACGAGTGGGATAGTATAGGAGAAGAGTATGACAATATGTGGAGTGTCTTAGATAAGTCTGGTGAGTCATCGATCATAGCATGGTTCGTCTGTACTCACTTCTTCATACTAACTCGTCGTGTTTTCTTTTTTCAGCCCAGGTACGCCCGATGATTAGTGATGAGGAGTTTGATTTTTTGCAATGCATCCTTGCTATCCCTTTTGCTAGTTGGAAAAAGGTGGTCACGCTTGATAGCCTGCACGCTTTCTATGGCGGACCAATTCCAATGGATAAAGCAAGGAGATTAGATGCTCAATCCCATTGGTGTAAATGTTCTTCATTTTTTTTCTTCTTTCAATGGTCCTTCCCTTATTACCTGATTCATTGGTGTTGAATTGTTGATTGGCTTTTTTTTTTACATAGATGGACCTGGGGAAAAAGAGAGCATTGGAGGTGAAAAAAGTGGCGGCCCTTCAACTCAAGGATGTCAGTTTGTTAAAACCCTCCACCCCCCGCGCGAGCGCACGCGTTAAGCAAAACCAAAAGAAGAAGAACCAAGGTGACGGGGAGCGTCCATTGAAGAAGATTGTTAGTCAACTCGTTGCCTCAGATCCGACAAGTCCTCAGGGCACTCCTAACCCTCCCCGTCATGGCGTGGGAAAGGGTTGATGATGGCTCATGGCCCTGTCATCAATGAACTAATTACCCTGCAGGTCCCCCTCCTAGTGAACGACAAGCAGCACGCTGTTTAGACGACTCATTCTATAGTCAAGGATGTGGACCTTGACGAGTGCTCTAAGCATGAGACGGAGACCTTGAGAGACTCTGGCCTTTTTGACTTGATAAGGGTGAGTTATTTTAAGTTATAATTTTACTCCATTATGTAGTGCAAGCATACTAACCATCCATTTTTGTTAGGCTTTGGTGAGGATGCAAGCATTCTAGATCAGGTGTGCTACCAAGGAGGCCCTCATTAAGTGCCTAAAGAGCTGTTTAGAGGAGGAGGTGGACCAACTCAAGAAGTACAAGGAGGGGATACGCAACCTCAAGGGAGAAGTCATCGCTTTGTTGGATTAAGTGAAAAAACTTGACAGTGCTTCTTGTCAGGATGAGGAGCTAATGAAGGCCAATTCTATTATGACGGCTAAGGTGGCTTCCCTTTGAGAAAGCATGGACAAGGTCAAAGTTGACGCCATCGAGGAGTACAAGGACTCGCAACCGTTCTTCAACTTGCTGGGGTCTTAGTATGGCAAAGGCATTGAAGACTTTATAAAGCAAGCTATCGCCCTTTTTCCATGCTTGGACTTTTCCTCCATCTAGATTGATACTACGATCCTAATGACCCTTAGAGGGGACGATGAGATTGTTGACATCAAGGATGGAGACAAGGATGTGTCAGAAAAGGCTGTAGCTCCCCAAATGGTCCAAGGCGACAGTCCACGTCAGTGTGAAGAGACGACGGAAGGCAGAGCTGAGCCTGCCCCCACCGCCTAAAAAAGCCTTATGTTTACTTTTCCTCTTTTTTGTAATTTTAATTCTATTTAAAGAACAATCACTATTTTTTGTTAATTACAGTTGCATGAATGCTTTTACTGCCATCGTCGTTCTTGTGCAAGATTTTTCTTTCCATTATCATTTGTCAAGGGTACTTGAGATATATATATTTTCTACTATCTACCCTTAGGAGCTTTTTAGGAATAGACACCCTTCGGTACCTTGACCCGTCCACCCAGTAGGAAGGAGTACATTTTGGACTAAGGCACCCGTCAGTGTCCCTTGTGATCTGTCAACCCCATAGGTAGGTCTTAGGAATTTTTCGGACCAAGGTACCCTTCAGTTTCCTTGGGGATCCATCCATCCTGTAGGTAGGACTTAAAATTTTTTGGACCAAGGCACCCATCGATGTCCTTGGTGATTCGTACATCCCTTAGGTAGGACTTAGTAATTTTTAGGACTAAGGCACCCCCATTGGTGTCTTTGGTGGCCTGTTCACCTCATAGATAGGACTTAGTAATTTTTTGGACTAGGGCACCTATCGGTGCCCTTGGTGGCTTGTCCATCTCGTAGGTAGGACTTAGTAATTTTTTGGACCTAGGCACCCATTAGTGTCTTTGGTGGCCTGTCCACCCCGTAGGTAGGACTTAGTAATTTTTCGGACTAAGGCACCCGTCAGTGCCCCTGGTGGCCTGTCCACCCCATAAGTAGGACTTAGTAATTTTTCGAACCTAGGTACCTATCGGTGTCTTTGGTGGCTCGTCCACCCCGTAGGTAGGACTTAATGATTCTTTGGACCAAGGTACCCATCGGTATCCTTGGGGATCCGTGCACCCCATAGGTATGACTTAAGGATTTTCTTGAGGCCTTTATTTTTCGTAGACATAATTTCTTGTGAATAGTCTATTTATTAAAGATAACTTGAATAAAAAAATGTAGATAATTTCGCCTGTCCAGCTTTAAGGCCTAAAAACCTGAAACTTAGCTTAAAGAAAAGAAACATAGTTTGTAGCTTCTGGTAGTGCTATTAATAGTACTTCCTTAAGTGCTCGATATTCCAGGGGTGGTGCAGTCTTTGTTTCTTGAGCGTCTCTAAGTGGTAGGTGCCTTTCCTATGGCAGTCCACGATCTTGTAAGGTCCTTCCAGTTGGGACCTAACTTGCCCTGAGTGGGGTCCTTGGTAGTTGATGTTACCATCCTCGGGACACGGTCTCCGATTTTGAGGTGTCAGGCCTGACTTTGGTGTTGTAGTGCTTAGCCATGAGTTCCTGGTAGCGTGCGATTCGTTGTTCCATTGTTGCCTTAACTTCATCCAGAAGGTTGAACTGTAGGCGTATACCCTCCTTATTCTTTCCTTCGTCGTGGTAGGCTAGCCTATAGCTGGTCAACCCAACTTCTGCTGGGATGCCGGCTTTGCTCCCAAATGTGAGGCGAAAGGGTGTCTCACTTATAGGCGTGTGGGTCGTCGTCCGATATTGCCCATAACACACTTGGTAATTTGTCCGGCCATATCCCCTTTGTCCCCCGAGCTGAGACTTGATTATCTTGAGCCAGGATCGTTTTATAACCTTAACTTGACCATTGGCCTATGGGTGGGCAGGTGAGGAGTAGTGGTTTTTGATTCCCAGTTGTTGGCAGAAGTCCCTGAATGCGTTGTTCTCAAATTGCTTCCCATTATCAAAGACAAGGACTCTGGAATTCTGAAGTGGCAAATGATACTTTTCCAGACGAAGCCTCGGACATTCTTCTCAGTGATGGTGGCCAAAGGTTTTGCCTCAACCCATTTAGTGAAATAGTCGATCCCTATGACG
This sequence comes from Quercus robur, assembly GCF_932294415.1. Classification (NCBI taxonomy): domain Eukaryota; kingdom Viridiplantae; phylum Streptophyta; class Magnoliopsida; order Fagales; family Fagaceae; genus Quercus; species Quercus robur. Next base: position 93,118 of record NC_065541.1, on the reverse strand, counting down.
AGGAACTTGATCTGGCGCATTACCATGGGGAAGGGTCCCATTATGTCGAGCCCCCATTGAGTGAATGGCCAGAGATCGTTCATTGAGGTGAGCTACTTTGATAGTTGTCATATAGTGTTTCTCAAGCGTTGGCATTTGTTGCATGCCTTCACGTAGGACTAGGTATCTTTTTTGCATAGTGGGCCAATAGTACCTTGCTCGTATGAGTTTGTGAACTAGTGATCGCGTTCCTGAATGGTTTCCACATACTCCTTCGTGGACTTCCCTCATGATGTAGTCTGCTTCGTCGGGGACCAAATATCTTAGGTATAGACAAGAGAAACCTTTTTTTGTAAAGGACATCTTCAATTAGTACGAAGCGTGATGATTGCACCTTTAGCCTTCAGGAAGCATTGTGGTCTTCCAGAAGTGTTCCATTCCTGAGGTATGAGACGATTGTTGTTGTCCAGTCGGTCCCTGTGGGGATCACCTGTACATCTATTCTGTTAATGGCAGGTGAGTATTGGACAAGGGATAATACCTAACTGTTGATGGCCATGTGCTTTACAGATGCAGCTTTGGCTAGGCAGTTGGCTTGCTCATTCTCTTCCCTCGGGATCTGCACAAATTTTTCCAAGAATTTATGGTTTACCTTTTCTTTGACCAGGATTAGGTATTCCTTCATTTGTTCTCCTTTGGCCATATAGTCTCCATTGATATGTCTGATGATAACTTGAGAGTCACTGTGTATGACCACCAATGAGGCCTTTGTTGCTTTGGCTAAGTTGAGACCTGTCAGGATTGCCTTATACTGGGCTTCGTTATTGGTCGTCGGGAATTGGAGATGGACTGCGCATTCTGTCAAATCCCCCTCTGGCGACTGTAGGACGCCTCCAACTCCTCCAGTGCGTCGGTTGGATAAGCTGTCCATCCATATTGTCCATGGTGCTAGTCCCTTATCTTCATCTTCCTTTGCTGTGAATTTGGCGACAAAGTCGGCCAAGGGCTGGGCCTTGATCGTAGTTCGTGGGTGGTATAGTACGTCAAACTCATCAAGCCCTATCGCTCATAAAACTAACCGTTCAGCTGGCTCTAGATTGTTCATTGCCTTTCGTAATGGGTTATCCGTCTGGACCACTATGGTGTGCGCCTAGAAGTATGGCTCGAGCTTGCAAGCAGCCGTGATCAGGGAAAAAGCTAGCTTTTCCATAGGGGGGTGCCTCTCTTTTGTCCCTCGGAGTGCTCAGCTAGTGTAGTAGACGGGTGACTGTACGTGGTCCTCTTCCTGGATGAGGGCTGAGCTAACGGCCGTTGGAGATATGGCTAAGTAGAGGAAGAGTTCCTCGTGGGCTTAGATGGATTGAGTAGCGATGAGGATGCAAGGTACGTCTTCATCTCCTCGAAGGCCTTCTAGCATTCGTCAGCCCACTCGAAGGCTTTCTTTAGTGTTTTAAAGAATGGTAAGCATATGTTCGTCGCTCTAAAGATGAATCTATTGAGAGTCGCAACTCTACTGTTCAAGCTTTGTACCTCCTTGATGTTCTTTGGAGGTGTCATCTCCAATATGGCTTGAATTTTGTCGGGTTTGGCCTCCACGCCTCACTGTGACACAATGAAACCCAGAAACAACCTTAATGACACTTCGAACATGCATTTTCCGGGATTAAGTATCATGTCGTAGAGTTGAAGAGTCTTGAATGTTTCTTGTAGATTGTCCATGTGACAATCCTTCTTTTTGCACTTCACCAGCATGTTGTCCATGTACACTTTGACATTCCATCCAATCTGTTGGATGAACATCCTATTCACAAGTCTTTGATACGTCACTCTCGCATTCTTTAACTCGAAAGGCATGACCTTGTAACAAAAGAGCCCTTGGCTCATGATGAACGAAGTCTTTTCTTGGTCGGCTTCATCCAGCCTGATCTAGTTGTAGCCAGAAAATGCATCCATAAAGCTTAGTAGCTGATGTCCTGCTATCGAATCCACGAGGAGGTCGATATGTGGGAGAGGGTAACTATCCTTTGGCAGGCTCTATTTAAGTCAGTGAAGTCCACATGCATTCTCCATTTGTCGTTTGCCTTTTTGACCGTCACTACGTTGGCCAACCAATTAGGGTAATACACCTCTTTGATGAAATCTACTTCTAGCAACTTGCGAACTTCTTCCGCTATGGCTTTGTCTCTCTCTTGAGCAAAGGCTCTCTTTTTCTGTCGAATATGAGGGATGAATGAAGACACATTGAGTTTGTGAACCATGGCACTTGGATTAATTTCTAGCATGTCCTCATGGCTCCAGGCAAAGACGTCCTGGTTGTTCTTCAAGAAGAAGATGAGTTCCTCACAAACTAAAGGGTCTGCCTGAGTGCCGATACAGGTGATTTGACTTGGGCAATCATCATCTAGAGAGATTTCCTCTAGGTCTTTTGGTGGTTCTATTGTAACCCGACGTTCCTCGATGTTTAGTACTTGCAGATGATCATCCATTTCCAACATGGCTATGTAGCATTCATAAGCCACCATCCGGTCTTCGTGCACTTCTCCTATCCCATATTCCGTTAGGAACTTCACTAGTAAATGGTATGTAGACGTAGTTGCCCTCCATGCATTAAGCATAGGTCGCCCAATGATGGCGTTGTAGGCGGAGGAGCAAATGACGACTAAGAAGCTGATCTCCTTAGTGAGTTATTGAGGGACGTGCCAATGGTCACCGGTAGGGTGATGCTCCTGATGGGGAAGACTTTGGTACCGCTAAATCCTACTAGCGGTGTGTCTGAGGGTAAGAGCCGCTCCTTGTCGATCCTCATTTGCTGGAAAGCTGGTTAGTAGAGGATGTTCGCCGAACTCCCATTGTATTGAAATCGGCTATCGATAGGTTGATGACCAGAGCATCATCATGAGGGTGGTGGAGTCGTCGAACGTCCTCTTCCGTGAAGTTGGTGGTTGGGTTGTCGACCTTAGTCATTCTAGGCAATTGGCCGAAAATCTGGACGCTCTGCACCATCTGTAAGTATGTCTGTAGACACTCAATTTTGCATTCCTAATTTAATTTTGGAAGATGACTAAAATGACCATTTCAAGTACCCAAATAATATAGTTGCATTTCATGTATTAAATCATTCATCACATATCATAAAGATGATCTTGAGATTCTAATGGTCGTGATGATATGCCCGATTCCCAAATCGGACCTTCGGATTGAAAGATATCACAAGATCAAGTTTTCACAGTCTACATGCATTGTATGTAGGTGAAGTTGATCACAGGTGATTAAATGAAATTAATTCTGATTGGTCAAAAAATTAAAATTAATTGAATAATTTATGTGATTGACTGTTGGATTTTATCAGAAATAATCTTGGTTGTATAGGAATAAAATGGATAATCAGATAACAAAGGAATTGTTGGTAATTATGTCTTTTTAGAATATTTATCTATCAGATAATTATTATCTTTGATAATCTCACAATCTCCTTCAAGGATCACCTTGTGTACTCCTATCTCCATAGCAAATTCTAGGGCCCTTCTAGCTGCCATGGTCTCCACCTCTAGAATTGTTGAGGGCAGGTGTATCTACTGTGATAGGGAGGCGATGACTGCACCTTCCTTATTGCATATGACGACTCCAATGCCAGCCCTATGTTCTTGACAGAATAATGCTCCATCAAAATTTACCTTGAACCATGACTTATCAGGAGGTCTCCAACAAGTTGCAGGTCTGATCGTGGTTGGGGGAGCTGGATTTGGTTGTTGAGAAAATTCTTGCAATCTCTCCTTTGCTTGTTTCAACACCTGCGATAGTACCACTGTTGTTTTACCAAGGCGAAGATTATTCCGTCTATTCCAGAACACCCAAGCTGTCATGGAGAATAGAGCAGGATCCCGATTTTCTACAATAAGAAATTCCATAATGTCAAAGAAACTTTTGCATTTGTGAATATAGTTAGTTTGCCATTTTGGATTTTCTTTCCAAAACTCCATCAGTTTTAGGCATTTATACAAAGCGTGGAGCACATCTTCCTGACACTCTTGACATAGATCACATGTTGCATCTTCAATCACCTTTCTCCTCACCAGATTGGCCTTTGATGGGAGAGCATTTCGGCAAGCTTTACAAACCAGATTCTTCACCTTAGCTGGGACGTGCAAACTCCAAATAGCCTGCCATAGTGGCTTCACTAATTCGGGATTAGAAGTACCAGGTTGTTGGTTCTGAGATTCAGACTACAAAAATTTATATCTTGACTTCACTAAGTATGCACCTTTCTTAATAAAATGCCGAGCTTTTTTCTCAAAAAAAAAAACAAAAAAGATAATTATTATCTTAAGGACCTGATTATCAAAATAAAAGGGATTTATCTTGAACCATGAGTTGAAAATACGTCTAGGTACAATTCTCGACTCGGAAAATCCCTAAAAAGAGTCCAAATCGAACCAAAAGAGAGGATTGGACTAGGCACTTGAGATTGCTAATTGGCACTTCCTTCATGTTGATTGGCACAACTTCGAGGCCTAGCCCAGAAATTATCAAATCAAGCCAAAACACATCCAGTTTGATTTTTTAGGGATAAAAATTCGACCTAATTCGTATCTGATCAAACCTAACTTATTTTCTAAGCACCAAACCTCTATAAATAGGGAATTAAAATCAGAATTCAGGACCCTCTTTTCTGACTTCTCTCTCTCCCCTTACTTTAAAGAAATTCTAGAAGTCTTGCTTTAGGAATTTCTTTTCTGTTAAGTGGCCCTTACTTAGGAATTCTAGAAGTCTTGTTTAAGTTTTACTGTGTTGATTGATAAACATGTATAGATCTAGGGTTGAATTTCTATTTAAGATTTTGGATTTGCAAAAGAATCCATTATAAAAGTTCCATTTTTTTTTCAAAACTAAAATCAGATCTGCACTTTTCTTTCTCCATGTTTTTTAAAACTAAAACCAGATCTACACTTTTCTTTCTCCATGTTTTTCAAAACTAAAATCAGATTTACACTTTTTTTACCTCCATGTTTTTCAAAACTAAAACCTGGTCTGTATTTTTCTCCATGATTTGTATTTTGTTTATAAAATCTGACTAGTATTTTGTTTAGAAGATCTTATTTGTATTTTATTTATAAAATCTGATCTGTATTTTGTTTATAAAAGCTGATTTGTATTTTGCTTTTAAAATTTGATCTGTATTTTGTTTATAAAATCTGATATGAATTTTGTTCACAAAAACCTAATCTGTATTTTTTTTTAAAGTATAAAACCAGATATGTATTTTTCATAAGAGAACTTTATATTTTCATAAGAAAAAAAAAATCTGTTTTTCCCCACATTTAAAAATCCAAACCAAATATGAATTTTTATTAAAAATCCATTCTTTTTCTTTTGTGGAAACTTAGACCTAAATTTTTCATCAAGTATTCTCATCAAACTTTTTTTATACAAAATAAAGTTGCAGATCTAAGGTGCTTAAATAGTGTTTTAACCCTAGGTCTAGGATTTGACATTGCATTTGTTGTACATCATTTGACATTTTGAATATGGGTACTTAATGGTCATTTAAAGTCTAGAAGACCAGACTCTACCTGGGGCAGGGTGGGTGCCTAACACCTTCCCATTCTATAACCTAGCCCCCAAACCTTAGAATTTTAGGTTGGAAGATTTAGTGTCTTATTTTATTTTGGGTAGATTATAACTAGGAAACAAAGCTTTGTATTTTCCTTTTTTTTTTAGATTGTATCTAGGAATCAAAGCAATGTAAAATTCTTTCTACCAAGATGTAATTGTTTCCAATCAATAAGAATGCATACTATTCAAGATATATTATAGTTTGTAAAGTTTTCTTATTTTACTTATAAAATAAGTGGTGACTCCATATTCTACTAAAAAGGCAAGGTGTCGATGCCTAAACCCTTTTTTGAGGGCACCCACGTTTCTCGGTCTCTTACAGTGGCGACTCCGCTGGGGATGTTGAGGCCTAAGCTTCACATTAGAATTTAAATGACCAATTAAATACCCTTGTTTTTGTATGAGTTTTTTTTTTTTGGCCGGTATTGCTTATGTCTTGTATTGTTTGTATAATATTTTATTTGAAATGCCATTTTGGTTGTTAAAAGCTTTCCCTAACTGTCATAGTGTGTGCCATTTGTTAGGACATATGTGATTTGATATTAAGAATATATGTCAATTTAGAATTCACTAATTCTTTGACAAAATACATTTTACTTGTAATTGGGTAGATCTAGGATATGAAATTCAGTTTTTTCAGAGCTGATTTTCATCCAATCCTTGTGTATATGTTTGGGCTTTCTTTTCTTACAACCCTAATTAGATAGAATTTGCCCTAGTTCATCTTTCTTATGAAGAAGTTGCTGTGTTTGTACACCATAGAGTTTTGTAACCAAGGAGCTTTGTGATCTTCATCGTGTGAAGAACTAAAGAACTTTGCAGCCAACATCCTTCTCAAGTTGGTGAGTAAGTCGCGTACTGGGATTTGCACATCTATTAGTTAGTCACGTACTGGGAGCCGTGTATTAAAAGGAGAGATTGTCACTATAGAACAAGTCTAATTGGGTATTGGGGTAAGGGTTCAACTGTAGGTTGTTATAAGGTACTGGGATTCCTTTACTTGTAACCGCTTGTTGTGATAATAGTGAATTCTCGGGAGTGGTGACCTTAAAATCACCCAGTGGGGTTTTGGCCGTGTTGGTTTTCCCCATTCGTAAATAAATCACCATGTCAATTTAATTTCCACTACATTTAATTAATTGGTGATTTGTTTGTGATACCATGCATTTTGCATGTTAATTGAATTAATTAATTAACTTGGCTAAATCAATTTGTTAATTTATCACAAGGGGTCAATACATTCTTAGCTTATCAAGTGGTATCAGAGCAGGCACACTCTAATTAGGTTTTAATCTTTACTGTGTGATCCATTGACCTCGGTTTGTCATGGATAGATGACAGTTTCTTATTATACCTCATTTATTTGATGGCACTAACTATGCATGCTAGAAAGTATGCATGAGAGCTTTCTTGCAGTCATTAGATGAAAAGGTGTGGCAAGCTGTGGAGAGGTTGGACTAAGCCTACGGAAATGCCGGCCGACTGGGATGATGCTAAAACCAAAGCGGTAAACTTCAACAATAGGGCATTGAATGCTTTATTCATTGCAGTCACGAATGAGGAATTCAAAAAGATATCCTCTATTGAAATTGCTAAGGAAGCATGGACCATTCTCTAGACAACCAATGAAGGAACCAAGGCTGTTAAGGATTCAAAGTTTCAAAGGCTTACTACGAGCTTTGAAGAGATTAAGATGATGGAGGATGAGTCATTCAATGAGTTCTATGCCAAGCTCAAGGACATAGTGAACTTAGCCTTTAATCTTGGGGAAACCATTCATAAACTCAAGATTGTGAGAAAGGTGCTCAGATCTCTATCCAAGAGATTTCATGCCAAGATCACCGCGATTGAGGAATCAAAGGATATTGACAAAATTCCTTTGACAGAGTTGGTTGGCAATCTGCAGACCTATAAGTTGGGTTTAACAAGGATTGAGAAATCAAGCAAGAGTAAAAGCATGGCATTGAAAGCCAATAGCAGTGACACTGAGGAGTCTTCAAACGATGAAGATTCTATGATGAAATCCTATATCACCTGGCAATTCAAAAAGTTTATGAAGAATGCCAATACTAAAGGATTTGACAAAGGCCATAAGCAGTCCAGTTCGTCTCAGTTCAAGAACCAGGACAAAGGAAAGAAGGATGTTAAGGATGGCGGTCAGTATACTATTCCCTCAGGACCAAAATGCTTTGGATGTCAAGGCTTCGGACATATGAAACAAGAGTGCCCTACATATCTCAAGACCATTAGGAAAAGCAAAGCACTTGCTGCTACCTTGAGCGACACTGAGCTAGAAGATGATTCTAATAATGAGGATGATGGAATCCTAAATGCCTTTACTGCCACTGTAAATCCTACTGAAGGGATTGTTGAAGATGTAGATGAAGAAAAGGAATTTGTGGAGTCTAAGTTTGAAAAGATGGATAAGCAAGATGACATCCACACAGCCTATGCAAAGTTATACAAGGTCTCGGAAAAGCGTGAGAAATTGTATAGGTTGGCTACCAAGAAGCTTAGTGAAGTGGAGATTGAACGAGAAGAAATTTCCACAAAGTTTGATGAAGCCAATCAGACCATTGGAGCACTAAGATTTGAGAATAATTTATTGGCTAAGAAGACCAAGAAGCTTGAGGCAGAACTGTTCCAAGTCAGAGCCCAGTTGGAAAGGACTTCAAGTGCAAAGCTTGATGAGATGCTCAATTTTCAGAAATCTACTTCCAATCGAACCGGTTTAGGATATGATTTCTCTTCTCCTAGTATTGCTACTTCTAGTACTACTGTTTTTGTTCCTTCTACTAATAATGTTGAAACTAAGAACAATAATGCTAAAAATGAATTAGCTAGTGAGAATATAGAAAATGGTAAATCTATCTTAGGAGCACCCCCTAAGCTTGATAAGAAAGAGATTAAGAACCCTAAGGCTAAGAAGGGAAATACTCAAAAGCCCAAACAGAAAAAGCAGCATTTTTGTCATCACTGTGGAGCAGTTGGACATACTTGACCAAATTACTATAAGTGGTTAGCCACTCAATAGATCAATAGTATGATCTCGTCGGGAAACCAGAATCAGTTTACATCCTCCTTTGCTTCTCTTGGAGATCTTCTTAAAGCCCTCATGTTCCTTTCGAACATGAACGATTTTAACTCTTTCCCCTCATTGCCAGATCAAAGGTTTGCTAAACGGAAAGGTTCTTCCAAGTTGTGGAAAGAAAAAGGCTCCGAGTGATTCAGTCACTTTTTTTTTTCTCCCTCTCCCCTTCTTGTTTTTGTTTTTGCATTACTTGTGTGTTTTGCTTTTGTGTTTTGAGTCATTCTAGTTTTATGCATTGCTTTGTTTAACATATTTTTGTTTGTTTAATTTTTAGTTTTTCTTTATTTTGTTTTTCATATAAAAAAAAATTGAAAGATTAGAAAGATACAAAAACAGTGTGTGTTTGTGTACATTGGTACTTATGTACCTTGGATGATCATTGAAACAAAGTTTTCTAAACTTTGTATCATTTGTAGCTTAGATGAGTATCTTTATGCACAACTAAGCAAGTGAGCTTTGTGGCTCGTGTTTGTGATGAGTAAGATTAAGTAATCTCTTGTACATAACACTCGTATCATTCTTTTTGACGAAAAGGACTAGAAAATCCAAAGAGAAAAGCATAGATAACCATCTCACCACTATTGCCCACCAATCATGAAATGACATTTGTATACTTCAACATAGCAAAAGTGGAATGCCAAATGCTTAACATCATTGGGCATTTATTTTCTATCTCTTTTATGCCCATGCATGGTTTGCTTAAAAGAAAAATATGCAAAGAACAACAAAAAGCAAAAAGAATTAAAATGCTTTATATATGATTGCAAGCGTGTATTCTAAGAGATGTGGGAGTTATAGGATGTACCTCGAAGGTGATAGTTCCCATCAAACAGTTATGATTATGTGTGAGTTAAAATGGTTTTTTCATATCTCAAATCGTCATAACATGTAGACACTTATGTAATCTTGCGATGTTTTTCACATGCAACACGCAATATTCTTTGCTACTTTTGATACATGTGCAGGTACAATGTGATTCGGCCATCACAAGGAATACTTGTATTAATGTATGCTCACTAAACTATCTTAACTTGTTTTTGAAATATAAAATTGGTTAGACTTGTTTAGTGTGTGTGTGGGTTTTGGGTCCATGTGCTTGACATTTTTCTTATTGGGAGATGATTTTGAGAGCTTAAAATGTTGTTTGGATCTTTGGTCGTATGACATGCTTGATTGCATTCATGTTTGTGTTTTTCTCTTCTTGAAAAATTATTTTTAAACAATCTCGACAGCTGTTGGACACCTCTCAACAGCTAGGCTATCTAGTGAGCCCCTTCAGCTGCTTTTTATCGCATTCTCGACAGCTTCTCGATAGCTACTTCGATCCATCGAGAAACTTTCTGGATGCTCGATAGCTGCTCGATAGCGACCTCGATCCATCGAGATCCTTTAGCTGTGGACACCTCTCAACAGATTCTGGATAGCTCTTTGGCAGCTTCTTCACAGATTTTAATCCTCAATACCTCTTAACACCTCTCAATCTGTTGAGATTTATGAAGTTTCTATATAAAGGATCTACGCGATGTTTCTTCATTTCTCCTTGATCTCTCTTGATAGTTTTCATCTCTTCACCTCCCAAAACCTCTCTTTCACACTCCAAACCTTCAACCCAAGTGTTCTTCGGCCTTTGTGTGCATTTTCTGCTTCTGGTATGTTTCTTTTTCATTCTTTCATCATGCATTTCATGATTTTGACCTAACTTTTTGGGTTTTGTTGAAAATTTGGGGTTTTTCAAAATTTTTGGGTTTTTCACAAAATTTTTAGGTTGGTTTTTGTGAAAATGTTTTAAATCATCATGCATTGCATCTCACTTGCATTATAACAATGTTTCATGCATTTTAGATGTGTGTTTACTTTGTTGCAATGATTGTGTGCTGGTAGGTTTGGATTGAGTTGAGCCTATGATGTATTTAAGTTTGCATGTCACATGTTCATTCATTTTTCATGCATATGTACCTTTAAGTTTTTATATTCTTATATATTTTCTTGTTTGTGCTTTTCTGATTGTCTCTCTCTCTTTCTTGCATTATTCTGCTCTATGGCACCCAAACTCAAATCCACTCCGTCCTAGAACCCTTTTTGTTCTGGGGCATCCACTTCTTCCTATGACCCTACACCTTCTCATGTACGGTTCCATGATGACAAAGCCCGAAAGGACTTTGAGGAGAACTTTTCTCGACGAGGTAGTCATTTGGAACGCCAAGTCATTTTATTGGAATTTTCTAATACTGACCTACCCACTGTCATTCACAGTAGGGGTTGGGGGTCACTATGTGACATCCCAGTCACTTGTCCCTCCATGGATTTGATACTTCTGTACCTCATTTCTTCTCTCGCGTTTGAGGTACGCGTATAATAGTTACTTCGGATATTGTATCCAAGGTACTACACGTTCCTAGGGTAGCGCATCCTGACTACCCTGATTGTGATTGTCTAAGGACTGTGTCCAAAGACGAACTTTCATCTCTCTTTTGTGAGACACCTTTATCTTAGGGTGATTGTCAAAACACCCATTGCTCGGGCTTTGCAAAAGGTCCGAGATTCCTGAATATGGTGATGACAATTATTCTTCATCTTTTGTCTCACTATAACTCCATTACAGAGCCTCGTGCTTGATTTTTGTTATCCCTCTTAGAGGGTATCTTTATGACTTCCTTTCTCACTTCATTCTATCCCTTATAGGTGTCTATAGGGATATGACGACTCGTGATAAACTCATTTTTCCTTCGGCTATCACGCGGATCTTTCACCACTTTTCTGTCTCCTTTTCCAAGTCTCCTCACTTCATGGTTATGAGTGCCATAAATGCAACTACCGTTTGATGGAGTGAGGCATAGCTTAGACCGAGTCGGCCCTGGATAAGGACAGCGACTCCTCCAGCTTCTACCACTCCATCCACCTCCGCTCCTTCGTCTTCTACGAGTAGAGTGACACTTGAGGCCATCATGGCACAGCTTGTGTGCATGGATGCTAGCCTTGACACACTCAGTGATGAGTTGTGCCAAGTGAACACCTGTGTTGGTCATATCGCACAACGACGGGTTGTCATGGGTGGTTTCACTGTTGCTTCTTCTCCATCTTCATCAACTTCCGAGGATGAAAGCGATGGTGGCTTCGGCAATGATGATGCTAATAAGGATGATGGTGCTAGCTTGCCCAGTGATGATGAGATGTCTACTTGATGTACTTACCCTTTGTCACTCATGACAAAAAGGGAGAGTAGTTTTGATATGAGAGTAGTCATATATAGGGGGAGGGTTAGTATAGGAGTTTTTGTGATAGGCGAAGTGTTTATGAGGGATGTAATGAGGACTTTTTGTATCTTTTCTTTTCTTTTCATTTTAGATACATTATTTTTGTACATTGGTCTTGTGACCATTTAGTGATAGCAAACATTGTACTTATCTTTGATATATATATATATATATATTTGATGATGTTGTTATCACATTTCGCCTTTCTTTACATGTGTTGTTTATTTTCTCTCTTTATGCATATGATTGTTATATTTTGTATGCAATCTTTTATTTGTGGTTCACACTAAGATGCCTTGATGAGTTTTGTTTAAAGTGTTTTAGAAATACAGGTTGTCAAAGCCTTCTTGCCATAAACTCTCTTCTTGCAAAGTTTTTCAAGAGTTTGTGTTAGGATAGATGTTATTGTATTTAACAAGTGAGTATGAGTTGAGTGATTTATGACTTTTCTCATATGTTCATTTGTTTGTTGTGGCTTTGTCATAGATTGCCAAAGGGGGAGATTGTTAGGACATATGATATGATGTTAGTAACATATGTCAATTTAGAATTGGCTAATACTTTGACAAAACGCACTTTACTTGTAATTGGCTAGATCAAGGATGTGTTTAATGCTTCAAGGAATAAGGTTTCAAGTTCTAGTGTTAAAGTCATGCAAATCTATTTAAGAAACAAGTGAAGAAGTGCTGAATTTTAAATCTCGACAGTTAGTATTTATTGAGGTTTAAAAAGCTGTTAAAGCTTGATGCTCGACAGCTATCTCGATAGATACCTTATCTATTTTAAGGGCCGTAAAAGGTTGTGCAAGTGTGAAGCAAAGTTTTGTTCATGCAAATTGTGACAGGAAACATAATTTGCCCTAGTTCATCTTTCTCTTGAAGAAACTACTGTGTTTGTACATCGTAGGGTTTTGTAACCAAGGAGCTTCGTGATCTTCATTGTGTGATGAACTGAAGAACTTTGCAACCAACATCCTTCTCAAGTTGGTGAGTAAGCCATGTACTGAGATCCATGCATCTATTGGTTAGTCATGTACTGGGAGCCGTACATTAAAAGGAGAGATTGTCACTATAGAACAAGTCCAATTGGATATTGGGGTAAGGGTTCAACTATATGTTAGTATAAGGTACTGGGATTCCTTTACTTATAACCGCTTGTTGTGATAATAGTGAATTCTCGGGAGTGGTGACCTTAAAATCACCCGGTGGGGTTTTTGCCGTGTTGGTTTTCCCCATTCGTAAACAAATTACCGTGTCAATTTAATTTCTGCTGCATTTAGTTAATTGGTGATTTGTTTGTGCTACCATGTATTTTGCATGTTAATTGAATTAATTAATTAACTTGGTTAAATCAATTGGTTGATTTATCACAAAGGGTCAATACATTTTTAGCCTATCACCATTAAACAACAAATATGCATGTGCCTATCTCAACATATGGTGGTAGTAACCATGGATCACTGGTCTTCATTAGACTCGGTTACCTAGTGGTGAACTCACCAACTTATAGCCCAAAGTCATTAGATCATTTCTTGTTAACTAAAAAGGATAGACCATGCCGTTTGGACCAATATAATGTTCATTATTACATTACAAGTTGGGAGGTTTAACGTCCTAGCTATAGAAAACAACAAAGCAACAAACCCACCCTACAATGTAATGACTTAGGACCTGTCCTTAGGCTGGTCCAAGTTAAAATTGCATTGCATCCTGTGTGTTTGTTTTGTTGAGTAGATTGGCATAGATGGGGACCTAGCTTTGTTTGACCTAACCAAGCCTTTTCTTTAGGGAGAACTTGGTCAAGATTAGAGGGAAGACTCCAAAGAGGATCCAAGAGCGATAGCCAAGCCATCAATTCTAATTCCAAGCCTATCATAGTACTGAAGCCCTTGTGTATAGAAGGCACCCTATAATTACAACATATGGTGGTAGTAACCATTGAAGACTTTGTCACAATGGTAAAGGGAGAGGAGCACTAAAACACTGAAGAACAAATGAGTACCTAGGAGCTACTATACACTATGGTGGCAAGCCAAATCCAATTAAGGAAAGACATGAACCTTATGGTGCAGTAGTTCCAGAATCTAAAGAGTAGTCAAGTGGAGAACAACACTAATTAGACTTCCCCTATCTCGGAGAGTGAGAAGAAGATTAATGAGAAGATGAGTAAGATATAGGAGATGATTAAAAGGGCACGTAGGATGAAAAACCTCATGGATTATCAATCGCTCTTTCTTTTTCCAAACATAAGATTACCTTCAAAGTTCAAGATGCCAGTCTTAAACAAGTTTGATGGCACCAGCTTCCCCAAATCCCACCTAAAGATTTATATGAGGGCTATGTAGCCTCTGGGAGCTACTGAAGATATGTTGGTACAAATGTTCCAAAATACCTTGACTGGAGCCACCCTTTAATGGTTCCTCAACCCGGACGATAATAGAACTTGAAATTGGAAAGACATTTGTAGAGAGTTCCATAACCAGTATAAGTAAAATATAGAGGTGGATGTGACAAGAAGAGACTTGGAGACCACCAAGCAAGACCCGAAGGAGTCCTTTTCCACCTTCATAACCAAATAGAGGTCCAAATTTGCCTAGATTATGAATATGCCAATTGAAGAAGAGCAATTAACCATGGTTGTAAAAAACTTGTTACCTGTATACCATAAATATTTGTTTGCTCAGAACTTTCCAAACTTTAAAGCTTTAATAGTTGCTGGTACTCAGATTGAGGATGCAATAAATAATGGGACCATAAAGAATGAGGATGCACCTAAATTTAAAAGGAATTTTGGGTCTTCTAGCTCTAAAACTACAAAAGTATCTAACATATATAAAATTGATCCATACCAACTTATTGCCCCAGTGCGAATATCACAAGGACCACCTTTAAGGCCTAGAAGGGAGTTTCATGGACTTTATATGCCGATGAGTCAAGTGTTTGAAAAGCTGAAAGCAAAAGGGTTACTAAAACCCTTAGACCTAAAACCAGTCCCAGACCCATTACCTGCAAAGTTTGATGTGAGCAAAAGGTGTACCTACCATCAAGGTCTAGGCCATGACATTAACAGGTGTTATAATCTTCTTCATGCAATTCAAGATTTAATAGACACCAAGGTGATTGCACCTTCTATAAGGCCTAATATCACCAACAATCCCTTACCTAACCACAATTTTGGGAGAGGACCAAGGATCAACTATTTGATTTCTGAAAAGGAAGGAAAAAAGGACCCTTATGATGACTTGGGAAGAGATAATAGGCATGACGTCTATAATAGGATATGATCTATGGAGTGAGGATACTACAAAAATCCCAAACTACCCAATAGCCACATATGGGGGGAGACAATTCAAACCTCAATCAGATAACCCAACATCCATATATGGGGGGAAACACTTCAAACCCCAATCAGATAACCTAACATTCACATATGGAAGGAGACACTTCAAACCCCACTCAGATAACCCAACATCCACTTATGGGGGGAGACACTTCAAACCCTAAATAGAAAACCCAACATCTACATATGGGGGGAGACACTTCAAACCCCAATCAGATAATCCAACACTCCTATAAGGAGGAGACATTTCAAACCCCCAGACATTGAATCAAATGACCCATAAAAAATTGCCCACGTTAGAAGGGGGGGAGACACTTCAAACCCCCACATTTGGAGACAGACAACCCAGTAGAAGCCCTGAACAAGGTCACCCAACAAACACCCAATAAAGAGGATGAGGTCCTTAAGTAGCTGCAGAAGACGCAAGCCAACATATCCTTATGGGATTTACTCATGGCCTCATACAAGCACCTCCAGAATCTGGTGGACCTTCTCAATCAAATCCAAGTCCCTACAATCACTACTTCTCAAGATTTGAATGCTATGATTAGGTCTACAAGTATGGAGCTTACTATTTCCTACTCTAACAAAGATATGACTAAAAAGAGGAAGCGTCATAATGACCCATTGCACATTACTATAGATGCTAAAGGCAAGAGGATACCAATGGTCTTAATTGATGATGAAAGTGCTCTGAATGTGTGTTCTTTAAAAACCACAAGTTTCCTAGGCTTGAGTATTGAAAATTTTGTGCCATTTGATCAACATGTGAGAGCATATGACAACAACAGAAGGGAGGTTTTGGGGATAGTGACGTTGGAGCTTACCATAGGGCCTATGATCCAAAAAGTGGAATTTCAAGTATTGAACATAGTTTCATGCTTCTTGGGCGACCATGGATTCATGATACAAAGGTTGTGCCTACATCTCTGTACCAAAAGGTTTAATTTCCACATGAGGGAGCAATAGTTACCATATATGGTGACACCTTAACCGTACCAAAGCTCATTTTTGGTATTGAGTCTAAGAAGGAGCCAGTAACCCTAGATGGCTTTGAGATTGAGAAGCTTGGTTTTGAGAGAAGGGTAGAAGAGGTTGAAAAGATCCCTATGGACTTCGATCCCTACAGCAACAACAATGTGGTAGCAATGATGAGGAAGATGAGTTATTTTCTAAGGATAAGCCTAGGGAAGACTGAAAGAGGCGGCTATTCAAGTCCCGACAATTCCCATTGCCACACTACCTTTCGGGTTAGGTTATAAACCTACATATGACGATTTATTAGAGATGGAGTTGAGGAAGATGGCCTATGCAAAGGCTAAAGCAAAGGGACTCCTTAGTCTCTTGAAACCCTTAAAGCCATACATTCCCACATTGAATGGGAAGTTTGTCAAAGCTGAAGATAGTCAGCGTTATTGGGGATTTCCTGAACCAAGATATGAAAGTTCAAAAACGTGTACAAAAACACTTTTGAACGTTTAGACCCCCAAAAACCAATTTAATCAACACACGCAATATGTTAAACAACTAGTGTGCGGAAACTTAACATATGCTATAATATGGAATTGATTAAACAACTAACTAAGCCACAACAAAATAAACCACAGCAGATAATGTAAAGGCAGAGATAGAGAGGAAGTAAGATGCAAACACAGGGATAACACCAGATATGTTATCGAAGAGGAAACCGAAGACCTCGGCGAAAAACCTCTCCGCCGCCCTCCAAGCGGTAATCAATCCACTAGAAAATACAGTTGGGATACAAGGACAGCAATAGACCCTCCAAGCCTAATCTACCCAATGCACCTAAGCCCTCCAAGCTTCTTGCTCCAACGAGGTTGCGCCGAACCTTTTTTTTTTCTAGCTTTCCGGATTCCGCTACTACACTGTAGCATCAACCAATGAAGATTGGCTCCTTCCTAACTGCTTCCCAGAACTCCAAACGTCTGTCTCACAGAGATGATAATGGTGAGAACCAGGTTTGGTATAATGCCTCTCAAGGATTTGACAATGGAGAGGAAGAGAGTGAGGGAATTTGATGAGACTCTAAGGTAGAGATTGTGGGTGAAACAATCTGGTTTTTCTTTAGGGTTTCTCTCTCAAAATTCTCTCTGGAAGCTCTCTTTCAATCGTGGGTTAAAAGGGTATTTATACTGGAGTGAAGAGGAATGCGAAACGTCAGGTTTTTCCAAAACAGGGGTGGCTCGCGGCTTGACCTCGCGGCTTGACTAAGTCGCGAGTTCCAGTCGCGAATTAACCGTATGGCCAGTTGTCCTGTTTTGTCCTGTAGTGCCCCAGCTAGCATGACTGTTCATCTTCCAGCATGCTTGGCACGTGTGCATCTTCTGGCGGGTTGAAGCCGCGAGTCCACCCGCGAGTCCACCCGCGAGTCCCAGCCGCGACACTCTGTTTTCTTGCACACTCTTGAGCAATCTTCACACTTATCTCACTCACTACCCTTACAACAATCCCACCTAAATACAGGGTTACTAAATGCTGAATTACAAGCAAATTTGGCACGGAATAAAGCCAATTAGATGGTTGAAAAAATTCAACCTTACAATCTCCCCCTTTGGCTATTCCGTGACAAAACCCTAAAACAGACTCTAGACTTAACATGTGAGTTGGGAATAGTTGATCAAAACTCACTCACACCTAACTCTAGAAACTGTGAAGCACTTGAATCATATGAACATAAACTCCTGAAACACAACAATACACCATGATCATTGTAAGCAGAAAATTATAAATGCATATGAAACAGGCAATATGAGATCAAGCAAAGATGGAGTTAATAAACAAACCATGGCTTGATCAACCAAGTGAACACCACAAGGTAGTGATCACAGTGCTCATTCACACTTGGAATGAACACAAGAACATACAAGTTAACAAGCACAAGGCAAGACAATTATATGCACAACACTCAACCAATGCATAGCACACAAGGCATATGCATCTAGGAACAATCCTACAAGGGCACAAGAGTGACAGTACATAAACCAAAATGCAGAACATTTAGATTAAAGTACTGATTTCAACATAGCATAAAGGCTGCACTTAAGCATGGTACATACCATAAAGCCTACAAAACTATGCATAAAACAATAACCCTAAAAGCTTACATAAGCATATGGGTACAAACCAACAAATACCTGAATAACAGTTTTACAAAACATAATATATCAACTTAAAGAAAAGAAGGAAACAAAAAATAAAGACACTCCCCCTTAGATAGTGACACTCCCCCTTAGGGTAATATCCTCCCCCTCTGATTATGTCTATCACTCCCCCTTTTTGTCATGGAATAGGCTAGTCATCCTCTTCTAGTTTTCTCTGAATTTGATCCAACTGAGTCTGAAGAGAAGTAAACTTCATATCCCATCGGTTGCTTTGATGGTGTAGAGAAGCAGTGAGTCCAGACATCTTTGTATTCAACTCGTGGACAGAGGAAACAATGCGATCAAGTTTCTCATCGAGGGAGAGATTGCTGAATTGAGAGTCACTGTGAGATGCAGAAGTTTCTGGTTTGGCTCTCTTCCGACTATGTCCAACACTTGCATTGTATGTACGCATGTTGATCGGACTCGGTTTGGGGATAGGAGACTCATCAGCCGTTGGATAAATCCCCTTGAGCTTCAAGATCCGTGAAATGAGACTGCAGAAAGGAATGCAGATCCGAGACTCACTGCGAAGAACCGTTTTGCGCAGAACATGAAAGATGTGAGCACAAATGTCAATTTCTTCATCAGAGATTAGATCATGAAGAAACAAAGCACGTCCGAGATTCATATACCCAGTACTTGATAAAGGGTACAAATTGTGAAACATCACAATTGTAAGCACTCGCAGTTTCGGAGAAAGGGAGGAAACACTGATGGATTTGCCATTGGGTGAGAACTCCAAATCTTGACCAAGACTTTGTTTGAGAAGCTCCTCATCAGGACATAGATCATCATAGACCGGTGAATGACGAAAAATGGGTCTGTTGATGTGAAGAATTTCTGCCAGGTATGTAGGAGAGACAGAAAAGCTCTTTTGCCGAACCCAGCACTTAAGTTCATCTCCTTCCACAAGTGCGTTAGCATAAAATTCTTTAACCAAATCTTCATACACGATATCCGGATCAGAGAGAAGGTAATTCCAATCCTTGTGAGCAAAACATATCGGAATGTCAGTGTTGTGAAGTGATGGCAGATCCACAGCTCTCTCTAGTAATGGTGTGGCATGAAGAAAAAAAATTCTCATATGACTGATAGGCTGAATAGGATCTGAACTTATTGGGATCGAATCGCTGTGATGAAGAGCGAGTCACTTTCGGGAGAGGTGTGTCTTCATCAACATCAATTACGGGTTCCTTCCCTTTGGAAGAGCCTCCTTTCACAGCAGCCTTTTTGAATGGAGACATGACCGGTCTGTATTATAAACAAGGAAAATGACATAACACAATCCAACAGACTATATCAACAGTGGGTTAGTGAAAATGTAAGAACAATGAAGAAACCCTAACAGCTGGATGAGTATGGTCCATGAGGGACATCAAAGGTCCAAATAAGAACTACACAGTATAAAGAGATCAAATATAACCACATAATCAACTGAAAAGGACCAAAACCAACACCACATCAACAAGGTACCACACAAGATCAAAATGAAACATGATAGCAATAGCAGATCAGACAAAAATTAGCTAACCCTAGCTAAGCACATGATGAAGAACACAACCAACAAAAAAATTAGCTCAAAACCAGAAGCACAGGCTACCATAAGCTAAGAAAGGACAATGATGACATCACAAAACCCATCACAAAATTGAATAATCCAGAGGGAAAACCAAGACATAAGGAAAAATAGAGTGCAAGACAGAGAACCATACCTGTTAGTCGACGATTTATAGCTGAGAAGAAGCAAACAATGGAGATCGACAATGGAGGCACGGTGAGAAAGGGAAAGTGCAGAAGAAAATGACAATGAACAGTCACAAAAAGATCGAGGGAAAATAGAAAATTTTAAAAACTGCCCCTGTATGTCCAAAACACGCGATTTTCGCGACTGAGACAAGTCGCCACACAGTCGCCAGATTAAGCCGCCAAAGAACACAAAAACAAAATTTTGAAAAAATTTTTCTAAGTGTTTTTCGCGACTGGAAGGTCTACCCGCGAGTGAGTCGCGAGCTGAGCCACGAAAATCTCTGAGTGAATCTCGCGACTGGACCTTCCACTCGCGAACAAGTCGCCAAAACTGACCAGCGAAGATGCGACTGAGGCTCGCGACTTGACATACCCGCGACTGAGCCGCCAAAACAGGGCAAAAACTGGATTTTTGAAATTTTCAGATTTTTCAACAAAATACTTTCCAAAAACACCTAAAACACTCAAAAATCTTTTTGTGCTTGAATTAACAAAGATTGAGCATGTGAAAACACATTTTATCAAGTACAATCACACAAATGAATATGGCATTTATCGAACATAAACTTGTGTGATGTGTGTGGATATCAACAATGAGATAGTCCTTTGTCTAATGTGAAGCTTCAATGATCAATTCAACCAAGGCATACACAATTAGCACTAGATCATGTGACCAATCTCAATTATAGAAATATGAATATATGACCTCCCACATAACTTGATAACATAACTTGGAGCTTTTCATTTGACTCCACTTTCTGCCATAACATTTGATCTTTTTAAGGCAATCATCTCTCATTGTGAGAGGGATATATAACATTTCTCTTTGAAGAACAGGCCTTTGGCCCTTTTGAATGAAATTTCACTTTTAAAATAAGGTTGCTTACCCTTTTTCCTAGTCAAATACTAGAATGTGCGACAGGCTTTTGCAGCTCAATATCTCTTTTCATTTGGAGATTTACATTGGTGAGCTCTTTTTAGCAAAAAAAATAAAAAGTGGGAAGATATATAGACACACGTCTATGCATGTTTCAAGATCAACATAACCATTCACTAATCATTCATGACAAGTTTGAAGATCTATTTACAACAATCACATAGATTTCAAGATTTTTCCCATAGTGATATGAGTGCATGAAAACAAGCAATGCTCGAAAATGCACAAAGCCATTAGCACAAAGGTACAAGGCAAAACGAGTTTTATGACAAAACTCAACAAAGTCAATCAAGCTTTTTGATTTTCAAATTTTTTATGTAATTTTTGGATTTTTGACACACGAAACAAAAATGATTGAATCAAACACAGACAGATGTAACCAGCAGTATACACAAAAGAACAAACAAACAAGAAACATGTTGCAAAAAAAAATGTGTGCTCCAACACAGACAGATGTAACATAAAAAAAATGAAGCACACAACACACAAGAGAGTCAAGGAATTGTACCGACACCAATGGTCTTACGGAGTGATTCAAACCGTGGACCATCGAGAGGCTTGGTGAAGATATCCGCCTTTTGATTGTCGGTGTGTATGAACTCAAGACACACAACTCTTTCCTCTACCAAATCCCGAATGAAATGGTAACGTATCTCTATGTGTTTGGATTTTGAATGCTGAACAGGATTTTTGGAGAGATTGATGGCACTGGTGTTGTCGCAGAAGACACACATCGTTTCTTGAGGAATTCCATAGTCATGAAGTAATTTCTTCATCCAAAGAAGCTGAGTGCAGCAACTTCCAGCAGCGATGTACTCTGCTTCTGCAGTAGATAGAGACACTGAATTTTGCTTCTTGCTCATCCACGAAACAAGATTGTTACCAAGATAAAAACAGCCGCCTGAAGTGCTTTTCCGATCGTCTACACTGCCAGCCCAGTCAGCATCCGAATACCCAGCAAGACACGCATTTGAGTCTTTTGAATACCACAGACCATAGTTTGCAGTACCATTCACATATCGAATGATTCGTTTAGCAGCAGTCAGATGAGATTCCTTCGGATTAGCTTGGTACCTAGCACAAACGCCCACACTGAAAGCAATGTCCGGTCTACTTGCTGTAAGGTAGAGCAAACTTCTAATGATGCTCCTATACAATGTAGGACTTACTTCAACTCCTGATGAATCCACATTCAGTTTAGTGGAAGAGCTCATGGGAGTGGAGGCATGTTTTTTGGAGTCTAGGCCAAACTTCTTGACAATATTTCTGGCATACTTCTCTTGAGATACAAATATACCCTCCTTCTGTTGTTTGACTTGAAGACCCAAAAAGAATGTGAGCTCCCCCACCATGCTCATCTCAAACTCCTTCTTCATCTCCTCAGAAAATTCAGTAGCACGATCTTCGATAGTTGCTCCAAACACTATGTCATCAACATAGACTTGTGCCACAAGGAGATAATCTTCATCATTTTTGACAAACAGAGTTCGATCGGCGTACCCTCTCTTGAAACCTCTATCTAGAAGATAATGTGTAAGACGATCGTACCAGGCTCTAGGCGCTTGTTTTAAACCATATAGTGCTTTCTTCAATCTTAATACATGATCTGGAAAATGAGGATCCTCAAATCCTTTTGGTTGCTCAACAAAAACCTCTTCATTTAGATATCCATTCAGAAAAGCACACTTAACATCCATTTGATAAAGTTTGAACTTCAAAGTGCACGCAATGGACATGAGGATTCGAATGGATTCAAGTCTTGCCACCGGAGCAAATGATTCATCAAAATCCACCCCTTCTACTTGTGTGTAGCCTTGAGCCACCAACCGAGACTTGTTTCGAATTATCTCTCCATCTTCATCAGTTTTGTTTTTAAAAATCCACTTTGTGCCTATAACATGAACGTTCTCAGGCCGTGGAGCAAGTTCCCACACGTCATTCCTCACAAACTGATTCAGTTCTTCATGCATTGACTCAACCCAATTCTCATCTTGAAGAGCCTCTTCAACTCTTTTTGGTTCAAACTGTGCAAGATAACAGTGATATGTTACATGATTGGCTAGCAGAATATTTCCTTTCCTGAGGCGAAGACCGTCATCAAGTGATCCTATGATATTACTTTCCGGATGATTCTTGAAAATTCTTGAGGAAGGCCTTTTTGAAGTGGAAACTTCATCACTACGAGAGATAGGAGGATGAACTTCTGGAGGAGTAAGAGGACTTGAAGTTCTAGATATCGATCTCGTTTCCCTTCTTGGGTTGATGGGAGTCGATTCTACTTCTGGTATAGGTTCTTCACCTTCTATATCCAAAGCTTCTACCTCAACATCAGGCTCTTCGGTGCTCGGCCCTTCTACATCATCAATCATTTCCACCTTAGGTAAGGCATCATCAATCTTGACATTTATGGATTCCATCACAGTCTTTGTTCTCTTGTTAAACACTCTATATGCTCGACTTGTAGTGGAGTACCCAAGAAAAATACCCTCATCACTTCTTGCATCAAACTTCCCAAGATTCTCTCGATCATTTAAGATATAACATTTACTTCCAAATACCCGGAAATACTTCACTTTAGGCTTCTTCTCATTCCATATCTCATATGCAGTCTTCTTTGTACCAGCTCGAAAGAAAATCCTATTGCCAATGTGACACGAGGTGTTGACAGCTTCTCCCCAAAAATTTTGAGGTATTTGCTTGTTAAGCAACATGACTCTTGCCATCTCCTGAATCACACGATTTTTTCTCTCTACCACTCCATTTTGTTGTGGAGTTTTGGGAGCTGAAAACTCTCTTTTAATACCATTCTTCTCACAGAAGGACTCGAATCTTGCATTCTCAAATTCTCTCCCATGATCACTTCTAACTTTGGCTATTGGAATCCCCTTTTCATTTTGTAATTTCTTGCACAGAATCTCCAGCCTCTCACAAGCTTCTGATTTTTCTCTAAGCAATTCAACCCAAGTGTATCTTGAGTAGTCGTCCACAATGACCATAATATATCTTTTTCCCCCTAGGCTTTTAGTTCTGGTGGGCCCCATCAGATCAACATGAAGTAGCTCCAAGCAACGAGAGGTGGCTATCACATTTACCTTGTGATGACTTGCTTTAGTTTGCTTCCCCATTTGACATGCACCACAAATGGTCTTCTTTACTTTTCCAAACTTAGGAAGTCCCTCGACTGCTTCAAGTTTGGAGACTTTTGCTACTTGTTTGAAGTTGGCATGCCCAAATCTGTGATGCCACAGCTCCAACATATCTACCCGAGCACTTCTACACGATATTGGTGCCGTGGGAACTATTCCATAACAATTATCCGTAGTCCGATTTCCTTCCAAAACCTGAATCCCCTCTTTATTGATGATCAAACATCCTTTCTTGGAGAATTGTACCAGGAATTCGTCATCACAAATTTGAGTGATGCTCAGCAAATTCGCCTTCAGCCCTTTTATGAACAGCACATCTTTCAACAGAGGCAAACCGAGTATCTCGATGGTTCCTTTGCCTAGGACTTGAGCATGGCTTCCATCCCCAAAGGTCACATAGTCACCCACCTTTTCTTTGAGTGACTTAAACAGTGACTTATCCCCTGTCATATGGCGAGAACACCCACTATCAAGATACCACAAACATGCATTAAACACTTTTAATGAGGTATGCACAAATAAATTCACATGTGACAGACACTCTTGACCTTCAAACACAAACTCATCATCAGGTTTCATGCTACTTTTAGATTGATTTTTCATTTTCAGATTCTCAATCATCTCACACAACATTCTATTCTTTCTTTTATATTTCTTAATCAATGATTTTGATTCAGATATGCTACTGTGTAAGACAAGATTCTGATTCTCAAGAGATTTCAGCATGTGAACAAAAACTCTAGCATGTTTCTTAGTTATTAATAACTCTGCAAGATCATCAGTAAGACACCTTTCAGTCATATGCATAGAGACATTTTCACAAACACTTGAGCTACAATTCAGCATGGTATAAACAAAAACAACAACCACAACTCAGGGGTCTAGGATCACACAAATGGTAATGAAACCAAACAGCTGTGTACCCGCTCTGATACCAATTGAAAGTTCAAAAACGTGTACAAAAACACTTTTGAACGTTTAGACCCCCAAAAACCAATTTAATCAACACACGCAATATGTTAAACAACTAGTGTGCGGAAACTTAACATATGCTATAATATGGAATTGATTAAACAACTAACTAAGCCACAACAAAATAAACCACAGCAGATAATGTAAAGGCAGAGATAGAGAGGAAGGAAGATGCAAACACAGGGATAACACCAGATATGTTATCGAAGAGGAAACCGAAGACCTCGGCGAAAAACCTCTCCGCCGCCCTCCAAGCCTAATCTACCCAATGCACCTAAGCCCTCCAAGCTTCTTGCTCCAACGAGGTTGCGCCGAACCTTTTTCTTTTCTAGCTTTCCGGATTCTGCTACTACGCCGTAGCATCAACCAATGAAGATTGGCTCCTTCCTAACTGCTTCCCAGAACTCCAAACGTATGTCTCACAGAGATGATAATGGTGAGAACCAGGTTTGGTATAATGCCTCTCAAGGATTTGACAATGGAGAGGAAGAGATTGAGGGAATTTGATGAGACTCTAAGGTAGAGATTGTGGGTGAAACAATCTGGTTTTTCTTTAGGGTTTCTCTCTCAAAATTCTCTCTGGAAGCTCTCTTTCAATCGTGGGTTAAAAGGGTATTTATACTGGAGTGAAGAGGAATGCGAAACGTCAGGTTTTTCCAAAATAGGGGTGGCTCGCGGCTTGACCTCGCGGCTTGACTAAGTCGCGAGTTCCAGTCGCGAATTAACCGTATGGCCAGTTGTCCTGTTTTGTCCTGTAGTGCTCCAGCTAGCATGACTGTTCATCTTCCAGCATGCTTGGCACGTGTGCATCTTCTGGCGGGTTGAAGCCGCGAGTCCACCCGCGAGTCCCAGCCGCGACACTCTGTTTTCTTGCACACTCTTGAGCAATCTTCACACTTATCTCACTCACTACCCTTACAACAATCCCACCTAAATACAGGGTTACTAAATGCTGAATTACAAGCAAATTTGGCACGGAATAAAGCCAATTAGATGGTTGAAAAAATTCAACCTTACAAGATATGACCCTGAGTTGAAAACAATGGTGCCTGGATTTGCATTATTCTTTGATTGTGACAATAAGCTTCCAGAATTGGATGAGGAAGACACAGGTTAGGTCCCAACTAATTTGGTAGATTACATTTCTGATGCAATGACTACCCTGTTGGGAGATGCTATCTTCAACATAGAAGAGGAAGAATATTGGGAGGCCTACCAACACGAATTGAAGAACCCATATGAAGCAAGAACAGATGATGAAAATGAAGAAGGGGGAAAAGCCTCTAGTGATGATGATGAAGGTAGCGGCAGTGAAAATAATAATAGTGGTGACAGTGATAGTGATGATAGTGAAGACAGTGATGGTGGAGACAATAGCAGCGATGATAGTGATAGTGAAGGAAGTAATAGTGGATGTTTTCATTTTTGCTTTATTTTGTTTTTCAAAAAAAAATTTTTTTTTTTGAAAAATCAGAAAAATAAAAAAGCAGTGTGTGTTTGTGTATATTGGTATTTGTGTACCTTGGATGGCCATTGAAACAAAGTTTTCTAAATTTTGTATCTCTTGTAACTTAGATGAGCATCTCAACGCACAACTAAGCAAGTGAGCATTGTGGCTTGTGTTTGTGATGAGTACGATTAAGTAATATCTTATACTTAACACTCATATCACTCTTTTTGATGGGAAGGACTAGAAAATTCTAAGAAAAGGCATAAAGAACCATCTCACCACTAAAGCCTGCCAATCATGTATAACATTTGTGTGCTTTGACATAGAAAAATTGTGATATTTTGGCATACATAAATGGGTATTTCTTTTCTCTCTCTTATATGCGCATGCATGCTATGTTCAAAAAGAAAAATATGCAAAGAAAAACAAAAGCAAAAAGAGTCAAAATGCTTTTAAATATGGTTGCAAGCGTGTTTCTAGGAGATGTGGGAGTTATAGGATGTACCTCAAAGGTAATAGTCCCCATCAAACAGTTATGATTATGTAAGTGTATTTGTTTTTCTCATATCTCAAATCATCATAATATGAGACACTTATGCCTTCTTGCTATGTTTCACACACAACACGCAAACTCTTTGCTATTTTTGATACATGTGTAGGTATAATGTGATTTGGCCATCACAAGGAATACATGTGTTAATATATGCTCACTAAATTGTCTTAACTTGTTTTTTAAATATAAAATTGGTTAGACCTGTTTAGTGTGTGTGTGTGTGTGTTTTGGATCTCTGGATACATTGCTTATATGTTGAGAGATGTTTAGAGAGCTTAATATGTTGATTGGATCTATGTTTGAGTAGCTTGCTTGTTTCATTCATCTCTATGTGTTTTTCCCTTCTTGAAAAACTTCTTTCTCTTCAACCTCGACAGCTTCTCGACAGATCCTTGACAGATTTCCTTCTATCGAGCCCTTCTTTATCCTTTTATCAACAGATCTTGAAGGAATTTTGATCCAATGAGATTTCTGTGTTTCTTCTCGATAGATTCTTGATAGATTATTCAATCCATTGAGCCAATTTTCTAAACCTTCTGTCTGGCAGATAGATTCTCGATAGATTCTCGATCCATCGAGGTGTTTTTGCCGTCGACAGATCCTCGACAGCACCTTGACAGATTAATTTCTATCGAGATTTAGTGCTCAATAGATCTCGATAGATACTTCGATCCATTGAGTTGTGATTTCTATATATAGACTGAGTGCGAATTAGATCTCATTTTTCACTTCTCTCTTTCGACAAAATTTCTTTTCTCTCCTCCCAAACACTTTTCTTTCACTCAAAACCTTCTACCCTCGTGATTTTTGGCCTAGATTAAGCCTCAATCACTTGGTATTTGTTCTTCAATCCTTCATTTACATGCATTCATGCATTTTAGACGTAGGTTTTGGGGTTTTTAAAAATTTTTGGGGTTTTTGAGATTTTTGTGAAATTTTTGGGTTGGGTGTTGTTGATTTGATGTAATATGCTCATGCATTGCATTCTCATTGCATTTCAACAATGTTTCATACATTTTAGATGTGTGTTTGATTATTGTTGAATGTGTGCTGGTAGGTTTGGATTGGGTTTTTACCCATGATGCCTTTAAATTTTGATGTAATATGCTCATGCATTGCATTCTCATTGCATTTCAACAATGTTTCATACATTTTAGATGTGTGTTTGATTATTGTTGAATGTGTGCTGGTAGGATTGGATTGGGTTTTTACCCATGATGCCTTTAAATTTTGCATGTCACATGTTCATGCATATTTCATGCATACATATTCTTTCATTCCTATTTCTGGTTTGTGATGTGTTATCTCTCTCTCTCTCTCTCTCTCTCTCTTTCGGATAAACTGCGTTATGGCACCCAAAGCGCATAAATCCACTCCGGCTGAAAATCCTCTTGGTTCCGTGATGAGAAGGCCCAAAAGGACTTCTTGGAGAACTTTCAGAAACGTGGCGTTCATCCGGAGTGCCAAGTTATCCTATCAGACTTTTCCGACACTCCTCTCCCCTCTGTCATTTGGACTCGGGGCTGGGAATCTCTACTTGAGAATCCCTTAAGGTGTCCCATCATTTTTATATAGGAGTTTTACTCCAATATACACGGAATCGATACCTCTTTACCTCGGTTTGCCATTACATTTCGAGGTACACAAATCGTAGTTACCTTAGATCTTATATCCAAGGTACATGTTCTGCGGGTAGCGCATCCTGACTATATCGATTGTGAGCATCTTTGGACTATGTCCAGAGATGAGCTTCTGTCTCACTTTTGTGAGGCACCTTCCATATGGGGTGGGAAGCAAAGCACCCCATGCTCGGCTTTACAAAAGGTTCGAGGTTCCTTAACATGGTGATGACATTTACTCTTACTCTATTGTCTCACTATAACTCTATCACAGAGCCTTGTGCTCGTTTTCTTTTGTCTCTTCTTGAGGACCTTTCTATTGACTTCCCTTCTCACTTCATCACATCTGTCCTCGATGTGTATCAGGATACGACGACCTACGATAAACTTATCTTTCCTTCAGCTATCACGTGGATCCTTTGCCACTTCTCTATCCCCATTCCTGATTCTCCTTACCATGCTTGCTTGTGCCACCCATTGGCTTTATTTGCATCTTTACACACTTGCTAACATGTCCATGCAAAAGTCTTGCTTGCTAGTGTGTTGTCCATACTTTAACACAATGAAGTTATGGACATTTGATCCAAACCTACATTTATACCCTGTGGACACCACCTTTTGATTGTTTGCTTGCTTTCTTGCCTTATCGGCTTTCTTGTTTGTCTGCTTATCTTGCCTTATAGCATTTAATTGAACAATTAAAACTTATAGTATGGAAAGAAAGAAAAAAGATTAAAAAAAGCACAGAAGATTGATTCAGCACAAGGTTGTACATCAAAATTAAATGGGCAATCCATTTGTTCCAGATGCCTAATATATTTGGTATATTAGTTAATACCAATACTAATAACTTTGAGGGTCAACAAAATAGCCAATGCATTTAGTGAGTCAGTCAAAGTGATAATTTTTTTTTGGGCTAAAATGTAAATTGCATTTGAGTCAATTCTCCATAAACGAGAATTCCATCAAGCCATCATTGGATCCTCAAGTTCAATCAGACATATATATGAATCTTCATGATGCTCCGAAAGCAACTAAAAGAGCATTTAGAGGTCCGCTACATTTGTATCAAAATTAAAGGGAAAATAACTTGCAAGTTATAAAATACGTACCTCGATCTACACAAAGTATAATTTTGTTTTCTAGGAATGGTTTATATGCTAAATATGTAACAAACTTTAAATCTAAACAAACCCTCATTATATTCCTTCTAGTAAAACCATAACACATATTTTCGTTTCCAAATAACCAATGAACAAAGAATAAATACAACCAAAAAATCAGAAACCAAAAATAAAATAGAAAACAAAAAGAGTAAATGCAGAAATTTTTTTTTTAAAACCCCTTAAAAATTGTGAAAAAAATGGTTTAAGAGTAATTAAAACTTTCCAGAAGTGTGTATCAAAAAAAAAAAAAAAAAAACTTTCCAGAGGTGATCTTAGAAGTAGATGATATTGTGAGAAAATAAGTCAAGAAAAAAAATGAGAAGTACGAGAAAGTAGGTTAAGAAAATATGAATGTAAAAAAAAATTCAAGAAATTGCGAGACGATAGCTTTAGAAAATAATTGCTAAAAATAATATTAGGGGAAGGTGTGTGTCAAGAGTGAACAAAAAAGAATTCAAAAAATGAGAACAAACTTAGGCTGTAATTTTGGTTTAGATCTATATATGGTGGGAAAGATGGTTGTCTTTACTAAAGACTCTTCTTCCTTTCTAGGAGCCTTTAAATTGGTTCTAATTAGGGTTTATGCCTCACTTGATTACCCTTTTTATAATGTGGGTTACCATCCCCTGGTTGATATCATTTAAAACTTGTTAATTCTATCGTGTCTTGTTAACGCTTTATATATGATTGCAGGCGTGTCTTATAAGAGAGGTAGGAGTTATAGGATGTACCTTGAAGGTGATAGTCCCCATCAAGTAGTTATGATTGTGTGTGAGTTAAAGTGATTTTCTCATATCTCAAATCGTCATAACATGTAGACACTCATGCAATCTTGAGAGGTTTTTCACACACAACACGCAATATTCTTTGCTACTTTTGATACATATGCAAGTACAATGTGATTTGGCAATTACAAGGAATACATGTGTTAATGTATAGTCATTAAACTGTCTTAACTTGTTTTTGAAATATAAAATTGGTTAGACTTGTTTAGTGTGCGTGTGTGTTTGGATCTAACAAGTTTTAGAATTAATAAGTTTTAAACCTAAGTTGTTAATTAGATTTATTTTGAATAAACCTTGTTAAAACAAACAAACATCAATATCATGCACAACGAAAAATTAAATAAGAGAAGATATGATAACCTAGGAAAACCAATGAAACAAATTAGTTTCACAGTAAAAAACCTGGAGGGAAACCTTCCAAAAAAGCAATCTACTATAGTAAAGAGAAGTTTCAGATCTAGTACAAAACTTTTGTCCCTAGACTCTACAATCCCCGTAGATGAACTTACAGCAGAAACCTTCTATTGCTTCATAACCTCTGAACTCTTCAATATATGAATGCCACCCTTTTTGCACGGATCTCAGTACGTGACTAACACACCAACTTAAGGATGATTGTTGGCTGCAAAGTTCTTCACTTCATCAACAATGAAGATCAAGAAGCACTTGGTTAAGAAACCCTAAGGCGTAAAGACGCAGTAGCTTCTTTTAGAGACAATAAGGCACTTGGTCACTTTTTGCATGTGTTCCCATTGTATTCTCATGTGTGACGGCCTTTAAAATAGGTCTTATATATGTCTAGGGTTGTGAGAAAAGAAATCCTACACATACATGTCAGCATGGGCCGAAAATCAGATCTAAAAATCTGAATTTCGTAATTCTTGATAGAGACAACTATCGAGCTATCTGTCGAGATCTCGATAGATACATCTGTCGAGAATCTATCCAACTTTAATGAACTGCCCGTCTTTACTTGTTTCTTAGATAGATTTGCATGGCTTCAATACTAGACATGAAGAGGAAGGAGAGAGCAAGGTACTACCGCCTTTGAGAAGACACAAAGAGAGTATGTGCAAGAGTAAAGAAAAAGGAAGCCGCACAAGAAAGAAAAAGAAGAGAGAGCAGCCAAGAGGGAGCCGCTTAAAGAAAAAGAAGACAACTAAGAGAGAGCTGTGCGTGGAGAAAAAAAAAAGGAGAGAGCAAAATGTCGCCACCTTTGAAAGAGATAATTAGTGTGTGTGTGTGAAAGCAAAGAAAAATAAAAGAGATTTTCTTTAGCCGAGAGACATACACAAGAATTATTGTAATCGATTTTATCATAGTGAAATTATTTGGAGTTTGTCCCGTGGTTTTTCCCTTCAAAGATAAAGGGTTTTCCATGTAAATTTTGTGTTCTTATGTGTAATTGTTATTTTGGATTACTTATATTTGTAATAATATTATTTGGGACCCAACAGGTGTTTTAACTTGAATTTGCGCCTCGAATGAATATCAAGCAAGACAAAGTAGTTTTCAAGCAGAATGAAGAGAAGCTGTCTAAAGTGCTTGACATCTATGAAAAGAGGCTTAGGGAGGCTTGGTTCTTGGCTAGTGATGAATTTTATTTGGCAGATCTTTCACACTTGCCCAACACTCAGTACTTGGTTAGTGACACTAATAAGGGCAATTCATTCACTTCGAGAGAAAATGTGGGGACATGGTGGGACGAGATATCGAACTGAGACTCGTGGAAGAAGGTGGTTGATTTGCAGAAGGGTGCTTAGAAAATTTGGTTGGCATTTCTTACATAAATTGCTTCAGTTCGTAGAATTCATTTTCTTCCCCTTTTTTCCTTAGTTTTTTGGTTGAGTCCAAAGAGATTAATGGCATTTTTATCTCCCCATGTGTAATATTTCAATTTTAGAACGCTTAAGGGAAATTCATTAATTTTCTACCAGCATCATATACTCTAGCCTTTGCAATAAAGTTGTTAAAATCAAGATCTTATCATCGGTAAAAGGGTTTTTAATTTGGGTAGGATTAAAAAATTAACATTATACTCTAAAAAAGAAAATTTACCAATAATAATGATGTATATTTCTAATTATATATATTTTTAACATTATTCAACATTGTTTCCTTCAATTAATGCAATAATGGATGTAGAAACACAAACATAATATAATAGAGTGGAAATCATAATATGTTGTTTCTTGTTCTTTAGAAAATGAGATTTTAATCACTAAATAATAAATAGAACACCAAATAAGCCACGAGGCATGATGGTGATAAATCTTGCTTAACTGGAACAACTTTGTGGTACTATATCTTATGTAATATAACGTGAGCGCCAAATTGAGGTTGAAGAGTTATGATTGAGCAAGGAGCATGAGCATAGGATGAGGACATCTCAAATGAGAAGTTCTGCAAAATGAGTGACAAAGCCATCTTGGTCTCTACTAGAGCAAAGTTTTGACCAACACATATCCTCGGACCCCCACCAAATGGGAAGAATGATACTTAGCCCTTTGTTGCCTTTGAAATGCCTTTTGAAAATCTCTCCGGGTTAAACTGTTTTGCATTCTCACCCCACAGTTCATAATCATGGTGGACTAGGATTATTGGTAGAGCAATCTCCACTCCAGCTGGTATAATCATATTTCCCAGCTCGGTTTCCTTGTGAACTCTTCGAATTAGTGAAGCTGCTGGTGGGTACAACCTCAGAGCCTCATTCAATATCATAGTTACCTACGCCATGGATAACCAACTATTACCAGAGTGCATTTCTTAAAAAAATTTGTAAAATAAAATAAGTTCATTAAATTTTCCTCTTGAAGAGTATTCGATTTTGAAGCTAATTTATGATTGATAAAATTTGAAACACAATTTATTACTCGATCTACAAACCTAATCAAATTTGAGGTTTGCACTCAAATTAGTGATTTATAGTCTATACTACCAAGTGCCAACTCTAACAAAAAATGAGTATGCTGACTATCATGAGATCAATAGAAAATGGCTTTTACTCAATCAATTAACTAATATTGACATGAATATTCATGGATGTGAATATTTCATCTTCGAAAGACATTACATATAAATTTTATAGGAAAATAAAGAAAAATTTGAATCTTTAGGGAATACTTACAATTTTAAGGCGATTTAACCCATCAAAGTCAAGTTTGTTCTTACCAAAGACTTGCAAGGTAGAAAACCATTGTCCAAACAAGTAAAACCGAGGTTGTCTCTTCCCCGGCAAGGTAGAAAAGCTTACATTCCTCAATTACATCCTTAATACTCATTCCGGCACTCTTCTTATTACCAAATTCCTTAGTCTCTCTAGAATTTGATTCCATTAGTATGCCTAATAAGTCATCATTTCTGCCTTTGCATGCCTTCTCCCTTTTGTTAATGATTCCCATTAGTAAGTCTTGTACTTCTCTTTCAGTTTCCTTCATCCTCCTGTGTGTCTTAGTCAGTAAAAACCTGCATGCATAAATATTAGCTATTAGTAAATTGAGAAGATTGAAGACACATAAATGGAAATTGTATTAATTATAATGTGATGATCTCTATTAACTTTTGTGTTTGATGAGATGTTCAGGAAAGTAGGTTATAACCAATTTCGTTTCTGAATAAACAATAAAATTTGGAATTTTGTTTTCATTGGAGACATGGTTTTAAAAATCGAACAGGACCGACCGATTCAACTAGGAATCGGAACCAATCCGATCCGGTAAAATCACCCAAAATTTGTCAAAAACCGAGTTAAACTGGGAATTGGGGCCAAAATCAATTTTTTGACCTTACTGATTTTTAAAACAATGATCGGACTTCAGATGCATGAGAATTTTTATTTGGAAGGTTGGCCAAGAAAATGTTGAAATTAATTGAAATCTTGTTATATTAAAAAATAGCACATTCCTATAAAAAAAATTAGCATATATATATTTTTAATAGATACGATTGAATTTCAATAAACTGAATTGTAATTGGTTAATCCTATCTCAATAAAAATCAAATTTGACTTTTTTTGGGGGGGGGGGGGGGGTAAGGAACCAAACTTGACTAAATTTCAAAGTTGAATGTTTAATCACTACCTTAGTCCAGGAAAGTATACAGATTGTGATACTTTTACAAAGAGTTGTGCTTGCTCTTTTTGAAGTTCAAATATTCTTCTTCCTTCTTTATAGCTACTTCCAAATGCTGTTCTTGAAATCACATCGCTTGACATGTTTTCAAGATAAGGCCATACGTCTAACTCACAGGATCCATTTTCAGAGGTCAACCTCTCCCACTGGTTAATCATATCAATGCAACTTTGATAAAATGCAGGTAACATAAGCTGTAGCAATCACAATGTAAATTGTTTAAACTATAATAAATAGAAACAAGATTATTGGCATTATATTGTTCAACAAATCTCCATATGTAACTTTCTACACAAATTTTTTCATAGCTGTTGCAAATGACAAGTTACTAATGATATATAGCCCATATGAAAATCAATAACCATTTTTTTAAGACAAAAATTACTAACAATTTACCACTTCAATAACAGTAAAAAAATGTTATGTCTATATTATTACTCTATATTGTTTTTGATAGAATCCCAACTACGCTTATAATACACATGCGGTTTGTAATATATGTCAAATTGCCAACAAAGAATTACCCTTTCATTTATATAAAGAATTCAAAGTAGTTAAATGCTTTATAACTATTTCTTTTTGATTTTTTAATTTGATTGCTATAGATGTTTTTAAGTTAATTTTTTTTATAGAGATAGAATTTAAAATTTGTAGCATCTACCCTATGATAATTATTCTTTACCTTTAAAACAAGATATTATTAAAAAAAAAAAATATTTGGGTGTAGGTAGGAGTCAAACTTTTCCCATTTGAGCAAACGAGAATCTAAGTTTAAATTTAATTGATATTATTCATATTTAAAAGTTTGAATGGGCATATAGTCTTTTTTTTTTTTTTTTAATATATAAAGAAGAAGAAGAAGAAGAAGAAAATGGACATATAATATTGTTTGCTATGCTAGCATTACTGATGTTTGAATGTACTTAGAATCTTATTTGCACACAATATTTTCGGTCAATCATATTTTAAGCAATAGATCAAAGGTAGTATTTTCTATAATGACTTTGAATTAATTAATCAAAGGTAGTATCTAGCAATAATCATATTCTTTGTGGTGCCTAGTGTATGTAGTTTGAACCCTACTTCGCCCATTAACTACCCATCTCAAAAAATATTGTCACTTTTAAGTTATGAGTACTGCTACAATCACAAATTATTTCACAACATTTTTACAAATTTTTTATGTGGCAAATTCTTACTGGTTCTCGTCTAGGTCCATTACTAACGTCATCTTTTCACTTACAAATAATCACTCACCACATCATTAGTTTGTAAAAAAGTTTGTAAAATAGTTTGTGTCTATAGCATTATTGATAACCAAAATGCAAACAATTCCCTATTGTGATTATTGTACTATGCCTATAAGTTTTTTGATCACAAACATGTGCTAGATGGACATTTGAAACTTAGCTATGGAGTTCAGTGCAAAAGTGTTTTTGTGTTAAACTTGGTGATTTGTACAATATCACTTTTAAAGATAAATCATGCTGCTCCAAACTAAGGTACAACATTTTTTACTCAAGTGATAACAATAATCTAATCCGGACACAACTATTGATTCCACATGGATTTAAAAAGATAAGAAATGTAATATATAACCTTCAACTTCTCTAAATGGAAAGCAGGGTTGATAATCTTTCTGTGTTTAGCCCATTTCTCACCCTCGTAGTTTATTACTCCCATTGCAAGCAATCTAGTAAGTGGATTTGTTTTGGGCTTCTGAAAGTCACCTATCTTGGTGAAAACATCTTTGATTTGTTCAGGGCTCATAATGTTAATACGAGGTCTTGGGCCAAGCCATGTAAAAGAATTCTTGCCTGCATTTGTTCACGAAGGTTAGAAGAAAATCCAATATTTTTAAAAATATATTATGTCTATATCATTTTCATAACAAATCTCAAGTAAGAGTTTCTTATTAACTATTACTAATTTTAGAAGTAGTAACACTAGCTTTACCCAAGAAAATTTTGGCTCCACCGCTACCAATTTAGATTCTTGTTTGTAGTTTAATCAATCAGTCTAGTTTTTCTGGTTCAGATTTAAGATTTTGGGCATAAGCTAATTCATAGTTGGAAGCTTTTAAACAGAAGTTACAGGACTTAAAACAACCATACATACTTTATTGCATTGGAAATGAGTGAGATATAATTTGTGTTTGCTGCAACAAAATATTTAGGTAATTAAGTTTATTGTAGACATACATACCATAATGCTTCACTGTGTGATGTTCAAAGGGGAGAACACGTGGCACAATATCATCAGAGAGTTCTCTGGGTTTAGAACAAGCTTGCTTTATCATCATAGAGCTATCCTTCGTGTCCCTGAAGAAAAGTCTATAGGAATTGCCTACAAGACCTTGCTTTCTCAAGCACCTCTCTAAATATTTTGGTCTTAACCACACCCAATTCAGAATCATGCATGACAACGTTGTCATTATAACAAAAAGAACGGAGGTGGCAACTTTGTCCAGAGAAATTTCC
The DNA here is from genome assembly GCF_932294415.1 of Quercus robur. Taxonomy (NCBI): domain Eukaryota; kingdom Viridiplantae; phylum Streptophyta; class Magnoliopsida; order Fagales; family Fagaceae; genus Quercus; species Quercus robur. The sequence continues at coordinate 55,694 of NC_065541.1, read as the reverse complement.
ATTATTATTTTTTCTTTGTAGAGAGAGAGCTAGAGGTAGAAGAAAGTGAAGAAGAGATAAGAATGGACGATATATATATTAAGTCTTTGAATGGAGGTTTAACCACAATTACCAAAATTGTTGAAATATTTCGTCCAAACTTTTATATATATACTAGTCGGAAACCCATGCAACGCACGGGAACTTACCTATTTATAATAGACTAAAATAATTTTATAAAATTTTAAATTCATTATGAAACTATACTATTGCGTGAATTGCTCCTATCTTTTTGAGTTACAATTTGATGAATAAGCCAAATTTAGATATTGAAAAAAAAAAAAAAAAAACTAAAAAGTTCTAATGTTAAAACGTTTGAAAGGGGAAAAAAAATCAGAAAATTTACTGGCACTGCCTAGAAATTATTGAAACAAAACAAAATATATATGACTACCAAATAGAGAAATATAAGAGAAAGATAGGTTACCTTCAAGAGAATAATTCATAGTTATAACAGTTGAAATTTGCTAAACTGTTTCAAATATTGCAAAAAATTGAACCCAAAAATTTAGATGGTCAAACTTTCAAAAGACAATAAAATTAAAAATCAAAACATTCAGAACCTACAAATTATAAAAACAAAACAAAACAAAAAATGTCATTATTGTGAGACAATTTCAGTAAGGATGGAAAGCTTTTCTAAGTTTTTTTTATCCAATTCTTCCTAATTGATGAAAATTTTGGTTCAAACATTGTCGAACACTTTGAAGGTGCAAATAATATAGGCTTTCAACATAATATTTAATTAATAAACAAAGAAGTATGACACCATAAGAGAAAACATAAGATAACATATAGTGCATATACCTTACTCCACAGCTGTGAGAAAATATCCACACAAAAGGAATTGAAAACTTGTACATACGTCTTCATAAGGTAAATCTTAAGGTTACATAATCTAAAATAATATAGAATATAGCATCTTTGAACCACACAAAAAGTTAGCAAACTTACTACAATACTTGTAGTCATACTATATATTGTAAAGTACTACTCCATACAAAACAAAAGCAAAAAAAACTAATTCACAAAAAAGAGAAAAAGCAATAGCAAGCGTACCAAAGAAATTGAAGCTTAGGGTTTTCTCGCTTAGTGGAGACGGACAGAAGAGATTGCTTTAGGGTTTTCAAAGATTTTGTCTCTTATATATATATATATATATATATATATAAGAGACTCCTGTTAGGACTCTCTCACTATTTAGTTTTAAAAATTAAAATTTTTTAAAATTAAAATGATGATGTAAAAAATTATGGGAGTTTCAAAGGTTTCGGTTTTATATATATATATATATATATATAGATGTGTGTGTGTGTTAGTGATTTAGTCTAACTCCAACTCATTCCAGTCTTTCTTTCATTCTCATCAGCTTCCACTTTAGAAAGGGAGAGTTTCCAAACCCAACAGTATGGATTAATATATGTGCGATGCATAAGTTTGGACGAAATATTTCAACAATTTTGGTAATTGTGGTTAAACCTCCATTGAAAGAATTTTAATATATATATATATATATATATAGCTTTTAGTGATCCAGTAGCTGGAAAGCTAGCAGCAGTCTCAACTAGAGCAGTTAGAACTTTTAGCCAAACGTTTGTGGTTTAGAAATCCAAATTCAGTTTCGGAAAATTGTTTGAGCAAGAAGATAGTTTTGTTTTTAGTTTCTAAAAATTTGGACACTAAAACAGATATAGGAGACGCGAATGGCAACAAAGCAATCCTAGTCGGGCTCAGAAGTCAGAAAGAATTTGACTCAAAGGCCTTGAGAAGGCTAAGAGTAGTTAGAACTTTTAGCCAAACGTTTGTGGTTTAGAAATCCAAATTCAGTTTCGGAAAATTGTTTGAGCAAGAAGATAGTTTTGTTTTTAGTTTCTAAAAATTTGGACACTAAAAACAGATATAGGAGACACGAATGGCAACAAAGCAATCCTAGTCGGGCTCAGAAGTCAGGATTGCTTTGTTGAAATTAGTTAATATTAGGTATATTCCATACATCACACTAGATAGAGCTCTTTTTCGAATAAGAAAGCTTGTCTTTCTCTAATGCGAATGAGGAAATTAAACTAATTTTAGCCTTTTATTTTTTTATTTTTTATAACTAATTATTGTTTTTTGGCTTTTAAAAAAATTAATTAAAAAAATAAGTAAAATGCTAACATAGCATTATTTAAATGCCTAATGAATTTTTTTGCTAATGTGGATATGACATGGATGTGTGGCTAATGACACGTAGGATCAATTATTTATTTTTTAATTGCAAAGCTTGCCAACAGAGCACTTTGTTTGCCACATATGCATTTTTTGGTTGTGGGTTTATGGTAGGGACCAAAATAGAATTGATTTTTTGTTTTTAGGGACTAGAATAGTAGTAAAATCAAAATAGGTACCAGAATGAGAATCGGCCCAAAATGTAGGGACCAAAAGTGTATTTTCACCTTTATTTTATTGAGTAAGGTTGTAGCCTTGCGCTACAACCAATTTTGTAGGTAAACTTTGTCCACTAATCATTGATAATTTATATGGTTGCCTCCTTTATTTAGGGTCATAATCACTATTACAATAAATAAAATGTTCTTTTTAATTTCAATTGTTGAGATTTTAATTTTAATTTTTTTTTACATAATAATTGTGCATAAATACATCCAACTAATTTGTACTTATTGAAGAATCACATTTTACAGAGTGAGCGTCATTTTCCAACTGGTCAATTCTTTCAAACTAGATTTAATTATTTGGTGAATAGTTTAAATCAAAATTTTGCTTGGACTACCTATAATACTCATGCGTTCAACGAAATTTTTTTAAGATGACATAATGCATAGGTAACCCCACCCCTTCTCTCTCTCTAAGAAAAAGAATTCCCTTTTTCTTATTTGATATTCAAAATTTTAATAGAATTCCATTCCTTTTGTTGCCCCCTCCACCTAATTCCAAAGGAATTTACTCTATGAATAGAAATGTTATTAAAAACTTGCTTCTACAATGTGAAAGAATAGTAAAACTCTAATCTTTTACTTTCAGAACATGCTTACACAATGGAAGTAAGTGAAAAGTGTGACGTTTATAGTTTTGGAGTAGTCACATTAGAAGTAATTATGGGAAGGCATCCGGGTGATTTGATCTCATCATTTCTATCAACCTCATTTGCATCATCTTCCTATGATGTGCTATTAGAAGATGTATTGGATCAACGGCTTGCGTTGCCTACAGGGCAAGCTGCGGAGAAGGTGGTTTTAGTGGCAAAGATAGCATTGGCATGCTTGCACACCAATCCACATTCTCGTCCGACCATGCAACAAGTTTATTAGAAGCTATCAACTTTGAAATCCCCATTCACAAAGCCTTTGGGCATGATCACATTAAGAGAGCTTGTTGGTCTCGAAAATCTGATTTAAGCTTCACAAGTGTTTATATATTCTCAAGTATGCTATCTTGTTTGTGTGCATTCGATCCTCATGTATAGTTTTAAATACTTATAAAGCTAAAACTTAAAAAACCACAATTTTGCATGATCGTTCATTTCCTCTGTAGTTGTCGACATTGAGCTTGAATCTCTACTCTATTGTGATGCCTAGCGCCAATCTTTGGCCGCTTCAATGTTCATCTAGTATTGCAAGAACACCATCTTCAACCTGTCCAAGCCTCCATCTCTAGACCTATCCAAGCCTAACTAAGCGCTTCAAGCTTAAAGGAAGCTGAGTTCTTTCTTGCTTTCTTCTACTTTATGTTTTCATAAAAGCTCTTAAATTTTGATTAAATTTGGTGATCTACAAAATCTCTTCATTGTGGATAATTTTTGAAAAGCTTGGTGCAATTTGTAATTCTTCATTTTCGGATTAAGGAGAAATTCTTTCTTTGACTTGTTTGGAGGATTGCTTGGTGGAATTTTAGTTATGGTGAAGATTATTAGATTTTTCCTTATATTCATATTTTGAATTGATTTGGGTTGCAATTTGAGATAATCCATAAAGACTTTGATGGAGGTGTAGGAGAATTTTAGAAATTCTTTCTTTGACTTGTTTGAAAGATTGCTTAGTTGAATTTTAATTATGGTGAAGATTGTTAGATTTTTCCTTATATTCATATTTTGAATTGATTTGGGTTGCAATTTGAGATAATTTATGGAGACTATGATGGAGGTGTAGGAGGATTTTTCATTTAGGTGGTCTGATTAAATTCAAGCTACAATGGAGATGTGTCACTTTTGTTTCATTCACGCATTAATTGCATATCTTTTGGTGCATAACAACATATTCTCCTTTGTTGACTTTGGTTTTTCTTGATCGAAAACTAATTCTTATCATGTATTCTTTTTTACGTTCCTTATAAAATAACTAAATTTTAAAATGGAAAAAAAGAGAACATGTGACATATCATAATTGGTGGACAAAAAAAAAAATGGTGGAAAATTGGTAGAAAAAAAAAATGGTACAGATGATTTGTATTCCCTCTTAGTCATATATATATATGTTTCTCTCTTATTTGATTTGTGTGGCGAGTCTAACAAGTTTGGTGATACAAAAAGGTGTGGCAAAAGGTCATAGTGAGAGACCACTTTAATGAGTGCTGTGCAAGAATTCCAGAGAAGGGAAATCTTCTACTTATTTTAGGTTTAGCCTCAAATTTTGTATTCAATCCCAAACATTTTATGGAGGTAGTAAACTTTGTCTTTGAGAGAGAATAATTTTGGGTGTATTGGGGTTTGAGTTTTGTGAGAATGTCTCTACATAATTTTGTATTCTCCAAATTTGTTAGGGAAATTTCTTGTTGTTGCCACCCATGGACGTAGTCTGAAAGCCGAACCTCATAAATTCTTGGTGTTCCCTTTTCTTTGTTTATACTTTATATTTTTTTTGGTTAAAATATTTTTATTTTTATTTTTTTATGGAAGGGTCCATGTATCTATTAATTAATACATTTAAGTATTATTATAGCATTTAATTGAACAATTAAAACTTGTAGTATGGAAAGAAAGAAAAAAGATTAAAAAAGGCATAGAAGATTGATTCAGCACAAGGTTGTACATCAAAATTAAATGGGCAATCGATTTGTTCCAGATGCCTAATATATTTGGTATATTAGTTAATACCAAAACTAATAACTTTGAGGGTCAACAAAATAACGAATGCATTCAGTGAGTCAGTCAGAGTGTTAATTTTTTTTTTGGGGCTAAAATGTAAATTTCATTTGAGTCAATTCTCCATAAATGAGAATTCCATCAAGCCATCACCGGATCCTCAGGTTCAATCAGACATATATATGAATCTTCATGATGCTCTGAAAGAAACTAAAAGAGCATTTAGAGTTCCGCTACATTTGTATCAAGAGAGAGAAAGGGGATTTTCGCTTGGGAGGAACACAGGAGGAAGCAGATAGCAAGTTACTGCTGCCTTTGAGAAGACACAAAGAGAGTATGTGTAAGAGCAAAGAAAGAGAAAGTTGTACAAGAAAGAAAAAGAAGAGATAGCATCCAAGAGGGAGTAGCTTAGAGAAAAAGAAGACAACCAAGAGAGAGTTGTGCATGGAGAAGAAAACAAAAATGAGAGAGCAAAGTGTTGTCGCATCTGAAAAAGATAATTAGTGTGTGTGAGAGAGCAAAGAAAAATAAGAGAGATTTTTCTTTAGCTGAGAGACATACACAAGAATTATTGTAATTGATTTTATCATAGTGAAATTATTCGGAGTTTGTCCCGTGGTTTTTCCCTCCAAAGAGAAAGGGTTTTCCATGTAAATTTTGTGTTCTTATGTGTAATTGTTATTTTGGATTGCTAATATTTGTAATAATATTATTTGGGACCCAACATGTGTTTCAACTTGCATTCGTGCCTCGAATGAATATCAAGCAAGACAAAGTAGTTTTCAGGCAGAATGAAGAGAAGCTGTCGAAAGTGCTTGACATCTATGAAAAGAGGCTCGGGGAGGCTCGGTTCTGGGCTAGTGATGAATTTTATTTGGCTAATCTTTCACACTTGCCCAACACTCAGTACTTGGTCAGTGACACTAATAAGGGCTATTCATTCACTTCGAGAGAAAATGTGGGGAGATGGTGGGACGAGATATCGAGCCAAGACTCGCGGAAGAAGGTGGTTGATTTGCAGAAGGGTGCTTAGAAAATTTGGTTGGCATTTCTTAAATAAATTGCTTTAGTTCGGAGAATTCATTTTCTTACACTTTTTTCCTTAGTTTTTTGGCTAAGTCCAAAGAGATCAATGGTATTTTTATCTCCCTATGTGTAATATTTCAATTTTAGAACGCTTAAGGGAAATTCATTAATTTTCTACTAGCATCATATACTCTAGCCTTTTCAATAAAGTTGTTAAAATCGGGATCTTATAATCGGTAAAAGGGTTTTTAATTTGGGTAGGATTAAAAAATTAACATTACACTTTAAAAATGAAAATTTACCAATAATAATGATATATATTTCTAATTATATATATTTTTAACATTATTCAACATTGTTTCCTTCAATTAATGCAATAATGGATGTAGAAACACAAACATAATATAATAGAGTGGAAATCATAATATGTTGTTTCTTGTTCTTTAGAAAATGAGTTTTTAATCACTAAATAATAAATAGAACACGAAATAAGCCACGAGGAACAATGGTGATAAATCTTGCTTAACTGGAACAACTTTGTGGTACTATATCTTATGTAATATAACGTGAGCACCAAATTGAGGTTGAAGAGTTATGATTGAGCAAGGAGCATGAGCATAGGATGAGGATGTCTCAAATGAGAAGTTCTGCAAAATGAGTGACAAAGCCATCTTGGTCTCTACTAGAGCAAAGTTTTGACCAACACATATCCTCGAACCCCCACCAAATGGGAAGAATGATACTTGGCCCTTTGTTGCCTTTGAAATGCCTTCTAAAAATATCTTCGAGTTAAACTGTTTTGCATTCTCACCCCACAGTTCATAATCATGGTGGACTAGGATTGTTGGTAGAGCAATCTCCACTCCAGCTGGTATAATCACATTTCCCAGCTTGGTTTCCTTGTGAACTATTCGAAGTAGCGAAGCTGCTGGTGGGTATAACCTCAGAGCCTCATTCAATATCATGGTTACCTACGCCATGGATAACCAACTATTACCAAATTGCATTTCTTAAAAAAAAAAATTTAAATAAAATAAGTTCATTAAATTTTCCTCTTGAAGAGTATTCGATTTTCAAGCTCATTTATGATTGATAAAATTAAACAATTACTCGATCTACAAACCTAATCTTATTCGAGGTTTGCACTCAAATTAGTGGTCTATAGTCTATACTACCAAGTGCCAACTCTAACAAAAAATGAGTATGTTGACTATCATGAGCTCAATAGAAAATGGTTTTTACTCGATTAATTAACTAATATTGACATGAATATTCAAGGATGTGAATATATTATCGTCGAAAGACATTAAATATAAATTTCATAGGAAAATAAAGAAAAATTAGAATCTTTAGGGAATACTTACAATTTTAAGGCGATTTAACCCATCAAAGTTAGGTTTGTTCTTACCAAAGACTTGCAAAACCTCCTCCATCTTGATTTCTTCAAAGCTTGTAGTGAGCCTCTGAAGCTTTGAATCTTTGATAGTCTTGGTTCCCTCATAGGTTGTCTGGAGAATGGTCCATGCCTCCTTAGCAGTTTCAATAGATGATATCTTTTTGAACTCCTCATTAGTGACCACACTAAATAAAGCATTCAATGTCCTACTGTTGAAATTTGCGGCCTTAATCTTGGCATCATCCCAATCGACCGGCGCTCCCTTCAGCTTGGTCTAGCCTATCTCAACAGCTTGCCACACTTTCTTTTCTAAAGATTGCAAGAAAGCTCTCATGCGTAATTTCCAGTATGCATAGTTAGTGCCATCAATTAAAGGAGGTATAATTAATGACTCTCCTCTATCCATGACAAATAGGGGTTAATGGATCAACACAGCAAATATTAACCCTAATCAGAGTGTGCCTGCTCTGATACCACTTGATAGGCCAAGAATGTATTGACCCCTTGTGATGAATTTATCGATTAATTAGCCAAGTTCATTAATTAATTCAATTAATATGCAAAACGTGTGGTAGCACAAACAAATCACCAATTAACTAAATATGTAGCAGAAAATAAATTGACACGGTGATTTGTTTACGAATGGAGAAAACCACCGAGACAAAACCCCACCGGGGGATTTTAAGGTCACCACTCCCGAGAATCCACTATTATCAAACACAAGCGGTTACAAGTAAAGGAATCCAGTACCTTATACCAACTTACAGTTGAACCCTTACCCCAATACCTAATTAGACTTGTTCTATAGTGACAATCTTTCTTTGTAATGCACAGCTCCTAGTACGTGACTAACCAATTGTGCAGATCCCAATATGTGACTTCAATCACCAACTAGAGAAAGTTGTTGGCTGCAAAGTTCTTCAGTTCCTCTAGACAATAAAGATCAAGAAGATGCTTAGTCACAAAACCCTACGATGCACAAACACATCAACTTCTTCACAAGAACGATGAACTAGGGCAAACTCTGTCTCCGGTCACAATTTTCTTTAACAAACTTTTGCTTAACACTTGTGCAACTTGTGTCTACTTTGACGGTCCTTAAAATAATCCTTTTATATGTTTAAGGTTGTAAGAAAAGAAAACCTAAACACATAATCACGGATTTGAAGAAAATAGAACAAAAAATCTGTTTTTCTTAAACCTCGACAAATAGCCATCTATCGAGTAGCTGTCGAGCTACAGGACTGGAACAGCTCTTCAAGCTCGATAGCTACTAGTTGTCGAGCTTTAATAAACTTGCACTTTTCAGCTTGAATCTGGGACAGACTTGCATAGTTTCAACACTTGATCTTGAAACAAAGTTTCTTGAAGTATTAAACACATCCTAGTTCTACCCAAATACAAGTGCATTTTGTCAAAGGATTAGCCAATTACATAACATAGTGACATATGTTCCTAACAAGTGAATCGCATATGTCCTAACAAACTCCAACTCATTCCAATCTTTCTTTCATTCTCATCAGCTTCCACTTTAGAAAGGGAGAGATTCCAAACCCAATAGTATGGATTAATATACGTGCGATGCATAAGTTTGGACGAAATATTTCAACAATTTTGGTAATTGTGGTTAAACCTCCATTCAAAGAAATATAAATTTGTTGAATTTGAAGGGTTTTATTTGGTTTTGAAGTAGAATTTGGGGATTCTATAAATTTGGAAGTTTCAAGTCTTGGGGTTTTTGATATTTGCGTCTTAGTAGGTTGATCTTAATTTTTCACCTTAAATACTTTTTATTTGGGTTCATGTGATTTTTTGTTTTCTTAATTAAAGCTATGATTTTTGGTTGATTGATTATTTGTTTGGATTCAACATGAAAGATAATGGAATTAGGTGTTATAATTTTAATATTGTTCCCTATTTTGAATTGTCTATATTGTTATTACTATGACTAAGTAGGATTGAGAAAAGTATAGAAGTTAAATATTTCTTCGTTTTAAAAAAATAAAAATACTAACTAACAAAATGTCTATAATATGCATATTATTAACCCAATTTTCTATTTCTAAATTTCTTAGATTTTATTATAAATAATTTTTTTGTGCATAAACAACATTCTACCACTGCCACGTCAAAGTTGTGGCAAAAAAGTTGTAAGTTTATATTCTTTACTCATTGCTGGATTTTTAAAATTTTTTATAATCAATAGTTTTCCCGTGCATCGCATGGGTTAGCAACTAGTATATGGTATAGAGAAAGTTATGATTTTCTACTATTTGGTTATGTCAAAAAAGTGGAAAGAAAATAGAGGAAACAATTAGAAGAAAAAGAAGATTATAGAAAATTTGATTTTTACAAACCAAATTCGCACTCTTGAACCAAATAGATAACTCGCACTCTTCTCTCTTTTTTGTGCAATCAAATATAAAGCTCCAAAGGCACACTTGCTTGATGGCCGGGCTAGTGCTGGTGCAACTGTTGATTCGGCTAGAAAAAAAAAAAAAAAAAATATATATATATATATATATATATTTATATATAGAGCTCCAAGAAATTTTTGTAAAAAAACATCTTTTCATTGTGATAAGGACAGAAAAAAAAAAAAAAAGATAAGTACAAAAAGAAAGGGACAAAAAAAAAATTATTATTATTATTTAAATAGAGGGAATTGTAAAATAGATGCAACTGATGTGAGCGCTTTGAAAAAGTGGCAGTGTAAAATAAAATAAAATAAAAGTAGGTTTTTAGTATAAAATATACGGAAAAATTTGGCCTGACTAATGCAATTGCTCTAATAGGTATAAAATCTATGTTCAATGGCAGCTCTAGGAATTGTTGCTAGGGTGGTCATTAAGAAATTTAAATTATCATAATATTTTTCTTGATACCGTTTTTTTAAAGAAAAATAAAATTATAAATTATTTGTATTGAATAGGTTGAACGAGTTACAAATTTTATTATTTTGTTTTATAATAGGCTTTTTATTGAATAATTTTTTCACTTGTTGTTGTTTGGTTTGATCTTGTTTTTGTTTGGTTTAGGTTTGTTGTTATTTGAGATAATATTTATTGTTGTTATTTAAGATTTATAAAAAATAGGGATTAAGAATTATGTTTGGAGGCAGAATTAATTTTGGAGTAATGCTACGTCCACAACAGTTTTACAATAAATCTTATGCAAAAAGCTGTTATTGGTGGGTAAAAAAATAATATTAGTATTTGGCCCAAATTAGAATTAGTAACAGTTTACTACATTAGATTTGTTCTAAAATTATTGTAAAAATGTTGTGAATGTAGTAACACTACTCTTATTTTTGTTGAAACCAAATTTTTATAATTCTTAAGTTAGGGTGTTCAAAATTTTTATAAAGGTGGTTACAATAGATTAGTTTAGCATATAATTTTTTTGGCAAGTGTATATATACATTATGTGGGGGCCAGTTAATCAGAAGGTACTGTTAAAGCTGTACTAACTGGGCTTATGGCCCAATCTGAGGACATTAGCTAATTTGAGGATGTCCAAATAAGATTATAAGGGGAAAAGGAATAAAGAGAAAAGTAGAGATAATATGAGATAAGCCCAACGAATGTCCGAGGAGAAAAGCCATCTCGGCAACAAGGATCTGAGGTCAATAAGAGTGTCGTATCATCACAGACTTTCTTCGAAGTTACATCACAACTAAGAGGTGGACGTTGGACAAGGGGTAAGAAAGGAGAAGGGCAATAAATATCTTCAAAAAACTACTACCTCCACATTAAATGCCTCCCAACTAATTCTCTGGTCGCATTAATGTGGAAGTGATGCCTAAATAGTGGTCTAGCAGCCTTACAACTACTAGTTGATGGTTCTGGGAAGTGTTAGATAGGACAAGAAGGAGTTCCCAAAATCTAACCTACACGTGTATGGTAAGGATAATACCAAGATTGTAGTATATAACATGAGAAGATGTACTAGAAAGGGGGAGAAGAAATCAAGCAATTTTTATGATAAGACTATGAACTTTTGTAATTTTGTTGATAAACAAGACAATATAATATAAACTCCTCAAGCCACTCCGAGTACAGACTTTCTCGTCTTACTTGTGTTTAATAGCCTTAAATTAGCAAATTTTATCATTTTTCTTCTGGAGTAGATTTAGTTCTTTCATCCATGCTTTACAAATTTATTGTTTGGGTTTCTTGGGTTAAAACTCAATCCTATATTAGGTCCAATCCAATTTCAGTCCTTACACATTATTTTTTTGTGTAGAGTCGCCACTGGCTATGTTATGTTAAAACTATATAAATATGTATATAATATTCGAATATATGAATTATCTTTCTTCTCTCTTATTTCGGCATTGTGTTTGCCTAAAAAAAAAAATTGTCTACTCTTATTTTTTTTTAAACACAAATTTTTGCAATTCTCAAGTTAGGGTGTTCAAAATTTTTATTAGGATGGTCACAATAGATTAGTTTAGCATATAATATTTTTTTGGCAAGTGTATATATACATTTTTTTGCAAGTCAGGGTGGTCCTATGACCACCTAGGCTTGCATGTAGAGCCGCCACTATCTATGTTAGGTTGAAACTATATAAATATGTATATAATATTCGAATATAGGCCTAGATTGTTCCATCGACCAGAGGCTGTTCACCTTGGAGACTTGATGTAGTTATGAGTACGACCAAGCATGGGAGGCACTCGGTCCTTCGGATTTTCAAGGGCCACCGAGGGCGCATTGGACACCACACGACGTACAATGCTCTTCCAACTGCTGGACCCTACCTCCGGCTGAGCCGTTTCTAGGGTGGGCAGGCTGTTAAACAAAAATGATAACTCTTCCTAAGGCCCTCGCCGACGTCTCCGGATTCCCTAACATTGCCGTCAACCGCTATGTCTTGGCTCAGGAATTTTAACCCGATTCCCTTTCGAAGCTCGCACTTAGCACGCTATCAAATGGGCTTCCCCCATCTCTTAGGATCGACTAACCCATGCGCAAGTGCCGTTCACATGGAACCTTTCCGCTCTTCGGCCTTCAAAGTTTTCATTTGAATATTTGCTACTACCACCAAGATCTACACCGACGGTCGCTCCGCTCGAGCCCGTGCCCTAGGTTTTGCAGTGACCGCCGTGCCCTCCTACTCATTGGGGCCTCAAACTTGCCCCGACGGTTGAGTATAGGTCGCGCGCTTCAGCGCCATCAATTTTCGAGGCTAGTTAATTCGGCAGGTGAGTTGTTACACACTCCTTAGCGGATTTCGACTTCCATGACCATTGTCTTACTGTCTTAATCGACCAACACCCTTTGTGGGTTCTAGGTTAGCACGCAATTGGGCACCATAACTGAGCTTCCGGTTCATCCTGCATTGCCAGTTCTGCTTACCAAAAATGGCCTACTTGGAGCTCTCGATTCCTTAGTGTAGTCCAACGAAGCAGCTGTGCCATCCTACCTATTTAAAGTTTGAGAATAGGTCGAGGGCGTTGCGCCCCCGATGCCTCTAATCATTGGCTTTACCCGATAGAACTTGCACGTGGGCTTCAACTATCCTGAGGGAAACTTCAGAGGGAACCAGCTACTAGACAGTTCGATTAGTCTTTCGCCCCTATACCCAAGTCAGACGAACGATTTGCACGTCAATATCGCTGCGGGCCTCCACTCGAGTTTCCTCTGGTTTCGCCCAGCTCAGGCATAGTTCACCATCTTTCGGGTCCCGACAAGTATGCTCTCACTCGAACCCTTCTCAGAAAATCAAGGTCGGTCGGCGGTATAGCCCTTAAGGGGATCCTAAAATATTAGTAGAAGAGAAAATTGTACAGACATGGATGAATTGAAACCATTGGTTCTTTCTATTTTTGAAATATAAAAGTTTCTTCTATGTTAAATTCGAAAAATTATCTTATGAGACTTTTCTTTTATAACAAGTGTTGGTTTTACATGTTATCAGTCTCATAAGATATCCCCTCGTGAAAATCATGGGTCCTAATTAACTTCACTAGTAAATTTTTTGTTATCGAGTAAAGTATCGCAATTCAAATCCTTGCCTACACTAAAAATTATTTGTTATCTTGGTTTAATAATAAAAAATAATCATCATGGAATGAATGTCATAATTTCAAATCTGTCCCATCTATATGTGTATTTTTTAATCTTTAATTTGTTAAAATTTTCACCTAAATGGCATTGATTAAAATTATGATTCTAAAATTATACATGTACACACACATGACATTCAATAAGAAATAAATGACAATAATTAAAATAAAATTTTCAAATAAAAAGCAATAAATACTCCAATATGAAATACATTAATGGAGAAACGGTTCAAATCTTTTAGTAATAAGTTCCAATATTTAAAACAAACTAACAGAAAACGAATACTAAAAATGAACAAATTTACAAATTTATACTTTAGAATGAAACAATTTCATAAATTTGTGATTTTAATTGACCAAATTCAAATAAACCTTATTTAAAATAGGATATAAACTTTGAGCCTTTTATCTAATTTTCCCCAATAAATATGCAACTCATGTATATTTCTATGGACAAAATTTAGTTACAAAATTATTTGTAACCTAAGGTTACAACCTTACTCAATAAAATAAATATTACTACTGTGGGGGGTAAAATCTGTCAGCTGATGTTGGGTCGTAGTACATGTACCAAGCCCAGCCACGATAAGAAGAAAAGGTATGGGCGTAGGATATCCCATCCCAACCATGATGGGCCGGGCCTACTTAGGGGGGTCCGAGGAGGAGTACCTCCTCGGACTCGCCAAGTAAGTGTCCAATTCGCACTCCATACCTGGCGAAAGGTCACCCAATACGAAGGAATAGTGCGTGACGTTCAGGAAGGGGGGCAACCACAACTGCCGCATTAAATGCCAAGGAACTACTTTTCCAGCCGCATTAATGTGGAAGGGACAGGAACGCAGAATCATCTTGGCCAGTGCAACTCACAGAAAAGAGGAATGATGACCTATGGGACAGGCACTCAAGTGGAGGGTCAGATGGTTGACAAGTGTAGGGTCATGATCTCAGGAAGAATGCTATATAAGAGAAGGAGATCCCCATGGAAAGGGGATTGCAGGCAGAAAGAAGAAAAAGATAGAAAAAGAGAAAGGAGATAGAAGTAGAAGAAACAGCCCCAGGGACCGTTACTCCAAAAGTTTGAAGGAATATCCTTACGTCCAACTGGTTGCATGGCTTGGTCATAACTACGTTTCCTCTGTCAAAGACCTAGTTCTGTAACCTACTCTTTACAAATTCATTGTTGAGAGACTTTTGGGCCAGAACCACCCGCCTGTTGGGCCTGAGCCCCAAAACCGCCCCCCTACAACTACATATTTTGAAAATCTAACTATTGAATTGCATGTTCTTTACGTTCTTAATATACATGTCAAATTTTGTGTCAATCAGATATTATTTATTATATGATCTATAAGTTTATATTTTATGCATAATTTTAAACTACAAAAACTTACAATTTAAATAATTTATTGATGACATAGCTATTAATCTTTAATTTTTTAAAAATTTTGCAAGCATGAAAGATATAAGAAGAATATGTAATCCAATAAAAGGTTATAGCCTTAGGTTACAACCAATTTTGTAAGTAAATTTTATTCTATTTCTATTTTATCTTTGTCAAAAATTGTCACCTTTATTTAGCATTTGAAATTTTGAATAGAGAACTTGATAAGATTTTGATTCAATAAAATAATTTGATTTATGCCAAAAAAAGGGGAGAGTTCAAAAACATGTGTTACGTTGATGTAAGGATTTTTCTTTAAAAAATAAAATTTTGCTGAACGTGGATATATGTTTTTTTTTTTTTTTTTTTTTTTTTATATAGAATGTTTAGATTTTTTTTTTTTTGATATTATTACAGGTCGCGTATTGGAACATACATGAATAGAAATTTCACATTATTTTTAGAAAGGGAAATAGAAATATCACTTTTGGAAATGGTGAAGCGTGATGAAGATTAGATTTTCTATCAAGTTCCAACCTATAATTATGTGGATACAATACTGGATTAGTTGTCTAGCTACCATCCTGATCAACCTTCTTTCTTATTTGTGGATTTTTTTGGATAAGAAAATTAAAGAGAGTTTTGGATTTCAATCTTAATTTAAATGGCTTGAATAAAGTATGAAATAAATTAATTTTTTCTATTAATGAAATTCATGAGTAATTTGTGTTTTATTAATATGTATATTTGAAATGATTAGGTGTAAACTATAAAGTATAGTCATCACCCTATATATGGAGTATTTGATTTAGGACACAATTTACTATTTAATTATTGTAATTTATTAATTTTAGTATTTAATTTGTAATTTTAGTTATTTTAGGTTTAGAGTTATTTTTTCCTTCTTTTCAGGTGCTTTTAATGCTTTTTAGATCAAATTTAGTTCCTGATATAGTTAGGTATTAATGAGGACTTATTTTAGAATATATTTTATTGTCGGTCAAGTTTTATGGAGCCTTTAAATAGGCCCCTAAGACATATATTCAATCAATAAAATTCAGACTTTTGTCTATTGTTTCTCAAGCAAATGTGTTTTTTTCCCCCCTTATTTTCTAGAAGTAAACGTTTTCTGCTTCTTAATGCTTCCACATTACACATCAGTTGGTATAAGAGAATTGATTTATCCTGGTCTAGTTGCTGACGTATGGGACGGTAGCAATTCCAGTAATAGAAAATTTAGCAAGTATTACATGACGTACAGCTGACACTCACAAATATCTTTGCTAAAATGCTGTTGTTGGAGCATGGAAACAATAGGGATTACTGTTGCGAAGACATAACTCACAGGTAACTTATTGGTAAGCAAATTTCATATAGATCTTATAGAAAAATTGCAAGTTTTAATGGTTATTTTTTAAAAGAGGATTTTCTTGATTAGTTACTTGATCTATAGGATTTATTTGACTTTGAGAATATTTATTATGAGAGAAAAGTTAAACCTGCTGTGTATAAACTTAGTGAGTATGCTTTACATTGATGGGAACAAATATAGTCTGATAGAATTAGACGAGATAAAGACAAAATTCGTTCATGGCTAAGGATGAAAAAGTTGCTTACTGTCAACTTTTATCTTTTGGATTGTGATGAACTTTTGTCGTATACAAAACAAGATTATTATTGGCCAAAAAGTTTACACTTGAATTATTTTGAAGAACCATATATTCCACCAATTTAGGAAGAATTGCATGTTGAAGAAAATATTGTTCTTGAAGATTATGTAGAAGTCAAAGAACAAAATATAGAGATTTCTGAAAAAATTCTTGTTATGGAAGAAGATCCTCAAATCAAAATTATTGTGGAGGGGAATAGTGAAGATCCTATTATAGAGAAAGATGTTGAAGTCAAGATGGTAGAGACCATTGAGGAAGAAATTGAAGAGGAAAATTTCAAGGATCTCAATGAAATCAAATCATATGATTGTCAATCTCAAGATCCTTTTATTTTGGTGGTAAGTGATACACCGAAGTTTATTGATTTTATTGGGGTTGATAGATTTAATTTAATTGTTAGTTCTTATTTGGTAAATCTTTACAATTACATGAAGGCCAAGGAAAATGGAATTCAAGTTGATTTGTTTATTCTATTGATGGGTTGCAAGTATGGAAAGAATATCAAAGGGCTCGTTATTTTGGGTTTAGAGTTATTATTTCATTGTTTTTAGGTGTTTTTAATGTTTTTTAGGTCAAATTTGGTTCCTGTTATGGTTAGGATTTAATTAGGAGTTATTTTAGAATATATTTTCTTGTCTGTCAAGTTTTATGAAGCCCTTAAATAGACCCGTAAGTCTTTACACATTTTTTAGCAATTATTCAATCAATAAAATTCAGACTTTTGTCTATTGTTTCTCTGGTAGATTCAAGAACCTTTTCTCCTTGTGGATTCAAGGAATCCTCATGGATTCATGGTTATTTTCAGAAGCAAATGTGTTTTGTTTATTGTCTTCTAAAAGTAGATATTTTCTGTTTTAACGCTTCCGCATTCCACATCAGTATTGAACCATCTGAAAAGTGATATGATGTTTATTAATTCAACCGTTGCTTCATTGGTTCAAGTGTTGGATTAATACTTAAATTATGGGTCATTCCACGGTACCCACCTATTTTTTTAGTGGGTATCGTACCTGTCACGCCCCAAATCCGATACCCGGATTTGTGACCATGACTGGCATGCTAATATCAAGCTTAAATATGATATTAACAAGAACGAACTTAACTTTTACAAACTTTTACAATAGCTTTCCTTTTTCTGTTCGTTCTTGTTTCTTTACTTCTTGATATAATTTTTCACTTGATAGTCAGAGTATCTACACTGTATTCAAAATAACATAATCCACCAATCATTTAATTATCCACACTTTCACATAATACATCTCTTAATACTTTAAGGTACACAACTTTCATTAGATCCTAATATACACAATACTACAAAGCTAAATATCAAATTGCTAATTTAGGATCTATACATATAAAACTAAAACCAGCTCCTTTCAAACTCAACTAAGACTCCCTCTGCTCCAAAATAAAACCTGCTAACTGAAAGAGTGGAAGGGGTGAGCTACACAGCTCAATAAAGGTAAGATATATGAGAATTCAATAAGGATGCATGTAAATCAAATCATTTCATTCTATGAATATTCGAACAGGAGAACATCTTTTCATGCATAGTATTTTATACTATTCATAATAATAGCTTATACTCTCTTCATAGAAAATAATTATTCTCCTTTTTCTTATCAAAATAATTTTACCAAAACCTTTCATATTGAATCTCCTGCAGTTCTTACAAAGTCACCATATATATTTTCCTTACAAATAATTATTTTAATTTAAATCAGATAATCGGCAACTTTGTATTAAACTAGAAACATCTTGACCCAATAAGAAAATATTTCTTTATAAATATTTTCTCGAAAAATATTATAACTTTCATAGTCAAAAAACTTAACATTTCATAAAGAACAGGTATCTGATAAATTTTAAACATAACTTGTACTTTCATCAGAAACTTTATCTTTATAGCACAATAGAACTTCAGAAACTTTTATCTTTAATGAACAGCTTTCTTTTCATCAGAAACTTCTTATTTTCATGAGAGCTTTTAACTTTTCACAATGCATTTAACAAAATCATTCTCTCATGATTAATAACATAATATAGCTATTCATAAATAACTTATTGGTTAGCCCATATCTGATAAGTCTGTACTTATTTGGGAGGCTTCTAGCACCACGGTGCTAGACATCCAGCATTCCCCACAATGCCAGATATTCCCGGGATCACATCATAATACATATCTTCCAACCATGGGGGTAGGTTGGCTTCCCCCACAAGTTGGCCGTGACTAACAAGGGGCGGGTACAGCAGAACCAGTCCCATATAATGGCCAATCATATAACATTTTCCATGGAAAGTTAGTAATTAATCCTTACTGACAGAGTTTGGATCACCAGAGAACATAACCCAAAAATATTTCATACTTTACGTCGTACTGAAACTTCTTATTTTGCATAACATTTCATAATAATAGCATTTCCATTCTTTTCTTTAAACATCATGTTTGTGGAATCAATAATAACATCAATATGCTTAAATCATATACATAAGTTTTTCGAAAGCTCATGAACATATCTTTGTTAGAATAATGATTACATGCCATATCTCTAATCAAAAACATTTTAATGCATAATATACTTTAAAATAACCTCATGACTTACCAAATGCCCATATAACTTATCCCTTACCTGAAAGCAGAGGAACTGAAAGCCTACAATTGACGGAGCTTAAACCTGAGGAACTGGTAACACCTAAACCAAATATCAAAACTTATTACTATCCATAATTCCTTATCATAAACTTATGCATTCATCTCAAAGTCTATCTCTTAGAATCAAGGAAATCCTAATCCCACCTCAATGAGGTTCCCACAAATACAAAGTACATTCATCAGACAACATGATGTAGTAAATCATAGAGAAACCAATTCATAAAATTTATATATACTCCAAACATACCAAAGGATGAGAATATTAAATTATAGCTCAAAACATTTACCTTAACTTGAGAATTAAATCCACAAAGTTAGGTGTAGCATATTCTGTTCACTACTCATTTCAGCAGCATATGCTCCATTTGTAAAATACAAACGGGCTGTCCACAGACATCCAATTGTCATGAAATTTTACATAACTACTCCCCTGTATGTCCAGTATAAATAATAAAAATTTCGGAGTCAAAGAACAAATCCATGATTTACTAAAAATCACACAAGACAGCATACTCAAATCTGTCCTTACAGAATTTCTTGCAACTTAAAAATTAAACCATTATTTTTATGTTCATCCAAATTCTGTGAGACCACTTCCATAACAACCATGTGTGTCTTAGAGTTCATAAAAACTACTTCTAGAATCCTAATTCATAGAATATGATTTAATACATATTTTTCTTGTTGTAAACATCAAATCTGTCACAAAGACAGCTTCAGTACATATTCTTACAAAATTATCAACAAATAGCAATAAGCCTTAATTTCATTTGGGTATTTTTATACCTATAGTAAACATACTAAAATATGTCATTAAACATTCAATAAACCATAATATCATTAAACCTTCAAATCACTAAAACAGAATCATAATTCAGCCCATAAAATCAGGATAGAGGTTAAAGAAGTAGAAATAAACAAATGAAGTTTTGATTACTTACCCCCAACAATTTGAAGCTGAAATTTTAGTGTTAACCCTTTAATTTCTTCTTTAGAGAGGGATATTTTGTTTTGGTGAGAGAGGGAGGGTTGCCATGTAAGAACAAAGGAAGAAGAGAGAAAGAAGAGCAAAGAAAGAGGAATTGAGAAAGAAGTAAAGGAGCTAGACTTTCTTGTCTGGTGCAGCCAGGAAGATTAGATATGGGAGAAGACTTTTGGGGCAGCAAAATCAGATAAAGAGAGTGGAAAATTTGGGGTGGATACGTGTATGGCTAGGGAAAGAAAAATCACACCCACTTTTCAACTTTCTTGCATTCACACTCAAACTTTCCTACAAAAATAATTTCTTGCATTCACACTCACCCTTTTCTACAAAAATAATATCACTTTGCATATACATATATATATATATATATATATCCTTACCTTTATAAAGTTATATCCATCACATTAAAAGAGCATATATGTTCTATAATATCTCATGCATCATATATAGTTAAAACACCAACAACTATATATATATATATATATATATATATATATCTCATAACTTAACCACTTAATATAGTTTTGCACATACTAAGTATATATTTATAATACAAATAGTCATTTCAATTATTTATAATCTTTACAATTCTTATTCAATGACATTATAAAATAATATGTTTATTAAATACTTTGTAAGTAAGTGGCTTAAAATATTAATAATACTTAACCACAACACATAGTTTAATTATAAAAATTGGGTCGGGGTGTTACAGTACCCACCAAAATCTTAGCCGTGTATTTTTATTGTTTCAATCCTAACCATTTATTTAAGTTAAGTAGTTTTTCTTCCTCCTTTATTTGGTGGATATTTGATGGCTTGTGGGAGATCTGCTTTTGGTTGTTGCATTTGGGAGTTTTGAACAACATTTGATGATTTGTTCTAAAAATGCACACCATGTGTTTGATGTTTTGTTCTATAAGCTTTGTAGTAGCCTAGTGGAGCTAGTGTGCCTATCTCAAGCAATTTTAACTAACTAATTTACTTAATCATGGAGTAAAAGATTGAAAAATTTTCAATCAAATCTTGATGCAAATAATAGATAGGAGATCGATAATGTTATTTGGATAGTGTCTTGCTGAAGTGGCATAGCATCTTTTTCTCTCCTGCTCAAAACTTACATTTGATATGGAGTTAAATCATTTTGCAGGGGTAGGATGAAGAATTGGCTCATACAATTGAAGTCCATGTAACAAGACCAAGCTCTAAAACAGAGCTGAAACATTGATATGCACCCACAATCATTTACATAATTACTCAACTTTCAGATAATAAGAAACCTCTCAAAGGTTCATTATATGATTATATCCTTTTTTTAGCATGTTTTTGTTTACTAGATTTTTTTTATTTAATAAACTTATTATATATGATTTTGAATTTGCCGATATTGTCAGGTTGAGCTAGATGAGCCAAAGTTCTTGAATAATAATAGTTATATAAATAAATATCTAAGGCTTTATGCAAAGAGATTTGCTCTTATGAACATCTTTTTTTTTTTTCCAAGCTCTAATAATTATATCATGTAAATGCAGATATTTCTGTTGTTAGTGGAGTTGTAGAATGGATAATACGAAATTGCTACAAGTTAGAAGTTGCCCTGTTGAGAACTTAAGAATGAATGATCCAAAAATGCATATGCTTTTGATTGTCTCTTTTTCAATTGTTGCCATGATGGTATTCAAATATAGATGTGAACAACACACATTGTAGTGGATTTTTTTTAAAATGAATTTTTTCCTTTAAAAATGGATTTCTTTGTAGTTTGTCTGCTTCTTTTAGATACTTTGCAACAAGAGACCGGCTTGTAGTTTATGACAGTGAGTAATATATCAACTTAAGCTATAAATATTATGAGATGAAAATCACCATATTTAGATCCAAGTGCAAGTAGGTGGCTTGATTTCTTTGGATCATCTACAACACATACAAACAAAATTAGTGAATTTTGTTATTTCATATTTGAATTTATGGAAAAGTGATTTCTTAGTAAACAAATTGTGGCATATACATATGGAATATTTCCCTTGTCAATATATTAGTGGTATACTTCTTGATTTTAATTAACCTAGTAATCATAATAGATTTAATATATTTAGAAGTAAAATCTACCCCCACCTTATTGTGTTTAATACGTGTAAGTGCTCTATTAACTTGTTGGAACAACTCATAAAGCCTAGTTTGCCTATCAAAAAATCTATTCAAGAAGGCATTCATGGCTTCACAATGTTGTGTAGTCTTGTACCTAGAAAAAAATGACTTCTCATGTAAGATAATCTTTTGCATGAATATGCATGATTGTCCATAATATCTAGATTGATTATGATTGTACTCTCCATTAATAATGATTATAATGGAACAATAAAAATTATTTTTAGTAATATGATAAATTCATATTTTGTAAGTCCAAGTTGTTACTAATAGCAAATTACTAGTTGGCTATGATGATAGATTTTTACTCATTATCTTGTCAATTAGGTTATCAATGGAATTTTCATTACCTCGTGTATTTATTAAAAATGTTACAAAAAATGTAGAAGGTCTAAGAAAAAAAATATTTGGAAAAAATATTTTATGATCTTAAATTCAAATTCAAATTTAGGTATCCAAACAATGGAATTTCAAATCCTTTGTTGTATAAGAAGACCCAAACAAGGTATTTTAAAATCAATAGATTTCAAATTGGGGCATTTTAAATCCATTGGGTCAAAATAATCCAAATGTTGTCATCCAAATAAATTTCAAATATTTCGGTCATTTTATAGGTTCTAAAGGTAGTTTGGTCATTTTTTAGGTTTTAGGGGTTTTCGGTAATTTTTTAGGTTTCAAGGGCATTACGGTCATTTTTTAGATTCTGAGGGTTTTTTTTTGTCTTTTTTTATTTTTATTTTTTATTTTTATGTTCTATTATATTTCGGTCATTTTATAGGTTTTAATGGCATTATAGTCAACTTTTAGGTTTTAGGGTTATTCAGTCATTTTTTTTAAATTCTAAGGGTATTTTGATCATCTTTTAGGTTCTAAGAGTATTTTGGTAATTTTAGAGGGTTTCGGGGGTATTTGTGCCATTTTATAAGTTTCGAGGGTATTTTAGTCATTTTTAAGTTTTCTAGTTATTTCGGTCATTTGTGGCAAAAGTACTATCATATATGATATTGGTACTACTTAATATGATAATGGAATCATTAAATGTGAGAAAAAAAAAAAAGACGGAATTATTGAATGTGACAAAAGTACGATTACATGTGATGTTGGTATTGCCCAATGTGACAATGGAACTGTTAAATGTGAGTAAAAATTAAAGTACCAATGAATATGAGAAAAATACAGTCAAATAAGATGTTAGTACTGATTAATGTGACAATAAAATCATCAAATGTGAAAAAAAAATAAATGAACCACTGAATGTGACAAAAGTACAGTCACATATGATGTTGGTACTGTGCAATGTGAGGATAGTACCATAAAATGTGAAGAAAAGAAATAAGGGAACTATCGAATGTGACAAAAGTACAGTCACATGTAGTGTTGGTATTGTGCAATGTGTAGATAGTACCATCAAATGTGAGAAAAAAAATAAGGGAACTACAGAATGTGACAAAAGTATAGTCACATGTGATATTGGTACTGTGCAATGTGAGGATGGTACCATCAAATATAAGAAAAAATAAGGGAACCACCAAATGTGACAAAAGTATAGTCACATGTGATGTTGGTACTGTACAATGTGAGGCTGATACCATAAAATGTGAGGAAAAACAATAAGGAAACCACTGAATGTGATATTTGTACTGTGCAATGTGAGGCTGGTACCATAAAATATGAGGAAAAAACATAAGGGAACCACCGAATGTGACAAAAATACAATCACATGTGATGTTAGTACTGCGCTTTGTGAGACTAGTACCATAAAATGAGAGGAAAAAAATAAGGGAACCACCGAATGTGACAAAAGTACAGTCACATGTAATGTTGGTACTGTACAATGTGAGAATGGAACCATTAACTGTGAGAAAAAAATAAGGGAACCACTGAATGTGACAAAAGTACAATCACATGTGATATTAGTATTACAAAATGTGAGGATGATACCATTAAATGTGAGAAAAAAAAGTAAAGGAACCACCGAATATGACAAAAGTACAGTCATATGTGATGTTAGTACTACAAAATGTGAGGATGGTACCATCAAATATGAGAAAAAATAAGGGAACTACTAAATGTGACAAAAGTACAATCACATGTGATGTTAGTACTACACAATGTGAAGATGGTATCATCAACTGTGAGAAAAAAAAATAAAGGAACCACCAAATGTGACAAAAGTACAGTCACATCTGATGTTGGTACTACACAATATGAGGATGGTACCATCAAATGTGAGAAAAAAAATAAGAGAACAACCGTAAGTACAATCACATATGATGATAATACTACACAATATGAGGATGGTATCATCAAATGTGATGTTTTGGTTACCTGATATAGCAGGTTGCCTACTAGTGGGTACCGTACCCTCCAAAAAAAAGAGGATGTACTATAGAATTACCCTTTAAATTATATATAAGGATATTCGTTAGCATCTCTCTCTCTCTCTCTCTCTCTCTCTATATATATATATATATATATATATATACACGTGTTCACATTTGATGTACTAAAAAAAATTCTCTTTCTCATTCTTTTCCCATTGCTTCTTTGCTCTCAGAAAAATCCTCAACCCCTTCCCTTAGCCACCGCTGCCTTTGCCGAGCTCCAGTTCCCCCCCTCTCACCGCTACTCAATCTCTCTACCCTCACTCTCTCCATTCCGCACCACATTTCCCTTTCTCATCGCCAATCTCCTTTCCCTTCTCCATCGCCGATCTCCTTTCCCTTTCATTTTTTTTTTCTCTCTTCCTCCACCTTGTCGGCCTGCCCAGCCACCGATTGAAGGCCTTGAAACACTCTTTGTCGAAGTACTCTACATTGAGTTCAGCTCCGATTGTGACTTCGTTCCGCCCCTCTCTCTCTCTTTGCTATAGTTTTCTGTATCTTACATTTAGTTATATGTTTTTATTAAATACTCAGTTCTTATCATTCTCATAATAAAATTAATACTCATCATGTTAAAAGCAAGAAAAATACTTCCTCAAAAGAAATTGCTGTTATCTAGATCAATTGATGGTTGTGGTAAGGAGAGAGTTATGGCTTGAATGTGGCTACATAGTGTGCTGCATATTCAAAATCAAAGACTGTATCTTTATAAGTAGATTAGCTACACTTAGTTTAGTAGTGAGTGGTCGAGAAATCAGTGTGACTAAACTATATCAATCAATTTGCCATGCCTAAAATTAAAGATTTTCAATATAATTTCCTTTTTTTTTTTTTTTTTTGGGTATCCACAGGTTGAGGTTCTCCAGAAGATGGATGATTCTTACTTTGGGGAGGGTTCAACTCTTCTTGATGAAAGGTTTGTGAGGGAAATTTTATCAATTTCAGTTCTACTTTCTTTTATGTTCAGTAAATTGAGGATTTAAAATTCAGGCATTCGTTATTTGTTCCTGGATTTGTTATTCATAGGGATTAACTTGATTATCCCTTTAATATGATGTTGGATTTGAAGAATAATTGTTAATTTCTTGATATTAATTTTAACTACACATGAAGAAATTCATCATTGAGAATTTTGCTCTAAGGCAAACATGTGTGTTCAATTTAAAATAACATCTTATGCTATTAATTGTAAAGTTGAAATCCAAACCCCTTTTTTTAAATACTTCTATTTGAATTTGCTTATATGACTTAATGACCAAGGTAGTAATCACCTGGACGGCACCATTAAGTTTGATGTTTTCTAGTAGACTAATTAGTTGTTCGTCAGCCATAGTTCCTCTGATTTGCCCCTAAAATAAAATTTATTACTCTAATCTTAAATTCTGTTAGAAATAAAGGAGATATACTATTTGAATTTTCCTTAGAGAAATTACACAATATGATTTTACCAAAAGAAGTGGCGGAGATGAAGCGTGGACCAAGTCACTGTCTTAAGACAAATCGTGTCGTCTGCGTTATAGATCCACAAAGCTCCGTTCAGCCTTCCAAACTGTTTGGGCTTGCTCACATTACCACAGAGAGTGCATGATTGTTTCCTTCCCATCCTCACAGAGAGAGCAAGCTTCATCCACCATGATGTTCCTGATTCGTAAGTTTGGTTTTGTAGGAAGTGAATCTCTAAGTGCTCGCCATACAAAGTGCCTGATCTTACTGGAAGCATAAATTTTCCACACCCCTTTCCATATCTTTGCAGCAGCATCTGTGGGGCAGGGACTTGGGTTTTCCTGAGGCACACCATTTTCCAGTAGTCTATAACCAGTTCGTACAGAATACTCACCATCAGGAGTAAAGGGCCATACCAGTGTATCATTATCCTCCACTTCACTTACAATAGTGCTAGCAATCATTGAAGCTTGTTTCGAAAAGATCCACATTCCAAACCTTAGAGTTAGGTAGAAATAAGTCACAGACTTTATTGATCTCTGCATCAATCCTAGGGGACACCACCTTACCATATGCTAAATCTGGAAGCCATCTTTGGTCCCAAATATTTGTAATAAAATGTTTAGAATGGAAAGTATATAGATTCTCAAAAAAAAAAAAAAAAAAAGAAAAAAAAAAAAAAAAAGAAAAGAAAAGAAAGAATGGAAAGTATATATTTGTAATAAAATCAAATATGCTAGTTTTTTTTTTTCTTGAAAATATGCTAGTATTAATATCACATTAATGTTCAAAATTTTCCTAATTAAAAACCATTGACAATAGCTATTCAAATTCTGAATTATATTTGAATTTCAAAATTTAGCAATCAACGTATGTATCATTAAGAGATAATTGATTTTCTCAATTCACATAAATGAGTATTAAAATAAAATATGATATTTTAGTAAAAATATCCAACAAATTCTATGCCCAAGGTGTAAACCTGTTGCGTAATGGCGACCTCAAACCTCTATCATTAACGTTTATTTTTTTGATAAGTAATTGTAATTTATTAAATTGGAACTATCATTAACATATTTGACACAAATAAAACACATGCTTTTGTACCGTCCTAGTAGGGAAGATACAGAAAAAGCTAGCATAGGATGAACTGATAATTAACAAAATAGTTGTTAAACTAAATTGTTCAATAGTAGACTTAAACTTCAAATAATAAAACTAGAGACAAAATGCAAAAACTTTATTGGAATGGAGGCTAGGAAGCATTACAGATACAGTCTAAGTCGGAGCTATCCCATGGAGATAATTTTAGCGGCTGATGACAAAACACTTGTGAGCCACGAAAAGAAGCGGTAAACCCTAAGTACAGTTGGGTGAGGCCCCCAGCCCTTCTTGTAAAAACGCTCTGGATCCGGCTTATACAGGGACACCGCCAAAGGCATTGGCTTCAACTCCTTAAGTTTCATCAATAAAATCCCTGCACTTTCCGAAAGAGAATTACCCAAGCAACGTAGATCGTCAATCTCATCGAAAAGGGAGTGGTCTTCTCTTCTTCAGAAACATAGTAATCAATGTCTTGTATACATCCCCACCTAAAGTCACGAACTTCGTTCCAGAAGCTCAGCAATGTTCCAACGTATTGCCCTAAATAATGTTTTTCAAAGAGAGTGCACTCCCAATAATTGATAATGGCTTCCGACATTTCCTCACACTGACGCAAACACAGAATGGAGTAATCGCTCAAAGTGGCATGTTGGACAGTTAAGTAGCGGTTGAACTCGAAGCGAGAGGTCAGCGACAAACTGCAGATTAGGTCGGCTACGATTGTGATAAGTTGGGTGGTGTCAGTGGCGTATTTGGTTGATGGGATTTTCATGAGACTGTCAACGCAGGCCCTTGGCTTCATAAGGTTGGTAATCTTATTACAAGACTCGTTCACCACCGCATATGGTGGTGGTGGAGGTGGACGCGAAGGAAGCCGTGCGATTGCAAGTGCTCAATTCATCATCATCATCATAGGAGGAGGAGGAGGAGGAGGAGGAGGTGATTCGAAGAGAAGATGATGAAGAGGTTTATTACTCAGAATGGAAGCCACGAACATTCCATAAGTGACGGTTAATAAGGTCAAGACTAGGGTTAAGGGCCTTGAAATAGGTTTCAATTTCATCATCCTAGCTGATATTGAGTTTAATAATGATAACAAACTAGAGAATATTAAGAATATGGTCGATTTCGTTAACCTGGTGATTGACTTAGTCGAGCAGAAGTTTGGGTTGAAGTGTGATGAAGAAGAAGTACACCCCAGGAGAACTGCTCCCATCCGCTGCCGTAACTTTCCCTCTGCGCCCATCGTCTAGACTCTAGACTCTAGAATAAGTAATAACCTAACAATCACAACACCACATTGATAGACCTCGGCTCGCATATTGATTTGGGTCAGTCCAGTTGATATTTCATTTTTGTTTACTCTCGAGCCCAGCTCAATTAATGCCAATTCGGTCCAGCACAAACGAGGATGCGAGACCATATCTATCAAATCAACACAGCAGCTGACCTGGTGGAAATGGACTTCTTAGTAGGTTTATTTCATATTTCAATAATAATTATGATTGTTGGTTTCAAATTTTTAATTTTTAATTTTTTTTTAATGTTTTACAGTGGAAAGTTTTGTATGATTTAAGTTTGACGTTAGTTTGTTTCAAAAAAAAAAAAAAGTTTGACGTTAGTTCATGAAAAATAGGAATATTGCATAACGAAATTGGACTATTTTAGCATCGGTGGTGGATCATGGGGTTGGTTTTTTTTTTTTTTCAACTTCACTTTCCTTACTCACGTTTTCTTTTCTAAAAAAAAAAATCTTCCTCTTTTTTTTCTTTTTTTAATATTTTAAATCTCTTCTCTTTTTTGGGGAAAAAAAAAAAAAAAAAACTCCTATAAAACCACTACTATCACTTCTCTATCCATATCCTTAAATTTAGGCACTCATATATTTGATTTTGAAAAAAAATAAAATGCTAAATTTTAGAGAAATTTAAAATATTAACATGAGGAATTGGTGTGACCCTATCCTTATTTAAAAGTTTATCAAAAAAGAAAAACTACACGTTTAAGAATTTCGGATTAAACTATTTTTTTTTTTAATCCCACGTTTTATCCAAAAAATACTACCTGACCACCCATTTTTTTCAAATTCAAAGTTTAAAAACAGTACACATTTGTAGATAACTACATGTACCGTTATAATCCTAAAAGTTAGCCACTTACTATACATCCATAACAAAAGTGAAAAAGAGTTTAAATTTCAAATATATTTATTTTATAGTAAAAATGATCAAATTTAATCTTAAAATGTAGTGTTTTAATCATAATAGTTAGTCACTTAGCGCACATCCATTAAAAAAAGTTAAAAAGAGTTTAAATTTCAAATAGATCAACTACCCTTAAAACTGAGAAAAGGTACGTAACATTTTTTATGGAGTAGTAAATTAATAATTATAAAAAAAAATGTATATTGAATTTCACATAGAATTATACAAATGATAAATATAATTTATGTTACAAAAGAAATTTTTTTACAACAATTTCTTAGATAACAACCACTTCATGTGAGGTTTAAATTGGATAACCATTAACATGATACATCAAAAATATAATAATACCCTTTTAAAAAAAGTAGCGTAAATTACATTTTTTTTTTTTAAGTAGCGTAAATTACATGGAAAAACTTGTTTACGTAATACCCTCTAAAAAAGATAGCATAAATTACCACCCTTAAAACCCAACACCAAATTGACCAATCATGCTCATATCCGCTTCAACTTGCAATGCCCCCATAAATTCCTTGGTCCCAGACCTTGCAATTGTACCCAAATTGTTCACCAAATCTCTAACCCAAAAACCAGAAAAAGTGTTAGCAATCTAAATCACATTAAATATCAAGTTCTTAGACCAAATGAACATATGAGAGAAGTCATAAATTACTCAACTGATATTCACTTGTTGAATATAATAAAATCTATCCTAACACAAACTCTTGAAAAACTTTGCAAGAAGAGAGTTTATGACAAGTAGACTTTGACAACCTGTATTTCTGAAACACTTTAAACAAAACTCATCAAGGCATCTTTGTGTGAAACAAAAATAATAGATTGTATACAAGTAATAAGAAGCACGTGTATAAAAAGAGAAAAAAAAAAAAAAAAACAACACATGTAAAGGTAGGTGAAGAAGACATACATCATCAAAGATAAGCACAATGTATGTAAACATGGTCACAAGACCGGTGTACAAGAAGAAAGAGGTAAGCACTCCCCCTAACAAGATGAAACACATCTCCCCCTTACAAAGGAATGTATTTCTCCCCCTATCATGTAGAATCTTACCAAAGAAACCACATATTCTCCACAATTTCTCCCCCTTTTTGTCATGATTGACAAAGGGTACAGGAAGCCGTAAAGCTTCACCTGAGAAACATAAAGATGATCAAGGGGGCACAAAGAATCCATAAAAATGCATGAATGTAATGAAACAAGATGCTATAGACAACAAGATAATAGAAAGATGCAAAACACAAATACACACACTAAACAAGTCTAACCAATTTTATATTTCAAAAACAAGTCAAGACAATTTAGTGAGCATACATTAACACAAGTAAAACCTTGTGATGGCCAAATCACATTGTACCTACACATGTATCAAGAATAGCAAAGAATATTGTGTGTTATGTGTGAAAAATATCGCAAGATTGCATACGTGTATACATGTTATGACAATTTGAGATATGAGAAAATCACTTTAACTCACACACAATCATAACTGCTTGATGGAGACTATTACCTTTAAGGTACATCCTATAACTCCCACATCTTCTAGAATACACGCTTGCAATTATATTTAAAGCATTTTTTATCTTTTTGCTTTTTATTTTCTTTGCATATTTTTCTTTTTAAGCATATCATGCATGGGCATATTAGAGAGAGAGAAGAAATACCCAATGATATTTGACATTCCAATTTTGCTATACCTAAACACACAAATGTCATTGACACTGCATTTTTGCTATGCCGAAGCATACATGTGTCATATTATGATTGGCGGGCAACAGTGGTGAGATGGTTATTTATGCCTTTCTCTCAAGATTTTTTAGTCCTTCCCGTAAAAAAGAGTGATATGAGTGTTAAGTATAAGAGACAACTTAATCTTACTCATCACAAACACGAGCCACAAAGCTCACTTGTTTAGTTGTGCATAGAAATGCTCTTCTAAGCTACAAATGATACAAAGTTTAGAAGACTTTGTTTCAATGGCCATCCAAGGTACACAAGTACCAATGTACACAAAACACACTTGTTTTTGTATTTTTCTGATATTTCTCTTTTTATTTTGAAAAAAAAAAAAAATAAATAAAGACTAAATAACCAAACAAAAACAGACAAACAACATGAAAGCATGAATGAAAAATGCATATGCATGAAGGCATGATTTCAAAAGCAGATAAGAAATCAAGCAAAGAGAGTTCTACTTTAGATAGAAAAAATTAAAGCACAGGACAAACAAAAAGGACAATTAAGTCTTAGACTCCTTTCTCACTCATACAGCACGAGTCTTTGACCATGAAGATGAAAAGACACGCATCCTAGTATGTCTACTAAAGGACATAGAAGAATTAAGATTCTCCTGAAATTGAGTTAAGGCTCAAAGCTTTTAATAACTCTCCAAACAAAGGTGTAAGTCCTTGAGAGGAAACCTGTGACTGTTTGGACAATTGCTTATAAGGATACAACTTAAAGCAATTAGGACGAATGTGTCCAGAAACACCACAATGGTGACAAACATGAGGTCTAACAAAGGATTTAGAATTAGACAAATTAGCTTTGAATTTCATACCTTTATCACCTTTCTCAGATTGAGGTACAAAGACAATCCTTGATCCAGAAGCCGTGGAGGAGGGGCCGGACGAAACAACATATCCTAAGCCAGTCTTGTCAGAACTAGACTTTTGAGCACTCAATACCTCATCAAGCCTTGCACTGGACATCCTCTCTATTTGAGTTCTAGCTTGACTAAGCTCAACTTCAAGATTCTTGACCTTCTCTTCTATTGAGGTGTTTTCCACAACAAGAGTCTTAACTAACCTTGTAGTCTCATCTAGTTTGACTAACAGATAAGTTTTTTCAGTTTTTACCTCATTTAGCTCTTTTCTACAAAGATGAGAAGTCTTTTCAGATTTTATAAATTTAGTGCACAGCTTATCATAGGCTTCCTGAAGGGTCATCTTCTTAGGTACTTCATCATCAGAAGAATCCTCACTGTCACTAGCACTCTCCACAATCACCTTATCGGTTGAGGCAGTAAAGGCCATAACGTGACGACATTCATCCACATACTCATCAAAAGAGTCATCCTCAGTATCACTCCAAGTAGCAACCAGCCCTTTATCTTTTGACTCATTGGTCTTTTCCTTCATGAGGTAGTTTGGACACTCTATCCTCATATGACCAAAGTATTTGCACTCAAGGCATTGAATAAGGGGTTTCTCATTCTTGCCCTTCCTAGAGGATTTTGATTTCCTAGGAGGTTTGCCCTTATTCTTCTTCCTAAATTGAAGAAGCTTGATAATCTTATCAGTTATAAAAGTTAGATCCTCATCCTCATCTTCATCTTCATCTTCACTTTCATCTTCATCTTCAGAGTCCTCAATCTCTTCCTCTATAACCTTAAGAGCCAAGTTTTTACTCTTTCCACCTTTTCCAATTGATCCTAATCCCATCTCATAGATTTGAAGGTTCCCTACAAGCTCAGTCAAAGGAATTTGATCAATGTCCTTTGCTTCTTCAAATGGCAGTGATCTTGGCATGAAATCTTTCAGGTAAGGACCTTAGGATTTTCCTAACAATCTTGGATTCTGCAATACATTCTCCAAGGTTGAAAGCAGAATTTACAATATCCTTGAGTTTGGCATAGAACTCATCAAAGGTCTCATCCTCCTCCATCCTTATTTCTTCAAAACTACTAGTGAGTCTTTGAAACTTCACAATCTTCACTGCCTTGGTACCTTCATAGGTGGTTTCAAGAATGGTCCATGCTTCCTTGGCAACTTCCACGGATGATATTTTCTTGAATTCCTCATTGGTCACCCTACAAAACAAAGCATTCAAGGCCCTACTGTTGAAATTTGCCGCTATGATTGTTGCATCATCTCAATCCACCGGCGCTTCCTTTGGCTTAATCTAGCCAACTTCAACAGCTTGCCATACCTGTTCACCTAAAGCCTGCAAAAAAACTTTCATACGAACTTTCCAGTACGCATAATTAGTTCCATCAAATAAAGGAGGAATCAAAAGAGATTTTCCACAATCCATGACAATAGGGGTCAAAGATCACACTCAGGAAATTAATCCAATCAGAGTGAACTTGCTTTGATACCACTTGTTGGGAAATTTAGACCCCAGTTAATAGAATTAATAAGT
The DNA here is from genome assembly GCF_932294415.1 of Quercus robur. Lineage (NCBI taxonomy): Eukaryota > Viridiplantae > Streptophyta > Magnoliopsida > Fagales > Fagaceae > Quercus > Quercus robur. Next base: position 21,947 of record NC_065541.1, on the reverse strand, counting down.
TTTAAATCCAAGTTGTTAATTAGATTTATTATCAATAAAACTTGTTAAAAAAAATAAACATCAATATCATGTCAAAATCATGCAACAGAAAAATAAATAAGACAAGATATGATAACCCAGGAAAACCAATGAAACCAACCAGTTTCACAGTAAAAAACCTGGGGGGAAACCTTCCCGAAAAGTAATCCACTATAGTAAAGAGAAGTTTCAGATCTAGTACAAAATCTTTGTCCCTAGACTCTACAATCCCCGTAGATGAACTTACAGCAAAAACCTTCTACTGCTTCAGAACCTCTGAACTCTTCAATATATGAACACAATCCTTCGATGCACGAATCCCAGTACGTGACTAACCAATTACGTGGATCCTAGTACGCGACTTAATCACCAACTAGAAGAAGATTGTTGGTTGCAAAATTCTTCACTTCATCAACAATGAAGATCAAGAAGCACTAGGTTACAAAATCCTAAGGCGCAAAGACGTAGTAGCTTCTTTCGGAGAGAATAAGGTTTTGGTCATCTTTTGCATTCGTTCTCCTTGTATTCTGTTATGTGACGACCTCTAAAATAATCCTTATATAGGTCTAGGGTTGTAAGAAAAGAAACCCTACACAAATACAAAAGCCTGGCCCAAAAATCAGATATGAAAATTCTAATTTCCGTAACCTCAATAGATAGCAGGTGTCGAGCTTTAAACCTTGACAGATACAACTATCGAGAAGCTATGGAGGAGCTGTCGAGGAGACAGAAGCTTTCTCAATCAATCCACTAGCTATCGAGAGGTGTCGAGCTATCTGTCCGCACGTGTCGAGCTATCTGTCCAGCTTTAATGAACAGCTTTTCTTCACTTGTTTCTTGGTCCAATCTTCATGGCTTTAATACTAGACTTGAACAACATGTTTCTTGAAGTATTAAACACATCCTAGATCTACCCAAATTACAAGTAAAGTGCGTTTTGTCAAAGGATTAGCCAATAACACAAAATATGTCCTTAACATTCCTCTTTTTCCCATGTCGCTTCTTGGACTGTATGATTTCTCCACAACACCTTCACTAAGGATATATTCCTTGAACGTAGCACTTAATCCTTCCTATCAAGAATCTACACCGGTTACTCCTTATAAGACAAGTCATCTCTAACATTGATCGGCTCATATTCCAAGACATGTGATGGATCAAGCATGTATTTTCGTAACACTGATACATGGAATACATTATGAATATGTGACAAAGCTGGTGGCAATGCCAACCTATGAGATACATTGCCCACTCTATCTAAGATCTCGAAAGGACCAATATACCTTTGACTAAATTTGCCTTTCTTCCCAAACCTCATCACACCCTTTGATGGAGACAACTTTAAGAATACATGATCCCCAACTTGAAACTCTAAGTCTCACCTTCTATTATTTGCATAACTCTTTTGCCTACTTTGAGCAGCTAGGAGTCTTTCACAAATCAACTTAATCTTCTCCGTAGTCAATTGAACTAGTTCTGGACCAAGCAACTTCCTTTCACCCACTTCATTCCAACAAATAGGTGACCTACACTTCGAGCCATACAATGCCTCAAAAGGAGCCATCTTTATGCTAGAATGGTAACTATTATTATAAGCAAACTTAATTAAAGGCAAGTGAGTCTCCCAACTACCTTTCAAGTCTAACACACAGGCTCTTGGCATGTCTTCAAGTGTCTATATAGTTCTTTCTAACTGGCCATCAATTTGAGGATGAAAAGCTGTACTAAAATCTAACTTGTTTCCCATAGCCTTGTGCAAACTGCTCCAAAACTTAGAGGTGAAATGAGGGTCTCTATCAGAGACTATAGAGACAGGAACTCCATGCAATCTCACTATTTCCATAACATATAATTGAGCCAATCTGTCCAATGAAAACGTAGTCTTGATTCGTAGAAAATGGGAAGACATGGTCAATCTATCCATTATTTCCCAAATAGCATCATGACCCTTAACTGAATTAGGCAATCCAGTCACAAAGTCCATGGAGATATGTTCCCACTTCCACTCCGGAATACTAAAAGGCTGAAGTAATTCGACAAACCTTTGATGTTCAACTTTAACTTGCTAACAAATTAAACACTGGGATACAAAATCTGCAATCTCTCTTTTCATATTATTCCACCAATATACTTCACTAAGATCTTGATACATTTTGGTGCTACCTAGGTGAACAGTGTATGCAGATTTATGAGCCTCCTCCATAATTTCCCCTTTTTAATTCAGTATTATTCGGAACACATAATCGATTTCTAAATTGTAAAACACCATCACCATGAATGCCAAACTCAGCTCGGTTACCTTCCTTTACCTCTTCCATAATCTTTACCAAATTAGGATCAGATCCTTGAGCAATCTTCACCTTTTCAACTAAGGTAGGCTATACTAAAAAATGAGCAAGAAGTACCCTTAGCTCCTTAAATTGGAGCTCCACATTAATCTCCTTCAACTCTTCAAAAAAAAAAGTCTTTTCCTCAAAATTATACTTGCCACACTACCAGAGGATTTTCTACTCAAAGCATCAACCACCACATTTGCTTTGACTGGGTGATAATGTATTGTACAATCATAGTCTTTCAACAACTCAATCCATCTCCTTTGCTGCATATTCAATTCTTTTTGAGAGAACAAATATTTCAAACTTTTATGGTTAGTGAAAATCTCACATGTCTCCCCATATAGGTAGTGCCTCCATATCTTCAATGTAAAGATCACTTCTGCTGACTCCAAGTCATAAGTAGGGTAATTCTGTTCATACCTTTTTAGCTACCTAGAAGCATATGCTATCACCTTTCCATGCTGCATAAGCACACAACCAAGACCTTTCTGTGAAGCATCACTGTAAATTACAAATCCTCCTGAACCTATTGGCAATGTCAAAACTAGAGCAAACACCAACCAGTCTTTCAATTCTTGAAAGCTCTTTTCACATTTATCTTTCCACAAGAATTTAGCATTCTTTTGGGTCAGCCTAGTCAAGGGAAATGCTATACGTGAAAAACCTTCAACAAACCTCCTATAGTAACCTGCAAGACCCAAGAAACTACGAACTTCAGATACAATTGTTGGTCTAGGCCAATTTACCATAGCTTCCACCTTTTTAGGATCCACAAAAATGCCATCCTTAGATATTACATGCCCCAAAAACATTACTTCATCTAACCAAAACTCACACTTCTTAAACTTGGCATATAATTTTTGCTCCCTCAAGACCTGTAACACCATCCTCAAATGTTCTACATGCTCCTCCAGAGTTTTAGAATATACTAAAATATCATCAATAAAAACAATTACGAATTGATCCAAATAAGGCTTGGACACACAGTTCATTAAATCCATGAAGGTAGCAGGGGCATTAGTCAATCCAAATGGCATCACCAAAAACTCGTAGTGTCCATAACGAGTATGAAAGGCAGTCTTAGGTATATCTTCTTGCTTAACCTTGAGTTGATGATAACCTGATCTAAGGTCAATCTTCGAAAAGACTTTAGCACCTTGCAATTGATCAAACAAATCATCAATCCTAGGTAAAGGATATTTGTTCCTCACCGTGACCTTATTCAACTACCTATAGTCAATGCATAATCTCATAGACCCATCCTTTTTCTTTACAAAGAGAATAGGAGCACCCTAAGGAGATACACTAGGTCGAATAAATCCCTTTTATAAAAGCTCTTGCAATTGCAAATTAAGCTCCTTCAACTCTACAGGTGCCATGCGATATGGTGCCATAGAAATAGGTGCAGTTCCTGGCACTAAGTCAATGGCAAATTCTATCTCCCTATCAAACGGTAGCCCAGGGAGATCCTTAGGAAATACATCAATAAAGTCCCTCACAATAGGAATGTCGTCAATCTTAATCCCCTCATTCTGATTATTCACCACATATGCAAGATAACCTTTACAACCTTTTCTAAGTAACTTATTAGCATGAATGGAAAAAATAACATCAGGCACGAGGCTCTCTCTTAACCCATGAAATACAAATTCAGGTCGATCTGGAATACAAAACACCACTACCTTCTTGTAACAGAAAGTTCAAAGTCTAACAATTCAGGCACACAATCATCATAATTCATATAAGCACAAGATACAAAGGAATGAGTAGAACCAGGATCAATAAGAACTCGTGCAGTATGAGAAAATATGGGGATGATACCTGTTACCACTGACTTGGATGCCTTAGCATCTTGCTCAGTAATAGCAAACACGCGTCCTTGGACTTTTGGCCTTTGCTTCAAATTAGTAGGCTTAGCCATCAACTCACCCTTCAAGGCTGGGCAATCTTTGATATGATGACCCATTTGACCACACTTAAAACAAGCTCCACTTTCACAATAGCAAACCCCCATATGCTTTTTACCACACTTCTGACAAACCTCCATTACCTGTTGCACCATTTTAGTCTCTGGTCTGCTGTAGTCTTCTTCTTAAATGGCTTATTGTGTTCATTCCCTCTACGAAACCCTTCAATCTTAGGCCTTTTGTTATTTTGGCTCCTAATCCTCTAATAGTCTTTACACTCCTTCTCCACAACTTTTGCAGTCTCCACAACCTCAGAATATGACTTCAATCGTAAGGCTACCATCCTAGTTTTGATACTTGGTCGTAGTCCCCTCTGAAATTTCTTAGCCTTCTTAACATCATCAGCCACAATGTGAGGGGAAAATCGAGACAACTTAGTAAATTTAGCCTCATACTATAACACCGTTTTATTCCCTTGAATGAGCTCCATAAACTCCACTTCTTTCTCATCCTGTACACTTTCTGGAAAATATTTCTCATAAAAAGCATCAAGGAAAACAGTCCAAGACAATATCTCATCTTCCTCAAGTGGCACAGTCTTTTTGGTGGATCTCCACCAAGGCTCTGCTTCCCCCTTCAACATAAAGGAAGCAAAAGAGACTTTTTGCACTTTAGTACAACCAATCACATCAAAAATTTTCTCCATTTGCATTATCCAGGATTCTGCTTCTATAGGATCAGGGTTGCCCAAAAATGAAGGAGGACCCAATTTCCTGAATTGCTCAATAGTACATCCTTCAATCTCAGCATCTTTGGGCTTAACTGTTCCACTAGTACTAACATGCTTCTCCACCACCTCAGTAAGACTTCTGATAGCACTTAAAACACCCTCAAGGCTCTCAGATTTTGGCTCAAAACCAGAAGGGGTAGAATTGCGGGGTGGCATTTTCCTATAACCAAACAAACAACACTTTAGAGTAGGATAAACCTCAAAGAAAAATCATAGTATACAAGAGATACTAAAGCTTTTACTATTCTTATGATCCTAAGCATACAGGCACACAGCTTCTAACAATTATCAAACCCATAAAAATACCCATAGATTATCCAATGATTCAAGCCTATTCTTCCACATCCTATACAAAAACATCAGAAGTCCTAATTGTTAACAGAATCATAACCTAGAGAAGGACTAGTTATAATTAAGGTTCCTTGCAGTTGTTAATAAAGCTCAATTCAACACAATAATTACCCAATGTGGGACTTATCACACACTCACACACATCACACAATCAATCAAATTGGGGCATTACAACCTTAGTGTCATTGTCATTGTTGCTACTGTTGATGCTTGGATAGGTTGTGAGTACAGGTCATGACCCATTGTAGCATCCAGACTCATTTTAATCACAAATACAAACATAAAAACTATTCAAAAATCAAATAGATGAACCACAATACTATGAAAAGTCAAATTCTCAAACTTTGATGGTAATTTTACCAACGCAAATTGAATTCTAACTTTGTAATTCAAGAATAATATCAATACAAATTAATTGAATTTCAAATTCATATTCACATCTTTGTACTGTTTATTTATAACTGCCAAAAATGTTAAAAGGTTTTCCCAAACTGCTAAAGTTTGTCAGAGTTAACAAATTTTATATACTTGGTGGAAACCCTTACTTGGTTCTTCATGATCAAAGAAAAAGTTCATTATTTACTACCTTCATTAACAAAGAAGATTCAATAAAATGTCATCAATTTGTTATAAGATGTGCTCGTTTAGTTATGATAGAGCCAATTTTTACAATTAGGAAAATCAAAACACAAAAGCTTCTTTTAGCCAAATTTTTTTTATTAATGTATTAATATATTTTTTGGCCTGTGGCAGATCCAAGCTTCTTTTTAATTGAAATGCTCCACACTAATCTCAAAAAGATTTAAATAAAAAAGTTGCTGCTCTTGGCTTAGTAAGTGGAACTTTTAAATTTCATTAACACTTATCTTAAAATAAGTAGGTTGCTGAATTGAATAAATTCTACTCAATTCAAGACACACCAACAATTTTTATAGTGAGGCTAAACTGTCTGCTATACAAAAGCTAATTGGAAATTATGTTTCAAACAAAACATATGTATGCACATTTATGTTACCAATATCAACATGTAATACAAAGTTTAAAGAAAATCAAACCAACTCATCAACAAAAAGGTAAATAATCGCTTTGTTTTTTCTAGAACTATTAGGTAAATAGCCATTTCACTATTTCAGTAAAGATGAAAAGTTTTCTACAGATTATCCTAAATACTTCTGATACAATTTTATGGTCATTTGGAATACAGTTATTTAAAAAGAATAGAGAGATAGAGAGGTTCATTTGGACAATGAACACCTCTCTATCTTGCTGTGATCAAATCAAGCCTACTTCATTTAGTACAAGCTGAAATTTCTAATTAGCACAGATGTTTCCACAATCCCACCCCATGACAGTTTATAATCCAACCTAGATTGCTTAATGTGTAGGTCACGCTTTTAGACTCAAAAAAACCCATATCCCCAAGCCACATAAGTAGCTTGCCCTTCCCCCTTTTACTATTTCAAACCTGTAGTAAAATTTGATATATTGAAGGAACCAAAATTGAGGGAGAACCTATTTCAGGGTTTCGAGTATTGATAAAAACCAATTCTAAATCAAAACAAAATCTGAACCAATTTCTTAAATCAAAACCAAACAAAATAGCTAAACCTAAGTCCTATTAAACACCCAAAATTAATATAAAAGATTTTACCTGTAGCCGTTCTAGTAGTCTGATGTTAAGTTGTTTGTGAGGCAAAGCGTTTATGGCTTAGTTGAATCATTTTTGCTAGTGTTTCCTTTCACTTTCTTCAATTGAACTAATGGTGAAAAGATAGAAAACAATTTTCTATATTTAGTGTTAATCGCTTACCATTGCAGGGGAAGAGAGAAAGCTCTGCATCTAGGTTTTCCGTTTTTGGGTTCCTGCGTAAGGGTCTTGTAATGTTTGTTAGGCTGATACCTCTGTAACGACCCCGCCCCAATTGTGTAGATATTGTCCACTTTGGGGCCCATACCCCTCATGGTTTTGTTCTTCCCCAGGTTGCGCTGGGGAAAAGGCCTCTACACATTGAAGGGAAGTCATTCCTTATAAACACATTCTCATGTGCTTTCCTAGGCGATGTGGGATTCCATGGAATGAAAGACTCCACTTTAGGGTTTAGGGTTTAGGGTATAGGGTTTAGGGTTTTAGGGTTTAGGGTTTAGGGTTTAGGGTTTAGGGTTTAGGGTTTAGGGTTTAGGGTTTAGGGTTTAGGGTTTAGGGTTTAGGGTTTAGGGTTTAGGGTTTAGGGTTTAGGGTTTAGGGTTTAGGGTTTAGGGTTTAGGGTTTAGGGTTTAGGGTTTAGGGTTTAGGGTTTAGGGTTTAGGGTTTAGGGTTTAGGGTTTAGGGTTTAGGGTTTAGGGTTTAGGGTTTAGGGTTTAGGGTTTAGGGTTTAGGGTTTAGGGTTTAGGGTTTAGGGTTTAGGGTTTAGGGTTTAGGGTTTAGGGTTTAGGGTTTAGGGTTTAGGGTTTAGGGTTTAGGGTTTAGGGTTTAGGGTTTAGGGTTTAGGGTTTAGGGTTTAGGGTTTAGGGTTTAGGGTTTAGGGTTTAGGGTTTAGGGTTTAGGGTTTAGGGTTTAGGGTTTAGGGTTTAGGGTTTAGGGTTTAGGGTTTAGGGTTTAGGGTTTAGGGTTTAGGGTTTAGGGTTTAGGGTTTAGGGTTTAGGGTTTAGGGTTTAGGGTTTAGGGTTTAGGGTTTAGGGTTTAGGGTTTAGGGTTTAGGGTTTAGGGTTTAGGGTTTAGGGTTTAGGGTTTAGGGTTTAGGGTTTAGGGTTTAGGGTTTAGGGTTTAGGGTTTAGGGTTTAGGGTTTAGGGTTTAGGGTTTAGGGTTTAGGGTTTAGGGTTTAGGGTTTAGGGTTTAGGGTTTAGGGTTTAGGGTTTAGGGTTTAGGGTTTAGGGTTTAGGGTTTAGGGTTTAGGGTTTAGGGTTTAGGGTTTAGGGTTTAGGGTTTAGGGTTTAGGGTTTAGGGTTTAGGGTTTAGGGTTTAGGGTTTAGGGTTTAGGGTTTAGGGTTTAGGGTTTAGGGTTTAGGGTTTAGGGTTTAGGGTTTAGGGTTTAGGGTTTAGGGTTTAGGGTTTAGGGTTTAGGGTTTAGGGTTTAGGGTTTAGGGTTTAGGGTTTAGGGTTTAGGGTTTAGGGTTTAGGGTTTAGGGTTTAGGGTTTAGGGTTTAGGGTTTAGGGTTTAGGGTTTAGGGTTTAGGGTTTAGGGTTTAGGGTTTAGGGTTTAGGGTTTAGGGTTTAGGGTTTAGGGTTTAGGGTTTAGGGTTTAGGGTTTAGGGTTTAGGGTTTAGGGTTTAGGGTTTAGGGTTTAGGGTTTAGGGTTTAGGGTTTAGGGTTTAGGGTTTAGGGTTTAGGGTTTAGGGTTTAGGGTTTAGGGTTTAGGGTTTAGGGTTTAGGGTTTAGGGTTTAGGGTTTAGGGTTTAGGGTTTAGGGTTTAGGGTTTAGGGTTTAGGGTTTAGGGTTTAGGGTTTAGGGTTTAGGGTTTAGGGTTTAGGGTTTAGGGTTTAGGGTTTAGGGTTTAGGGTTTAGGGTTTAGGGTTTAGGGTTTAGGGTTTAGGGTTTAGGGTTTAGGGTTTAGGGTTTAGGGTTTAGGGTTTAGGGTTTAGGGTTTAGGGTTTAGGGTTTAGGGTTTAGGGTTTAGGGTTTAGGGTTTAGGGTTTAGGGTTTAGGGTTTAGGGTTTAGGGTTTAGGGTTTAGGGTTTAGGGTTTAGGGTTTAGGGTTTAGGGTTTAGGGTTTAGGGTTTAGGGTTTAGGGTTTAGGGTTTAGGGTTTAGGGTTTAGGGTTTAGGGTTTAGGGTTTAGGGTTTAGGGTTTAGGGTTTAGGGTTTAGGGTTTAGGGTTTAGGGTTTAGGGTTTAGGGTTTAGGGTTTAGGGTTTAGGGTTTAGGGTTTAGGGTTTAGGGTTTAGGGTTTAGGGTTTAGGGTTTAGGGTTTAGGGTTTAGGGTTTAGGGTTTAGGGTTTAGGGTTTAGGGTTTAGGGTTTAGGGTTTAGGGTTTAGGGTTTAGGGTTTAGGGTTTAGGGTTTAGGGTTTAGGGTTTAGGGTTTAGGGTTTAGGGTTTAGGGTTTAGGGTTTAGGGTTTAGGGTTTAGGGTTTAGGGTTTAGGGTTTAGGGTTTAGGGTTTAGGGTTTAGGGTTTAGGGTTTAGGGTTTAGGGTTTAGGGTTTAGGGTTTAGGGTTTAGGGTTTAGGGTTTAGGGTTTAGGGTTTAGGGTTTAGGGTTTAGGGTTTAGGGTTTAGGGTTTAGGGTTTAGGGTTTAGGGTTTAGGGTTTAGGGTTTAGGGTTTAGGGTTTAGGGTTTAGGGTTTAGGGTTTAGGGTTTAGGGTTTAGGGTTTAGGGTTTAGGGTTTAGGGTTTAGGGTTTAGGGTTTAGGGTTTAGGGTTTAGGGTTTAGGGTTTAGGGTTTAGGGTTTAGGGTTTAGGGTTTAGGGTTTAGGGTTTAGGGTTTAGGGTTTAGGGTTTAGGGTTTAGGGTTTAGGGTTTAGGGTTTAGGGTTTAGGGTTTAGGGTTTAGGGTTTAGGGTTTAGGGTTTAGGGTTTAGGGTTTAGGGTTTAGGGTTTAGGGTTTAGGGTTTAGGGTTTAGGGTTTAGGGTTTAGGGTTTAGGGTTTAGGGTTTAGGGTTTAGGGTTTAGGGTTTAGGGTTTAGGGTTTAGGGTTTAGGGTTTAGGGTTTAGGGTTTAGGGTTTAGGGTTTAGGGTTTAGGGTTTAGGGTTTAGGGTTTAGGGTTTAGGGTTTAGGGTTTAGGGTTTAGGGTTTAGGGTTTAGGGTTTAGGGTTTAGGGTTTAGGGTTTAGGGTTTAGGGTTTAGGGTTTAGGGTTTAGGGTTTAGGGTTTAGGGTTTAGGGTTTAGGGTTTAGGGTTTAGGGTTTAGGGTTTAGGGTTTAGGGTTTAGGGTTTAGGGTTTAGGGTTTAGGGTTTAGGGTTTAGGGTTTAGGGTTTAGGGTTTAGGGTTTAGGGTTTAGGGTTTAGGGTTTAGGGTTTAGGGTTTAGGGTTTAGGGTTTAGGGTTTAGGGTTTAGGGTTTAGGGTTTAGGGTTTAGGGTTTAGGGTTTAGGGTTTAGGGTTTAGGGTTTAGGGTTTAGGGTTTAGGGTTTAGGGTTTAGGGTTTAGGGTTTAGGGTTTAGGGTTTAGGGTTTAGGGTTTAGGGTTTAGGGTTTAGGGTTTAGGGTTTAGGGTTTAGGGTTTAGGGTTTAGGGTTTAGGGTTTAGGGTTTAGGGTTTAGGGTTTAGGGTTTAGGGTTTAGGGTTTAGGGTTTAGGGTTTAGGGTTTAGGGTTTAGGGTTTAGGGTTTAGGGTTTAGGGTTTAGGGTTTAGGGTTTAGGGTTTAGGGTTTAGGGTTTAGGGTTTAGGGTTTAGGGTTTAGGGTTTAGGGTTTAGGGTTTAGGGTTTAGGGTTTAGGGTTTAGGGTTTAGGGTTTAGGGTTTAGGGTTTAGGGTTTAGGGTTTAGGGTTTAGGGTTTAGGGTTTAGGGTTTAGGGTTTAGGGTTTAGGGTTTAGGGTTTAGGGTTTAGGGTTTAGGGTTTAGGGTTTAGGGTTTAGGGTTTAGGGTTTAGGGTTTAGGGTTTAGGGTTTAGGGTTTAGGGTTTAGGGTTTAGGGTTTAGGGTTTAGGGTTTAGGGTTTAGGGTTTAGGGTTTAGGGTTTAGGGTTTAGGGTTTAGGGTTTAGGGTTTAGGGTTTAGGGTTTAGGGTTTAGGGTTTAGGGTTTAGGGTTTAGGGTTTAGGGTTTAGGGTTTAGGGTTTAGGGTTTAGGGTTTAGGGTTTAGGGTTTAGGGTTTAGGGTTTAGGGTTTAGGGTTTAGGGTTTAGGGTTTAGGGTTTAGGGTTTAGGGTTTAGGGTTTAGGGTTTAGGGTTTAGGGTTTAGGGTTTAGGGTTTAGGGTTTAGGGTTTAGGGTTTAGGGTTTAGGGTTTAGGGTTTAGGGTTTAGGGTTTAGGGTTTAGGGTTTAGGGTTTAGGGTTTAGGGTTTAGGGTTTAGGGTTTAGGGTTTAGGGTTTAGGGTTTAGGGTTTAGGGTTTAGGGTTTAGGGTTTAGGGTTTAGGGTTTAGGGTTTAGGGTTTAGGGTTTAGGGTTTAGGGTTTAGGGTTTAGGGTTTAGGGTTTAGGGTTTAGGGTTTAGGGTTTAGGGTTTAGGGTTTAGGGTTTAGGGTTTAGGGTTTAGGGTTTAGGGTTTAGGGTTTAGGGTTTAGGGTTTAGGGTTTAGGGTTTAGGGTTTAGGGTTTAGGGTTTAGGGTTTAGGGTTTAGGGTTTAGGGTTTAGGGTTTAGGGTTTAGGGTTTAGGGTTTAGGGTTTAGGGTTTAGGGTTTAGGGTTTAGGGTTTAGGGTTTAGGGTTTAGGGTTTAGGGTTTAGGGTTTAGGGTTTAGGGTTTAGGGTTTAGGGTTTAGGGTTTAGGGTTTAGGGTTTAGGGTTTAGGGTTTAGGGTTTAGGGTTTAGGGTTTAGGGTTTAGGGTTTAGGGTTTAGGGTTTAGGGTTTAGGGTTTAGGGTTTAGGGTTTAGGGTTTAGGGTTTAGGGTTTAGGGTTTAGGGTTTAGGGTTTAGGGTTTAGGGTTTAGGGTTTAGGGTTTAGGGTTTAGGGTTTAGGGTTTAGGGTTTAGGGTTTAGGGTTTAGGGTTTAGGGTTTAGGGTTTAGGGTTTAGGGTTTAGGGTTTAGGGTTTAGGGTTTAGGGTTTAGGGTTTAGGGTTTAGGGTTTAGGGTTTAGGGTTTAGGGTTTAGGGTTTAGGGTTTAGGGTTTAGGGTTTAGGGTTTAGGGTTTAGGGTTTAGGGTTTAGGGTTTAGGGTTTAGGGTTTAGGGTTTAGGGTTTAGGGTTTAGGGTTTAGGGTTTAGGGTTTAGGGTTTAGGGTTTAGGGTTTAGGGTTTAGGGTTTAGGGTTTAGGGTTTAGGGTTTAGGGTTTAGGGTTTAGGGTTTAGGGTTTAGGGTTTAGGGTTTAGGGTTTAGGGTTTAGGGTTTAGGGTTTAGGGTTTAGGGTTTAGGGTTTAGGGTTTAGGGTTTAGGGTTTAGGGTTTAGGGTTTAGGGTTTAGGGTTTAGGGTTTAGGGTTTAGGGTTTAGGGTTTAGGGTTTAGGGTTTAGGGTTTAGGGTTTAGGGTTTAGGGTTTAGGGTTTAGGGTTTAGGGTTTAGGGTTTAGGGTTTAGGGTTTAGGGTTTAGGGTTTAGGGTTTAGGGTTTAGGGTTTAGGGTTTAGGGTTTAGGGTTTAGGGTTTAGGGTTTAGGGTTTAGGGTTTAGGGTTTAGGGTTTAGGGTTTAGGGTTTAGGGTTTAGGGTTTAGGGTTTAGGGTTTAGGGTTTAGGGTTTAGGGTTTAGGGTTTAGGGTTTAGGGTTTAGGGTTTAGGGTTTAGGGTTTAGGGTTTAGGGTTTAGGGTTTAGGGTTTAGGGTTTAGGGTTTAGGGTTTAGGGTTTAGGGTTTAGGGTTTAGGGTTTAGGGTTTAGGGTTTAGGGTTTAGGGTTTAGGGTTTAGGGTTTAGGGTTTAGGGTTTAGGGTTTAGGGTTTAGGGTTTAGGGTTTAGGGTTTAGGGTTTAGGGTTTAGGGTTTAGGGTTTAGGGTTTAGGGTTTAGGGTTTAGGGTTTAGGGTTTAGGGTTTAGGGTTTAGGGTTTAGGGTTTAGGGTTTAGGGTTTAGGGTTTAGGGTTTAGGGTTTAGGGTTTAGGGTTTAGGGTTTAGGGTTTAGGGTTTAGGGTTTAGGGTTTAGGGTTTAGGGTTTAGGGTTTAGGGTTTAGGGTTTAGGGTTTAGGGTTTAGGGTTTAGGGTTTAGGGTTTAGGGTTTAGGGTTTAGGGTTTAGGGTTTAGGGTTTAGGGTTTAGGGTTTAGGGTTTAGGGTTTAGGGTTTAGGGTTTAGGGTTTAGGGTTTAGGGTTTAGGGTTTAGGGTTTAGGGTTTAGGGTTTAGGGTTTAGGGTTTAGGGTTTAGGGTTTAGGGTTTAGGTTTTAGGGTTTAGGGTTTAGGGTTTAGGGTTTAGGGTTTAGGGTTTAGGGTTTAGGGTTTAGGGTTTAGGGTTTAGGGTTTAGGGTTTAGGGTTTAGGGTTTAGGGTTTAGGGTTTAGGGTTTAGGGTTTAGGGTTTAGGGTTTAGGGTTTAGGGTTTAGGGTTTAGGGTTTAGGGTTTAGGGTTTAGGGTTTAGGGTTTAGGGTTTAGGGTTTAGGGTTTAGGGTTTAGGGTTTAGGGTTTAGGGTTTAGGGTTTAGGGTTTAGGGTTTAGGGTTTAGGGTTTAGGGTTTAGGGTTTAGGGTTTAGGGTTTAGGGTTTAGGGTTTAGGGTTTAGGGTTTAGGGTTTAGGGTTTAGGGTTTAGGGTTTAGGGTTTAGGGTTTAGGGTTTAGGGTTTAGGGTTTAGGGTTTAGGGTTTAGGGTTTAGGGTTTAGGGTTTAGGGTTTAGGGTTTAGGGTTTAGGGTTTAGGGTTTAGGGTTTAGGGTTTAGGGTTTAGGGTTTAGGGTTTAGGGTTTAGGGTTTAGGGTTTAGGGTTTAGGGTTTAGGGTTTAGGGTTTAGGGTTTAGGGTTTAGGGTTTAGGGTTTAGGGTTTAGGGTTTAGGGTTTAGGGTTTAGGGTTTAGGGTTTAGGGTTTAGGGTTTAGGGTTTAGGGTTTAGGGTTTAGGGTTTAGGGTTTAGGGTTTAGGGTTTAGGGTTTAGGGTTTAGGGTTTAGGGTTTAGGGTTTAGGGTTTAGGGTTTAGGGTTTAGGGTTTAGGGTTTAGGGTTTAGGGTTTAGGGTTTAGGGTTTAGGGTTTAGGGTTTAGGGTTTAGGGTTTAGGGTTTAGGGTTTAGGGTTTAGGGTTTAGGGTTTAGGGTTTAGGGTTTAGGGTTTAGGGTTTAGGGTTTAGGGTTTAGGGTTTAGGGTTTAGGGTTTAGGGTTTAGGGTTTAGGGTTTAGGGTTTAGGGTTTAGGGTTTAGGGTTTAGGGTTTAGGGTTTAGGGTTTAGGGTTTAGGGTTTAGGGTTTAGGGTTTAGGGTTTAGGGTTTAGGGTTTAGGGTTTAGGGTTTAGGGTTTAGGGTTTAGGGTTTAGGGTTTAGGGTTTAGGGTTTAGGGTTTAGGGTTTAGGGTTTAGGGTTTAGGGTTTAGGGTTTAGGGTTTAGGGTTTAGGGTTTAGGGTTTAGGGTTT